>NC_080636.1:23245078-23845078 GCF_027579445.1 Ammospiza nelsoni
GTAATTCATATTAATTTCATTTTTGCAGCAGCAGACTCTGACATTTGTAATCCAAATGAGCACACGAAAATGAACCTAGGTACAAACCAGACAAAATCATTGCCCTTTACCATGGCTGTTACTGGATGTTCACTACCTATAACATAAAAGCATATTCACAGGAACACAAAGGATTTTGACACTTAATAAAGGTCATGTTTTCCACTCCATTCAGTGCAAAATCTGAATATTGGAAGCTTAGCTTCTTTCTGTGAGCTGTCTGAAAAGACATGAAGGATTTAACCAGGAGATTTTATGTACCACCTTTATTATTTTTGTCTATAGTAGTCATAGTTGCTCAGCACACTACAAACCTAACTTTCATCTAAGAGGCAAAAAAGTGTTATCATCCTTTCTCTATTGGTGACAGAAAAGCCATGGCCTACCTCCTCGAAAAGAATTTGAGACATATCAGTGGAACTCATATGTCTAAATTATTCTGAAAATGAAAGTACAAGATCCCACTATTAAGTCATTAAAAAGAAACCAGGCCTACTGAAAAATGGTCCTTTTCATAAAGGTATTGAAAACCTCAGCTGAAAAACTGGATTGTATGAAACGTTTTAAAGTTTTCATCTGAAAAGAAAAATTTATGAACAGATGCACATGCAGCAACAATTTTACAGAAAAATGAACTTTTTCCAGTCAAACTACATAGAAAGAGTAAATACATTAAAGGGACTACATGCATCTGTACATAGTTGACAGATTTTAAAAAAATATATTTTTTTGTTGCTTGTATTTTCTTTATAGTGTATATAGTAGTTAAAATGCTGTGTATACTAATGGAGGTGAATGAATGGCACTTGTAGATAACAGCCCTACCAGAAGTTGACATTTGTTGAGATAAATGTCTGTGTTGTACGTTGTCCTGCACTGCACCGTTAAAAGGGGGCCCTATAAAGTGTTCCTGTAAACCTTAATGTCTCGAAAGCCTCTAGCTCCTGAATAAATAGTTCAAAATCCAATCTCATGTTCTCCTCTGAAGATCTATGCTCTTCGATCCCATACCTTACTTTATACACCTCAGGTTAGAAGTTATGGTTGCTGTTTCCCTATTTCAGATTTCAGAACAGAAGCAGCATCGTGGGTGCCCACGTTTGCTTCTTCAATAAAATGTCCATTACAAAGGGCTGACCTTTGCCTTTTACTCTACTTTTAAAACATTGTAGCAGAATCTGTGTAAAGCAGCAGTTGCTTTCACTGTCCCCATTAAGTGACCTGTTTCTGGGCCTGCAAGTTCTCCTGCTCCCGTGTGAGGAGACACCAGCGCCTCCAGGGGGAGGGGGGAAGAGGACGAGGAGCAGGTCTGGGGGAGAGACGTGGAAGGCATAACATTCTTCTCTGCCGAGCATAATGGGGGAAAAAATAGATGAGAACCGCTGTTATGGGCCCGGGTGAGCAGATTCTCAAGTTACGTGGGAGCCCCCTAGTTCTTTTTGCTGGGGGCTTCAGCAGCAGACATACCAGCTGCTCCTTGAGCCAGCTGTTTCCTCCGCGACACCTCAGCCACTTCTTCGCTGCCGCGGACCGGACCGGGCCGGGCCCGGCCCTCCCAAGGCGCTCCTTCAGCCGTTCGCCGGCCCGCCGCCTCAGGGCTCACCCCGCTGCCGGTGCAGGGCCGGGCGGGAGCCATGACGACACAACGGCCTCAGCCGTGCCCCGAGGCCCGCCCGCGGCGGGGTTCTGCCTGAGGGCTGCCTCCTCACGCTCTCGCCACGGGCCCGCCCGGCCCGTGACAGGGCGAGCGGCTCGGGCAGGTGTCTCCCGGGACGGGCGGGTGGGCGGCCGGCGGGGAGAACCCCTGCGCCTCCACAGGTGGGCAGCGCACCCTTCCTTCGGGGTCAGCGGGGAGGCGGCGGCCCAGAGCCCACTCGCCGCAGTCGCCCCACAGGCAGCGTCCAGCCACGGCCCCCCCGGCCCCACCGCCGCCCCGGTGCCGCTCCGGCCGCGCTGCCGCGGCCCCTCCTGAGGAGCGGCGGCGACCCTTTCGCGCATGCTCGGCGCGGGCGCCATTTTGGTAGGGCCGGGAGTTCTCCAGCGGAGCGGCGGCGGAGCTCGCTGGGCCCGGCGCGGAGGGGGCGAGGGGTGCCCGCTGCGGAGATGGCCAACATCGCGGTGCAGAGGATCAAGCGGGAGTTCAAGGAGGTGCTGAAGAGCGAAGAGGTCAGAGCCTCTCCCCCCACCCCCTGCGCGTCCGCCACCACCACCCTCCCCCGTGTGAGCGTGGGCAGCAGTGGACGGTGCGGGTGCCCCGCCGGCCTTCGTGGGGACCCCGCACCCCCTCGGCCCCACCTCCCCGTGCTGGAGGTGGGCCCGTCCCACGGCATCTGGGAGGGGAATGGCGATTCCTGGGGAGACGGGGCGCGCCAGCCGTTGGGAGGAGGAGGAGGAGGAGGGGGCCGCAGGAAGCGCGGCGGCAGGGCCCGAAGAGGCCGGGCGGGCCGGCCCCCGGCCGGGGCTGCCGGCCGTCTGTGCTCGGGAGCGCCGCCAGGCCGGAGGCCACGGAGCGGAGCGGGTGGGGCCGGCCCGGCCTCCGCGGGGACCCCCGGCGCGCGCCCTCCCGCGTCCGCCCGCGCGGCACCGGCAGGGATGGAGGCATGGATGGATGATGGATGGATGGAGCGGACTGGGGAGGATGAGCCGGGGTACGTGATCCCACACATCCCCTTCAGCTGACCCCTTCGGCTCGCCAAGGCCAGAGGCTGCAGGGTAGGGGTTTAATGTTTGGGGTTTTTTAGCGGTTGCTATTAAGCCTCTATTTAGCTTCCCTGTATACAGAACTTCCTTTATCCCACTGCAGGCTTACTCACCTTCAGAAGGATGCTTTTAAAGCCTCACTCATTTGAGTCATGTTACCTCGTTTCCCAATCAGTATATTCAGAGGTATGTGGTGGTCAGTAAGAGAGGCTGTCTACTTTGAGGGCAGCAGTAAAGAAGTTCTGATCAGTTTGGGGGAATAAATAGCAGTGTTTGCAGGCTTGCATCAATACAGCTTTTGCTGTGTCTGTATCTGAGTTGGTGGACGTCAGCCAGATAGGTTTTAATGGTTGTGTCGTCATTGTCGTCCTACTTGGGATGATGTTGCAGGTTAGATCTTGTGAAATATTAATGTGAATGTGTAACTCTTGAAGCTGGTGTTTCAGAAATCTGGACATATTCACAGAGAAAAAATGAGAGGATAATTTTTGAAAGGTACTAATGGCTTTAGGAAAACACGTTTAGGGTAGCAGTAGTTGATGTACTTTTAAATTGTATGCTAAAAACATTGTTGCTTTGCATCTTGAACTAGCCCCTAGAAAAATGTACGTGCCTTGTTTTACAGCTGCCTTTAGAGCCCAGGCTGATTTTGCCAAGCTATTGCACAGCAAACACAGAATTGCATGGAGACCAAGAGAAATTTCTAGGTGGATACCTTTATACCAATGCTAGAGAATGTAGACCTCATACCCTGTATAACCAGCTGATACTGTGGAAACAAAGAGGTCTATTTGGATGTGCTTTCTAAAGGCTTCAAAACCCTTTCCCTTTGCTTTATGTAGAGAAAATAAAAGAAACCTTAACTTACATAGGTTTTGGGGAGGTGAATGGTAAATTTTCTTACTGTAAAGGTTGGATCTAGTGTGCTCATTTTTGATTATTTCTGTTTGTTTAGTCTTTAGGACGCAGTTACAGATGTTTGAAAATGGATATTATTTGAAAATAGCCTTTGAGCTGCCTAAAGCTATCCAGAAAAAAGGTCATAATTCTTATGAAATTCAATTAATGGAATTTCAAAATCATAGTACAGCAGACTCTTGGTATTTCTTTTTTTTCTAACATTAGCAAGCTACATAAGTGTCATGATACATTAGTATGTATAAAATTGCTGTTTACAGGCTATACTGACTCCCATGTCTTGAATGCAAAATTTCAGCATTACTCAATGGTTATCAAAGTTGCAAGCAAAGTTTTTTTGTGAATGTTTGTACATTCCAGTGCAGTCAAACTATGGTGTCATTATCACTGGGTGTGAAAACATGTGGAGTGGGATGATGAATGAAAGTCCAATTAAATACTACAAATCACAAAACAAAAAGGAGTTTTCTTACTATTTACTAAAATTATTATTAAACGTGGTTTCTTCAAAAAGAAATAAATCTTTTTAATGAATGGCAATGTAAAATTTGTTGTTTAGAGGTTTGTAAGTCCCTCTCTGAAAGCAAAGTGGCTCACATTATCTGTTCTTAAATTATTCCTGATTTAATGCTTCAAACTACTTGAAGAGCAGCCCCTCCTCCCGTTTTCCTTGTAGATGTAATAGGAGCCCAAATGCCTGGGAAGGGGGTAGGCACACAGGGAGAAAAGTACATAGGAAGTTTGTTCTCTGTCTTCTTCCACTACTCACCTTTATGCTGAAATAGAGGGGTGGAACTAGAAATGTTTTTAATTGGAGCAGCTGGATGACAGTTAATTCCTTCTGCATTTGAAGAATGTGTTGGAAGTGCTAAACTCACTGTAAAGTGTGTTTATCCTTGCTATGGATAAGGATCTAGGAATCCTTGCCACTCAGGACTAAATAGACTTTTCATGTTACTTAGCACTTCCTTTTTCCTTGAATGCAATTCCTGGGAAATAACTAAAATATGAAATACTACCTTGCTGTCTGGTTTACAGGTAAGAGATGAAGGATCTTCCATATTTCTAAGTTGCGTCTGGGACTTCTTGAGTGTTTTGTAAAAGTATTTAAGGTCTTTTCACACTTGAGGAAAAGTGCTTCTGCACTGCTTGCTTTATTATTTGTAGTTTTGTTATAAACACATATTACCTTAAGAAGTAGGGTATGGTTTATATAAGAGGGATACCTGTAACTTTGCATCTCTTAATATTTGAATCAAATAGATAAAAATAATCAAAGTTTCTTTGTCAGGAGTGCTCTCTAAAGTATGATTTTTAAACTTCTTACTTTTGTGTGTGGAGAAGGCTTTACAGTTCTAAGGTAGGTGCATTTGTAACAAGGATAAAGTTGTTAAGTTCATCTAGGTAGTAACTTTACTGGTTAAATATGTGTAGGCAAGGGATCAGATGTTCCACTTTATTTCTCTCCTTGTTCTGTCATTTCAATAATCTGTTTTTTTGTTGGTTTTATGGGCTGAAATTATAAAGCTACAAAATGCATGTTGAACAAAAGTATGAAGCTGCAGCATGATGCAGAAACCAATGAAGAGGTGGAAGGAGAATAGTATCCTGCTTTTACTAAGTAGGAGAAAGTTTTAGTGAAGGTTAGCTGTGTTATTTTTAGATTAAGTTATTGGAATGCTGCATTGGGTAGCCAAATCCTTACCTGCTCTCTGTTTGCAAGTAGCTATCTTGTGAGAGGGAGAACTTGCCTGGCATTTAATAATGAATAGAAACATGAAAGTTCTTGTGGTCACTTAAAGACTGATGGTGAGATGTATTGTAATTAATCAGGTATGTTAAACATTATGTGTAACTTGTTTTTTGTAATTTAATAAAGCATCAGTGTTTACTTTGAAGAAATTAGACTGTGCTAGCAGTGAAGGATTCAATGTTTAATTGGCCACCCAATTTCTTTTATCATGTGGAAATGTAAGGTGTTTTCTACTAATTGATAACTTTTGCAGTGAAAACTCTAATCTGGTATTGAAGGTGACGCTTTGGGAAACATAGCTTCCTTCTAGCAAGAGGAGAATTGCTGGTATGTCTGCCATGGAGTGTTCTTCTCTTACAAATGTGAAGAGACATTTATGGCAGGTAAATCCAGGTAGAGCTGCCAGTAAATTTAACTCAGCTGCAGTTATGGAGTGTGAGTATCTTCATGAACAGTTATGAAGCAGCAGTGTAAATTTGCAATTTGCCTGAACCCAAAACAGCATTCAAGCAAAGATAGTGGGTTAACAACAAAAACTTCAAGAACTTGATTTCCAAGAAGGAAATGAGTGTTTGTTTTGGAGTCTGCTGTGTGTTTCAGTGATTTGCAGGCAAAAGGGAAGGGAAAAATAGCTGTAGTCTGCCATACCTTTCTTGGACTTGTAAAGAACTAGTGAGTAGGCCTTTAGAGATCTTGTGATTTATTTCAGTATATAGCAAGATACTAAGTAACATCTCTGAAAATGTTTTTGCTCTTTGGAAAAGCCATAGATATTTAATCTTCAAGCTCCTAAAAACTTCATTGCTTTAGTTTGCTTATATTTGGGCAGTCTTAGATACTGAATCCACTAATGTGGAAACTTCTGGTTGTAATTGTACTTTAGCATTAGTAGGATTCTTGTTTTTCTTCCTATTTATCATGCAGAAGCAATGCAGGTATTTATAAGAATGAATTTTCTTCTATTATGGTTCCTGAGCCAGCAACATACATATTTTAAACAGTTTCCATTTTGTGATGATACATGTGCTTAACCTTTGACTTGTAAGAATAGTCCCATTGAAATCAGTAGAAGTTTAGTGAATGCAGTGGGATTGTTGTCGTTGTTTAATCCCAGGGGCCAGCAAGGACTGTGCAGCTGCTCAGTCAGATACCCCACTCCCCACAGTGGGCTAGGAAGAATTGGAAAAAAGATAAAACCCAAGAGTTAAGAGCAGTTTAATAATTTAAGTAAAATATAGTAAAAATAATGGAAAGGGAGATTACAAAAAGAGAGAGAAGAATAAAGCTGGATGAAGACAAGGGATGCCAGTGCAATTGCTCACTACCCATTCATCTGTTCCCAGCCCATCCCAGCAGCAATCAGCAGCTCCCAGCCAATCCCCGCAGTTTCTGTACTCAGTGTGACATCCTGGGGGATGGCACATCCCTTTGGCCAGTTTGGCTCAGCTGTCCTGGCCATGCACCCTCCTGGCTTGCTGTTCCTGTGCTCACTGGCAGAGCATGGGAAACTATAAAGTCCTTGACTTAGAGTAAGCTGTACCCAGCAACATCAGTGTGTTATCAACATTATTCACAGACTAAATTCAAAACCCAGCTCTGTATCAGCTACTAGGAAAAAAATTAACTCTGTTCTGGCCAAAACCAGGACAACTGTGAAAAAAGCTTGAGTGTGCTTAGTTGCTTGAGAGGCATAAAGGTAAAAAAAGGTGTAAACATAAGAATGCCTAAAGTGTCATTATTATATTGGTACCAAAGGCCTGCATACCATTAAAAAAGTGTGTGTGGAGCTTGGGGCTGCTATGCAAAATGGAATCTTAGTGGGCTGGAGAAATGAATGTCCTGGCAGGGACCTTTTGAAGCTCAGCTGAGGTAGGTGCCAAGTGCTACACCTGGGAGGAAGTAACTCCATGCATCCATATGTACAGTCAGGAGACTGACTGGAAAGGAAGCAGTCTAGCAGGAAAAGAACTTCATGACCTAGTGAAAAGCCAGTTGAACGTGATGGTGGCAAAGAAGTCCAACCACATACTGGATTGCAGTAGCAAGAGTGTAGCCAGTGAGTTGTGAGAAGTGATTCTTCACCTCTGTTCTCTGCTTGAGAGAACACTGTGGTGTTCTGTGTTCAGATACAAACACAAATGAACTGAGCATAAAATTGTCAAGGTGGTTAAGAGTACAGGATGTGTGAGAAGACAGTGAGAGAGTTGATGTTGTTGAGAGAACTATTGAGAGGGACATCTTCCTGTTATCTATAAATACCTAATGAGAGACTCCTGAGAAGAGCCAAAGTTGTCTCAGAAGTGCATGGGAATATGGTAAGAGGTGGCAGACACAAACTGCAACATGGGAAATCCTGGCTAGACACTGAAAAAAAATTACAATGGTAGTTGTCAAACATTTAAGCAGTGTGATCAGCAAGCTTGCAGAATCTCTGTGCTTGGAGTTGTTCAAAACTCAACACATTCTTAAACAACCTGCTCATATTGGACCTGCTTTGAGCAGGAGGTAGGGACTAGAAGCCACCCAGCTGTCTCTACCTGCATGATTACAGAATCTCTTGTATAAGTTTGGTTTTTAATTACTGCTTCTGTTTGTCAAAGAAAACATAAAAGGGTTCCAACTCTTTTGCCACATCTGGTAAAGCCTTTCCCTGTAAACAAATAGAAAAATTTTGAAACAGACCATTTCTTTTAGTTTAAAAATTTTCACTATTGTATGATAAATTGGAGGCTGGGTTTTTCTGGTAGATGCAATGCTGTCAGGGTTTTTATGTTGAACAAGTTCTAGTTTGGAACCCTGAAAGTAGAACAAATACAAGATTTGTACTACTTCTTTAAGCTTCATTTCTCTGAAATGTGAAGATTATCTTAACTTTAAAGTAGTTGTTTGTGAGATCTTTGGTACATCACCAAAAATAATTTTGTCTGCTGTGTTTTTAGCCATGTCTACAGTTTTAGGCAAGACAAGGTTTAGATCTGTTTCCTATAACTGCATAAAAACAATAGTGGAACACCATTACTGTGCATCTTTGGTTTCCTTAATCCTATCTGGGGTGTGTTGGTTATATCTTCTAGTTTCTACTGGGGAATAACAGAGAATGGTTCTGTACATCTTTGCCATCAAACGAGTTTGTCCATAAGTGGTGAAAAAACTGCATGTTATTCTCACGTGTGGGATGGTGTTTCAGAATTATTAGGTTTATTTATAGTTAACACCCCTTTACCTGAACCATGTAGCTGTTCCTCAAATTCTGTGAGTATAATACCAGTGCACTTTTAGAAACAGTATTATGTAGATACTAATCAGTACTAGCATTAAGTCTGTGATTTAAAATATACAATGTTAGTGATCCTTTGACCAGACCTATGAGTTTGCCAAGTACTGGTAGCAGAATATTTGTGCATAGAATAGATCTATTGCTTTTGCCTGTGTCACTTGGTGCCTTTTTTATGTTATTGTGTATCCAGTTGGGTCCAGATTTCCAGTGAGTGGTCTATATATCAGTTGGCAGAATCCTAAACATTTTGGGAGTAAGTGGAAAACAGAAAAACCTAAGTCTGCATTGGAGTCAGACTCATTTGGTTGTTTTTGGTAATGTCATAAAAACCTGAGGAAGGAGAGCAGTCCCTCGTTACAGGAGTGGATTAATCAGTTTAGGACCAGGGAATAGATTGGAGCTGATGATGGTACCCTCTGAGAACAACCCTCTATGAACCTAAAGCAGTGCTAAAATTTAGCCAGTCCTTTACCAATTCCAGTCTTGCATTCATTCTTCTGTGCTTGTTTTCAGGAGTTCTTTTAATAGAAAGGAAGTGTACGAGTCCTAAGGTTAGTTCACTTTATGTAGTATGAGATTTAAATAAAGTTAACATTTTATCATAATAAATTTGTGTAAGTATAAACTGCAAGGAACTGCTGGGTAACAGTCCAGTGGTCTTTATTTTTCATTAAGCTAGTGCAAGTACTTAGAGTGTTTCTTAAATTATTTACCTGTTAAATGGTTTTTAGATTCCTGGATTCCATAATCCTAATAAGGACTGTTGTCATTATACTTCATCACTTTTACACTAATAATTGCTGCTGATATTAAATTGAGAAAATGCTTTAGGTTAAAGTTTATCATTAACAGGCAGGCTATCTCATTGTCTTTGACAAGCTAAGTAAAATTTCTGCAATTTAGATATAGCAAAGGAATCGACTCAGTTATTTTATGGCAAAGAGTAGGAAGTTTGGCAGATAATATTCTATATGGCGCTCGAGGGAGGTTTCACAGAATCACTGAATATTCTGAGTTGGATGTAGTCCACTTCTGCAGTCTTGATTTATCCAAAATTTTCCTTTGAGATTATATCAGTGTTAATATTTGTAATATTAGAGTTGGGAGCACTTGAATATGCTTGCCCTGAGTATTTAATGAACTAATATCTGCATCATAAATAAAGTATCTCTGTGAGTAGCAAAAGTAACTTTCTTGGAGTACCAGATCTGTGTTTGTTAATCTAGTATATTGCAACAGAATTCTGCTAAAGTAATGGATTGCTCCTGTCTGTCCTTCAGAGTGTCTGCACAGGAGGGAGATGCTGTGAGTGTCAGTGGCTACAGAGGAAGCTTCATTCAGTGTTGTGCTTTATGGGACACTGTAAAAGTCAGGCCTGCAGTGTAACTCCAGTTTGGCTGTGCCAACATCTGGGAGAGCCGGGCTCATCCTGAGTATCATTCTTCTGTTGGATGGCTAATAAGGGCTGTCCTGTCTATTTGTCACAAAATATGTAGGAAACTAATTGAAGGTCACTATTTTATCATTTTTATTCATTATTAGCCAGTATGATAAACAGTTCAGATTGGGAAAGACTAATGAAAGACTGTAAGTCTAATTACTTTTAAAGAAACAAGTTTAAGGTAACATGCCTTCAGATTCTAAATACATCTATGGAATGTTTCAGGAAGGGAGGAAGAAACTCAAACACACAAATACATTAGTCCATATTTTACTTAAACAGGTATTTTAGTTCAAGCTGATAATATTTTACTTTTTATTTTTAGCTGAAAAGGAGCTGTGAGGAAGTATTTTTGAGTTTTTGCTGTGTTAGGATGTGTTAAAGTACTGGAGGGTGTGATGGAATTAGGCAGCATACATGAATCGAAGTCATGGTAGCTGGGTTGTATTTTCTTGGGAGGCTCTTAGAGCCTTCATGGTGTTTAGGTAAGCCCTTCCACTTTGGAATAAGGGTGTCCATGTGGGAAGCTAGCACAGAAAAACTGTTCTTGAGCTATTTTCACTAGTCTTCAAGCTCTGAGACTGTGATTGAATTAGCATAATCAATTTAAAATGAACTGAATCCTGTGATTCCTTTATATGTAGAATTGCTAACCTAAGTAGGGTAGATACATGGAATTTACTGCAGAGTCTGCATCAAATGGTTTTGTATGTTCATAATATGGTTAATTCAAAGAATGTTTCAAAATTATTATTAAAGCATGCTTTATGTGCAGGGTATTTCAGTTCTACATCAAAAACAGAACCATGCATAAAAAGATAGAAAAAATGCATCTTTTCTTTCAGCCTTACTCTTCTGAAGGGAGCAGGAGTCCTTTGCACTGTGCCCACACTGATGTCGAGTATCTTAGCAGGCTCAGATCACTTTGGTAACTCTTGCACACAGTTTATGCTCTGAGGTCCTGTCAGTATCTTGCACAGCTGGACATGGCCTGTGCAGGGGCCCTTAGAGGAGTGCAGGAGAGAGCATGAGCAGTTATGTACACACCTTTCATGGCTGGCACAGCTTTACCAGTGTCACCACACTGTCCCTCAGTGACACAAGCAGTGACTGTGTAACTGCACTTGGGGCTTCTGCCACAAGAGCTGGGGCAGTTACACCTCTGGTCTCCCAGACTGATGTGATGGGTTAGTCAGAAATAGTTTGGACAGACACTGGAGCTGAAGTTTCAGAGTTCTTTTAACTAGTCCTAAGGCAGTTCCAGGGAGCAGGGTCACATCCCTCTTCTTCCTGTTTTTGTGCTTCTTCTTTTACTTGCAGTGTTCAGTGGTGAATCAAATCAGGGGTTGGGTTAAAGTGAAAGAACTGTCTTGCTAATATGTGCTTATTTCAGATGTTTGCTGTGCAGTTGTGTGAGTGCTATTACAAAATCTTACCCCCTCATTGACATTAATTCTGTGATAAGAAGGGAAGTAGGACCTTGGCCACTGTTAGACTGGTTTAAGGCACCGTGGAAGTACAGTGTCTTAAGTGTTTTGGTAGAGTGATGTTTCAACAGCTGAACATTAGCAGGAGTGGGTATTTACCTACCTTTAATTTAAAAAATTGTGCTAAAACTTTGTGGTGCTACAGGTCTAACTCTTGAAAAATGAAGATGGTTTTAATATTTGAGATGTTTTGTGTTCTGACAGGAAAAGAATATCCCTCAGTATTGTTCTTTTATATTGTGATAGATGTGAAAATTCTAGACTGTCTAAGCAACAGTAATACAGAATTCACACAGTATTCATGCTTGTAGCTCCTTAGATACATTAAAATACAAGTTACTTATTAGTAACATAGTATTTTTATCAGTAAATGAAACAAATAGTATGCAAAACCAATGTCACCTAGTTTTACTAGGACAGATGTAATATGTCACCTAATATATGTTGATATGGGGGGATGAAATAGAATGTGAAATTTGGTAGAACTTCCATGTCTGAAATTATTGATAGGTTTAAAGAACATGGGAGCATTTTAAGGAAATGTATTTCTTGGTATTGACCCTTTCTTATCTAGAGAACTACTCTTTAATGTGCTTTTGACGGAAGTGTTTCCTCTCGTTGCCCTGCCCCAGCCCTGGATTGTTTCTGTGGCTGCTCTGTGCGTTGAAGGTCAGCAGGCGCTTGCTCTAGAATGCAGATGTGATCTGCTGAGCTCAGCTGCTAGTGCAGCCTGTGTGCTTCATAGCACTGTGCTAGTTATGTGGCATTCCTGCTTCTCTTAATCATAATAGGCTCAGGGTATGCACTTGATTTTGGCTTTAAGCTGGAGTGAGTCTGAAGGAATATTTTGGAAGTATTGAACTGTTCCCTCTTGCTTTGGTAGCTCTTTGAGGGGGTGGCAGTGGGATTATAAAACTGGTTTTTGGTTTGGTTTTTTTTTTGGGTACATTGAATTTGCTGTTTTTCTGCATGACAGTGCCCTGCACTTTGCTTTCTTGAGTGACACCTCCCTTTTTTATGTTTTCCCATTTCTTGTGAAAGAGGGAACTGAGTGGATGCAGTGTATTTACTCTGGCCTGCTCTGGGATAGCAAGGGGGTTAAGAAAGGAAAGTGTTAGTTTGAAAAGAAGGGAGATGAGAGTCTGGTATTGACTTCTTAGACAGCAGCTGAAGACACAAGCCTTTATTAGCAATCTTCCTTTCTAGCGTGTCAGTGAAGGAGGGAGACCTAAACCATTTGGAATAAGTTCAGAATGGTGCCTTAGCAAAAGAACATAAGAAAATAACAAGATAAATACTGCAAGGCAAAATTCCTTTGAATATTTATCCACAGATTTGCAAAGAGTTGGTAAATAGGATAAGAAGGATGAAGTTGGTTTTGGTTTTTAATTTATTTAAATGATTGTTTTCTGGAGTAAATTGCTGCTGAAATATTGGAGTCTTTTGCTCAAAACAAGTTGACTCAGAGTACTTATGGCCTTGTGCAAAAATCGTGTTATGGATTTCACAGGGATAGTCAGGTGATCTTTTTCTGTAAATCTGGTGAAATATGTTCATGAGAGGTTTTGATGTAGAATAAGACTGTTGTGTTGGCATATAAAATGAGTGGGAGGGTAAAAAGAGTTTATAAGGCACTAGTAACTTTATAGTATAACAATTTAATTTTGCTATCATGGCTTCAGACTAGGGTGAAGGATTTCTCACTTAATTTGGCGTATTAAATATTGAACTTTGTAATGTCAGTATAAAATGTTTGGATGTTCAAAAGTACCTACTTCACATTTGTAAGTCATGGTTGTAATTAAAGAAGTAACTAAATTTTTATTGTATTTTAGTAGGTTCAAAAGTGGTTATTGCCAGTTTACCTCATGAATGAATCAAAAATTTTAAAATCCTGTCACAAAGATAAAGAAGTAATTTTATTTTGTTTCTGTGATTAGGGAAACAATTAGTGATTGAAAACATTTTGCGTATACAAAACCTCCTTCACAGACTTTGTCCTTGGTTGAGAAAATTCCAGAGAAAGTTTTTAAGTTTATTTCTTAATTTTTGCTGAATTTTTTGCATGTACATTTTTTAAGATTTTTGTCACTTCCTTAAAACTCTTTCTTAAAGTGTAAGGGACCTAGTCTTAAAGCCCTGAATGATTACAAAGTTTTAATACATAGCTGATTTTAGTGCAATGTTTGTATGCATCATTTATCATATATATGTATATTTTCAGGCTAGTTTTTTCTGGTTTAGTTTTGTTTATGTACATACATGCATCTGTTTCTAGAGTTTTCTGAGTTATCTTCTGTAAAACAAAGTAAATTAACAAAAAATAACAGCACTTGATCCAATATAGAGTATGTATAAATAATTTTATAAGACCAGTAAAATCACAGACTGTAGGTAATTAATTCCTGTATGGAATAGCAGGGTTTTGTGATTTTGCTTGGTTTGGTATTGTTTGTTTGTTCTTTTTGTTGTTGTTATTGGAGGTTTTTTTCCCCACATACAACATAATTCAGAAGTAGCCACTAGGTTTTAATTTCCAGATCTTATTCTGTTTAAGGTGATTTTGTGTCTTGTTTTCTGTTTTTCTAAACGGTATTTATCACCTTGTCCCTTATACCCAAAGATACTTGATTGGAATTTGCACATGGTATCTAAAAATGTAAGGAGAGACAGATCTAGAACATGCAAGTAACAGTTTGACACTGCTTTATTGTTTTTAAAATAACGTGCTGAAGTTGCTAATATTGCTAATAAACATAATTTTCTTTTTTAGTTTTGACACCAATAGTTAAAAACATATTATGTTTGCTAATGGATGCATTTATGTTTCTGTAGAGTAATTTATTATACAGGGATTGAGGGTCTGATGTGAATAAATTGTCCTGGGGGGAGTAAGTAGAGCTGATTGGTTCTAGGAAAACTTCACTCAAAACTTTTTTTGTATGTTGCCATCATCCAGTATTAAGTTTATGATGTTTGGTAGCCGTGGCTGACATGGAAATGTGAGGGATTTATTTGGAGTTTGGGTTTGTTTGGGTTTTTTGGGTTTTTTTGCTTCTACTCAAGAGAGTTCAACGCATGTCAAGACTGCTGGCCATGTAATTAAAGAAAAAATTATTAGAAACATCTTATTCTTTAATTTTTAGTTTAGCCTACCAGTATCTGTCCATATATCACCAGCTCTGATAATAGGCATTTTTATGCAGATTACTTGAGATTCACTCTCTAGTAGTCTCCTTTTCAAAATAACTAAAGAATTTGGAGGCTTTTTTAGAAGGCATAAAAAGTTCTGGTGTAATTATAATTCCTATTTCTAAAAAGCTGTTTGCTCTGCTTCAGTCTTTATGAAGTAGACTTACCCAGGATCAAACTTTGAATATATAATTTTCTTCTGCTTTTAGTAAATCTAGTAAATAGTATTTTGTTTGTGAGAAATAAAATTTAGAAGACCAATGCAGTTTTTATTATCTTAATATGCTCTTTTGTGTTGATATGTAATGGTTTTGTCTGTTTATTTTATGTCAAGGAAAACACTGGATTTTTAAGAGTAGAGGTACTGGACTAGTGAAGAGGATAATAGGCCATGAAGAAATGAAAGAGGTTTCTAAAGGCAGGTTGAAGAAGAGAGAAGGAAATGGTATTGAAAGCTCAGGAAAAAGGTTGGATTTCCTGCAGAAGGCAGACAGGCCCTCAGAATGGGCAGGCCCTCCTTATTAAGGCCTGTAGACTATGGTGAGTAAGGAGAACAGAAGAGCTTGTTATCTGCTGAGAGTAATATTATAGAGTCCAGAGCTGCTCTCTAAAATTATTTTAGTAGAGGTGAAGATGTGTGTTTATGTCTTCACACTGGCAGAACTTATTCTTCAAATTTTCTGGTGGAGTGGATTGTGTGTTCTTTGCAAGGAAGTGTCTAAAACATAAAATTAGACAGTATCATTCTGGAATTTTTTAAGAGGAAGCAGGTGAAGACAAAATATTATCGATAAATGGTTACTGTGATTAAGTGTCCTGTCTTTGGAAGATGCTCACAGAATGACACTTCATGAAGGATTGATTCATTTGGGTTTCTTTTTAGAGATAAAGCTTTTAGTAGTGAATAAAAGGTCATCGTATGAATCTTCTCCAACTTGTCTGCGTCATACTTTTAGTTTAGTCTCTTAAACTTGGGTTTAGTTTCCACAAGGTTTCCAATAAAATTGGTTAAGCAGGACTGTAGCATTGCAAAAAGAATCTTAGCAGTTGAGTTGGTCTAAAAGACAACAAATCTTTTGACTAGACCCTAGTGTGAATTAGAAAGAAAAATGGCTATGCATAATCCATCTAGACTATCAAGAAAAACAGAGGGAATGGCATCATGCATTCCCTTGCATGATGCAACAGAAAATTGTTGCATCAGTTTTCCTTTCTCTCTGTCTTGTGTTCTGTTTGTTGTTTGCGTTTTTTTGATCAGTCTTGATCAAAATGATTTTCAGGTGTGATAATGGAAAGTTCTGCTAGTGTTGAACTCGTAGATTTCTAGAAGAGGATTTTACTGATGGACTTCTGTGCACTGCATTGTTACAGAATTCTGCTCTGAAATTATGGAAATAAATGCTGTGAGTAATGGCATGGCTCATATTTCAGGAATTGCTAGCCCAGTGATTTAGTCACTAAATTGTTACTGGATCAACAGGAGGTGAGGTTGTTTTAGACTTGGTGTGGAAGTGTATTGAGGTCTTTGTAGGACTGCTTCTGGAAAATCAACTTGGGGTGTGAGATCACAAGCTGAGTCATAAATTCTGTGCTAAGGTTATTGGTGTTAGAAAAATTTTGAAGATCACTATTGTTGGTAGAGGTGGAGGGAAGGGATTTGTTTTGTAGAACTGCTAAAATTAGGTAATTTTATTCTACATGATCCTCATTAAAGAGAAATGTTGTAGGAAAACACTCCAGATTTAATTTGTTTAATAATCACTTTGGTGCTGTTTCTCCAGGAATGAAGGATAAAGCAATACTTGTCAAGGTGAAGCTGAGCTGAACCTTGAAAAGTGTCAGAATAACATGGAACAAAGGATCTTCAGCTATTTGAAGAAAAAATTAATTTGGTATATGGAGAACATGGTAGAATTTAAACATGAATACAAAATTAAGTTAATCCCTGCAATAAAACAGTGCAGTATTGCTGTTTTTCCTTAAGGTGCTGTGCACAGCATGGAGACAGCTACAGCTGTAGTAACGGAAGCAGTCATCTCAAAGTGGGAACCAGGATCACTGACTCCTGAAAGAAACTGATCTTAGGGACAGACTGTGTGTTTGATTGCTTTTAAACAAATTTGTGGAGTTGGAAAGGATTTGTTGTGAAAAACAGCCAGTGTAATACTAATTGAAACTGAATATGAAGGAGAATATCCAGGCTGCTACAAGAGTGTGCAAGAGGTCACTGAGGAAAAGCACAATGTGAAGTAGGAAATGAAGCAAGCTGCAGCATGGATTAACCCTAGATTGTATCATTGAAATTCATCCTGTTTGCTATTAGTACAGTCCTCTAAATGAGAAGTTATTTGCAAAGGATAAGAACTCCTGCTGTCAAGTTGGAGCTTGCCAGGTGATGTTGGCTGAGGGAGAGCAGGAGAAGCTCAGCTGAGGTTTGAGTGACTGCAGTACCCGCACAGAGAGTTACAGTGACTCACCTGTATTGGTTATTTAACCCACTCTGCTGCTTTGGGAATGAGGAGTCCATGCACAGGGGCAGTACCTCTGACAAAGCTCTGTGCAGTCACTGGAGAGGACAAAAGCTTCTGCAGGAGTCCTTGCTGGGACTCTTGTCACTTGATCTGAGCCTTTTCATGCTGCCATGAAAAAGACAGATTTCATCTTTCTTAGGTTATACTGGTTGTGATGTGTCTTCAGTGGGTGCAACAGAGTGCTCATGGCACAGATTCTGAGACATTGTCTAAATTTGTGTATGCAGGGCTGGTTAGGTGATCATGGGACATAGTAGTGAACCTTTTATAAAAAAATCAGTATGGTGAGATTAGAATTTCATCTCGTTTAAAGCAAAATTAAGGCTGGAAAATCAGTGTAAATGCCATCTATTTTACAAGGGGAATAAATACTAGATATATGAAAAACTTGTTGAAGCTGGGAAGCAGTGCTGTCACAAGTGGGGATGAGTAGATTGTAACTTCTAATTGTACTTGAGAAAGCTTTTAAGAATTGTGAGGTGTTGGACCAAGCTGCCAGTTGGAAGCATGAGAGCAAAAAATTAAAAGTGATGTTGGAAAGCTTGCAAGAAGATAGGTCACATAAGATCAAGTTCAAATTCAGAGAGAGAATTTTTGACAGTGCCTGGCTGTTGTGGAGAGCTGCAGGTGCTGCCTCATTTGTGTGGATTGGAGGGATCTTAAGTTTTAAATACAAATGTATGTAACTACAGATGTTAAAAGCTCCCAGTTCACTATTGGATTAATTTAGTGAATTAGAATTTTTTACATGGTGAAACTTTTACCTAATCTTTGATTTATCTTTATATCTGTGGACATACCTGGTCAGAAGAGCACTCTTTGTTTTGGTGGGACTGATTGAATAGAACATTTGCAGGAAAGAAGCAGAAGTAATTTCCCAGCTGTTGTCCAGTGAATGCTGTGTGCCTAATGGTTCATATCACTGGAAGATTCAGGAACCAGCTCGTGGCACCCAGCAGCTTTATATGACTTAATCCTTCTCCAGTAGCTGCCAGCAACCACCTTTACTCTGAGGGTGAGAAGAAGCACAGCTGTATAGAACTAGTTGGAACAATTTTAAAAGATCTGAAAAGATGCTAACAGTTCTTGCAAGAAAATAACACAGGAATTAAGAAATCTGTATTGCAGTCAGTGAGCACAGTATGCAGAAGTAGCAGAATGGAAAAACCTGTAATTCCTTACCTCTGAAAACTTGATGGTACATCTTTCTAAAAGGAGATTGTGCTTTGCAACTCCCCAGTAAAAGTTACTGGCTGGGAGATTCATGGCTTTCACTAATACTGCTCTCTGGACCTGGAAAGCAGATTCAATGGCATGAGTAGTTCTAGCTGAACATTTCTGGAGAATCTGTTTCTGGGAAAACATATGTTTTCTCCAGTATCAAAGTACATTATTTTTATTTTGTAGAGAAGTTCATATGGGGTGTGAAAATGTTGAGGAGGTGACAATAAAATTAAAGTGCATAAAGTAAATTGTATCTTATGTCTAAATATTAAAGAAATACATGAACTTAAGACTAAAATATTCTGTTTAGATCTTCGTAATGTTAAAAATACTACTCTGTTTGGGGAAGTCTTTTTGTGCTCCATTGCAAGTGACAAATGTCTGTTTTGAAATAAATTGGTCTAAATATGAAAAGAACTGATGTGTAATTTGGTCAATTTAATTTTATAATTTACATATGTGGAGTTAATAGCTGATTTGAAAGATCACAGTCATTTTAAAATGTAGTCAACTTTGAAGTACAATTTTAGATATGTTGCTGGATTGCTTTGCATATTCTAGTGATAGTATAAATAGTACTGAAGTTTCTAATGCTTCACAAGTAGTCTGTTTTTAATGAAGTAAAATTTCAACTGGAAGATAGCTATTAACTTTAGGTTACTATATTTTTAAATGTTTACTTACTTTAAAGTACTGTTCTAAAAATTTAAAGCAGCATATTTTGGGGGAAATTTGTATGTGAAATGCTTACTTATGATTCTTTGTTTCTCTGTTTATTTTTAAGACGAGCAAAAATCAAATTAAAGTAGATCTTGTAGATGAGAATTTTACAGAATTAAGAGGAGAAATAGCAGGACCTCCGGACACACCATATGAAGGCAAGTAAAGTTTTTGTGTATGCAATTGTTGTACATTTCAAGTCATGTGTCTTGAGATGCTTTGTTTGTAAAAATAATTACAGCATAAAATGTAGAGGTACATGTTTTAAAATAGTTGTTTTTTTTTTTTTTTTTAATAAGCTTAAAAAACTCTTTCAGTTCAGCTTCTGTGTTCCCTGAGGAGAGATCTGTTTGGCAGTAGGATAGACTATCCCATATCAAGGTTAATTTACAAATATGAGCAGAGTGGTTTAATTGGTATAATTCTGACTTCTAGTTGTTTGTTTACTGTCTTGAGAGCTTGAGCTCCTTAACCATGAAGCATTAAGAAACTTAGCTTCAGTGCATGTATTAACTGTGCATGTATTTCTGTGATCTAGAGTGGTGATCATTCATAAACATTGCATTTCTCCCATCTCAAGCAGAGATGCTGTTGCAAGTTAAATTTGGGATTAATTTTGGGCATCTGTGTGTCCCAGTACTTAATTTATACTGATGTGGGGGAGTCTGTAAGTAGAGCTTCATATCTTTAGCTCTCTTCAAAAATTATACCTTACTGACTTTCTAGTTTATTAAAGCTGGTATTACTAATTATGCATCTCTTACAGTCTGGTAAAAGCAAGGTAACTTCCATAAAGAAGCTTTAACAGAGGCTAATATAACATGCTTCTGCAGAGCTACAAAATTACTCAATAGTGTTGGTACTTGTAAACTTTGTGTATAATATATATGGAACTGGCAGACATACCTTCTATTTAAAGTTCTTTCATGATAAGTAAGGATTTTTAATTTTTAAATAAAAAATTTGAATGGCTTTAAAACATAGTTTTACTTCACTTTTTCATGCCAGGTATCTACTTTGATCTGAATTTGTACTTTCAATAAAAAAGTATCAAGGAGTGTCTCAGGCAAATAAATTGTTTTTTTGGAATATGAAACTATTTTGCATGTTCTTCAGGTGCTCTAGTTGCTCTATGCCTTTGAGCTAACACTGAGACTTTAGTATTCCCTTGACATTGGACACATGCCATTTGTCATTATTTTGAAAAAATAAATTTTCATCAGGTGGGGAAAGTATCTGGAAATTGTTTTAGAGCTATAGGAAGTGTATGTACTCAAAAGCATTAGTGACTGCTAATGAAAATCTGGTTGTCACATCTTCCCTAATGGAGGACATCCCTTGTGATTTGCTTTTCTGGACTAGAAGCTGGTGCAGTAGCATTGGACTGAGAGCAGGGAGAGTCTCCCCTCTAGCTTTGGGACCCAGGACAGGAAAAGAAGAAAGAAATAGCATGACAGTGGTTGACATGGAAGAATACTGGGCAGGGGTGGATGTCAGAAGCTGACAAGAAGGGAAATTAATCTGGAAGAAAGAAAGTAGAAAAGTGGAAGCAGCTGTAGTGGTGGGGGTGCCCTGCAGATTCCAGAGTCCCTCAACATTCTAGTAAATACTGGTGGTTTTTCCCTCTCCCTCCCTTGTCCCATGTGTCTCCATCTCATCATCTGCAGATGTATAGTTGACAGATGATAATGTCTGGAAACAATTTATTCTGGTTGTGATATGTGCCTTCAATTTAAAAGGAGAACAATAAAAAGGAGAGTCTCAGGCAAATAAATTGAGAATGTTCACCTAAAATACAGACTCATGCTGGTGATCTATTGAGAAGGGAATCATTCTAGTTAGAATTTAGTATAATATGGGAATCTATAAAATCAGAGGGTTTTAGTCTTGTAAATCCAAGACTTAGTATTGTAATAACTTAATATCTGTATATAGGCAATTGAATACTAGGGAGCATCTGAATGGTGGTAGAAGGGTGTTGGTTTTGGTGTTTATTTTCCATTCAGAGAGAATGAAACCTTCTTGGGTCAGTTGGTTTGTCAGAGCTTGCCATTTTCCCCCCCTCCAGGTCAGCATTACCTTGGCTTATAAAATAGGCCTGTTTTAGAGAATGTATTGAGAGTTATTTGAAATTAAATATGTAACACTCATGAGTGTTACATAAGTTAAAAACTGTATAGCAGCTCATGTAGAGGGTAAAAAAAGATTGAAATATCTGTCTGCAGAACTGGGTTCTGCATGATGCTGAATGATTCAGGTAGACAAGAATTTCAAAAGCTGGGTACTGTGCTCAGATATTCAGCATATCCTGCTAGTGGAAAACAGCAATATGTTTAGTGCAGAATTTGTTGATGTGAAATGCATGCACACTTACATACCTTTGAGTAGATTTAATTATGAGGATATAGTAAATACCCCTTGGTGGGGGGGGAGGGGGGGGAGTTTGAACTTATTGTTTATTCTGATTTTGGCAGGGATCTCATGGAAGAGCAATGTGATTGTATGCTTACTTTAATCTAGAAGTCATATGCTTCGAGGAACAAAATGAGAGTTACTGCCAGCCCAGTTTCTGGTGTTTCCTGACATTAGAATAATTTGCTTTGGAATGTTAATATTTCTGTAATATAGTTATATGCATTTAATCCCTTACATAATTATGAAGGGCGTGCCAGTGTTTTTTGTCTTCATTTTATGACTATAGCAGTTATGCATGCTGCACAATTACTGACTGATGTTTTGTCATCTATAATCTGAACAGTGACACAGCAAGAAGTGCTTTATGAAGAAGTTTTATGCAGTAGTTCTGGTCAGACAGTCCCTGTGATACAGGAGGGAATTCTAGAACCATTGTGAAGTGAAAGAACAGTTGTTGACCATAGTTGGTGAGGTATCTGAAACCAAACTGCTGCTGCAAATTTTTTTATAGGTAATGTTGGAACATTAGTTAAGAGTGACTGAGAGGAAGAATGCCATCTATTGACAAAATTTACAGCTTTTATTTATCTGTTAGTAGTGTCAACTCATATTGATCAATTACCGGAATATTGCAAGACACCACTTAATTGAAACACGGTTGCATCCAATGTTAAAATGTGTTTGGAGAGAGGACCTTTGAGAGACTTGATTAATGGCTGCTGGATTTTACTTGAGTCAAGAGCTTTTAAGTAGATAGGTTGAGGTTTTGTGGGTTTGGATTTTTTGAGGTTATTTTTTTTTAAAGCCTGTGTAATATTGTTATTAATTTCAAGCCAAGCTTGCATGTGAGCCACAGCAACTGCAAAATTTATAATAGGTTATTTCTTCAAGGGAAATAGCTAAAAATTGCTCTAACTCTTGTGAGACCTGTTCCAGTAGGACTACAGAAGGAATATTATGCCATTACTGTTTAATTCAATTTCAAGCATTAAATAGCCACAAAAAAGCCATACATATGCATCCTCTTAAAAAATGCTGAAATATTGGCTTGCAGAAATTAATATATTCGTAATTTGTATTTTAAATTTAGTATTAAAAAAATCACAGATTTGTTTGGGTTATGTCTTTAAGCCTGTATTTTTAACCTCAAAGTTTAGTGCAAAACAATACTGTATAAATAACACTACCAGCTCTTCAGTCTCTGGTGAAAGATATTGGTGGCTGAATATCCTATTAGGCAGAAGACTGTAATAGTTTGTGGTAAGCAGGAGAAATGGTAATACCTAAGGATAGATTGCATATTACCTTACAAAATGATGTGGCAGCAAAATCGTAGAAGGACTGATGAGTGCAGCTGGTTTTTTCTTAGAAACAGTTGCTGCTGAATTATGCTTCAGTTCAAAGAAAAGGAAAACCAAACTTCCTTGAGGTGTCTTATTGCTGTATTTCTTCAAAACTGTTTATCCTGTGCTGTCCTGTGAGCAGACAAGCAATCAACATAGACATTACTGTTATAATTTTGGATTTATTGGTCTTTCTTATATAGTACTGTCTGTTAAAATGTCTCAAGTTACTTTAGAGTTAAGTGAGAAAAAGAACAGCTGTAGGCAATAGTGTAAAATTCCAAACTGATGCTAAGTAGTTTCAGGTGGAGTGTATTAGACTGAAATACATTTTAAAAATGAGAGCTCTTAGGAGCTACTAATGTGTTTTTTGGCACAGATGAAAAGATGCCATATACTGTAACTGCTGAGAGGAGTACTTGGAGGCCTTTTTTCCCTGTGCATCTTGCTGCCAGTATTGTAACTACTTGAGAGCTGGTTCTGTGTGCCTTGATTTGCAGAGTAAATCACTGGAAATCTCAAGGAAAATAGATTGCAAATACTTCAGCATTAATTCAAGAAATTGTATAAATTGTAACGCGTTATACTGACAGAGGGAAAAGGCTTCTGAAAGAAGAGCAGCAGGTTGAAGAAAAAAAATGCAAATGAGAATAAATGCTTTCAATTTTTATAAAAAATGAAATGTCTAAAAATCAGTGTATGTTTTTTAATACCCTGTTCTTTTTGTCATTGAACTGCTGTCTGGCAAATGGCCTTCACTGTGCAGCCAGAGATAGTCTGAGATTGCTCCAGAAGACATAAGTATTGGTAGTGAACTTGAATGTTAACAGAGCTATAATGGAAATAGGATAGGGAATGATACTGTGACAAATAAATCAAACTGAGAAATGTTTAAAACTGGGCAATAGGAGGGGGTTCAGTCTTCAAGCT
Organism: Ammospiza nelsoni; assembly: GCF_027579445.1. Lineage (NCBI taxonomy): Eukaryota > Metazoa > Chordata > Aves > Passeriformes > Passerellidae > Ammospiza > Ammospiza nelsoni. Next base: position 23,269,049 of record NC_080636.1, read on the forward strand.
CCTGTTATCCTTTATTGTATGCTCTGGCCCTTCTTGTTGTATTAATGATACTGGTGTGTCAAAGTGTTGGCAGAATTGAAACAGAAGTAACTACTTCAGCTGGTAATGTAGCACATAATAAAAATTAAACACTGGTACCTCCTTTATTGTTTTTTTCCCAAAGTGTGGGAACTTTTCTGAAAGAGTTACTTGAACGTATTTGAATTTCAAAAAGTTTAAAATTAAATACGGGTAATTTCAATTGTGTAATTTGAAGAAAGTTTGTCAAGAGGTATCAAAAAAGAGCCAAAATAATGTAATATCCCATGTTGAGCCTGAATATTCTCGTGTCCTCTTTTTTCATCTATTTAGGAGATATTTGGTTCTTATTTTGGTATATTTTACTAAAATAAAGCATGGAAATGATAAGACTGGAAATGAGAATGTACACAATAAATATACCTAAGAAATATAGGTAGTGATTTGCACAAGCAAACACAGCTTTTCTAACTGACTTTATTGCATTTGTTTGTGAAATAGATGAAATCTAAATGAATGTCCTAATTAATACGGCTGGGTGAATTTGAATTAACTTGAAAATCAGCTCATTTAGAAGTGTAAGCTTTAGTGTCATGAAAGACTTAAGTTTGAATAATGTTCTTTTGGTATAATTTCCAACTTGTTCTTGTCTTTTGCAGGTGGAAGATATCAGTTAGAGATAAAAATCCCAGAAACATATCCGTTTAATCCTCCTAAGGTACTGCAAACACACATTTTTGGGTAATACAGTTTGGCTTTGCAACAAGTTTGGTTTGAGTATTCTTATATACTTGTTTGTTTGTTGATATTTTTGTTGGTTTTTGTTGTTGTTTTTTTTTAAATTCACTTCTAGACAAGGATTGGAACTGTTACATTTAGGTAGAAACAAAGCAGGATGCAAAACTGTGTCTAGTCAGAGGTACACTCTGATTGTTCCTAAAAGTACATACTGGGAAATTTTGGGGGAGGAGCTTGGGCCTTATTATTGACCCTAATGTAATGTTTTTCTGACAAGATAAATACAGTTTTCAGGTAGTTTTAAATTATGTGGAGGGTACAGCTGTCTTCCCTCCCCCTCAGCATTGTTGAAGAAATGTTGTAATAGGGATTTATTGGTTCTTTTAATTTCTTGGGCTCCATAAGTTATACTTAAAAGGTTTTTGAATCTAACCTACCAAGTTTCTAGTAATAATTAAATAGAGACTTGTAGTGTTGTGTGTCTTGAAGAACCAACAGAGAAATATAATAGAAATAGATATCATGCACGTGGATGAGAGATGAGAAACGGCTGTGGTAAAGTCACTCATATTTTTCACAACTTACTGGCCTTTTAACTTTACTGCATCTTTCTAGAGCTTCAGTTTTGTCATTCCACTCTGAATAATGTTCTCTCCAGCCATGTGCAGCTGTAGATTCCTGTGCCCTGATTTAGTCCACTCTTCAGTGCCTTGAATCAGTAGACACTTGAGTTGTCTGACTCCACTTCTTGATTGGTTTGCTTTTTGTTTGAAAGAGGTCTTTCATGAACATGTCCTAGGTTCTTATTATTTTCACCCTGGTATGTAATACTTGGAAGGAACTGGGAAAGAGGAAGGAGGAGAGAGGTGTCAGTTGCTCATAGGTTCTTTGAATTACTTCCTTGGGGATGGAGCAAAAGACACAGAAAATCTTAAAGAAATGTCTGTTGGTCTTCAGTTCTTTAATCTGCACACATTGTGCTGGGACTGAAATTAAGGAGAGCTGAAACAGGTTGCAGATGCTGAAAGATCAGTCTGTATACCATGATTTAGTTGCTGCTTTAGGGCTTGGTGGTCTCAATTTCCAGAGTTCACAGGCAGCTGTTAGAAACTCAGTGCATTGTAGCATAGTACTCTTATTCTGGAGTCTTGAATTGGAAGCCTTTTTGCTTGTGTCTGGCCCTGCCTTTCATCTGAAAGAATTCTTTAGCTTGTTCAGTATGTGCTTTGACAGCCATTGTTAGCAGTCGTTCACTGTGAGAAATTATCCAGTATTTACATCGCTTTTTACATTTTCCAAGTGATTTCTAGAATGTGGTAGTTAATAAGTGCCTCAGCTGACATGATGGTTTATTTTTGTCCTGGAAAGCAGAACTGTTCTGGTCTTGCCTATTTAGACACCAGGATTGCACTGATTTTATTATAGCCCTGTATGTCTGGTCTTTTGCTGTAGTGCCTGGCAGGTGATCTCTTCACTGATTTGCTTGCAGGTCAGGGGCAAAAGTCAAAAGATCTGTGCTATACATAAAATGTTTTTCAGGAGTTTGGGGTGAGGAGGAGATGAGAAGCAGATGGGTCAGAATCACTAGAAGGCAATTACAGTGCAACATGAAGAAAATGAAGGGGGAATTTCCAAAGGCACGTATGTCCTCTCTGAGGACAGCTTTGGTCTCTGAGACCTTTAAGAGAAAGTGCTGCTTTTACCTTTCTTGGTGTCTTGAAATACCCAGAAAACCCAAACCACCAAACCCCGGTTTTAGTAATGCTTTGTAAACATGAATACACTTTACTGTAAAAATATGGACATGATTCATGAATGAATGCTGGGACTAGATCCTTTCGATAGCAAAAAAAATATTAGGAATCTGATTAAGTTTTGGGTTGGTGAACAGCTTTCTGCATATGAGGTAATGAGACAGGATGGTTATAGACGTAGTAGCATCCACTTTCCAACACATCTGTAGCCAACAGTTTAGCTCAACAGTGAATGATATCCAGTTTCTATGTTAAGGGTTTAGGACTTTGTGAAATCTAGAAAGCCCACTTTTAGTAATGTTAGAAGTTTTTAGTCTGTATTTGACCATCTGCTTGTGAAAACACTTGTATGCTGGAGGATATTTCTAAGTAGCTTTGTGTGATCCAGGGATGTGAACACATGAATGTGGGAAAGCAATTAGGGATGAGTTTGGGGAGCTGGAATGGGCAGTAGTCTGTTGTGAGTAAAGCCAGGCTCTAACAGACAGCCTTACAAACTTGAAGCCTCCTGAAATAAGCAATATCACATCTTACTTCCATTTGTAGTACTATATTTTCCAAATTAGTATTTCTTCATACTATTATTTAAAATGGTGGATTTAAAATGTTTACTTAGTATACTGCACTTAATTCCTGCTTTTGTTTTAAAAAATTGTCTTGTTTTTTAGGTGCGGTTTATCACCAAAATATGGCATCCTAACATTAGCTCTGTCACTGGGGCCATTTGTTTGGATATTCTGAAGGATCAATGGTAAGATTCCACGGGGGTTTAAATGTGCAAAATCAAGTGTACTGGTGTCCTGGATAGGAGGCATCAGCTCACATTGCTTTTCACCTTGTGCTTATAATTTGAGATGTCCTTAAAGCACACGTTATGGTATAGTATAGTGAGGTGCAAATATCCAAATGAAATGATTGGGTGATAATTTTGGAAAGCACTAAGTATTTATTATACACACAGAGAGTTCTTCCAAAAATTTTTGCACTAGGATGAACATTTCATTGTTGACATTTTGGTGGTTTTATATGAGTTAATTTTTAATTTTAGTGCTTTTCTATTAACAAATACTACCCATTGCCTTCTTTGATCAGTTAATTTTACTGCAGAAGTTTTAATAGCCAAAGTCTGTGGAATAGACTTGTGTCCAAACTAACAGCTGCACTCACTGTTCATTTGTTTTTCAAAGTAATTGATTTCATGTGGTTTGAAGATTGTGTACAACAGTTGTATGATAGACATGATACTTAAGATGGCCATTTTCCTCCATGTCTGCCCCAAAAGAATAGTACTGGAATTCCCCAGCAGATCATACCAGTGTCTCATCCATACAAACTTCAAATGCTTGTAAAGTCAGCAACTTTGTCAAGAGTGCTGTTGGCCAAGCAGGTATCAGTTGGGTTTGAAACAGAAACTTTAGAGGAGAATGCTGAAGTCTTGCAGGTGACACATCAGGGTATTAATCTTTTACAGATGTATGAGATTATAGCAGTCATCTGGCACAGTATAGTGTAAATTACTGAAATAAAATTGTAATGGTCATAAACTGTTGTTTTTCTAACTTTTGGAATGGCATGTTTTCTTACCGTCTCAGAGCACTTGATGTTCTTTCAGGCAATAGAATCTTTCAGTATACATGCTGTGGTACCTGGCAGAGATTTTCTTATCAGTAAAGCTAGTTCACTTCTATACCTGCATCTAATTGTCATACCACCCTACAATTTTACTGGAGATTGACTCTTCAGCTGTCCCAAGTACAGTCTCCTGAGAGATCGTACTCTGAAGCAGATTAATGAATGGGCATGAGGTTGTCTGGAAGTATCAAAAGGCAACAAAGATGTAAAAAACCCATGAGCTTCAACTTAATTTATTTACCTTTGGGGTTGTTAGTCAAAACCTTTGATATTTGAGAAGGACAAACAGGAGAGTTGACCTGTATTCTTGTAGTCTTTGAGTTATGTCTAGCACAGATAATTTGATCTGTGTCTTATTTCTGTTATTTCTGCATGATGAAAAAACCCAAATATTAATATCTTCCTTCTCCAAGACGTATATGGAATAGGAGTATTGGAACAAGAATTTTACTTCTGTTTAATTATCCCAACTGACACAAGAAGCACTAGTATTATTCCAGTTATATAGTTTTAAACTCTTCCTTTGAAACAGTGTCTTCATTTGGAAGCACTAAGGAGAGAATTGCACAGAACCTGGTGGTGATGGAGGGAGATTTCCTGTATACTATTAATCCCTCTTCAAATGATTCTTAATGTAGTGTGATTTCTTCCTTTTCTAGTGGTGCTATTTGTAAGTTTTGTTTATTTTCGAATCATAGAATGGTATGTGACAATCACTTGAGCATTGTTGAAGTGTTTGTCAAAGCCTCTAATCTTTTGATAAGAACAACCTTATAGCTGTCTCCACTGTTTACTGTTTGAAGCGTTTTATATTGTGGTAGATAGGACTGGTTTTCTCCTGAGTATTTTCCTAAAACTCAATAAGCAATATGAATGGTTAATATTGTTTGAATAAGCTGTTTATTGTTCTTCAATATATGCAGCTTTAGTTAATTAAGAAATGCCCACAGCATGGAATCATAGAACCACAGAATGGTTTGGGTTGGAAGAGACCTTGAAGATTATCTAGTTCCAAGCCCCCTGCCATGGAGAGGAACACCTTCCACTAGACCAGATGAAATTTGAAGTGGCAACATTCATAATATACATGCACACAGACAAAAATAAGTATGTACCAAGGCATACTTGAAAAAAATTACCCTCGGGTTCAGTGAAATACTTGCAGATGCCTTTGGATCTTCTCAGTGGGCAAAGGATTAAAGCTTGAGGAATGGTGAGGGAATTAGCCCAGGCTTCATTGGCTTTCCATGGCAATCCTCAGAGTCTCACAACTTGAGAGTTTGCTGGCTCTGAGAGTCATCCCACTCTGGGAAATGTCGGTCACAGCCTGCTGTGGTCCACAACAACTCAAAGGGTTTCAGTACCATTGTTCATGGATAGGGTCACAAGATGATTGCCTTAATTCATCAGTAGATTTCCATCCTGGCTGCAAGGATGAGTTGGTATTTACTGGAATATTCCTTGAAAAGACCGGTAATAAAAATACTATTCCACTTGATCTCTTGTTCGATGGAAAAAGGAACTCAAGGCTATTTGTTGGAAAACAGGAGCTTGCTAGACAACAGAAATTCTGGGAGCAGACAGGGTTTTTGATAAGCTCAAGGAAACCTAACTGTCCAGGTGCCATTAATGCAGGCTGAGGCATTCCTGAGACCATACTGGCCTAAGGAGGGAGCCAGGGGGAGGATGTACCACCACACACAACCAAAAATAAATTTTTTGCATGTCTAGGTTGAAAAGTGTTTTGAATAAAATAGCTTCATTAGAAAGCAAGCAAACAAAAAATAAGCATTCCCATCCCCCCAGATTTATATTTTAATATTTAATATTTATTAATATTTTAATACTTATTTCACCAGGGATTCAAACTAAATTGGCCAGATGCAATTCTGAAATATACCTGTGGAAGTATTCTAGAAAATATATTAGTTCCACAATCTCTCTTGTCAAATCTTTTAGCAACAACGCCTGTTTTTGAAGTGCCACTTCCTTGACTTGTAATGCTCTTAACTGAATAATGCTCATTTTGTTCCTGTGTTTAAATATAAGTCTCAAATTTCACTGCATATCTGTTTTTCAGTGAGGTTTGAGAGTTAAAGGACTGGAGAAGTTTGGCCTATGGGCCTCAGCAGGATTTCTGAAAGAGTTAATAAGCTGATAAAATACTCATTTATAGATAGTGAATACAAATACAATCATTTAAATGCATTTATATAGTTTTAAAAAGTCTCTTCCCTAATCTCCCATCCTGTGGTAATTTGCTGTTCTAATGAGCATAGTTGAGATGATATTCTGCATATTGGCAGGAGATTTTATCAGTTTGAAAAGTAATGTCTTTATTTTTAATGAGTTTAATGAAATTATTTTTCAACATTGTGGGCTTGATACTGAAATTCTTTGCAGCTGTGGATTTTCATCATGTTTTGATTAAGTACCTGTTATGCCAGTTTGTTTGCAAAGCTGCTACTGTTTGCCACTAGAATTATAATAGGGGTAGGATTTTGTAAAAGGAATACTGTTTATGGTTATCTGACATAATTTTCATGGTGGGGTTTCACTTACTATGGCCTATATTTATCTTCTGGGCTAGTACTGTCTCGAAGCTTTAATCTGAAATATACACGTATCTAATGCAGTTCATGGAAACCTGAGAACTAATTACTTGAAAGCTGTTCTGCATAAATCCCTTGAGCAGAGATCATTAAGTGAATGTGTCCTTGCTGCATATATGGCTACGAAAACTCTTGGCTTTTGTGGGTTTGACAGTCAGTAATGAATAATAAGAATATTTTGTCATAGTGACTACTGGAAGATGTGTGCTTCTGTTTTAGTTGAGATGCAGAAGTCATTATAAGAGATAATGCAGTTTTAATAGATAAACAAGCAGCAGCCAGCTTGTAGTCTTCCTGGGTACCCAGTACTGCTGGGTTTTGTTCAGGGTGTTTGAGGAGCGATGAAGCTTCTTAAAGCTTTGAGAGGAATGCATGGTTTAACATGGTTTTAGGGAACCCTTCAGCAAGCAGACTGTCTTTCCCCTCTGTGCTGTGTCAAAGCTATCCTATTATTCTTTTTTTAAAATTTTCTTTGATTAAAAGAAAAGGGTGCCTGGTCTTGTAGCTGTCCTGTAAATAGTGACTATGCAACGGGCTTCTACTCAAAGCCCTTATTAATTTTCTTCCAGATTCCATAAGCTGTTGGTTCAAGGTCCCAGAAATTTTCTATTGGATTAACAAGCTTATTTATTTCACAAATGGAACAAATATTGCAGATTATTTAGAAAAAAAGTGTTCCCATAGCCATGTTTGGATGACAGAGTGGAGTAGCAATCTGCTGGCTGCAGCTGTTCCTGGCATTCTGCTTCGTTACCCTCTTGGAATAATGAGAGAGATTTGTTTCTTAGAGTGGAATGTAAAGAACATAAGTAAATACTTCCTAAATGGAGAATTACTTAGCTTTTAAAAATGAAGAAAAAAACCTAAAACCTGGCAGTGTTTTGTAATCCTCTTAGGACTCTCTCTGCTCATCAAAAGGTAAAAGAAATTTCTTTCCTTGGGCATGCTGGGCACAGCTGGCTTGCTGTGCCTTTTAATGTTAACACTATAGTCACCCAAACTAGGGGTGCTCTTTTTTAATGGAAATGCCCTGAGATACTACTAAAAAAAGGAGGAAGAAAGTTTAAGTGAACAAAATGTATATCAGCTCTCTTTGTTCTGATTCAATCCAGATTTTCCTTGTGGTTTAGCAAATGTAATGCCAATAGAAAGCTGAGCTTTTGGTTTGGATGTCCAGAGTGGAGGCTTTTAGTTTCAGGTTCTCTGAGGGCCAGTGCATCCCTGTAGGGAGCTCTCTGCAGCTCACTGCTGCATGACAGGAGCCTCCTCCCACTTTGCAGATGGCAAACCTGCAGGATAGCTAAGCAACATTTTGGGGTGGGAGTGGAAGTCAAGGAGGAGCAAACAGGAGCCAGTAATGTCATGGGACAAAGGCAATGTAAGGTCATGTGCAAGGCAAATAGGAAATCTTACCTGTAAAACTCATTATACAAGCTGGCTGCTTGTTGCAGGTTTCCATTGAAGTAGTGTACCTGCTTAGAGAGTTGTTGTACAAGAAAGATGGAAAGAGGAAAAATCTAGAGTGAAGTAACAAGAATGATGGTCTAAGCAAAAACAATGTACAGTGAAAGATTGGAAAGCCATCTCAGTGTGCAGAGTATTATCAAGCATGGTGAAGAATTGAAGTGGATTTTCCAAGAGCCTTCTGAGGCTTCAGTTAAGAACAGATCAGACAGAGTCTGTCAGGAGCAATACCAAACATTGCCTTTGGTAGGGAGGAGAGAACAAACCTAGAACACAGCCATGCAGCTGACTTGAGTTACCAAAGAGAATTGCTTGAACTCCATGAGCTGTTGCACATAAGTCAATACCTCTAAGTAAACTTCAAATGTAAGAAGAGTTGGAAATACCTAATTTTTTCAGGGTTCTATTCTGGATCAATAAACCTTTGAGGTGCATTGGAAAATTCAGAAGATCTGTATCTTTGCACTGGAAATTCGTTTTAAGGAAAATACAACTTTTTTTCTTTTCATTCTTCCCCTGGACATTCTATCTTTGGCTTGTGAAGATGTTGAGGAAGGGGGTGGTGGTGTGTGTTGGGATTTTTAGCTTTGTGCCACTATCAGTAGAGATTTTTTTTCAGAACTGATGATGGAAATTGGTTTTGCTTTTTGCTCATGAAGCACAGGTCCTGCCTTACTGATATCTGTAAATATAATTCTAGGCAGTCATCTCCATTCACTGCGTTCTCACAAAAGAAGGTAACAGGAAGAAGGAAGAGCTTTTAAGTTTATGGGAATCAGAATCTATTTTTAGCTGTTCTTTCAATTTCTTCTGTGAATCTTAATATCTATCTGAAAAATTAAGACTAAGCTATGAAAAAATAACAAGCTGTTTTTACTTTCTTTGATCAGGAAAGCTAATTGGTGTTCTAAGGATAGAAGATTTTAGATGATTACACAATAGTTACACAAAATATGTCAGTTTTTCTTTACCAATAATCACAAACTCTAATTTTTTCTTTTGTTTAATACAACTGAAGCTGTAATGGGTTTTCTTTTATGATTTAAGAATACTTCTTTTATGATTTAAGAATATTTCTTTCAGTGTTTCTGTCCAATACAGACTGTCTTACTATGCATGAGATGGGAAAGCTGTTTTGAGGCATGAGACTTGAAACTAAGTTGTAAGCTACATTTTTAAACCTTTTATTAAAAGTTAAACCAATGTTGTCTAAAACTTAGTATTTTAGAGTTTAAATTCTCTGATCATATAGCCATCTGTGTGTGTGTGTATATATATATATGGATAAGTTGTTGCTTTTTATCGTTATTTTGAAGATGGAATGTCAGATGTCCAAGTGTCAGTGTGCTTTGTATAAAAATCTACAAATATAAGAGGTGAACAGGGATTGGAAGAACCTGGCAGTGTGGAAAGCTGGAGGCAGCTGGTGTCCATGGCACCCTTGGTTCTTAGCAATGCCTCCTGCTCTCCAAAGTGTACTTTATACTCCTCTCCTAGAGGGTACAGTGGAAGTGGAAGTAAATTGCATGTAAAAGTGGCACAAAAGGCTGTGATCCTTTTTATGCCATCTTCTCTACATTTTCAGATGTCTGTAATGTAGAAGGATTTCTGCAAAGGAAAGGGCAGAACAACTTTTATTTGGAGAAAGTGACTATAGCATTAGTTATGGTTGATAGGTATTTCATGTTGAGCCAATCTTTAAAACTCTACAGTAAATAACATAATAAAGTTACTTAACTGAGAAAAAGACCAAAGGTTTTACAGTGGGTGTTGCAGATGTGCTAGTACCTGAAATTGACTGCATAAAAATAAAAATAAAAATTATTTTATCCATTTGAGCATAGTATGGCATGAAAGACTTCGTATTCCATGACACCTGAATGCTGGAATAGTAAATATGTTCCATTACACTCCTGTAATGCTAGGAGATGAGACTGTGAATTATGTCATCAGTGTGTACATTAAATAGGTTAATTTAAAAATTGTATAAACCAGTAGAGATTACAAGCCCAAGGAAATGATAGGAGCAAAATAGCATTAGGAACATGTAAAGAAAAGAAAATCACTAAGGAATAGTTTTGAAAGAGGAGAATTGTATGTTGTGATGTTGTGATTTTTCAGAATTCAAATTTAAAAGCATAAGGATTTTTTTGAGATTTAAGTATACCAGGTTCAGCTTAAGGGACTTGAAGCTGGTGTGGCAGTTGGAATAAGACACTATGTGCTAATTAAAATCTCTGTCATTTGGGATGTTTCTCACTTGCATTTTGATGTAGAACACTGCACTGCGAAAGCTTAGCAATAATTATCAAGCTAAAAAATAACTTACTGAGAAAGATCTTCCAGAATTACAAACAATTAGGGAAGAATGGCATGTTTGAATGGTTAGTGACACAGCAAGAAAGCATCTATGAACATAATATTTGGGTGCCACAAATGTACCTCTGACATCTTACCAGCACCTATGCTTTGTTCATGGGTATACCCTGCTAGAGGACCTTAATACAGTGACTCAGTGCTGGAAAATACATCAGTTTCTGAAACCTGAGCCTGGAAATGCACTTGCACACTGTCTCCTTTGTAGCTGGAATGTCAGGTCAAACTGTTCCCCACTTATTCTAACAAAGCCTTTGCATTTATTTGCAATCTTCTGAAAAGAAGAAACTGTTTTCTGTTGAGTGAAAATTGAGGTTTGTTTGTAAGAAATTGGATGCCTGTGTTTCACAACTTTGCTCTGGCACTCATGTGTCATAATCACTGCTCAAATCTAAAATGTCACATCTTCCCCACTCACCTCACTCCTAGTTCTTAGGCAGAGGAAACAGATTTGTGGATTGCTTTGAACATCTGTCTCTGCCATTGCCACCGTGATTTTAAGAATCTAATTGTTCAAATCAGAAATACTCAACTTTCACAGGGTCTGTGGGGTTCTTACTTGGTTTCCAGTGTGTGCCAACTGAAATGGTAATTCAGAGGAGTTATTTATGATCAAAATCTAATGAAACTATGTAAAGGTTACAACTTTCAAGACTTCCAGTGTGTAATAATTCCATGTGGTTACTTTTGAGTAATTGATGTCCCTTAGCATATTCTGTTTTCCCTTACTAAATTATTGAAGTGTCTTATTCTAAATACACTTTGACATCAAGATGAATGATAAGAACCTAAAATCTTAGAAGTTCCAACTCTGGGGCTGTGCTACCTTCAACAGGGTTCTTCCTCAGGGGCAAAGGGGAACTTTACAGGACCGTTGTGACTACAGAATGTTTTCCTGCTGCCAACAGTCAGGCAGTGAACTATTTTGATCGCACGTTCCATAATTAGCCTAACCATTTTATTATTGTAGTAGTAATTAACTATGTAAAGGTTCAATTTAATGAAAAATATAATGTTAAAAGTGGTGCAAAGAGACCTAGTGTATAGAATTCCTTACCTGTTGGGCGTGTTTGCAATGTAGGTCACTGCTCCTGCCCGCAGAGTGCCGGCAGAGGGAGCAGCCCGGGCCCGGCCCCGCCCGCACCGGGACCGAGGTGCTGGTACCGCGCTGAGGGAGGGTGGCACAGCCTCGTCTGGCCTTGGCTTCTCTGGGGTTTTTTCTCCAGATGAAATGAATTGCATTCAATGGGTATGGTGAAATGTGTAGGTCAAGGTACTTTCTAAACTTCAGACAGCATTGTTAATAGGAAAGTCCACATTTAAAACCTTATTTAAATATATATATAAAAGAGTATTTTAATAAATGTAACCTGCAGCAGTTTAAAATTATGTTTCTTGGACTTAAAATCTGTACATGAACTCATAGCTTCTATGATAGTACAGGCACAGGATATGGTTAAGGATATTTTGAATTTTCACTTTTAGGGCAGCAGCAATGACTCTAAGAACAGTGTTGTTATCGCTGCAAGCATTGTTGGCAGCTGCAGAACCAGATGATCCACAAGATGCAGTAGTGGCAAACCAGGTAAGATACTCAGTTGATTGTGATTTTGTAACACTTCTGTCATCTTTACTGACTCAGGTTAGGTCCCAAGGCTTACAGAAGATAAAAGATTTTAGACAATTTATTGTAAAATGGTGCATTCTAAATGTGAGCTGCTGCAATGTTTTGTGCTCTTTTTGATTCCAGAGTGAGTATTAGTTACTCTACAGTGTCAGGAGGATTTGTCCTTTATTTATATCACCTTGTGAGAAATGTCTGGAGGTAACAGCATAGTTAAATGAATTCCAGTGTAACTGGCCTTTCAAAATCTAAAGCTTCCAGTATAAGAAAAACAATATGCTATTTGTTTTAAATGAGTTTTAACTTGGTGCTGTTTATTGGATTTGGCTTGGAATGTAGCTCCTCTTCCAGATTCATATGAATGTTGTGGAGCATTATATTTGTTTAATGTCAAAATTTTATGAACGATGACTTGGGGATAACTGTTTTCATCACTGATTGAATTGCTATCAGTAGAATTTTATAATCAACAAGGTGTGTTGCCTTTCAGATTAGTGATAACTTTTCATACCAAAAGAATATCAGTTGGATCTTGGGCCATACAAGAACTGGCATGATTTTGTTAAAAGTGTTGCTGAAGGATAGAAACAGTTATTCCTTTGACAATTCTCAACGAAGTGTCAAGTATGTGTGTGTTTTCCTTCCTACTCTGAGGAGGAGAAGGGCAGCCTGGCTTCCCCACTGGCTGACAGTGAGGGTGTATTTCAGTTACAGAAGAACAAAGCAAGCTGATGCTGGAAGAACATTCTATCTCACCTGTATCTTCTCTAAGTCAGAACCTTCCAGGGTAGGGTGACAAGGTGTGCACTACTTCCCTTTAAAAGCCAGTGAAGAATGATAGATAAACTTTTTTTTTCAAACCTGTCAGGATTCAGGGGGAAACATGGAGGTTAGAGGTAGCCCATTGCACTGCTGGGTGTGTGAGAGTGGCTTGCTACCACTGTACTCAGTAAGTACAGAAGGTTTGCTTGTGGGATTCTGCACTAAAGCTGCTCTGAATAAATGTGCCCAAACAGTTCTGACAGACTGAATTGCTCTGCCCAGGGGGAAGCGTTGCAAAGGCCAGAAAGGCCACCAGGCATGTCCCTGCACTGGGTTTTTTTCCCAGATGTATGCCCTTGTTGTCACACTCCTTCATTAAAAAAACAACTATATATCCTTTTTTACAAAGAACAAAAATAGTGTTTCCTGTTCTGGCTGTGATGGTAGAACTTTGTATGGGAATCGTAACAGTAGAACCCTTGAGCTGGTAAGAGTTTTTTTCCTCAGGTAAAGAACTCCATGAATCTTTGTAGATTCCAAAGAGCAATTTTCCAGGCTGCCCCTTAGGTGCTTGTGTGGGTGTGTCCTTGGGACTGTGGCATGGCTGATGTTGGGGGGATTCAGTTTATCCTGTTTCCTGCAAACACCTGTATGAAAACTATGCTGGGGTTTGGCCTTGAGTTACAGGCATGTGATTGTATGTAGAAAGTGATTATAATGGTTTTAAGAGAGATATTGGTAAACAACTGCTTTTTTCATGTGTTTATTTGGTGTTGGGGTCTCTTTTACTTTGTTTTGGGGTAATTTCTTTTTCCAAGACAAACATTTCACAAGGAATTGATTATTCTCCACACTTGTGCTATTTTATTAAACTGTGTGCTGTCCAGGTAAATGGCAAAAGCTCTTGAGAGAATCCCAGGGAGAATTCCTGTTTGAGTAAGAGCAGTATTTTCAGACTCCAGCTGTCTGGTGTATTAGTTGCTCTGATTGCTGGGTTTTTTTCAGTACAGCAACACAAACTGCCTCAGATTCCTGATACTGAAACATCAGTGAAAGTTGCCTTTAGGCTTTTCTAAATTCAGTGAGAAACTGGATTATTTACAGATACCTAAGTAAAGTAATTCTATGAATAGAACACTGAAAGCTAATTCTGAGTAAAATGCAGTTATGACTAATTTTTTGCACTTCAGCTAGTGGCTTTCCAGGCTTGGCAGTGTTCTCAAAAATATTTTTAAAAAATTAATTGGGGAAGATCTCTTATGAGCAGAAGAAAATAGTACTTCAGGATGCTACTGGTGTTTAATTTAATCCTTCTTCTTTTTTAATCATTACACCAAAAGAATTTGTAACAGACCACTGCATTTATAACAGTGGTTTATTTCCAAAAGTAGATTGCCTCCCATGTTTGTTTCAATGCCATTAATGTCACCACATAATAAATATACAAATTATGACATGTGGATCACATTTATAGGAGGTGGGCAAGGCACACAAAGCAGTGTAGATGGTGTGGGTTGTTGCAGGAGAGGCAAAATGAAATGTACAGCATTTTACTGTGCTTTATAGAGCTAATCATTATTTTCATGTAATAATGAAATGTCTAAGAATAATAATCAGTTTCTGTCCTTATAATGTACCTAAATATTTGAAAAATGTATTTCCTAATATCTTGTCTTATTAAAGTGATGATCTAAGGGAAGAGGTTTTTTTAAGAGGAACTTGATATTGCATATAGAAGTTGTTAAAATAGGAAAATCATTTAACTTTTCTGAGTACAGTTTATGACTGCTGACCCACTTTCTTGGCAGCTGAGTTCTTGGCACAGGCTAAAAATTCTCTGCAATATGGTCCAGTCTGTTGTTTATTGGAAAACTGGTTAGTGGTGAGATTGGTACAAAATAATATAGTTACATACTGGCATGAATTTTTTTTCTTTGGTAAGTAATAGCTTTCATGAAGAGTTGCATCTCCCTAGCTTTCTGTGCTTGCTCACCTGTGTGAATAAGATCCTCATTCTCAGGAAGAAGCCCAGTAGTAGAGTATTGGCCTGGACTGAAGAACTGCAGGCCTACTTGCAGTGTGTAAAACAATATATATTTTGAACTGGTTAGAGAAGTACCATGTTCAGGAGATGTTAACACAGGAATAATTTGTACTCTGTTGCACTGAATATAAATTTTCAGTAGCTGTGCTAAATATAGCTGCTTTACTTTGATCTGTGCAATTGAGAGCAGTACCTGGCTGCACACATCTCATACCAGTAGTGCATAATTTAACCTGCAGGCAAACTCATTATATCAAATGCTTGCATGGGTTTGCTCTTTGTGTAATCCTCACCTCTAAATTTACTTTAAGAATAGCAGCATGATCAGTATGAAACATTGTAGAAGATATCATAGGAAGAATGATGGGTTGCAGTCTGCCATATTGTCTTGCTGTTTGGTTGGATTGCTGAGTTGATTTAACTTTCTGCTTTTCCCCCTCTCTCTTTTGTGTAGTACAAACAAAATCCAGAAATGTTTAAACAGACAGCTCGACTTTGGGCACATGTGTATGCTGGAGCACCAGTTTCTAGTCCAGAATACACCAAAAAAATAGAAAACCTCTGTGCTATGGGCTTTGATAGGGTAAGTACAAATAACCTAACTATTTTTAGTAAGGGCAGGGCAAATTTATGTGTATATATACAGGAAGTCATCAGTATCATCAGAATCTACTAAAGTAGATTCTCTACTTTCATGATGTTGTGTAGGTCCAATTATTCTATTTTGCTAATTATTTTTAAGAATTGGAATTTTAAAATACTACATTATGGATAACTCTTGTGAGCTCCCCCTGCCTTTTTGAGACAATTTTTCTATCAATTATTAGTTGGGATTTAAGAAATGGTAAACTAATGTGTTTTGATTTTCTGTGAACTTTTCATTTCACTTCCTGGAGCTGCAGGTTCACACACTGAAAATATTATTGCTCTTGTTTTCTCATTGCAGAATGCAGTAATAGTGGCCTTGTCTTCAAAATCATGGGATGTAGAGACTGCAACAGAATTACTCCTGAGTAACTGAGCCATATAGAGAGAGCTGCTTCTGTAGTCCAGCTTGCCCCTTCTGGAGGAGCATCACCATCTGTTATTCCTAGGATTCTATATAGATTCTCTTTCAAAACTGGCACTCTTGCCTGATGATGCTATCTAGGCACTATTGGAGACTGAAAAAAAAGCGCTCTGTAAATAAAGCTAATTAAACGTCTGTGTAAATTTAAAAAGGGGAAATACTTTAATTTTTTTTCTTACTAAATATTGTAAAAATTCTTTGAGCTCAGCTAAGATGATGGGGGAAAACAATGCCTACTTTAGTGTTTAGCAGTGTGACAAAGACTAGCAGGAACTTGCTTCAGGATTTTGATTTAGTAATTCAGAAAGCAACATTTTGAGTGTTAGTCATCAAAATTGTTGGTGCCACTCATCACAGTTATCTTACTGTTTTTAACATGGATCCTATGTGCCTGTGGATTGACCTATATTTGCATGCTTGTACTTAATAGACATATTAGGTAGGGTTGCTGAAGAGAGCACCATTGAAATACTCAATTGCTTTTGTAACTTTTCCTGCCAGACTTTCAAGACTTACCCAAAGTTCCAAATGGTGACCTATTCAGAACCATTTTCTTTCTAGCTTATTAATTGGGAAACCTGATTCTCCTCTCCCTTACATCATACTGTTGATTATGTTTCATCATCTGTGGCTATTATGTGTGCCATTGCAGTAGTCTAGGCTCCCCTTTAAAAATATGTATTTTGAATTATCAGTAGTGATTTTCATCCATCATATTTTCTACACAATCATGTAAGGAGTATGCCTCAATACAGCACAAAAAGATGGAGCTGGTTTAATTTCCTTTTTTTTTGTCTTAAATAGCGCTAAAGTGTTCTTCAGTACACTCTGGATAATATGATTTCACAGGGTTTGAAGGAGGACACAGCTGATTCTCCAGTGTACTGAGAATGGAAAAAAAAATTTTTTGAGTACTTGATATGATGCAATCAGCTGTTTTTTGCAGCAGTTTTCTAGCTTTATTTTGGGCTTCAGTTTAAGGATTGCTTACCAGGTACTTTAAAATTCATCCTTGCTTGCATTTTTCTCTGGTTAACACATGGAGGCTGTGTTGGTGTTTTTACTGTACATACTTCAAATGCACATAGAAGTAGTGTGTTCTCAATTTAGCTTTTTTTTTGATTGATATTTCTGATAAATGAGAACTGAAATCTTACCTTGGCTTGTACATACAGTCAGTCTTTTTATTTGTATTAAAATGACATTTCATCCTGAGTGCAAAAGCTTGAAAATTATTAGTCTTGCAACTTCAAACACTAGTACATCTATTTAAAGAGAGCTGTAATGTCTTTGTGAATATGATGCTAACTTTTGAGAGTGTATCTGACAAGGAAGTTCAGAGAAATCCTGAGACTAGAAAGTGGGGATTGTGGATAATGGAGTACTGTATCAGTCATCTTTTCTATGACTCTTTTGTTTTGTTCTGGTTTGGTTTGTTTTTTTTTTCTCCTAGGCTGTGGATTAATGGGGTGGGGAAATCTATGCCTGCTTGGGGTTTTTCTAGAGCTGTGAAGTACAAATTGAAATGGTTTTGCACTTCATGGTCTCTTTATAACTCATACTAGATGAAATCAGGAACATTATGGTATCTGTTAAATACCTGGAGCACAGTAGTAGGGGAACAGAACCAGACAACAGAGCTGGCAAGACCTGGCTAGTTCTGGGGTGTTCCATGTACTGCTCTGTCTGATGTGTCCAAACTTAGAACAGGGCACAGACAGTAAATACTTTGAACTCATATCAGTGCAATACTAAATGCATTTGCTTAGTCTTTATACTTACTGCTTTTTAAGGTGTAGTCAGTGATCAGTTTTCTTGGGTTTTCTTGAGTTAGTGTAAATCATTTGCAATGATGCCAAAGGAAGTGAGTTGTTTTGACTTTCCTTATATTTATTTATTTTTTTAACAAGAAGCTGCTACTGTTCAGCTGGTTTGCTAAGTGAAAACCAGGGACGGTAGGAAACTGGCAAAATGCTACTTGTGTTAATCTCAAGTTACTGTCTTTTCTGTTATACAGGCTAAGAACTTCTTGATTACATCAACACCTTTTTTTTTACCCTGGTGGTAAATATGAATTGCTGACTACTTCCCTTGTTCTTCGCTGCTATTTATCAAAAGAAAGAACTTGGAAATCACTGTTGGGGACATAAAACTTCTCAGTACTGGGCTTCTGAATGTGTCTTTCCATAGAGCAGTCTCCTAAGAACAGCAGGCTTCTCCAACAGTATGTAAAGTGGTAAAGGAAGCCAGGGAATGGGGAGAGGGGGAAAAGAGGTTCTTTGGTGAGCACAGTCACCTCTGAAAGAATGCTCTGTTAAGTTTTACTTCTCTCATGAAGTTACCTCATTTTCTTCTCTACTGCAAAACACTTGTCTCCCCCTTCCCCCTCATATATAAATGTTGGATTCTGGATTTTGCCCTCCATCTATGTGCTCAGTAGCTTAATGCTAGCTTGGGTGCTGGCAGGAAGCTACTCAAGAGGTGAGCTGGGAAAGAAACATGACCCAGCATTAAGGAGATACTTTTGGTCTGAAGTCCCTCTGAATTTTGACATGTTACTCCTTTATAAGGAATGTTTTTGTATTCTTGGTAATTATCAGAGTTGAATATAGGGATAATGTTGTACAAGGTTAGTTTAACTGCAGCTGGGGCTGAGCCCTAGGAATTGTGCTGTTAGTGTTCAGCTTATCATTGTGAGCCATTGTACATGACATGGCAGTTCTGTTGTGTGTCACTGAACATCGCTATATTCAGGGCCCTGTGCATTCACAGATGGGGAGTTGCTGTGCAGCCCACTCCAGCTGTGGACTCGGGCTGCACATTGACCACTCCTTGCAACAAGAACATGAAACATGGCTACAGTGGCTAAGTACAAATAAATCATGCTTTGTCTTCCTCTGTTGTGCCAGAAGATGGCTTGAAACAGTCATTTTGAAGTCCAAATGGCCCCAATTTTTCTAAACAAGGTCTTGGTAATAACACAGATTACCAGAGCATTCATTGGATTTCACTGCTGAACATGTTAACATGCATCCAGCAGAGTGGTTTATCCTATCTTACCCAATTCCTCCAAGAGCAAAGTACAGCTTTGTTCAGAGGTAGAGAAATGCCCTTTCCTGTTGCCAAAAGCCTCCATTTTCCCATGAGTACCAAAATCCCTGACTGTATTCCACCTCCTTGCCAAATTCACAGCTTCCTCCCATTCCTTCTGTGAACAAACTGTGTTCTCAGTATGACAAATTGGTGCATTTTGGAGACAAAAAAACCTTAGGAACATATCCTGGAAAGATGCATCATTTAGTGCATTCTGCATACTCCAAACTTTTTTTTACTATTTTGTTGAAAGCTTGCAACAGAGTACATGGGGCCTTGACTATAATTGGTTCGGTAGTATTTATGACCAATTAGGTACTACTGCTGTATGAATATGTCTTAGTTTTTTTCTAATTATCACTGCATTCAACTGTTTTCCATGTAAATTAGTATTGGAACACTGACATAAGGAATATAAAAACTTTTTTTGTTGTTGTCTGAAAGGAGGAATTAAATAGCCAGAAAGAATCTTACCTTGTAACACCAAATCTGCATTTGATGGTGTGGGTAACAGAAACGTTTAAACTATGCAAATTTAAGCCTAACAGCTGTGACTCAGACTAGGCACTTCAGAGCTTATGTAATTTGGGAAGGGAGAAGGGGAGTGGGGGGAAATCAAAACACAGATTCAAGTGAGTTCTTGTTTACTGCATTGGTCATGCACTGTGTTGGGAAGTTCTATTTTTAGTGCAGGGGAAGTCCACTGTGCATGTCCCTTGTTCCCTTCTGAAACATCACCAAAAGCTGGCTTAGACTTGGAGGCTTGCCTGCAGTGGGAAACGTTAAGTTATTTAGCAAATAAATTGGTTTTACCTAAATGCTGATGAGAAGAGGCAATGAGAAGTTGAGGTGTCCTCCCCTGCTCTGTTTTGTTGATGGAGTTGATGAGTGGGGACACTGATTTGTGACCAGGTGCTTAGTTTTGTATGGTTTTGATGAGCAGCTGGCTCAACAAGAGATAGCAAAAGTGCATTTCCTCAGCATCTGTTGCATCATGGAACTGAAGAATGAAAGTCAAGATGCTTGAAAGTCAAGCCTCTTCTGGGAAGACAAAATAGGTATTTTCAGTGTTACCATCCTTGTTTTCCAGGCACAGCTTTCTCCTAGGGCTAGGCAAAGGGGCAATCACTTCTTTCTTGCTAGTTTTCTTATCTGTTCCAAACCAATCTGTGAATGATGTAGGCAGCTCTTCCTGCTTGTGGTGTTTGTGTCATCAGCTGATTCATCATCAGACTCACAAGACCAACTGTCCTCAACGGGTTTGGCTTCTGCCTTGGTTATTCCAGCTGCAGTGCTCTGTTGGCAGCAACCTGACTTTGGATTTGTTCTCACTGGACAAACCCTTGTGAATCATTTGCCCTGTACTGTGCTGTGATGTTGGAGCTGTGCTGTTTCCTGCTTTGTAGGCATCAAACTGGCTCTGGGATCGCTCGTGGTGCTGAGCCCTTCAAGGATAATGGAAGTTCAGATCACGGCTCGACAGCCAAGGAAAGGTCCTGTGACAGTGCTGTGCTTGTGTGGTGTGTGAGACTGCTGCTGCTCTGGTGCAGTGTCTGAAGAAGGCTGCCATCATAGGAATGCTGATGTCAACTGCTGAAGAGCCCTGCTTTTCATTACCTTTTCCATCCTCTATTCTGACTTTTCTAGTAAATAAATATTTACCTATAAGTACTGCAGGAGGTTGGTTCCTGAGCACCAGACTTCCTGTGGAGGTGGAACAGGGGTGGGGAGGCTGGAATGCAGCATCAGTGGTTTTTTGTCTTGAAAATAAAAGCTACACAAACACTTTTGTAAACAAATGATTTTTTAAATAAACACACATTTTAAAAGATGTTGATTTTTCACTGGGAATGCTTAACAATAAATGCATGTTTCCCTGAAAACAGTTTTCATTTTATTTCTGGCAATTCAGATTGTTCTAAGATTACAGGGTCTACTCCTCCATGTCAGTAACAAGAGAGAAAAGAATTCTCATTTTCACGGTGCACATTAAAAATTTTTGAAGAAGAAAATTGTGTAAATAGAAGCTGTGTAATGGAAGCATGTGTTATTTCAACCAGGACTGCCTCGTGATGGCCTGATCATCCTGCACCACCTCTTGTCTCCTTTCAAAGGCTGCATCTGAAGAAACAAAGCCAGTAACACAGAGGAAAAGTTCTCTGGATTTCCCTGCACCGCTTACATTCATGTCATCTTTGTACATTTTAAACTGTGTACCTCAAACTGCAGTTGGTTCATGCACAGGGAGGTGACAGCCTGGTGGCCAATGGCACTACCCTGCTGCTCAGCTCTAGAAGAATCTAGGAGGGACGATGACTATGGATTTACTACCAGTACAACTTCACTTTTTTGGCATTTGTCAATGTTTGTTAAATTGAGTAAAGCAATTTAAAGCAGTGGCTGCACTGCTGAAGCAACAAGCAGAGAGGTTGCTGTGGAGCTGGCTGTAATACTGTGCTTCAGATCTGCATCCCAGCTTCAGGTGTGTCTGTCCCCGGGAGAGGTTTGCAGGTTCCTGGGAAGGCTCTGCCAGCTGGGATGGTGCTGCACTGGTTTATGGTGTAAGATGCTGTTTGGGTTTTCTGTTTAATTTCACTGTCATCAGGAGCTGTGTCGTATTGTGGTACCTCATTCTTTAAGAGGGGTGAGGGAGAGGGAGCACTCCCCAGTCCC
This sequence comes from Ammospiza nelsoni, assembly GCF_027579445.1. Taxonomy (NCBI): domain Eukaryota; kingdom Metazoa; phylum Chordata; class Aves; order Passeriformes; family Passerellidae; genus Ammospiza; species Ammospiza nelsoni. Next base: position 23,290,908 of record NC_080636.1, read on the forward strand.
TCTCCTGCAGGTCTTAGCCTGACATCAATTCAGAGTAAAAAAAAAAGTACAATTTCCCCAGTTTGTGTAGTTAGACACTGACATGAGTAACTGAGAGCTGCTTTATACTGAAATATTTGTGAAGTTGTCCAACAGCCTTGTCATTTCTTCCAGCACCCCAAAACTGGAAGCGAGTTCACAGCTGAAATGGACTGATGGTGCTTGCTAGCTTGACTTGTCCTGTACTTAGTTTTCTGTTTCAGTGGCTGTAATACTGACACATTTGGCTCTCAGACGGGTAACTGATACCTCCAATACAGCAAATCCAGCATTTTAAATTGTTTTTAAGGTCAAGTCTGGATCTGGAGCACCCGTGTCTGATACAATGTCAAATAAATTACATTGCTTCACTTAGTGGCTGCTTTGTGTTGAAATACATTAGGTGGGTTATGACAGCCTGGTATAAGATAAAGGGCAATAAACTGGGCTGGTGAGGAAAAATATGGGGGGCAGGGGGAGATGGGAGAGAATCTGTTTTGTGATGATGATACCTGAGCCACCAGAGCCCTTTAGCACCCCAAGTCCCCCATGTACAGCTGCCCTTGCTTGAAATGGTGTGGGGCACAGGCTTGTCCCCTTGGACCTGCAGTGGGTGGGGAGAGGGACAGTGCCATGGTGTCTTCCCTTTGTCTTCCCCAAAAGCTCTTCTCACAATTAGCAATTTAAAAACATCATGATGGTGAATAGTTAAAGCTCCCGCTGACCCTGAGAGGTTTGGGAAGTTCCCTGCAGCTGAGCCACATTACTGTACCAGGGCAAAGCTGCCTGTCCCCATTTTTATACTTCTGCCTCCTGCCCAGGTGCAGAGGTGGGGAGGAGTGTGCCTTTCTTGGAGGAACATTTTGCTGGTTATAGCCTCCTAAAATAGGAGCCAGTTATGCACCAAGACAGATTTTGGTTCAAAAGCAGAACTGACTGGTGCCATTTCACACTGCAGTCAGTCATAACAAAGAGTGGGCACAGAAATCCTGTCATTACCACAGCTTTAAATTTCCATCAACACAGGGCAGGAGAACAAACACCAGACACAAAGTGGGTTCCAGGAAGTGGTGGCCATCACATCTTCACCTTGCTGCAAGAAACTGTTGGGTGTGAAGTGGTTTATCTGTGTAGAAAGTGGCTTAAACGATCCAAAGCTGGCAGTGCAAATAGAATGAAAACATCTGATTTTCTTTTTTTGCTGGTAAAGAGGCAAGAAACGAATCCTGTGTATGAACATCCTCATGAAATGGGGGCTTGCTCACTCTTTGCTTGGCATGTGTGTTGCCCACTATAGCTTATTCCACGTTCCAGTCCTTTAATGGTCTGAACCACATAGAAAATACTGGGATAAAATGTCTCCAGGCCATGCTTATCAGGAAGGAGAACTATTTGGAAGAAAACATGTATGAACAAAGTAGTTACCAAAAGTTCACTGGGTCAGACAGTGCTGAGGTAGAGGGGAAAAAACAAAGCGCAAAAAACCCCAAACATTTCTTAAAAAACAATGAGGGAAAGTAATTCTTTGTAATGTCTGTGTGCCATTCTTTTCACCTGTGAATGGTTCTCATCTATGAGGAATTCAGGAAGGGGAGATGCAGAGTCCTGAACCTGGGGAGGAAAAACCCCAGCACCAGTACAAGCTGGACAATTGTAGAGCAGCTTGGCAAGAAAAGACCTGGGGGTTTGGGATCTGGACCAAGCTGAACATGTGTTGGTGGCAAGGGCAGCAAACTGGGCAGGATCCTGGGCTGCAGGAGGCAGTGTCAGCAGCAGGCTGAGGGAGACGATCCTGCCTCTCTGCACAGCCCCAGCCAGCAGCAATGCCAGGCCCTGCTCTGCGGGGATGGGCTGGAGGGAGCCAGCTGCCCACACAAGAAACTCTGTACTCAGGGGTACAGAGGGTCTGGGTCTGTTAGATGGGGCTGAAAAATAAGCAAAGAGACACAAAAGGGGCCACATCCTGCAAGTGTGAAATGACAAAGCCCTATTAATAGCAAAAAGGTTAAAAGTCCCACCATCAACCCAGAAGAAGAAACAACCTGTTTTGGTTTAAAGGTGTGTTTTTGGAAAGAAAGCAGCTCAGTGATGCAGAATCAAATGACACTCTGCTTTCATCTTGGCCAACTGCTCGGGCAGCTTCCAAACCCACCCTCAGGAACGAATGTGTGCAAGGGAAATGCTTAGAGCAGGAACCCTGCTCTGCTCCCCTGGCAATGAGCACCCCTGGCAGGTGCTGCAGCTCCCGTGTGGCAGCAGGAAGGGGCTTTGCACAGCAGGGTAAGTGGTCTTCTGGAGGAGAAACTCATTAGCATTTTCAAGGCTGAAGAGTGACCAAATGAAAAATAGACTTGAGCTCCGAGGAAGTTGACAAACCTGTGGTAGTAAATTTAACAGAAGGCTCCTATGCCTCTGATTGTAGCTCTGGGGATAGAGGTGCCCTCAAAAATGGCCAAACAGCCCCACATACCATGGTTCCATGGGAAAATGGTGTGCTGGTCAGACACAGCATGTTGGAGGAAGTGTGTGAGGAGATGGAGCGAGGCAGTGGGGAAGAAGTGGTGCCACAGCACTGGCAGGGCCCATCTCCCGCTCCACAGGCACAGAAAAAGCTCCACACAGCAGGACCCAAGAGCCAACCTGGGGGGTGATGAGTCAAGGAGTGGATGCAGTGATGGGTGTCTTGCTGTGACCAGTCACCTACAAGGAATGTGATCTCAGGTTGGTATTAATTGGTTGGGAAAAAGTTTGGCCTGGAAATAGGAAAATTTTCCAATTTCCATTCATTTCTCCAGAGATTTACCTCTGGCTCTGTTTCCTATTTGGCATTTACACACATTGATACATTCTGAAGGATGATCTCACCAGGTAGGTATCTGCAGCAGAGGTACCACCACATCTACCTCAAACACACCAGGACTGCTGTGAATGCCACTATGATCTTCTATGTGCAGTCTGTGAGGGTTTGGGCTCTCCTACAGGTGTGGAAACTACTATTAAAAATACACTCAGAAATATAAAAAAAATTCTGCATGGGTCACCTGTCATGTCTTGTAATATGACAGGAGACTGATGGTTCAGACCTCTGCCATCAGCATAAACCCAGGTTGTTTCTGGTTTGGGGACAGAAACTAGGACACGCTGTGACTCCCCACTTCCTTGAAAGCCACTAGACCCAACACCAAAGAAACAGCCATGATCACCTTCCATCTCATCCTTCAAGAGCTTTGGTGCATCAGTCAACACATCAATTCCTGCTTCCAGGGCAATGAGAGAATTAAATTCCTGAACAAAGAAGCAGAACATGTATTTCTTGTTCTGGAGCATGCCCAGCTTGCAGCATTACGAATACACATCTGAACTCTTGAGGCTGGCAGGGCTACAGGAGATGCTCAGTCTTCCAGAGTTATTTGGTCAGGTTTTTTGCCTGAGCTGGCACATTGCTGAGACTACACAGCTGCCAACATGACCTAAGTGAGTTACAAATTGGCTTGGATAACCTCTGTGCTCCCACTGAAAAGCAGATGTCTCCTCATGGCTGTCCCTCCTCACCAACCAACACAAGAGTCAACTGCACCATCCACTTGTGCTGCCCATGGAGGTCTTGGTTTTGCTGACCATGGGTAGAGCTGCACAGTTGGTGATGAGTCCCCAGGTTCAAAGCTGAATGGCTCCTAAGTCACTTCTTGCCAAAGCTGCAGGGGTCACCATGAGGCTGACTTCCTCCTGCTGGCCCAGCCTCTGCAGGCAGAGTCCTGGTTAAAGTGTCAGGACCTTTCCCAGGCAGAGGGAAGATGCTCTGCTGCAAGTCAGAAAGGTCCTTCCAAGAGATGAATGGGAGGATTTGCTCCAAGGGTAGGACTGCCCTTTGCCTGGGCTCTGAGGAGCACACTCACACACCCTCCAGCATGTGTGGTGCTGAGAGCTGGGCTGCAGAGCTGCTCCCAGCAGGGTCCATGTGTCTGTGGCTTTCTCAGTGAGGGAGCAGGAGCTCTGAACTGCAACAAGCCCTTGGCTGTGCTCCACTCACCTCTTTACAAGCAGGTGCATGTGCCAAAAACTTGCTCATCTCCTTTCAGACTGCAAAAAATAGGGCTGGGAAGCTCCCCCAAGTCAGAGATGTTCCCATTCTGAATCTAAAGTACACTAGGGAGTGTGATTTGTGGAAGTAGTCATCCTGTGGGTCACACACTGACTTGGTGCTAAGGAATCTCTGATGGAGTACTGGGTTATTCACCTGCTTTGGTCTCCCATTTAGAAATTAAAGGACATCCTGACTCAGGCTGTGCAGCTAGGAAGGGACAGGCTGTCAGCAACCACTTCTAAGTTCTGCTTCTGAGGATGTTCTGTCTTGCTTTCCATCTTCGAGGAACTGAGGCAAATCAATCCACAGAATGTGTGGATTAAGAACTCTTCAGGAATGGAAGCTACTGTTGGTCTTTGAAGTTTAAGAGTACTTTATAGTATTGTTTGAGCTTCCTTCTGGCCATCTGAATACCCAGGGTACTCATCATCAGCATGATGATTCCCTCCTGTCAGAAATTCAAGCAGGGGAAGCCTTCAAGGGACACAAACTGCTGCTGTACAGGACTCTGCTCTCCCTGCTTTTGAACACCTTGCTGCTCCCTGTGCAAATCTGTTCTGTACCAAGATACAGTGCCCTGGGCTGAGCCCAGCCACTCTGTGACTAATGCTTGGTTATCAGCTCAGTGCACCTGCAGCCAGGCTGGCAAGCAGACTGCACAGCCCAGCCTCCTTAGTTTGGGTTATTTCCCTGAGCACCAATTTGAGATTTGATTTTCAGGCACAAACAGAACTGCTGCTAAAGACAATAACCAAACACACAGGCAAGAGAACTAGGATCCACATGGATGATTTCTTAAGAAGCAAGTTTCCTGTGTATTGCAAATGTTTGGTGATCCCAAATCTTTCTTTATCTTTAGAGGAAACAGTTCAGCTGTTACAGCCCCATCAGCTAACTTGACATTCAAGAGCCAGTCTGATGCTGAACTTGGTCCAACATTGTGAGCTAAGTATCTACCAGCTGGAAGCACATTTTAGACAATATTTTGTTATTTATCAGTTATAAAACTTACAGGAGTCATCAGCATGTGCAGAAAAGGTTTGTAGTACATGCTGTTTCTCCTGTTTAAGATTGCTCTAGACAACATTATTTTTTAATCCACAACAAATATTCAGTTTTGTTGAGTGGTAGGGGTTTAATTTAGTACATTACAAAGCATGTCCTCAGAACAGCTTTCCTGTCTTACTGTGACTAAAGCTATGCATCAGAAGACAGAAAAAAACAGAAATAAATATGTATCTGCTAAGAAACACAGCCAAACTTTTATGAAGATGGGAACTTAAAAGATGACAAGAACTTACCTCTAACTATGTAACTGAATGTGAAATCTCAGCACCTTTAAACCCTGCACTGGTAAAAAGCCATAAAGAATGGGTTTTATCAGGCTTCCTATTAATTGCACATTAACAAGTGAAGAAGTCTGACCATCAGTTTCCTTATTATAATGGGAAAATCCCCACTCTTATGTACAGTATTTGAAAACTGAAGGATGGCCAAGCCACACACATACACCCCACACCACCCCCCTTTCCTTTGAAATACTTTGCCTTCAATTCCAGAGTTAACAGCTCTTCATTTTAAGGGCTCAGCAGCACTGGCAATGCATCAATTACATCTGTGTGAGAGTGGTGCTGTGCTCCCTGCCCTGGCTCTCCAGGCTGCCCCTGTGTGCTGTCAGTGCCCCCCAAGGCTGGGGCAGCCCCCACGGCTTTGCAGAGGGAATGGGGCAGGCAGGGGCACTCTGGGCACAGCCCTGGCTGGGGCAAGCTGTGCAAAGAGCCACTGGGGCCACCCACCCCTCTGGTAGTTCTTGTAAGCTGCACTCTGGCTCAGCCTATTATACCTAGCATAATTAGCTATGTGAATGTACCAACTGACTACTAATAATCAGCACATGAAAATAACTCAAATGTCCACACTAAAAAAAAAAAACAAACAACAAAAAACAAACAGAAAAAAAACTCAATAGAATTCCATCTGGAGAAAGACAACTGAAAACCATGCTCTGACTATGGAGTGAAACTCCAGAAACCTCTTCTAACCTATATCATTCTATGATGACTCATTGAGTAATGTGACAATTGTAACTAATTAAAAACCGACCAAAGAAGATAAAAAGGAAAAAATCCAATAATTATCCACTTCATAAAAAACAAAGCTTTTGGAAATAAATCTGAACTATTTGCAAGATTTGTCAAGTCCAGATTTCAGATTGTTAAAAGCACACCATTAAGTACCAGAACTCATTTCTAAGAAAAAGCAAGTTTGTTTTTTTTTCTGGTAGCACCAGAAAACTTTGAACTGAAACATTTTAAAATTAGTTTAAACCAAAACACTCGAACTTTCATGAAACTGAAGCATTTGACCAGAGCACTAAAAAGAAACAGCATTACAATCAGTAAATCCACCTTGTGAAATTATTGCAGTTTTAGAAATCAAACTCCTGATAGATGTATAATTAAGCGATTCTATAATCTCTCTGTCAAAAGCATTCCAAATCCTTCAGGTCAAAGCACTGCAGGTTGCTTTAGAAGAGGAGCTGCTTTATGCACAAAGCCTCATTTTTGTTACAGAAGAAAAGTAACTCGAGCTGTGCACATTTGCTCAGAGAGACCTCAGTCATGTTGAAGAGCACACAGCTGCACCCTGCCCATTCCAGGGGCACAAGCAATCCCCAACTCATGCCACCAGTACCCAGCTCTTCTATGTAAATCAAGGGATTTCCAAACAATTTGCAGAAGAGAAATGGGGAACTGAGGCAGTGGGAAGCAAAGCAGATTCCTCTCTGTCACTGTGCCCACCAACCCAACCCCTTCACAAGACAAAGCACTGTAACTTCACCTCAGAAATGCAACTGTTTAACTACACCAGTGTCTGCATTACAGCTCCTTCGCTCTGCACAGCACTTCTGGCAATGTCCAAGCCCATGTACAGACACAGCAATTAAGTTTTCTGTGAAAGAAAAAAAAATTAGAAAAAGACTGCCATGTGACACCTAGAAGCGTTTATTTTATGCAACAAACTTAAATATGATCATGTGTACATAAAAGTGTACACTGTATCTATGCTGAACAATGCCAGGAAACATAATATTGATGCAACAATCTTCTAAAATAAACATTAAAAAATGAGCCTGGACAGGAAGACAAAATGCAAAACAGACTTACTTCCAATCAGCACAATGCTTAAAATTGAGAGCAATCCTAAACATTTCCAACTTTCCTTACAAAGCTGCCAAAGTCCAACTATTTTTAAAAACTGATTTTTTTTTTCTTTACATCAATAATAAAAATCTGGTGACAAACATTATAAAATCAAATGCTGGACTGTCTTTACTCCTTTAAAATTTAGAATATTCCAACAGAACTGCAGGAGTAAAAACACTTAAAAGTGATATATGTTTTTATAAAACAAACATCAATATGTACATTTATTGCAAATTATATTAAACTAAAATGGAGGGGAAATTAAAAAATGAAATGTCTACTTGCGAATTAATAACAATTTTAAGTGATTACTTTCCCACTCTGATAGAAATCAGAAAGCAACATTTATAAAATTGCCACCACATGACTTTTCATAGCAGGGAACTGAAATCTGTACATCTTATTTTTGCAGAAAAGTAGGCAGGCAGAAAGAATTATACATAAAACAGTCTCCAAAAGTAAAGCAAAAAAACTTTTTGTGATTTTTTGTTTTTCCTCTAGTCTTGTTTAAAATCCACTCAGTAGACTTCTACCTTTTCTGTGAAACATGGGAATACCTGGCTCTAGGATCATGAATTTTCAATGTCAGTGTAAGGACCTTCTCTGACTTCCTTTAAAAAAAAATGCAGCATGAAAGTTAATGGTGTAAATACACTTTTAAACTCCAGAATGCAGGAACTGGAACCAACTGTTAAGCAATTTGCTTAATTATTGACTTTTCATAAAAAAAGTCTCTGGGGAAATAAGTACAGATGCTTTTAGCCTCTTTCTCAAGAGTTTCTGCTTTACATTTCCATTGAGAAGGATTAATTTCATGTGAAAGGGAAGCATAGTTTTCCTTCTGGTTTCAGAGCTGAAAGCTGTGTGTTTTGAAGTAATTTCAGTTCCTGTACAGGAAATTTCTGAATCCTAGTTTTTGCAGAAGCTTGGAGCATGCCTTTATTTGGCCTTCATTTCCTCCCTTTTCGAGCAAGTTTTCTTTTTACCTTTATGAGGGGAGAAAAGAAAATGAGTTAATTGTGAGGACATGGAAATCACAAGTGATTCTGTCTCAAAATCCTATCAAATATTGTTTAGATTTTAGCTTTTACACTTCTCATACTGTGATTCTTCCAACTCCATCTTGTATCTTCTTAACAATTACATAATTAATTGAATACAACTGAACTTCCTCATTGTACAGCACAACTTCCTGATAAACTTGAAACTACAAAACCTGAATTGTGCATTTTATAATTCCATACCAAGTAATGTTTTTTTCAGCATAAATATAAACAGTTATCCACTGCTTTCATTGGAATAAGAGATTAAGAACAGCAACTTGATCTAATTAACTACAATTACCAAGGTTTATAAAAATAGCCCGTTTTACTTCAGAATAGGCACTACTTCAAATGTTTTCCCAGTATTTACAGTAACTTGTACAAGTCTACTTAAAAGCAAAAAACCTATTAGACAGAGCATTTTTTACACACAAATTTCTTTGAATTCTCACTGTATAAACTACAATAAAGAAATAAAAACAGAGAATTGTCCTATATAAGATGCCTGCTACACCTTAAGGAAGCCTCCCTCTGCTATCTCTGTATCCTCAGTATCTTCCTGGCTGCTCCCACAGGCCTTAAAAAGATCCATTGCATTTTGAGAGTATTCTGAACTTGAGTCTATCTCCAACAGTGAATCTCCATCACTTCCAAGCACCTGGCTTCTGAAAAACGTTAACAATGTTTTGGTATTTTGTCCAAGAAACACTGAGATATCACACATTTTAAAGATGTTATCTGATACAGTAGCTTATTAAAGGCTATGGATAGTGCAATTTGTTCTGAAGACTTGAAGGAATTTGACATATTAAACAAACATTGCAAGGCAGTACACAAACATTACACTCTTGACAGACCATTTTACTGCTGTATAAAGCTTACTCTTAGAAAAAAAGGTGTTTTCAAAGTTCTCTGCAAGATCTTCAACTTACAAATGTCTAGAAAGAAACTATTCCAATGTTTCTTTCTTCCTTTAGATCACTTTTGTGATTTCTTAGAGCACACTGGTTGGCAGACCTTTGGACACTTGCATTAATTATGTACCAGGTCCAGCAAAACAAACTTCTCATGTTAATGCTTATTATGAATTGCTTGTATTGCAAACCAAGTCATGCTTCAACACTAAAGTAGCCCAATTATCATCCAACAGCTGTTTTGTGGTTTACAAAGTTCCAAATGTAATTTTCAGTTACTTAAAATAGACATTACAGTACTGCTAACATTAAAACAAGCACAGACTTAAACTACCAGAAAATAGCTACAGCTGGCATTACAAATTTCCCTGTGCATTAAAGACAGTCAGCTTCTAAGGCTTTGCTATCACTGAAGGGAGGCACAGCAGAGTAGTCAAATGCCAGAGTGCCTGGCATTAATGAATGCACTAAACACCATCAACTCTTGGTTCCTTTAGACAGCAATTCTAGCAAGGGGAACCAGGATGCATTAAAATAGCATTTGGTGAAAACAGGTTAAGTTTATCCTGTTCTGACCAAACAAATTAATTTCTCCAATTCCAGCTGCCCAGGTACTTTGAAAAATAGAACTCAATGCAACATATGGTTGCAACATCTGCTGTGGTTTAGTTGTGCCCTAAACTATGCTAGGTCTGTTGTAATTGTAAACTCAGGGTCTGACTTGAGACAGGAAAGGACCACCCCCCACCCCATGTATTTAATTATGTATTTTTACCTCTGTAGATCAATTTGTCTCTGTGCTGCTGCTGGCTTTTTTGCTGTGTCTTGCTGTTTTGGTGCTTTGGCATTACCTGCCTCTAAACTCCCTGGGCCCTCCTGGTTGGCCGCTGCCCTCTTCCTTCCCCTGACAGGTGCTTTGTTTGTTTCCTCGTTTTTTGCAGTGGTGCCCTGAGGTTCTGGTTTGGTTGGTCGCCCTCTTCTGGTTTTTGCTGCAAGCGATGGGCCTGTTTCTTCTACACTTTTTTCTTCTGTTTTTTGATGAATATTCTCAGTTCCAGATGCTGTTGCTGTTCGCTTTTTCCCACGTTCAGTGCTATTTCCTTGTGTTGTCTGATCAGAATTCATCTCCTAGAAAATAAAAATCATGAATGTGAAGAAAAAAAGATTCCCAAAGGCAAACCCAAACTGTTACCTCCTTCCATCAGAAACATGAGCTTTTAAAACCATATTGTTATGAAAACACATCACATGGTCTTAGAGTTTGGACCTTATCCTTGCAAAACCATTTTCTACATATTGTGGAATGTTACTAACTGCAGCTAATCTATCTTTTAGTGGTGTAAGAGAGATTACAGTAAGAATAATTATCTTTATGAGCTCCTCCCGTAATCATTTTTCTGGACAAGTTCCTTTTACTGTCTCTTTGTCAAATGACAAGAGAAAACTGAGGAGCAAAGAATTATTTCAATACAGCAGTATTTATTGTTTACTTCCATACATGCAAATTTTGAGACCAACATTCAGTAAAAGTGCAGTTTACTGAAGACCTAAGTGCCAGTAAAGAAAAACCCAAGGAATAAAGAAGTAAGATCACACCAAAAATGCAACTTGCTGTGTTTGTTAATTCTTCATCATGTCTGAATGGGTATGGCCTACATGCATGTTCTTCTCAACACACTGAACAGTAATGAAGTGATTGAATACCATGCAGAGGTGTCTGTATACAAGGAACAGAAAGGGTGAGCAATGTGCTTCTCTACAGAGAGCAGTATTCATATGGAAACAAAGAGGAAGCAACTGGATGCTAAGCCTTCATTTGAACACTGACTTCCAAAGCAGCTGGGAGAAGGGGTGGAGAAAAGGATACTGAAGAAGTATGGCTGGGATGATTCAGCAATTTCCAACAAACCAACGCCACTATTCTAAGTGCTGGATCTGAACCAAGGACTGTTTTTGTTAAATATTCTGCTATTGTTTCTTATGTGTTCAATGAGTCAGGCAATCTCTGTAACCTTCACTACTGTTCCAGCAGCTTCATAGTAGCCACTTACAGTTGCTATTCATATGAACTTTAAAGATTCTCTGAAATTCCAACTTCAAGAACCTAGAAAGCATTTTTGAAATTTTCTTGATATGTGCTTTGCCTAACTCTTCTATGTGATGATACAAATCCAAAACATCTGCTTATTACTCTGATTTCATCTAATAGAAAGAGATAAAGCAGATATATAACTTAAAAAGCCTAAATCATCTATGTATCCCTACATTATTACAAAAATCTACTTTAAATCACAGAATCATCTAGGTTGGAAGTGATCTTTGAAAATCATCTTGTCAAACGTGCTGACAGTGGGGCCTCACTGGTTATCCAGGGCTTTGACAAGTCAAGCCATGAACACTGATAATCCACCACTTTTCTGGACAGTCTGTTCCAGTGTTTCAATTTCTCCACAGTGTTTTGGGCATTTTTTGTATTTTCTTTTCCTGCTTGCATCCAGACAGAATTTCCCCTGAAGCAACTTCTTCCAGCAGCCTTTTATCCTTCCAGCAAGCAGCCTTGAGAATACTTCCTTCCATCCATCTTTTCCATAAATACCTTGTAGATGTTGAAAGACTGATTGATCCTCTCCAAGGTTTCTCTTCTCTAAGCTGAACAAACTCAACACTTCAAACCTTTCTTCACACAACAACTTTTCCATGCCTTAAACATTGTGGTGCCCCCTGCAAGGCTCCCTCCAGTTTTTGAGTATCTGCACCAAACTGGGGGGGCAGCCCAGTATTCCAGGTATGGCCTAATGAATGCCAAATGGGGTGGAATAACCACATCCCTCTATTGCTGACTACTCAGGACACAGTTTGCTGTCCTCACTGCAGCCAAGGCACACAGCCAGCTCATGCTCTGTTGGTTATCCACTGAGGATGGTCCCCAGGTCCTTCCCAGCCAACCTGCACTCCAGCCAGGCAGATCCCAGCATGCTGTACAGCTGCTTGAGTTTCATCTGTCCCAGGTGCAGGACTCAACTGTGTTAAAATTCATGCTATTGTATAAGTTAAAAAATCTTTATGATTTACACATGGTGTTCTCTCTTTAATACAAGAGGGGTGAACCATACAATATATTTTTAATAGGTTAAGATTTTAGCTGTGACAAAATTTTGAAGGTAGATGTCAATTTCATGCTGTAGGACCACTTGACATTTTCTTGGCAGTAAATTCAGTTAAAGCTACTACAGGTGTGAATTTTCACTCTCAATCCCAGGCTCGCTATTACTTATATTGGAAAATGCAGAATAAATGTGGGAATATTTTGGAATTTTAGAAAAGAAGAATGAAGTCCATTCAAATGAGTGCTACAAATTACTCTGGATAAAATAAATAGCCGTTCTGAAGACATGGGGTCCTCTGTCAGGCTCGGAAACTGACACAACTACATGAAATGAAACTGGATGTTACCAGCTCCTCAGAGAACTGGTGCACTGAAAAAACCCCCAATGTCAAACTTATCACAGACATCAGTCCATAAAATTCCTGGACATACCTTGTTTTTCACAGGTTCTGTCTTTGCTGGTGTGACTGAAATAATCCTCACAGGATTTTCATCATTTTCACTGACTCCGGTTTCTGATATATCTGAACTTTGTTCCCTGGGAACATCATGGAAGACATAATAAACCAAAAATATACAGAAAAGAAGAGAAATGTTTGGAATTATTAGGGGTAAAGAAAAGGGGGTGTGGGGAAGGGGAATCAACACAACAGGCTAAATTAGTTTTAAAACAATTGAATTTGCCCAAGTCCACACACATATTTTCTTTCCCAGAACTGGGAAAGGTCTGAAAGGAATTGGCTGGTCATTGAGGCAAATCCCTTACCACAGACACACCACTGTATAATGACTTCTGCAAACTTAAGACCAGAGCTCTAAAATAGGCTGTGTTATTTTCCCAGATAGAAAGAGCCAATAGAGGAAAATATAGTGAAGAATAATAAACACCACTAATGCCCCAGTTTCACAGAAAAGAATAAAAAAGAAAAAAGTAAGATTATTGCAACTTATATCATGCACACTTTACAGAATGAATTCTGAATGCAGTTATAGTTCCCTTTCGCCTTATGAAATGTAGCAACAAGACTTACTTAACTTTCTCTGCTTTCTTTAATGCTTTATTTTAGTCAGGTAATCAATTCCAAACTAGATTAAACAGTATTAAAATCTCAAAGTGCAAACTGTTTCTCCAGATTTACAACAGATTTTCAAACTTCACATCCATATAAAAATAATGCTTGCTAGAAGAAACACTGAGTATTGCCATCATATGTTGCTTCTTTCCACCGAGACCCTGGCCTGCTTCAACAAGCTCTTTTAATCATCCTTAATCTCACACAGATCAGAATATTCTATCTATATGAAAAAGGTTTCTTGTTTCCAATCAGGATTACTCGTAATTTATACATCAAAACATCATAACACAAACTGAACCACAAAGCAAGAATGGAGATTTTATCTACTGAGAACTACATTTTCTAAAACTGGACAAAATAAGGACACTCTTCCAACATGTAAGCACACAAAACAGATCATCTGCTGTCCTAAAACTTGCAAGCACAGTGGAGACCATTAAGTAAAGAGGTGATGAAAGAAATGCTGGACTCCCATACCTTGATCTGTTTCCTGCAGAAGAGCTCAGCTCAGAGTTTACACTGCTTCCAGTCTCTGATCCTGTAGTCCTAATATATGGTCTCCTTCCAGTTGCAGATAATGGTTTGTTTACTGTGCCTAATACACCGGTTGGTTTTGGCTAGAAAAAATGTTTAAATATTAAAAAATCCAAACTTCAGATACATATTTAATTTTACAAATATTTGCTTGAGTATTTAAAAATACTTTTCCTGGGATAACAGTCTTGATCACAATGCCATCAGTTTAGAGCTACTAACCTTATCTTTACTTTAAAAACATTGTTTATCCTTTTACTTCTTGTGATTTAAAAGCATTTCATCAACTGCTCTTCTCTCTCCCATGCTTTGAAGACACAGCAGCTGGAGAAGTCTCAACAAAAGCCAAAATGTTGGGCAATATTAGAGTTGAGAGCCTCTGGGTAAGGATGAATGGGAAAGCAAACAAAGCTGATATTGTTGTGGGAGTCTGCTACTGACCACCCAGCCAGGACACTACCAGCAATGATCAGCCTACAAGGAATTAATTACAGGATCCTTCTGGATCAACTGCCCTTGGCCTTATGGACAACCTTGGCCCTGGATATGGGGGACAGCAGACTTTGGGTGCTGTAAGACTTTTGGGTGCTCTGGGAATCTGCTGTTGAAGGTACTGCCATCTATGAATGCTTGTCCCTTTTTAGGAACATCTTTTAAAGCATAGGAGCAGGCAACTACAAAGTGTAAGATGTCAAGCAAGTGAGGCAGAAATTTAGCCTGGCTGAGCTAGCTGAGAAGGGATCTCCTTCTGGAAGTACACAGTATTTGGAAGCAATGACAGACAACATGGCAGGATTACCATGAAATGCTGCTCACCACTGCAGGGAGACAATTCCTGTGGCCAAAGCTTGATTAGGGTTTAAGTTGGCCAGCACCATAAAGGTCACAAAAAGGGCTTTTTAAGATATGTCAAAAGCAAAAGGAGGATCAGAGATAACACTGGGCCATTACTTGATGAGGCTGGTCACCTCACAAACAGGAGGTGACAAAGCAGAAACATTTAACCCCATCTTTGCCTGTCTTCAACACCAATGATGGGGCCTGGGACCCCAGAGCCCTGTGTTACAACACTGTGTCTGGAGGGGATGATAAACAACCCCAGCTCCCTCAGCTGCTCCTCGTAAGACTTGTGCTCCACACACTTCACTCATTTTGTTTTCCTTCTTTGGACATGCAGTAAACTCAGCCACTCAGCAAGTGGAGTAAATAAATTATTATATTAATAATATCTTTAAGTAAATACTGTGCAGAATTAGCACTAGGATGATGCAGCCGCTGAACATGTGTCCAGTAACAAGCCTTTTCTACAGAGATTGTTGCTTTTTTGCTAGTCAGTGTTTTCCATCATCTGTAATATCCTTCTCCCATCTGCTCCGTCATAACTTCCACCCATGGGAATTATATTTTCTTCTCAGGAATACCTTAATTTATTAACTTGGCCTCTAAGGAAATGTAAAATCACATGAAGAATGTGACATGCCAGTTATGAAAACCTCCTTAACTGGTCTCCAGGGACAAAATATAAAACCTCCTGTTGCCTACTCAGCCTGAGCACATGGGTCAAGTCATCAGCCACAGCAAGATCTAAAACATTGTAACTGTATCACAGAACCCCAAAGAGACAGTGTTTACTTCTAAATCATATTTATATCATTATATGCAGAAAAGTAATATAACAATATAACACAAATGTATAAATATAATACTTCAGTTAAAACTCAAGCTGGCCACTGCAATGGAAGATAACAAAAATTTGACAAATACATTAACAACAGCAGGGCCAAGGAAAACCTCAATGCTTTACTGGATATGGAGGGAAACATTGTAACCAAGGATAAGGAAAAGGTTGAGGGATTTAATGCCTTCTTTGTCTCTTTAACAGAAAGGTGAGTTATTCTCAGGCCACCCAGCCCCTGAACTGGTAGTCAGGGACAGGAAGCAGAATAGATGAATAGATGCCCTGCAATCCAGAAGGAATTAGTGGCCTGCTGAGCCATTCTGACACTCACAAGTCTATGAGGCTGGATGGGATCCCCTGAGGGGTGCTGAGGGAGCTGTTGGAAGAGTTCACCAAGCACCTCCATCACTTTTCATCAGTCCTGGTTAACTGAAGAGGACCCAGATGACTGGAGGTTATCCACTGTGATGCCGGTCTACAAGAAGGCCAGAGGGAGGATGTGGGAGATCTACAGGGCTGCCAGCCTGATCTTGGTGGTCAGTAAAGTTATGGATGATCTGCGGGTTATCTTGAGTGCAATCACAGGGTGTGTACAGGGCATCAGGCCTAGCCAGCACAGATTTAGGAAAGATAGGTCCTGCTTGAGCAACTTGATCTCCTTTTATGATCAAATGACCTACCTAGTGGATGAAATCTACCTGGACTTCACTGCAGCCTTTAATGCTGTGTCCCACAACACACTCTTGGAGCTGGCACTCCTCACTGGGTTAAGAACTGGCTGGGTGGTCAGGCCCGAGGGCTGGTGAAGGTGCTCCATGCAGCAGTGCCCAGTCACTGCTGGTGTTCCTGAGGGAGCAGTGCCAGGGCCAGTCCTGTTCAGTACCTCTACTGATCATCTGCACTAAGGGATTGAGTGTCCCCTCAGTCAGCTCACAGATGACACCAAATGAGTGGCACTACTGTCTGCTGGAGGGCCAAAGGCTCTGCAGAAGGACCTGCACAGGCTGAATCCATGGGCCAAGGCCAGCACTATGAAGTTCAACAAGGCCCCTGCCAGGTCCTGCACTGGGGTCACAATAAGCCCAGGCAGTGCTGCAGGCTGGGGCAGAGTGGCTGGAAAGCTGCCCAGAGGAAAAGGAGCTGGGAGTGCTGGCTGAGAGCTGCTGAACATGAGCCAGTGTGTGCCCAGGTGGCCAAGGAGCCGATGGCATCCTGGCCTGTGTCAGCAACAGTGTGGCCAGCAGAACCAGGGCAGTGACTGTCCCTCTCTAGTCAGCACTGGCAATGCCACATCTTGAATCCTGTTCCCAATTCAAGGTCTCTCACTGCAAGGACACTGAGGTGCTGGAGTGAGTCCAGAGAAGTGCAATGCAGCTGGTGAAGGGTCTGGAACGAAAGTCTTATGAAGAGCAGCTGAGGGAGCTGGGGGTGTTTAAAATTCTTTACAACTGGCTGAAAGGAGGTTGTAGCCAGGTGGGGAGTGGCCTCTTCTCCCAGGCAGCTAAAGACAGGAAAGAGGCAAAAAGCTGTGCCAGGGGAGGTTGAACATCAGGAAAAATTTCTTCACTGGAAAGACTGTCAGGCATTGGAATAGACTGGCCAAGGATGTGGTGGAGTCACCATCACTGGGAGTATTCAAGAAATACTCAATATGGCATTTAGTGCCGTGGTTAGTTGATATGGTGGTGTTTGGTCAGTGGCTGGAATCAGTGATTTTAGAGGACTTTTCCAACCTTAACAATTCTGTGATATCTCCTACTGCTGTACTGAACCTAACTCTGCATTATGTTTTGGAAAGCCTCTCCCAGAGGTGCTTTGCTTTGCAAATAGAGGATGTTAAAATCACAGAATATCTACAGCTGGTACTCCCTGAAA
The DNA here is from genome assembly GCF_027579445.1 of Ammospiza nelsoni. Classification (NCBI taxonomy): domain Eukaryota; kingdom Metazoa; phylum Chordata; class Aves; order Passeriformes; family Passerellidae; genus Ammospiza; species Ammospiza nelsoni. The sequence continues at coordinate 23,308,442 of NC_080636.1, forward strand.
TAGATGTTCAAAAGTGCATAGACATTTGCACCTGAATTTAACAGCAATAAAAGCTATATTAAAAATATTACAACTGAAAATTTAAGATCACCAATGCTAGTGGTATCACAATTCTCTATATGCATCATAACTTTACACCAAGCTTATTTCAGTAATAGAAGAAACTAATCAAGAACCTGTACCCCAGCGCACAGGTAACAATCTTGGTGCTGTGTACTCATCGGGTAGTATGTTCAAGGAATTAATTATATGTCATCAAATAGAGTTACAAAATTACTGTCCATGGAATCTTAATATAATTTAAACAGCAGTCCAAAGCATTTTAAAAACCACAAGTAATATTCTAAGGCTTGCAACTTGCCAAAATACAGTACCTTTCCTGTCAAAAGAAGAACCCTTGTCTCTTCTGAAATGTAATTCCTGTCATTGCAGAAATCCTGCATAAAAAATAAAAATTAGTTCGTATTTGATGTCTCAATCTCACCTCTTTTTTTTATAAACACTCAACTAACTTCTCAGATGCAATTATCAAGAGTTACACATATTTCACACCTCACAACCTGCTGGCTAATGAATCAATCTAATAAAGACAGGTCAAACTCGTATTTTGGTGGAGATTTACAGTGAGCATTACTGAATGACAGTATGCCATACTTGAAATTGGGATAACCATTTTTCCTTCTAAAATGACATTAATTTTTTGAAATTATACAAAACTGCTCTCCCTATTTGTTCACTTGCATGTTTTTAATGGGAAGTCCTAACAGAGGAAAAGAGGTGCCATTTTCTCTAAACAAGTTGAAAGTTGTTACCTTTGTCACGCTGAGTATCAGAGTTTACACAGACCAAAATCCCGTAGCTGAATAAAGGCACCAGCCCACTGTTACATGGCATCTGCCATTTCACAGTTAATAGGAAATAAATTTTGCTTAAACAGCCTCTGGAAAGGCAGTTAATTAACAGCCTAGGGCACTGAAAAATGTCAGCCAGTACATTCTCCAGGACAACTAAAACATCAGGTCTGGTCCCCTAACATTTTTCAGAAGTAGGTCTCTTGGAGAGCAGTAGTGCCACTGCTGACAGCAGATCAGTACTTGCCAAAGCTAGTAATAAGAGGACCAACTTGTACAGCAAGCAGAATAGCCCAACAGCTACTGAGAGACAGTAACATATCACAGATAACAATGTTCCCTTTTTTTTCTGATTTGCATTCTAATTCAGACATACAGTCAGAAAAATACATATATTCTCATATATTCACTTGTAAAAAACACTAATGAAATGATTCAGCAATTCATGCCAACATATCAGCATTAATTCCACTTAGCTGTCACTTGGTTACAAACATTTCTGTCATGTGTTCATAATACAGACAGCACAGCATAGAGCTGACTTTAAAAATTGCTGATAATAAAATATGCATTTTCCCACTCATTATCTTACAGAGATAACCATCTAGCAATCTTCAAAAAAACCTATTTCCCCTTATTACTTTGGAAATAAAATTAACAAATTTACCTTTTCAGGTTGTGTAAAAAATTTGGTTGGCAATACAGGGTCCTTTGGTGAATCTGCATTGCACAAAGCACTTTTGCTGTTGATTACACATAGTGCTACATCACACACTGTGTAAAGTTTCTGGAGAAAAAAAGAAGAAAAGCATGCTTTAGGAATTACTCACTGTTTTTACAGTGTAGAAAGAATGCGGTAGTTCAAAAAGTTTAAAATATGTGTTTAAATAACCACCACTAAGGACATTTTTAGTAATTATATCATTAACCATACTGCTGAGTCAGATGATACTATTTATAAACCTAGTAATACTTTACATGACTATGCTGTACAACTGAAACTCTTGCTCAATCAAATCACCTTAGATGGTTTCTCATCTCTGCTAGAAATGAATGTGTTTAACAATAACTGTATAATGCAATATTTCCTTCCCCAACAGCAGAAGACACTTATGTGAAGAAACTAGGCAGCTGTTAAAATAAGGCAGGCAGTACCAGGAATACTTTCAAAAAATGCAGGTATTATGTACTGGCTGAAGTCAGCAAGGTTTTACAAGAATGAGATTGGAAACATACAGACAGTGCTTGCAATTAGTAGTGTCTTTAAAAAAACATAAAAATGTCAGAGCTAGTTCTTTCAGACTTCCTGCAAATCCTGCTTTTGAAATCCTCAGCTCATCACCCAGAACTAATCTCAACTGCATTTCTTACTTCATTGGCCTTTGGCTCATCAGGAGACTGAGCATCTCGGGTAAGCTTGATGTTTTCTGACATCTTTTTCATGAAGGCATGGCTATTGTTTTCATTCTTTGTCATTAAAACTTCAAGCATGAACCACAGGCACCTAAAAAGTCATAAAACCACAAGCAATTACACTCCAGCTTTTATACTATAGCTCCTACATACAGCAAAGCTTCACAAAATTTTGTTAGCTGTATTAGCTTTTTCTTAAGAAACCAAAATCAATTTGAAGACATAAACAGATAACTTCATATAATGCAGTAAACAGAATCTAGACCTTTACCACACACAGTCTTAATTGTACTCCTTTGAGTAAACCTGCCAAATTAGTGTGTTTATTATTACCTCTGTAAATACTGCCCAGCCAATCAACTTTTTCCTCTTCCACATATGAACAGAAATAGGAATTCTGGAGCTATCCTTACCCTAATGAAATTCTGTAATGACTACCTTGAGCACCACGTCCCTATCAACAGTGGACCATGAGCACACTCAAGGCAGTCTTGAACAAATCATGCTGCTGCTAGACAGTTATTCACATGAGGTGGATTAAATACTGCTGTTCAGAGAGGAGAGGAGACCCAAAAATCAGATCAGATTCTTCCTAATGTTCCAGGTAAAACTTAATGGAATTAGCCTTCCTAGGTTTCTTTCTTTAAATCTTGCTTACTTATAGTGAGACTACATTAAATTTTGACTGAAAGTTTGTTCTAAATTTTTTTCAATTATGAAATAAAGCCCAACTGGTCCATCCATGCTATCACATGCTATCAAGCTCCACCACTGCATATGGTTAGAGGGTCAACAGTCACTGTAAGGTAAAATAGTGCTTGGTTGGGAAAGACATACAAATTCCCTGCTCACAAAAGCCCCCATCTTCTTACCTGATACAAACTGTAAAGAAAGAGATGAAGGAACATCTCACTCAAAAGCTCAGAGGCTAACGCTCCATCAAAATACTTACAGAGCTATCTGATGTTGAAGAAACTAAGATGCCTCTAGTCTGACTTGCATCCAAGAGCAACAAAAGCTATAGTAAATCAATCAATCAATCAATCAGTCTTTACATCCACTGTAAATGTCTTTACAATGGATGTAAAGACAGCTTTACATCCATTACTGTTTTCAAGAACTTGAATAGGATGAATACAGGAGCAGTAACATACCATCCTGACCTAGGTTCTGCAAAACCCAGTGTTACCCCAAGATTACTACTCAGAGCACATTATACTCTGGTAATCCCAGTTAACTCATGTCAAATTCAATAGCTTGACTTTCCTACTAAGTCAGCAAATTACATAAATAATTATCAACTTTGAACAAGACCTTTGCAAAACACAGTGGGATTTTATGTAAAAAAATATCCACCAAGAGGAACACAGTCACACGAAGTCATTCTTTGTATCCATTTCAGTAATTTCATATTATGAATTAGGAAGATAAAGACGCTCGAGACAATATGAAGATAAAAAACAACCAACCCCAAACACAACCCTACAGGATAAGCTTAAAAACAACATCAGTAACAGTAAGTATCACAGATAATGGTTCAGGAACTGCTAAGCAGGCATTTACCGTACATCACTGTATCTAGGCCATCTTAACCAAGACAAACTAGGGAGACACCTACAAAACACACTGCAAAGCCTGTTTTCCAACTTTGCAAGCATCTGTGTTAACACTTTGAAGCAAACACTAAGACATTCAGAGCTGTTAAAAGAAACACTGTATCACATTGAATGGAAAACATTTTTCTCATATCTCAGGAGACTCTTCAGAGAAATATTCCTGCCAAAATTCCCCTACAGAGTATTTCTTTGTTTGGAGCAGTCCCTTCTGGCTAGTTCAGCCAGTCTGTGACAAACATGAGGGAGGAAATTGGACAACAAAGGAAAGCTATACAAGGACTGTCCAAAAAAGCTCTGCGCACTAGAAAGTGCTTCTCAAAGGAAGTATTAACTCAGTGGCTGCCAATCAGAACTTGTTCCCATGCATTCTGGATAAAGTACATACTGGAAGATGCTTTCAGATGGTGCCAGGAACAGGGAGTGCTGGGACAAAATGTAGACTTGTTGGTGAGGTAAAAAAAATCTTCACTGACTTCAGGTCTGACCAGGTGTGAATCAAGAAACTCAGAAATCAGAACACACCAAGCTTTTCACTTAGAGAAAAAATCAGACTTGGACTCTGAGAAGTGAAGGTGCAAAAAGCATTAAGATCTGAACTAGTCTATTGGTGCCAAAACAGAACTGCTTTTTGGATGATGTATATTGTAGTATGTGGTCATACATGCCTAATACAAAACCAACAAAGCTCAGTTTCATCAAAAATCAATAAAACAAAAAACTAAAACATTAAAACCAGAGCTGTATGGTGAGAGAGACAACATACTTAAACAATTTTTAAGTGTTAATGATTTTCTAAAATTTTAAAATTCACTGCAAGGCATAAGGAGCAAAAGAAGCTATAATTAAGATGTGAAATATTATTTGAGTCACACAAGAAGGTCTGAATGTGGAAAGAGTACAGAACAAGCTCCTGCCAAGTATGATGGTATTGTATACAGTAATCCGTGCTGAATACATTAGGAAGTACTAAGCCTGCACTGCTGATTTATAGTGCAAATGTAAGTCAGCAGCAATTACTTCGAATGAATTTTAGTAGGCTTGCATAGGAAGGGGAAAATAAGGTTTCAGCAAGGCAGGACCTACCCAGCCTCACTGTTTTCAAGTCTTGGAGAAGCGCCCTATTTTAAAAGTTCCAAAATATTTGAACTAACATTACCTGACATCCTATAAATATTCCTAGGCACAAAGACAAGACTTTAAAATCATTGCTTACTTTAAAAGAAGCATACACAACTCACTAATTTGGTATACTACAGTGTGACCTATGGGTTACCATTTGGGCTTTCAGAATACACTAAGCAGTTGTTGATGCCTTCTTCCCATGGTTAAAGTGTTCCATATTTCCATTTTTCATTTACTGGTTTAAAAGATACTGTTGCTAAAACAAGTATTTCTTCTCCCTAATTAGTATTTTCCTCTTCCTAATCAGTTTCTTTCCAAGTGCAGAACAATTCTCAGCATAAGAATTCTAGAATCACTTGACACTTACTCTTTGACATCACGAAGCTGATCAACATCCTGAGGTTTTGTGAAATCTGGATCATGTGCCAGTAAGTGAATCATATATGGTACCACATATTCAGGCAGCAAGGACAGCAATTTTTCTACAGTTACAACAATAAAAAAATGCTTTTATATTACACACATACACATGCATCATAAGAAAAACTTCTTCAAAAGACAACTTTTTCAAACATGAAATGTAAAATTTTGACTTGCATTTTCTTCCTACTGACTTTACTTTTATTTAATCATTAAAAATAAATCAACATTTACTACTACAAAACTACTTGGTCTTGCTTCAGAAAGGTGGTCATAAAGCCTAAAAATATCAGGACATGAAATTTTGATTTTTGAGCAAAACAACTACAACCATAAGAGCACTGTATTTTACATCCATAATTCTCAGCAATGTACAGAGTAGTATTTTATGATTTATGCTAATACTGAACTAGATAAATTTAGATTTGAATGTGTCTAATATAAAGATGAGGAAACAGATTAAACTTACCTAGTGCTTCTTTAGAGAAACCAATTGCTTAAGGTTTAATAATTATTCCTTCCAGTTTACTATTACTGTATTCTTAACAATTTTAGTGAAATACTAACCATTAGCCATAGGATTCTGCTTAATATATTCTCTTCGTATACTGATGTTTTTGAGCAAGCACTGTCTGGCATGTGCTCTTCTCTCCTTCACAGGGTCTTTGGCACACAAAGCAAAGATTGCCATATATTCCAAAGGGAGCAGTAACTTCACAAGTGCCTTATGCAGCTTCTGGGCAAATATCTGCCTCACTTGGTAGCACTCATCCTATAGCAACACAAACCATAAAAGTGCAACCATCAAAATCCTAGTCTTTAAAAAAAAAAAAAAAAAAAAAGAAAAAGGCATTCAAGGTAGAATTTTGAGGAGGCTTTCTAAAAATATGAACAGAAGCAGAACTATTAACATGTGAAATTAAAACTTCAGTAACTTGTGAAAGCTGCAGTGAGGAACAGAATATACTCTGTAGCAGCAACAAAAGCTCAGACGTAAGGACTCAGAACTCAATTAAGGGTCACTTCAATTCTAATGCAGTTACTTACATTAATGACGAGTGCACAGAGCTGGAACTGTTCTGGGGTAATTATTTCATGGTAACAGGGTTCCTGTGCAAGCTTCATAATTGCACTACCAGCAGCTAATCTCAGTCGAGACATATCTGATTTACTAAACATGGCAGAGAAAAACCCCAAATAATTAATCACAGCTCACCACAACTATCTGCATGTCTCTAATTTCTTCTTTTTACAAGATCAATGACATCCCAGCAACACAGCTCTAGATCAAGCTAAATTAACCCTACCAAATTTGTAAAAAATAAAGTGCTTTACTTTCCCCACAAAAAACCCTCTACTTTGAGTAAAACAACGAAATAAGATAGGTCAAGTTTCTTGTACTGTCTAAATTAAAGCAACGCTTTTGCCAGTTTTTCTCTTTCCTTCCTTCACCCTCAAGATGAAGTTGAGGTGCAGCTACCTCACAGTTGGAATGAAGAAGTTCCACCCAAGATAAAATCTAACATGCCTGGGAGGTGGTTATCACTCAATTGTTTTCAAAGATAGCTCTGCAGGTGTTCTACTCTCTACAATGTCTTTCACTAGGAAAATCATCTAATTTGGAACTCTGTAGGTAATAGCAAATTGCAAGAAAGGGAGTATCTAACAGAATTTCATGCTGCCACTCCACTCCTAATATTAATATTCTGATCAAATCTGTAGCTAACATGATGCTGACCTTAACATTCCACAAACACTCTAAAAGAACCAACATTCTTTGAAATTCTAAAACAAAATGTATGGAAGCCAGCATGGAACAAACTCTGACCTGATTCGCTTCTGTTCTGTCAAGTCTCCTTCGCTGACGAGCATAGCTGACAACAACCGGAGTGTGGAATTGGCGGATTTTGACTGGTTGTTCTTCATACCCAACAACCAGCGCACCAGAAGTTTAATTGCCTGCACCTATCACACACAAACAAATCAACAATCAACTTACTTGCCAGAGCTGGTAAGTTACTAACACCTACTGTTGTCAAATTGAAATTCCCATAGATTCCTGTCTACTAGAGCGGATACATTTTTAAAGGAACAGAATGAAGCAGTAAACATTTAGAGTGAAAAAGAAGCAGTATTTATGACCTCAGGAGACTACAACTATGACGCACTGTCTTTGCAAATTTGCATCTGCAAAGGATGCAGGAATACTTGATATATGATTAAAAGTAAAAGCAACTAGATAAAAATTCCAAGAAATGGCCATAATTAGATTCCCATTCATTGGGGCCTCAATTTATTTCAAATCTGTTTACAGTCAGTAAAGTCAAATCTGTTTACAAGTCAGTAAAGTCAGAGTCACTTTTCTTATAAGGAAAACTACAACTTTGGAATTTCTTGTTCTTCTCAATGCTGTGAATAATTAATATCAGTAAGTGAAGACAACAGAACGCATAGTTTCTATCAGTTTCATCAGTTTTGTGTATAATCCACAAATACAATAATATTCAAATAGGACTAATACAAAAACACTTGAATGGATTTCTTCTAATATTCCCCACAGCTTGAAGAAAAGTAAATTTTTAATTGCAGATATACACATTATTGCTGTCAGCAGATAACACACCTTTGCTAGTACTTCTGGGGAGACTTCTTCATCTGGAGACCACAATTTTCCATTTTTCTCACCTGTTGACTATAGAAATTCATGTAAGTATACAAACTGCTTCAATCCATACAGAAAATGAAGGAGTAAAAATAGAAGAAAGGAATGGATTAGGCTTTCTTTTCCAAAAAGTATGTTTTATAATGCAATTATCACTGTACTAACCACTTACAGAACATTACTTTACAGACCCGTTTGACAAAAAAAAAAGCTCTATTCCCCACAGAGCTCATAATAGGCTAACAGCATAATAAGCACTTACAAAAAAAAAAATAAAAGACAATCTTACCCTGTCATTCATTAGGAGATCTTTCACAATGAAATTTGCAACAACAGATTTCATTGGAGAAGCAAACTGGTCTGGAGCCAACATGGAAATATGACCCAAAGAGACCAAGGGAGTTATAAGCTGTTCTGGTACATCAGCATTCAAACTTCTACTAAGAGGCTGGAGAAGAAAAAATAAAAAAAATTTAAATTTCAGCTTCAGTTAATAAATTAACATGTCTTAAAATAGTTTATTTTACTGCTGTATTGCTGATGCATTTCACTGCTTTTCCAAAAGAATGAATACAATTAGCAATCAAAAGTATAAAGAATACAATTTCCTATCCAACAGAGTAAATAAAAATCCCATATAAGGTAAGGGCAGAACAAATTCTATATTCTCTTCTTATTTTAAAGTGAAACACGTTCAAACCTGAGCGACATGGGAAAAAACTTTGACTTAACTTTGTTCAGAAGTTGTGAAAACCTGAATCCCAACTGCGAATGGGAGAAAACAGCAGCCAAAACCTTGGAAACCACCAGGGACATTTCTACTAGCCATCAGTATTTACCTTCCAGGTAACAGTCACCAGGACAAGTCCTGTATCACCCCACACCATTGCATCAGATTCTGGTATTAGGGAGGGAACAAGCACTCTCACAGAACTCTAAGCAGAAATCGAACTCTGCAAGCTTAATTCAAAGCTTTTCACACTTATAAATTATGCACAGGCTCAAAGACAGCCAAGATTAAGAACCTAAAATATTTTACAAGTGCAGATTAATAATGTTATTATTTAAAAGACTACAGTGAGAAGTAATAAACTGCTCTGTATAGAATATCTTTTTGCTTAATAACTTGTCTAAGGAAGCAGTAAGCTGATGCTTGAGCTTACAGCCAAACATAGTTTTCTGCACTCACTGCCTCAGTGAGGCAAGGCTGTATGTGTAAAGACCTTAAAGCTGGGTAATTGAATACAGCTTGAAAGCAGGGAATGTTATCTCCCATTTACTATCTGCTAAATATGTCCCCATGGGATTTGTGTGGATAGAGCCAGCATATTCAGCTTACTTCCCCCAAACTTCTCCCATGCAGATAAAAAGAAAACCCTTTACCTATCAGACATGAGAATATTAGTAAACTGTGACTTTAAGAAACAAATAATAATAACTTGCTATTGTAAAATTGATTACTTAACTACCATACATCTGTAGGCTTCCTGATCTCACAAACTGTTACCTGTTAATAAACAGTAGGAATTAATTTTAATTAGTAGTATCAATTAATAACAGAAACAAATCTTAAGGGCAACACATACCTCAAAGATCTGCGCAAGTTGTACTTCTTTATTTGAAAATATGGCATGTATACAGTGAACAGCTTGTTTCGCCTGATGAGGAGTGCCTCTTTTTGCTTTCTGATGCAAAATCGGAATTAGTGTTCTGTGTGAACATTAAATAGAATACTTCAAAATGCAATTTGCAATCTACAAAAAAATAAGTATCTTCACACACACAAATCTATCATCACTGTCTTATAAATCAAGTATTCCTTTGAAGTCTGTTCAGGAAAGATCACAATCATAAAGTAAAAAGCAGGATGGAACTGTATTTAGCAATACTTGAATATCTGACTGTACACATACAAGAAGGAAACAACCCACAGGAAAAAAAAAATCAAACGTAATAGAAAATAATGATCAAAATAAAGCTATTTAGGAAGACAAATGAAAGGTGGAGGCAACATGACAGTTTCAGCTAGGATGAATTCCTGGACTTATCATCCAAGCCTGGGAATAACAGGGCTGAAGAAAATCTGTGAAAGCTAAGAATAACCACTGAACATCAGTGTGCTTACAGGCTTTTATAACCAGAACTATTAATCACAATGTATACCCAAGCAAACTACTGCTTTGCTGTGAGATTTTGAATCTCCTGCAGTATATCTGCTTTTAGATTTTGCTTCTTATTTTGTTTAATAACAAACAGAGCTGTTAACTACATCAGAGATTGTATCTGTGTTCCTTACAAAGATAGAAAAAATGGTGTGAAGGACAGAAATGAGTAGAAATTATGCCAAATAATCATATTTTTGCTGTATTTTTGTTGTTGCTTATTTTATAACCTGAAAGATTTGCTATGCACTGGTTTTAATGTCTCTATTGTAAGAAGATTTTGAAGAAGTATCTAACACATTCAATAAACACATAAAAGTGTGAGAGCACATAATTAAAAAATGAAGAGATAGGGACAGAAAGATGCTAAAGGAAATCAAAATCATGGAAGAGAAGTTGTTCTTATTACCAAGACTAGATAGGGACAACACATTGAATAAACTATCAAGAGGTAGAATTCCAGATAAGAAAAGCAGAATGTAACAATACTCACGATCTTATTTGTGGCAAGTCTGTTTCTATTTTGTGACCTGTGTTTCTGAAAATCTGTATGGCTGCCTCAGCTACCTTATCATCTTCCATCCTGAGGCACTGCAGTAGAGACTCATAGGTCTCTGCAGAGTGGAACGAGGTAGGATGTGTAAAGGACAGAACCTGCAGACACACATTAAAAAAAGGCATATTTATTCATAGTAAATGAATAATCGGAAAAACAAAATTATGGCTGTTTATGGGCATTACCATCGTCATAAATAGCTGTTACATGCCCATACAAAACTATTGCATTCATTAAATGCATTGCGGAGATGATGATATAGAAATTTTCAAATAAAAACACATTTCTTCAAACAAATGCTTATTCAAGAGTATTTGTTTATATTGCAATCTATTAAAGAACACTTATTTTCAACCTGATTTATCTGAACTGTAATTATAATTTTTCCAGAATCTATAGTCCCTGAGCAGAAAAGAAACCAAGAAGGTTAAGACATCTACAAACAAAACATGTGCTACTGAAAGGATATTTCAAATCCTTTCTCCCCTTTCCACTTCTCAGCACCACTGAACACAAGTTCCCTTTTTCTCACTCAATAACATGGCTCTTGAGCTAACTGCTTGCTCTCCCTCCAGTGTCACAGACACCCCAGAGAAGGTGTCTCTTCCAGTTTCCCCGTTTCTCTTCCTCTCACTTTACACCTTTTTCTCTACTACTTCCCTAAGTAGTAGAGCAATTCTGCTTCCCTAAGCAGAAACCAGTTTCTGCTTTAACATGTACATTTCAATGCTTGGCACCCTTTTCAAAACATACTTCTTCCAACAAACCATCTCTTCCATTATTCTTCTTTCAAGTGAGCATTAATAAGCAGTTTCATACATTAAAAAAGTAATTATCTAAGTAATAACTACTAAACCCATGCTAACATGAAATTGTTGCTCATTCCCCTTTTGCCCCTTCCATTACAGCTGCATTGATGCAGATTACCTTGAGAAGTTCAAGCCCTGCACGAATAGCAGTATCAGGACTTACACCCTCCTCTTCATCATCAGCTGTCCCCTCTATGGATTTATTCATTAGTTTTACTAGTGCACTGAAATGAGAGATCAAAAAAGGAACAAACAAGAAAGTATAACAATGTTAAAGGCTAGAGATACAAGCAAGATTACTTAGTTTTCACAACACATAAAGGGAAAGTAACAGTCCTTGGGGGTGGTGTTGGCATTGCTGTTTGGTTTTTGCTATTTTTGATTTATTACATTATTCTTTTTCCTTCTAATTTCACTTTCTGCAAAACCAATTCTTCAGGGGGGAAAAAAATCCACCCAAAAAAACCCCCTCCGTGCTGGTGGCATTAGATCAACACATACTTGCACAAGTTTCAGAACGTAATTAGGTTGCCAGACAAGTCTCAAAAGAAATCAAAACATTCTCTTACACAATCCCACAAAAGCTAATTAATTCAGATGCTCTATGGAAGACTGTGCTGCAGTTAACTATATAAAATTATGTTCACAGTTTTCACCTGAAGCCCCACAAATAGAATTTTCACCATGAACTGCTACATTTTAAAAATCATTTTATGGACAGCACAGCAAAGCAGCATCAAAAGAAGTTGCATCCTCTAGGTTGCTAGGAATGAATACATCTACATAATTTTGATTTAAAACTCACCCACACACTTAGTGCTAGGACAGACCAATTTAACCACCAAGAAAATAATTTTTTCTTTAGCTATTTCTAGCATATTTTAATCATTCATGAGTCAATTGTTCATGATCTTTCAAACTTACCTAATGGCTTCTGAGTCAATATGTACAGGGGCAATTCTTTCCAAAAGAAATTTGACCATTTCCAGAAAAGGATTTGTTGGCTGCTTAGGATTTGCAAGTTTCCGGGCTATCTCCCTCTACAAGAATGTTAGATACAAACAAGAATTACACTCATTTTACTTACTTCTTTAACATGTTGAGTAAGCTAAATATAGTTCCTTTTTTTTACCACAGAGACTGTCCATATAATCAGTGAAATCTTTTTAAGAGAGGGGCTGCTGGTATCTCCACACCTCTCTTGAACATGTTATATTCAAAGCAGACATACTTAACAAAACTATTTAAATAGGTTTCTAGTTAAGAGTTCTTCAGGGATTCTTAAGAATTGCAGACCAGATTCAAAACAGATCTAAAGAAGAGTGAAGTGCAGTACACAGAATGTATATGTCTGTTGTCAAGTGTAATCCAGAAAACTGTGGGTAACCCTGCAGTACTTGAGATTTGATAACAATGAAAAAATTGTCCTGCTCCCTTCCCTGTAAAATTTCTGAGCCATTAGACTAAACCCAAGAAGGCTATATCTGTTCATAGATGCTCTTCGTGAGTTTTGCAATTCCTGTCAATGAAATTGCTTATTTTGCCTTAGACCATTACAAAAAAATCTGTGGTGGGTGGCAGAATCTGGAAAAGTACATTTTAATATTAAGGTGTGTGTTTTTAAAGAGGTTAAATAAAATGAGAAAAATAAAAGAGTGATGTCAAAATACTATTCTAGGATGAAAAATAAATCAATAGTATGCAGATGATAACAGATGACTTGCTGGTACTTGAAAGCTGAATCAGTGTGAGAAGACAGTTTGGGAACCTCACCACAAAAGAAGCACTTGAAACAAAATATTTTGAAGAAATAAACTGTTTTTTTAGACATTATGCTTGCTGCTTATAATCCCAGGAAGGAATAAAGCCAATGTTTTCTTAAAATAATGACCATAATTATCTTTTCCCTAATCTCTACATGTTAATCAAAAAGGCCTTTTTTGAAAATTGGAAACACGTAAAAACCATGTTTAGGTAACTAAGATGACCATTAATTACAGGCAGCACTTTTAAGCACAAATATTTATGGTATAAAAGTTTGCTTTTCCATTTCCTTACCACACAGACATCTGCCTGTTTACAAGAACATGTAGGGCTAATTAACAGTTCAAGCTGGGACCGAAGTTTCTCATCATCACCCAAAACCTGATTGAATTTCTTCACAAAATCTTGTGCTTTCCCAGGATCTGGAAGGTTTTCTGTATGGTTAAAAACAGTTTAATGTGAGATAAATCTGCAACTTCAGCAGGCCAAGATTCACAGAAATACAGTTTCCAGGAATGCTGTAGTAGCTTACAGAATGTTTGTAGAAAACTATTAAACTTACTTGCTATGGTCATCAGCTTTCCAAACATGGCAGCACTGTTTGCTTCTGACTGAGGACAACAGCAAAAACAGACAAACAAATCAGCAATACCTCCTTTATAAAAAATACACCTTTAACCTGATCTGTTAGTTCTTCTGCAGCACTACTTTCTACTTCTGAATCCTATGTTTTATATTTTTGTTTTAAGAACAGATACTAGAATAGTGTAACTATCATTAGCAGCTACTACACAGAACAGTGAAAAAAATCTTCTTGTAACATCAAAGAACTGCAAAAATTCATTAATTCATATAACAGGTCAAAATAATGAAAATGTCCCCAGTACCCCCCAGAACAGAAAATTCCCACAAGCCCACTCTCTCACCAAAACCTCAAAGCAATGCCCTTCCATTTCAAATTTCTACTAGTAAAATTCCAGAACAAATACTTAAAAACTTGGTTTTTTCTAACTAATGAAGAAATCACTGCTTTATGTTACAACATATTCCATATTCAATTTTCAAAATCTCTTAGGAAGTGAGAAAGAAATAAGGTCTGTGAAAAGTGAACAAAAACCTTTGAAACTTTTAAAACTTATTTCAAAGCTTGAGCAGTACTATGAAAAAATGATCAACAGAAGGAGGTCATATACCTTCAAGCATTACAAAAAGCAACTTTACTTCGTGAGAATGGAATGTTGTCTACATACAGAAATCAACTGAAGTTACATTGACTCAGTAATACAGTATTAAAACCCTCCAGTAAATCAGTCCCATAGATCCACTAGATAAAGTATAAATATTTTCAAAACCGTACAGTGGGCTGCTTATGCAAATCCAGCAATTCTCGTACATGACTCCTTAGCATGTTCTGGCACTTCCACATCTCATTCAGTGCTCTGCAAAAATGGGAAACAAGAAAAGAAAGGCTTCTTTATGACAAAAACATGCTGGATGTTTTAATAAACAAGATTGTTAATTTATTTATCTTAGAAGTGCAACATAACACCTATTAGGTACAATGAAAACCTACCAAATATTAAAAATAAATGTTGAAAACAAGGTGGAACTGATTTTCTCTTTTTACAGAACATCATCTCTTATTCTTCTAGGAGCAACTTAACATGTAAAGGACACCTGTAGTATTTCTTACAACCACCCAAATAAAAAACAGTCCACCATCAACCAGAATTCAGTTACAGACACCTTCACCATGGTTCCTAATACAGAGCAAACCTAAAAGTCATCACTTGCACACTTTTAAATCTGCATGAAAATGAATGGATAAACTCGCTCTTCTCAAATATGATGGGATCCTTTTGTCTAATGGATGTGTCGGGTTTGTATATAAAAGGGAAATGTTTTCAAATACTATGCTACTTGCAAACAATGCCAAGCATCCATTAGCTGTATTTTTATTACATAATATAAGATAACAGAGATGCTAGAAAAGCCTAAGAAAGCAAGTATTTGTTGAATAGAAACTATACTTACTTGACAGCATTTGGATCCAAGCTAGCATACAAATAGTACAAGCACTTCATTCGCTCTTCCGTTTCCAAATTGTGTGGAACAAGATACTGAGCAAAGATTTTCTCTACCAGTAATCTGCAGGAAAAGAAGAAAAAAAAGAAGAGAAATCACTACTGTACATGTCAAACAATACCTTCCAGACAAGCTGAAAAAACAAGAAATAGCAGAAGTCATTAAAACTAGATTTTTCAACGCAGAAAGAGAACAAAAATAGTGGCATTTTTCTCAGCTGTAAAGACTCCTTCCACTACTGACAGACAGATTAGCAAGAACTGTTCCTTGAGAGCTTTTCCACATTCTTTCACTTTCACCTCTAAGAGGGAGCAATCTGTCACCATCCGAATTCTCCTTGTCTTTAAGATCTGAGAATCTCCCTTTGTTTATTTTAATATATTGAAGAACACTGACAGTGAAAAGCTCAAATAAAGGAGAAATACAAGAACATAACTCAAAGGGGAGGAAAAGTAAAAATCTGAAGTATCCTTGAAAGAATGGTTAAAATTGAACTGCAGTACTTGAGAATCTACTCATTTGAATACAGAAACTAAAAATCAACACTAAAAAGGTGGAGATGAAGGAACACCAAAACATATACAACTAAAGGGGCAAAAGGCAAACTGAGAACAAACCAAACCAGCAAAAACAATCACCAATTATCTTTTTTAAATACACATTTGAAGTTTTATATTAAATATCAACTTTGAACTACAAAATACAAGTGAGTAGTTCATCTAATTATAGCCCCCCAATGAAAGAACATTCAAATGTTAATTCAATTCATACTAATGAAAGCTGTGCACAATGTTCAGCAATACAATTTGATACTTATTGACAAATACTGTGTGTGTTTGAGTTTTAAAACCTTTTCACTATGTACCAGTCCAATGGTACTAGCAAGAACTCTGTGAGTGCCTTGTACAGAGACCATAGCAGCACGGATCCAACACACCTTATTTCTGCTCACACAGCTTATTTTTGTTGGAAGAAAATTCCAAGAGACATGATGAATAAAAGGACGACCTTGAGTATGGATATAACTATATCAAAACAGCCCATTAGTATTAAAGAAAACTTGGCTTTGTCTCTTTAAATGTACACTTTCCTACTGATGACTCCAAGAACGATATTGTTTGGGGAACAGGATCTTCAGAGCTCAAGGGACTCCATCTGTTTAACACACTAGGAGACCGGAGGCATCAGAGTTCTTACCAATTTATGAACATTGCTCTAGTCCATGTCCCTACAGATACATGTTCTAGAAAAGCATTCAATACAAATGGAACGACTGCATCATCCCTTCCCTGGTCCCTGCTGGTGAGGGTCAAGATTTACAAAATGGGAACAACACCTCTCTCCTGTGAATAAAGTGACTGGCTAGCATAACTATAGCTGGTAATAGGGCACTGTTTCAAATGTGGTTGTTTCACTCCATTCCCTGTATATTTATTGTAAAACAAAGAAGTTCAGAGAATGAGAGGCAGCTCTTATGGTCAGAAGTTTTAAGTCTTGAGCAGACATGCAAATCAACAGCCAAGCAACAACAAAAACATTATAAAAGTGAGCAAGTTATCAATGTGTGGAAAAAAATCTGTTCTATTCCACCTCATGCCTGAACTCTGTGTGATACTTCACTATTATCTCCTGAAAGAAACAGTGTTATCCCATGCACCCTAAGGAAATACTCCAAGGCTCAGAGCTGTCCGCTGCTACTTTTTATCCTCTCTGCTGCATTACTGAAGGAAAATAGGCCAGAGCTGGCTAATTTTGGCCCATGCTTGTTTATGCGTTTAAAGGATTGAACAGATCTTTTATGTCTTAAAAGATCATAGCATCTCTACATCTCTTCAGGTGCTAAATCTCTAAAATCCTGACAAGTTTACAAACACATTTATCCCTCCGCTGAGATCAGGAAACCAACCCAATGGTGTCACTGAGCGAGAACTTAATTGTCAGCCTTGAAGACTAGTACCATTTGAATTAAAATTTAGGGGACCAAACTGACCTAGAAGAACATTAAAAATCAAGCCACCAAACGTTCTGTATGGACAGAGAAAACAAACAGGATACAATCCAGGCCTCCTCATGAAAAAGCTAGTTTCAATAGTGTAATCAGGCTTTCTGAAATCACGTCAGAGAAAGAAACTCAGTTTTGATGACACACTCTTCCCTTAAAATTCCCTGCCTCACTTCCATCAATGTTCTGCTTTTGATTGAGCAGAAATACAGAAAACATCTGCCCCATTCACTATACAACTGATTCATTCTCTGTCCACTATCAAACCTGTGTACTGAAAATGAGATGCAAGCATGGTAGAAAAACCAATGCAAACTAAAGTATATATTCACATATATGCTGAATTAGTTTTGTATAAACCATGTGAAGACTTCCTGATTTTCAAAAAAGGTGCCAACTAATCAAATATAGCCCACTTACAACCAGCCAGATGAACAAAGCCAGAGCCTTCACCACTGCAGTGCTTAAAAATTTAGTATCGTAACAGGCAACTGAAGGAGGCTATTGGCCCATTCAGACTAGTCACCAAGGTAACAAAACATTCTGAAGTACCAGGCCACATAAGCAAGGTGCTAAGCAACAGTAAAGAATTTTCTGAGTCCACCATACTAAAAATCTAGGCTGAAATTCTGCCTTTGTGTGCTAATCACAGCTTCTCTCTTCCTGCAAAACTATTGATAATCTTCCAAAACCTTGGCCAAAACACTTTTTTCAACACCAAACTAGTATTTCAAAAAATCAAAGGGACTGAATGACAAAACACAGACAAATCAAATGTGAAAGCACCCCTGATGTTTCTTCAACTTTTGGTCTACCTAAAGGTCCATATGCCAAAAGGAGAGATCTGGGCATGCACTGTGGTGTGGACACACATAACACTCACAGAGGATGGATTTTAACAGCCTGGCCTCTGGAAAGGAGTAAGGCAAACAACAGCTGGCCTTTACAGTAAATGCCAGATTTGAACAATGCTTTTCTTACACAGTAGTTAGTTAATGCAAATCATAGCTCTAATTCCATCAGTATATAAAAATGAATCCATGAACAGATAATGAAACAATTTTGAATATGTGCATACATATCTTAATGATTAATTAAATACACCATACATCAACCCATAAATGCAGAATATAACAGCTTTCGCAGGATAAGAACCTATTTTCAGAGTATCTCTTATCACTATACAATTAAAATTAGGAAGACTTAGATTGACTCACTTGTCATCAATGCTATTTTGATAATATATGTGCAAAAGTTTATCCTTTATCCAGCTCACTTTCTCTGCAGCATCCTTTCCAGCCTCAGCATGAAGACAGTACTTCTTGTACAGCTGGGCAAGACCCATCATAGCTTCTTTTCTTACTCGCCACTTGAGAGGGAAGAAATTAAAACAAGTTGGGGAATTGGTTTTGGTAAATAAATAAATAAATAAATAAATGATACAAAATACAGTAAAGATGTAGAAGCAAGAAAGATAAAATAGCCACTTTCTGATCTCCTGTATTTAGACACTTCAAAAGCTGAAAAATGCTGTTTGAAGCCTCTAGATGAAAATTTGCAAAGCCTATGTAAGATTTTTTTTGCCAGTACTGTGCAGATTAAATACTGTCAGTACCTAGGACTTCAGTACTTCTCTGTGCTGAGTGTAAAAAATCTGGAAGCTAGCCAGCAGAATTGAAGTTAAGTACAGCTTAACATGTATGCCTGAATAAGTGTCTTACTGAGTCAGGATTTGGAAGGCTTATCTATTCAGAGAAGGCACCAGGTAAGTGGCAGACTTCTTTCTTCCCACTGCCTTGCACCATCTCATAGCACCCTTGCCTAGACACAGGAGATCTGGAGCCTAAGCCAAGCCAAACCTGCCTGGCTTGAGCTCCTAGGGCACCTTCCAGGACAGTGGGAGAGGCCCATTTTGCTGAAGCCTTGAAGCAACTGCTCTAAGACTGGAGGGATTGAGGAAAAAAACCCCAGAGTACAACAGCTACAGGAGTTCATGGGTTCTCCACCTTGCTTTTGGTGGTCATACTTTATCCACTCAAATAAATAACAAATATCTCATTATTAAACAATTTAAGAGACAAGACCCATAAGACATCCTGTGCTGATTCTGTGAGGAATCATACCAAAACTGACTTCAGGATTAATTTAGGCAGCATAGTGTCTCATGCTGAATGATTTACACAGCAAACCTCAGAAGACACTTGTTTTCCCACATCATTTAGAAGAAATGCATTAAATTTGAACTGAAAGAGATAATTTCTTTCAGAACACACTAGGTATCACTTTTGGCCTTGAACTCCCAAGGACTAACAATGCTCAGTCTATGAAGCACAAATGTAGATACTATTATTCATACTGTAACTTCCTCAACCTTGTTAAACTGAAGGCTTGACTCAATACCACTGAGGTATTGCATATTTAATTTCTTAATAGTTTTACTGAATGATTTCCTTTTCTTGAAGGGCAAAGACAAAACAAATCTTCAAGACAATATGGCTCAATGTCACCACAAGACAACTAGCTGTTAGAGCTGCTGGAGTAGGTCAATACAATAAGATGGAAAGAATAAACTTGTGTTTTGTTACTTCTTGTATTTCTTAAGTGACAGATGAGTCAAGATAGTAATGACTTTGCTAGAACATAATACAGTAATCAGTTTTCACGAAAGAGAAAAACTTTAGCTATAAACAGATGTTTTTATTTAACTTTTCAGCAGGAATTTGTTCACTCCTGTTACAGTCTAAAGCATATTTTAAAGAAAATAAAGGCCTGAAAGGGAAACATTTTCAGAAAAGTATTAATATTTTTCTGCATTCAGATATACCCTTCCTATGCAGGTGGTAGCTCCATCAGATCTCCTATATGAGACAGAAATGATGGATGGCAAAACTTGTCAGAAGAAAACAAAAAATTATTTCTATAAATGATTCCAGAAAATTTAAGCCTAAAATGTGGGAGTAAAAAGGAGTTACAAAAGAAAGGAGGTTTGGATTGCAAATAGAATTCTGATTAGTGAAATAGCTGTAGAGTAATCTCAGAGCATGTAGAAAGCCAGCTGCAGTGACAGTAGGAGACACTGGACCAAACCCCTTAGAGAATGTTTGGAACACCACGGAAGCAAGTCATTAAATAGGAGATACATGTAGGGAGAAAAAAAGAGTAAAACACTTTTGAGAATTAAAGCTGAAACAGCAAATAAACAAAAAGAGGAATATAATCAGTTTCAAAGACAGCATACATAAACACAGCTAACAGAATTACTACCCTGATTCAATTAAAAGAAGAATTTTGATAACCTTAGCTTCCTTGGTTGACCAACATAATTAAATTCCTCCACTGATGACAGTGGGGCTGAGTTTTGAAAAAAAACCTGCTATTGAAAATTCAAAACAATAATAAACACCTTACAACAGTTCTCCTTTATCTTGAAAAAAGCCACAATGGTTTTCAGTACAGTTAAAACTAATGCACATGCAGAAAAATGCATAAAGAGGAACCAAAAATGGGTGTATGATTCTATGGCTCCTCCCTCTATAGCTTTTGACTTCAAGCTGATGATGTGCAAGTCAGTTCTTATGAAGGGCCTGAGTCTCTACTCCATAAGGACTGTTGGGAGAAATGCCAACAAAGTCAGCTGTCAAAACTCTCTTAACTTCTCAGGTTCTTAAGATTATTCCAGCATTATAGACAAGAGTATTTTTGTTATTTGTTTTTAAAATGTCTCCTAATTATTCTGAAAAGTGAAGATGCTGGAAAGACCTTTGAAAGAGTGCTCCAAAGGAGCTTTCCTAAGAACAATTATTACCAAAGACTAGCTTTCAGTTTTTGGGGAGCATGTTACCAGAGTTACTTTTCCATGGGGAGAATAAAAACGGATTTGAAAACTACTGGTGGAAGTGGGGTTTGTTCATTTGTTTTTAAAATTGTTGTTGTTTTATAAATAGTTACAATCATCATGCAAATGTCTATACAGATCAAAACAGCTAAGGACATTCCTTTAAAAAATTAAGTAGTGTCTTTTAGCCAGAAACTTTCACTCTAGGAAATGTTTAGACTATCTTTACCAATACTGTGTCAATAAGAATATGGTCAAGAGAAAAAAAACAGATCACTTAAATGGTGTACCAGTTAAGTCATAAGTTTTATGACTTAAAATTTTTTCCCTGCTTTATACAGATAAGAGGCAGAACTGAAATGACAGGTTGGCACTTTACTTCAGCCTGTTGGACAAGCATTCTTTTCATAGTAATAGCAACACTCATTTGACAAATGACTGCAGACCTAAAAAGATGAAGTCAAACTGATGAACCATCATTTAGGAGTTTGCAGTAGATGTATCCAACAGAAATCCAGCTACAAGGGGTAAATGCAGCCAGCAAAATATAGAGGTCTTTTAAAGAAAAGGAGTGATTAAAAAAGGTATAGTGCACTCAGCCTGGAATTGCGAAAATCCTACCCAGAAAATATAGTTACATGGATATTAGCAACGCTCCTCTCCCAAACGGGAGAGAAATCCTAAAAATAATTTTTAAAAAACAGATGAAAGTTTACAAGTCCTTGATCTTCATTCTACAGTAGTAACTATATTTACTAACACATGCTATATTGCTAAGGTCTACTTCAAATGTGAAGTATTTGTTGTAGTAATTTCTAGTCAGCACTCAATTTTATTTTCCCCTCAGGATATACTTTTAATAAAGCTCTCTCCAGAGATTTTTATAAGAGAAACATCATGTACAGACAAAGTTATTCTTCACTGATCACCTGAAAAAGCACCTAACCTTGAAATGCAATATATCAAACCTACACTGGTGTGAAATGACTTAGTCTAACGTATGAGGAACATTACATGCCACCACACTGATTTAAAGCCACACAAAAAAAGACCTAGCTTTGTAGAAATCAGTATTACAGCTGTGCAGTAATAGCTGACTGCCTCTTACTGACAGCAGCAGGCTAAAGGAAAACAGAAACACTGGTGAAGACACAGTAACAATCATCCCCTTCTCACTAGGTCGTAAGTCCCAGTGCAAAGTGGTGACTATACTAAAAGTTTTTAGATCTCATAAATTAACTTTTGGACATGTTTAGGGGCTGAAAAAGAAGGAAGGTGATCTTGATCACTTCTGAGAAACATGCAATGTCAAGCTGCAAGTACAGGTAATTGAAGACCTGCTTTATAATAGTGAACATACTCAAAATCATTATTTCTCTGTATAAAGACAACATTATTTTCAAAATCAATCATAGTAACATTCCTACTTAAAAGGAGAACAAAAAAAAGTAATATTAAAAAAACCACCTAGAATGACATAGGGGGTATCCTTTCTATAGCCTATCAAAAAACAACAATAATAAGGGAAAAAAATTGACATAGCTACATTGTAAAGAGAAGTCTGCTATTAGGCATCACTCTCCAAAGAGCATGGAGCCACATCTGAAAAAATGTAAACAGGAAACAGTATAAACCCTGGCAAATTGAAAGTAAATCCTTGATGAAGCACGGGCAACAGTTTCAAAAATAAGTTATTAAAAGCATACTAACTAAACATCTTCACCAAAGACTGCAGAAGCAGGAAGCCTTCCAGACCCTTTCTGTATGGCTGAGACAAACAGATTTATTCCAGGAGACCTCTGAAGAGGTTTCTTAAAGTATCATTAAGAGACATTTAAAAAAAATTAATAAAGCAAGCAGAAAGAAAATAATTAAGATTCTGTAATCTTAATTACAAAAGGTGGTAACTGATCTATGACTTTTACAAGAATTTAGATATTATATACCAGATACTAATTATTCTATTTTTGCAATCTGTCCATAAGCAGATTGAAGACAGCAAATGTGAAAGAAACCAAAAGGTGTGAAGAGGAACAATGTGCCTCTCAAAAGAACATCTGATTTGGAATGGGCAAACAGGTTGAAATAGAACAGTAATGACAAGAAGGAGCTGACACTACTGAAAAATAAGTTACAGAAATTTGTCTATAAACTTTACATAATGGCAAGTTTTAGCTAAGAAAAAATAACTTTTAGCAGATCCAGAAGTCCATCAGTAAAATGCATTAGGATGCCAAAAAATTTCCAACAAAGCCTTGTACCAGAGGGCCTTAAAATAATTAATTCACAACAGAATTTTTATCAACTAAAACACAGGGGGAAATAGCTGGAAATAAATGACTGATTTTCACAATGAAGGGAACAAAATAAACCTGTAGATGAAGTCAGAAAGGAATCTCTGACATTTACCATATAAAAACTTATTACAAAATGAACTGAACAGTGTGTGTAAAATTTACTGAGGTAGTCAGATGTAACATAATTAAGAGTTGCAGAAAAATGTCATGCTACTGAATTGTTACGGTGTGAAATGGAAGAAATTCAGATTAAGGATAGGTTTTACCACCAGCATTAACTCTGCATGTACAGTATCTGGCAGTATACCACCTGAAGTTATTAAAGAAAAACACTGACGTTAACATGAATGTTTTCCAAATCTGTCACCTCAGTGCTCGGAAATAGCAGAAGAGACAGACGGAACGTTTCAGAATAAGAAAAAAAATTATCATCAAGTATGTAACATGGTGCAAACTCTGAATGACATTCAAAATCAGATGTTCTGGTGGGTAGCACATTGCTCCTAAGTCTGGTCACCTTAGTTCCAACACGACAGAGAACATCCAGACAAGAATGATCAGCAGTATGTAACAATCAATTTGTGTGGAAGTTAATCAGGTGATTCTTTAGAATAAAAAAGAAAGACTTAGAGAAGATATGGTATTCATATTTATTAAATATAAATGAGTCAAAGAATATTCATTGTTTTATGTAATCCAAGATCTATGAGATACCAAATCAAATGATCAGACAAGTTAAAAGCAAGCAAGTGCAAACAGGCAATAAACTTTAATTTACTGATGCATATGCAATGGAGGCTTGTAAAGTACAAATAAATTCAAGGAAGAACTTGATAAATACCTGGAATAAAGTTCTGTTGAAAGTTATTATGAGCATGGGCCAGCAGACTTCAGAAATCCTTAAATCACAAATTGTTGGATTTGTGATTTAAGGATTTAAGCCTTAAATCACAAATCCAAAGTTGATGACTGTGAGAATTATAATGGGTTATAGTGACCTTTGGCCTAAACATGTGTGACAATTCTTATGTTCTTACAATGTAACTGTGGTTATCACAAGTCAATGACCCTATTTGCTTGACAACACTTGATGGATGCCACCATAATATGGAATTTTTATTAAGATGTTCTTTTAAGAAAATAATTTTTTTCCCGTGAGTATTCCTGTTAATAGTCAACTCTGAAGATTCTCTGATTCCATGGCTTCAGGTTTTTTTATTTTACTTTTAGTGAAGTATCTTAGAAGCAGGTCACTGCTGAAAACACACTATTAACACACTTACCCGTTTGTCCAGCGTTCTTTCCCTCACAAAGCCAAGCAGCTGGTCATTGACCAGAGAGAGATCTCTCTTGCCCGCAGTGATAATTGTAACAATAACATCATGTCGAATGGCTTCTTCTGGGTCGTGTGATCTAACCTTCAAATATTCTGTCATGAGCAGAAACAATGAGAAGCTTGGCTTTTTTATGTAGGTGTGATGTATTCTGATTTATTACTAATGTTTAATCAATTAAATGTCTCATATATCACAACCACGTAATCTATTAAATATAGAGCCACCAACAGGAAACATCTGTTCCAATGTCTTCTATGTTAAAGTTTTATAAAACAATTAGGTAACTGTAAATATCAGAAGAATATAGGAGTGATAGCTTTTATGATAACATCATTTGCAAGAAGCAATAAAGTGAAATAAAGTTGACTAGAATATACTGTAAGTAAAGGGGAAGTGAGGGAATAAGAAGAAACAAAAAGAATTCTCATTCCCTAAGAGTGAAAAATGTGAATAATAAATCAGAAATACTGACAATTGTTGTAGAATAGCTCGCATCAAAAAACAACAGTATTTTCTGTTAAGCCTGAAAATCTTCTCATAGTTAATGTGATACTGTAGAGAAAGAAGAAACTTCATAGTTTAGATCAGCAAAAAGGCTTTTTTTGAGGTCAGTGGAACAGAGTAGTGGGGAACTCAGTGACTAGTTTTGAAAATAAGCCAGGGTGTCGAACCAATATTTGCTTTGGCTTACCCAAAGTTTCTTTAGAACTTGAAATTACTTTAAAATTCATTCTACAATGCGTGGCTTCTTCACTGCTCACTCTTACCAAGTCCACACAAAGCCACACACTCCTCCTCTTTCTAATTACTAGCACTCTTCTTCAACAGAAATCAATTACTCAGCAAATACCTCTTCCATCCCCCCTTATCAAGCATTGGACTTGGTGCATTTCAGAACTAGACTGCTATGTACAAAAATAGTTACACAGTCCCTTGCTCATTTTGTAGATTATTCTAAACCCCTGTATGAGCATCTCACCAGTGAGGTCTTTTGCTAAGTCTGGATGGTTCATTAAACAATGACTGGCGAATTTCACACTCTCTAATCTCACAGGGACATGGATATCATTGAACCTAGAGGGACAGAAGATAATGAATGTTAATTTTTAATTAGCTTTGCAAATCAGTATTATTCTCTATGTAGTAACATGTGTTGATAGTATGTTCTGTTAACTATTAGAATACTTTTATATGGCAAAATTACAGAATATAAATGTTTTGAATTTATCTCAATAATGTACCTCATACAAATATTTGTTATTTCTTGTGAAATTCAGTCAGGACTAAAATTAAAGAATTAATATGGTGTATGTAGATAAAATGTTAACCCAATGGATTTTGCCCACTGACTTCTGAACACAGGTCTCCATACAATGTTGATTGTATGTGTGCATGTACACACACGCACACACAAAATTACAGAAATGTAAACTGGCATCAACAGGAACCATTTGAAAATATTCTCTTTTTAAAAGAATATGAACTTCTCATTTATGTAAAAGAAAGTATCTCTTCACTCAGAAAGGTAAATGCCAAGCAAAACAGAGCTGCAGATACAGCAGAACAGTATGAAATTTCAGACAATGCTGGCATAGCTATTGTGTGAATTCTGCTATGCATACAATGTGCTGTCTGTCTAACTTATATGGCCTTAGCTTATAGCAATATAGCAGCGGTCTTTCAAGGCTTCTTCCTTCTAAAATATAACTGTATGCAGTTTCCTGCTTTGATGATTTAATAAGGAATTCGTTCAAATATAAATAGTTATATCCTCTAGAAAGAAAATGAAAAAGGCAATACTGTAAGAAAACAGAAAAAAAGAACATCAAAAAAAGAACAGAAATTCAGAACTCTATCCCATTCCTCTTACCGCCCAAGAAAGCACTGCCAAAGAGGTCGATTTTGTGTGGCCAGATCAGAATCTTTGGAGCCAAAGAGTTTTGCCAGAAGTCGAACAACAGCCAAACGTTCTTCTCCATCATTGCTCTAAAAATCAAAATATGAAAAAGGAACAGTAAATCATTATCTGTAATATCTTAGTAATAATTTTATTTCTGTTTTTTTAAACAGATTAAAAACTGAGTTTGAAAGTATTTCTGATAATCCTCGCTCTCTTTGATTACCTTATAGGATTCATACGAAACAAAATATACAAATATACATATTAAGCTAATGCATTACAGACACTGAATAGATGCCTGTGCTTTTAAAGAATCTTCTTTTCAGCAATAAAAACCCATATACAGTACTCTAATATACATCTGACAAAATAAACAATTAATGATTTGTTTTAAAACATTTTATGTGTGTGGAAAAGACACCAATTAAGATGTTATAAACACATATGCACTAATGAAAGCTACATGTAATTTCACCAAATACCTATTTCTTGGTTACTTTTGTTTGTTGCAACCATAGCCTACATGTACATCCACACATGCAAAATTATTTCTCTTGTCCACTTACAATCTCAAGAAAGTCAAACAGCTTTTTAATTAAAACCCCCACAGACTTCCAAATTAGGATAAATTAACTGTTTTCAAGGAAATCAGTCAGCTAACTTATTAGCTGACAATAACAAATCTGATGAAATATTAGGAAATACTTCCCCTATTATTAAAGCATTATTTTATAAAAGAAAATTCTGTAAATCAGTACTGAAGCTAACACATTTGCATTTCATAAGATAAGCCAACCACAGCCTAATTACTTTATAAATTTTGGGTGCAATCCAAAGATTAAGTACATAAAGCTTAAAGCTTTTGCATTAGACTGCATTAATTTATCATTATAATGATTATATATGTTGTGTGTGCATAATACATGTTTGGAAGCACAATAAGCACATAATTGCATACTAATTTCCAATATCCTTTCTTTAATATTATATTTACCTTCAAAATAAAGCAATAAATATAGGATTTTTATTTCCCTAGTAGAACACTTATTAAACCTACAGTTCTGCACTCTTAATAAAACAAAAATTTTTAACAAAACATTTAACAAAAATTTTACTGACTGTCCAAAGCTACACTGTAACCCACCTTCAGCTTGAATTCCAGCTGTGGCATGACAGACAGCAGTAAGTGAGGATCTATGGCAAAAAGCTCTTGTATCAAGTCAAACACATGTTCTGATAAGTCACTTACTGAAGACTTTCCCAGTACCAGAACCTGGTTAAAAAACTAAAATACAAACAATATTATGTAGTGTATTTTCCTTCATTAATGCAAATATTATTTCTAAAAATTCTTTTAATGTAGTATCATTAATGGTTTTATACTTATGGAAGGCATTCAAAACAATTTCTTCACTACATCAAAGCATTTCACCCTTACAATTTTGGCTCAAGGAAATTAAAAGCATCCTTCCCAGTTCACTTTTATTAACTCTATCAAGGGAGTTTAATACATGACAATCTGATAATTTCAAATCTCAGTAACTATCTCAAAAGCAAAATTAAGAAGTAATAAAAGACTTGTTAACTTAAAATGCATATTCATCCAGTAGAACACTGAACAAAAAAAACCCAGTGCTTTTAAAAAATTTTCTTATAACTGAAGCCCAATCCAACTGAAGATCATCAAATACTGAAAATAAAGGTCCTCTGCTTCAAATCCATTTTAAAGAATGTCAGATGTCTTTATATTATGTCTTGCAATATTTGATGGCTAATGTATCAAGGTCATTAGTGATCTAACAGAAACAAACCAAAGTAGCCTAAATTATGAATTATTTATTTTTGGATTTATATAAAGTATATTAAAATTTAATAATTCCTTTTAGATATTGTGTGTTAATATTATCTCAGCAGTGCAAATGTAATAGCAAAAAAAGCTATTACACACTTGAAAAAGAAAGTAAGGAGAATGATATTAACTCAACTCAAGGTTACTTCATGTACTATCCTGTTTTCATATACGACTAATTACAAAGCTTAAAAAAACCAGGGGAATGTGGTAACTGTTGGTCAGACACCTTGAGCTTTTAAATACTTATTGAATAATCTTTTATGAATCTGTCCAATTCCCTTTTAAATTACTCTGAATTTTATTAATTCTATTGGCTTCAGCACCAAGGGAAGGCAACAGAATGGATCAGAATACATTGATCAAAGACTGCAGTAGCTGTATTAATGTGCAGAACATACAACACTTACATTCAACAAGAAGGAATTGTAATTTGAAGGAAGCCTTGTAAAAAGCATAGTTCTTTTACTCTTCATGACTACAAGTCATAGCAAGTTTAGGAGGGGAAAGAAAATCTAGCAAAGAGCCAGTAGGCTGAAACGCTTCATCCTGAAGCTTGGTATGAAATAAGGCTGCCTGGTTGCTGGACATATGAACTATTCATAATTCCTTTTGTTTTAACAGAATTTTTAGTGGTCAGCCATTTTCACAGCCTAGATTTAGGCTTAACATTAGAATGAGATGGATAAAAATTAATTTCCTCTTCACTTATTTGAAATACTCCACACACTTCACAACCAAGCCAACAATATCCTATTTGGAAAACCGCAGTAGCTTCTATAAACAATATTTAAAAGAATAAAAATGCCCATAAAATCTCCAATAAATGAAGACAGTAACAAGAACACTTATTACTTGAGGTAACATGGATTAATTTACATACATTGGCAATACATGGTTCAATGGTCTGGACCGTCCTTTTCAACAGGACTTTTGCAAGATCAAACGCTTGTTTGTTAAGGTTCTGAAATAAAGAAAATAGAATAAAATTTTACAGAGTTTTCACACACAGTAGTAGATTTTGAAGAAACATTATCATTCCTGAATACTCTGAAAATTAACGTGCACCAAATCTGGCACTGAAGAATGAATGAATTTAAATTAATATTTAAATGTGGTTTTGTCTGCCCCTCACATACTCATTAAAGATACACTCTGTAGCAAGTTCAGCCTTGTCTGGAGAGTAAAACTGGGCACTGACTTCTCCACAAATTGCATCATATGCTCTGAGATAGCCCACAATGAGACTACACAAAGCACCTACACTTGGGCTGAGTTAGATGTTAACTTTCCAAGTAAGCATTTGATTGTAACATGACAAATCTGAACACTGATATATTGCTCTTGAGCAAGAAAAAGAATATCTGAAAAATTTTTCTGTCCTAGTCTGTACAAATCCCATATCATCTAAGGATTAATGCAGCTTGGATGGGAAAAATGATATGGATGAGATGATTGCCCTGAAAACTACAAATCACTGCAGACAAAATGCAGGTAAAACCTAGGGATGACTGATTCTTGGAAATACGGTATTTGGCAAATCTACACCGAGAACAACTCCCTCATGTTCCTTTAATTAATGAGATGACAAAGACAGTTCATCAACAGATAGTAAAGAGAAACAAGGTGGCCAAAGGCTCAAACAAATATTTCTTCAGTCACCAAAGCACTAAACTGATGTCTCATCATAGAAGACAGACATATTTGTATGAATTCTTCTCAAAAAATATCCCAAGACTTTCTTCCCACACCCAGCCATGATTAAAACCCTGTTGACTGGTATGCAGGTATAAAACTGAAGGACTGTGAATCTCAAACTTTAAAATACATTTTCTATGGAACTTCAATCCGGATTCTTCCACACAACCAAACCAACAACCCAAATACACACACAAACACAGAACACCACAATAATGAAGAACCAAACATCAAAACAGCCTAGAAAAGTAATATGTAACTTAATAAAACAAATCAACTACTTCAACTATTAGGAGAAAAGAAACCCTGTCTGGATAACTCAAGCTGTAGGACGTACAGAAGAAAATATAGATTTTTAACACATGAAAATGTTTTTAAGGAATAACTTATGTAAGACTGGGAAGAAAAATATTCATTGAATAGCACTACTTTTAACGTTAATATAAGGAACTACAGTTTGAGGCCACGGGTCAAAATGTGAGCAAAATGTGACATGCTACTGCTACTGAAAACCTGAATTTACTAGATGAGTCACATTAGCACACACAGAGAACAATGTACACCACACCATCACTTTACTAAGAACAGATGTACAAATTAATACAATATAGATTCAGAGGCAGACTGTATATCATGTCTGATTAAAAAAACACCACTTCAGACTGCATTATCCAAACCACATTATTTCAGCTTCTTCACAAGGACAAACTTCCATCTAGTCTTGCCAGACTGATATTTTTCTTATGTCATAGCAGAGAATGACTGGTAATTTGACTGCTCTGCACAGATCTAGAAGTATTGCTATTGCATGCATTCTACAAGAAAATCAACTGTGCTCTTAAGGCTACAGTGCTTTGGATTTACATATCTAAAGGCAAGCAATATAATCACAGAATTTTCTTGCAGATCTGTTCATGAAAGGAGAACATAGTTACAATAGTCAAACTCCCATAGGCAGCTCAGACAAAAGAACTTTCTGGTTGTTTTTATTTTTTCTTTTTTTGAACTACCATGGTAAAGCAGTCATTTAAGTGCTATTGTTACAGGGAACAAAGA
Organism: Ammospiza nelsoni; assembly: GCF_027579445.1. Classification (NCBI taxonomy): domain Eukaryota; kingdom Metazoa; phylum Chordata; class Aves; order Passeriformes; family Passerellidae; genus Ammospiza; species Ammospiza nelsoni. The sequence goes on from NC_080636.1 coordinate 23,339,876, forward strand.
AAGTAACACAGACTGACATACTGACCAAATTACAATACTGAGCACTGCCTACAGGACATTTTTTGCTCAGTCACGACCAAGAGCCAGTAAGAATGGCACCAATCCTCTAAGTGACATTAAATATGCATTACAACCCAATATTTACACCAAGTTTGTCTCCCTCTCTATCAGAGCTTCACTTGACAATTTTCTTCATTAGGCAAAACTGTAACAACATTAATGTTAAAGGATCATATTCACTTTTATTTACTTTATTGTGACTACTAAATCAACTAGTCACAACACAATGTTAAGCTGTACAAGGTTTTACTGGGCCTTTACCCTCAGAGCAATGCCCATCATTGTTAACAGCATTATCTCAGATCACCACCCTGTACTTCCACTCTTTTTATCTACTTGCCTCTAATTTATTAGAAGCAACTTACAAAGAACAGTGTATTTTCACAAGGACTCTTGTTAGAAGAGGCTCTCTGTGTTAGCAGTTGCAGCAAGACATTATCTCATTGTTGTCAATAAAAATGATTTGATGGAATGGCATTCCTGTCTCATGATTATGACAGAAGGAATGCAAACTCATCTCAGGCAATAGATACTTTTATAAGCTTGATGAGATTTCACAGGTAAATGACAATGGCCATACTAATACTGATTTAATTGTCTAGTCATGGATGGACATGCCTTAATTTTTCTAATTATTTTAAATCAACAAATGAGCAAACAGAAACATATACTCAGTAATCTGAGTGCAGTTCATCTCCTCTTATTAATACCTGGAATATTACTCCATACTTATAAAAAATAATACTCCATACTATTTTTGATAAGTGTTTTAGCAAGGGAATTTTCTTGGTCAGTGTAAGGCATCACCACCATCAGCCTGCATCTCATTTTCCTGTATTTTACAGCTAAAGGAGTTGTGTTTATTCACTTTTTGACTTTATTAAGGCATTACAGGGAAGGTACTTTAAAAGCTCAAGTGTAGTCCCAGTGATCTCCTCTTCGAGGAACATACAATTCCTCTAGGAAGGGGAGTGTTCTGTATCACTTTGCTCCTTATAAGTGAGTTAAATGAAGAAAGACAATGGAAGGGGTGGGAAGCACAACTAGGAAGGTGCAGTGAAGTCTGACTGGCAAGCTGGGGAGAACAGACAGCCACCACAGAAATCTTGGGAATATCTTTCCCCCGCCCTCCTTCTTTTAAATTCAAAAACATTTAATATCTTCTCTATTAAAAAAAACTCAACATATCAAAAAAGTGAAACAACCAACTACCTACAATCCTCAAGATACAATGTTTTCCTATTATATCTGCTTGAAAACACTTTATTTATGTTTCAGTAAGGTGGTACAATCTCTCTGTAACAAATAATCTAGACACAGCTAATCACCAGCAGCAGGTAATCCCCAAATGAATGTGAGAAAATAAAACAGTCACAATAGCTGAAGTGTATAAAGAGATAAACAACATGCAGAAGGCAGTAAGTATACTGTTATAATAACAATAATTCTATGATAACATTTTACTTGGCAGACCTTGTGTGCAGGAATGAGGTTAATCAAAATTGAGTCCAGCAGCTCCTGAGTTACTCCATCGCCTTCCATGATGATAGAACTCATCAAATCCAGCATATGCATTTGTACCTTCTGGTTGTGGCTATTACTAAGATCATAAAGAATATTTTCTATATTAAATTCGCAGACTCGGACAAATACTAACAGTATGATCAAGAAACACCATCAAATGTTGTTCAGTTTGCTCTCCCTTACACTCTCCACATCTCAAAACTGTTTTATGTGCCTTTCTTCTCTTATAGAAAGGTTCAAAAAATCTAGAACAATCTAGCTCTGCTTTAAGACAATCAAAATAAAAAAAAGGACAATAACAACCAATACAAAAATATAGGTAAACTAATAGGAAAGAAATATACTGCTGTAACATGGACAGCAAATTTTAAAGCATCTACTTTCAGACACACACCCCTCCATAATGTCAGCAGTTCACACTCATTTGCTTTCCCAGTAGCTCCTCATTTAGGGAAATAAAGACTTCTGTTCAGACATATTTATCTGTAGACTATGCCATGATTCAGTCTACTCCCAAACCTGATGATATTTTGACAATTAATATAATGGAAATTATTCAACTTACTTGATAACTGAAAAAAGAGTCCTAAAAAGCTGAATAAAAATGTCATTGCAATCTTCCAACTCAAAGCAGATGTTGTAAGATTTGACCCAAGCTAAATTCTGAAACAAAAATGAGGATATTTAGGCTAGTACAACTTCACATTAAGTAACAGAAACATAATCATGTTAGCTATGGGTTTTTTTCTATTTAAGGAAAAGTAATATACAATAGATGTAAGGACTTTGGGGAAAGAGACTGGATATTTGCTTTGCATATAAAGAGCTCCTAACACAGGGGGAGCAAGATATATCCAGAAAACTCTAAATACAGAATGATCTGATTTTTTAAGTATGAAAGCCAATTGACAGAACTTGTTAATATAATAAGACCTTATTTTTTCTTCATGCTATGAAACAATACAATTTTAAACATCACGTTTTAAACATCAAGTATCATGTTTACAAATGAGATACTATTTCTAAAAGCACATTGAACCCCACCCCTCTGTTCTTGTCAAAAGCATGGTTTTGCAATGTTTTTAAAGCAAAAATCTTACAATCCTCCTCCCATCACCAATATAGGCACATTGGCATTTTAATCAGCATTTGAGATTTTTCTCTCTTGATAAAAAACCCCCAATGCATGGAATTGTAAGATAAATGCTAAATTTCAATACATACCAATTGTTTAGACAATTGGTCCTCCACTACAGATTAACAAACTTATTAAACACAAACAGCACTGTAAGTACTAAAATATGCAATTCACTGAACTTTAATGAGACTGGTGTGATTTACAGAATAGAAGAAATTTGCCAGGCATACTGGCACATGAGGAGAACAACTGATTACACTTCTTAGGTTTACAGATCTAATACCATCTACTGAAAGTTATAAGTATTGTGTTACCTCTAACAAGTAAAAGTATCTGTTAAATTGAGGGCTCTTCGTGTCCTCCAAGCCTTTTAATTGTCTTGTAATAAACAAGAATATGTCCTGTCAAAAAACAAAGTTTACAAGCTTGATTCAGCAGAAGATGAAAATACAATCCTTTAGTAGTGACATCTATCCACATTTGCAAATTCATAATGTGAGAACATCAAATTGTCTTTTTTAGGCATTGACAGAAAGCCATCACCAACACAGATAATGGCCATCTAGCATTCCTTTACACATCTCCGGCCCTTAAGTATTACACTGACTTACAGGATTAAAGCAACTTCTCTTTAATAAAACTAAAAATCAGTATACATGGGAATAAAAACATTTTTCTGTCAATTTTTGGGGTTTTTGTTGGCAGGGGGAGACTGTTTGGTTTGTTTGGGTTTGGTTTGGCTTATTTTAAGGGGGCAGTGGATATTTTCTTCAGTAAGAATAAGGTAGGAGAAAAGCCTTGATCTTGTGAGGTACTTTTACCTTAAGTTTGTCATGGGAAGTATATGGAGCTTCAGGAGCATAGATACGAAAGATATCAGCCAAGCAACATGCTACAAGGAGGCGCACATCTTTATTGGGATTCCTGAGGAAGAATTCAGAGGCAAGGTGCAAGGCTAATGGGAGATACTGCTGCTTCTCATCTTCTGAGTCCTGGTCCATATCCATGAAGGTTTTCACCACCATCTGAAAAACACCAGAAAAAAAAACTGAGTTCTTTCTGCTTTTATTTCTTATACTAAACAAAACTTTTTAAAAGGATGCAGTGCTATCAATACATCTTCTGCTGAATAATCACAATTAGTACTTGAATTTTTTTGTTAGGACAAATATCAGAAAAAGGGGAAGTGTTAACCTGATACTTAGAGGTTTATTGAACTCAATAATTTAGATTAAAACATGTTTAGATTAACCATGTTGCAGTTCTGCTTATTTTGTCAATCTTGGCCTGAGGTACAGCACAGAAACTGCTGTGCACAGATGAGGTTGGAGATGGCAGCATCCCCTCCCCAAGCAGTTCCATTGCAATTCCAAGTGAGGACTCACCTCAGTATGAATGGTGTGAGGGGCTGTAAACCATCTGGCCTAACACATGGCTACAGTACACTGCAGCTGCCTTAGAGCTGTGCCAGGACCAGAGCAGCCTAAGAGGCCACTCTTAACACTCTGCCTCTACTGAGGCACAGACCTCACAAAATACTTTACATATGAACAATCTTTCTATCTAGTTTAAACAAACTAGATACTGGATAATTTAATCCCTCATGTAAAATAAGTCTTAAAACTGCAGATCTCTCTTTCTGCATATTTAGAGCTGCATCTTTAGCCTTATTAACATAATGTAATAAATTAACCACATGGTTTCCTTGTTTCTTCTAGCACAGCTAAGAACTACTAATTCCTATGAAATGCCACCAAATTAGTATATTTTTAATTATTATACACCTCCGGTTAACTGAAACTTCTCAACGTAATGATTTGGCAAAACTGAAAGTAAGCATTTAGTTTGAAGTAAGAAAAAGTTGCAGATTTTAATTTTAGAATAGTGTTTGTTAAAACATGAAGATGACTTCAAGGATGTCAGCACAGAACAGGCAGACATGCTGGAGACTCTAAGAACGACCTTAGTGAAATCAGTCTTTGTGTTCCATTCCTCCAAGTCACTTGAGCACCATTAAGAGTTAAAACTGAAGGACAGCCACACTGTATACCAACAGGATTTGGTATGCCCACTACAGACACAGTATACACAGTGCACAAAATGAAGAGATACCAGAGAGAACAAAGAATGAGAAATCTTGATGGGTCAAATTCACCTCTAAAATAATAATAGTAAAACACAAAAGAAGACTGAGCTCACACAGCTAATACATCCCTTACTCTAACCAGAATTTTTTTGTTATGGTGTCATTCAAATGATTCTAGGGTTGCTTCCATTATTAAGCACATCCATGCTTCCAACATAAAAGTGCTGTGTTCCACATTTTCCTTCCTGAGTTCTGAAATACAGTTTTAAATTCAGATCTTATAAATTAAAATAAATGTTTGACAGCAATCTCTCCTACAGTACATTACTTAAAAATCCTCCTCCCTTTCCAGAAATGCACAAGTATAATTTGCCACAAGTTGCCACAAAGACTAAAAAGAGGAGATAGGAGAAGAGAAAAACCCTACACAACAATAAACAGAAAAAAAAGAGAACCTTAAATCTACAGCCCAGAAAAGCACAAATTCTACCTTATTGGTCTGTTTCCTTACAAATATTCTTAAGCTATGTTTTAAAGCCCTAGCTGAAAGCACAAAACCATTCTTGTACTGACAACTCAGGTCTGCCTGCTACAGGGCCTTTTGTTGCTGTGTCCTGGGGTGCATCACGCACAGCATCACCAGCTGGTCAAGGGAGGGGACTGTCCTGCTCTGCACTGGGGTAGCCTCCACTGGAGTCCTGGATATAGCCAGAAATTGATCTGCTAAAATAATCTGCTAATGAAACTGAAAACCTAAAATAAACTCTACAAATACAAAAGGCTAAAGTCCAAATAATTTAATGTTTTGAATGTCCGAATTGGAAACCACTCATTAACACGCTAAGACAAAAAATGTGATGAAATTGTAACAGGAATTCACTACTTTTTCAGACTACAGTAGTACTGTCTGATGTCTGGCTATACAGTTGAAACTATTTTGAACACTAATACTCATTTATATAAAAAGTGTACAGACTTAGCAGCTTTCAGAACAAAAAAATCTGTTACTGTACTCTGTGCAAAAAGCAAGAGACAGAAAAATATTCTTTAATAATAATAATAATGTAGCATCATCCATTCCTTTCCAAACAATTAAGCAGTCAATTTAAACACTAATTCTAGCAAATGTAAACAGAATACAGCTATGCACATTTATGATTAAATTAATTCGGCATCACTTTTGATTGAATGCATCTCCATTAATTTGTCACATACTAATACTTTAGTTAGCTTGAAAAAATAAAGTATTAGAACTATTCTGGAAATTGACATTATTGCCACTTTGACCACAGTACCCTGAAATTCTAATCATCAGAGCAAAATTTTACTCTCCAGGCTCTGCAAACCAGTAAGTGAAATGACACGATTGTAACACTGAAACAATGCAAATGCCTTCATTCAATCTTGCAAGAACAGCTAAATGAAGACTGCCAAAGTCACTCTCAGCATGTTAGGAACATACTGGAAAGTTAAAGCTTTCAGGAAGGTGTTCATCTGATTCTATCAACCATGCAGTGTGCAAGCCAGTCTAGGTTATCCTTTCACCCACTGGAGAGAAATACACAGACCGTGAGTTCAAGCACACATGTCTGATGACATCTACAGATGCTGGCTCAGTTTTGCCCTGGAACCCTGCAGCAGCCATGAAAGCAGTTCTGTGTGACTTGAGGCCTGAAACGAGGCCAGATGAACAATACCTGCAGCTTCTCGTGGGACTGGCAGCCTTTCAACTGCACTGAAACACACACAGGGCTGCCCAAGGGCTGTTCACACACTGCCCACATCTCACATGCAGCTTCCAAAGACCAAAGCAGCATGGTAGCTTGCCCTGATGTGACTCAGCTGTGGCTCTTGTGCAAGAGCTATGCCTCAGACAGGAATATTAACTTTTGCTGTTCCATCTGTAGGATTCAGGAAAATGATTTGTTGGATCAGGAAGCCCTTCTACTGCTGAAAGATACTGATGATTCCAGCAATACAGGGGAGAGAGGTATATAAACACCAAGAGAGGACAGGGTAATCAAATCAGTAGAAATACTGAAAAGACTCAAACCAGCAGCTGCAGAGAAGCAGGCAGATCCAGAAAAGCCTTGCTGCAGTTGGCAGGACAAGCATAAACCTCCAAGCCAGTCACAGCAGGGGGAAGGCATGTACATGTTGCATTTGTTTTACTGTTCTTACACCAGCTTATTCACAGGGCTCCAAAGCACTAACATTTAACAACCCTTGGCTTGTAAAAAGACCAAGGAAAAATACTCAGTATTTAAAAAATCCCTTTGCAATCACTGAAGGAAGAAATTCAACCATTTAGAGAATTCGATACCATTTGTTGTAACTGGGATGGTACTGTAAATTAAGTTTAGTACTAGGATTAAATACAAAAGATATTTGAAAGTAAAACTTATTCAAGTGGATGTGAATCCAGATGACACTTCAAGAGCTAGAACAATTCAAGGAGAGATGCCAAGAAAAGGCTGAAATCACAGCAGACTCAAATAATGCAACTGTCATCAGAGTGTTTTTACATCTTTCCTCACACAATTTAACCAGTACTATAGGTGATTCTTGCCATTAACCACGAACAGTAAATTATATTTTTATCTCAGATCTCACAGTAAAACATAGCAAAATGTTTCACAGACATGTGTCTCTGAAAAAGAATACTTCTATGCAGTGCAGATTTAGGATGAGAAGCCTTCATCAGCCCCAGATGCAGCTCTATCTGTCAGCCAGATGCATCAAACAAATAAGAAAAAAAGAGACACTAAAGTGTGAAGAAAAATAAAAGAAAAACACTCAAATCAGGAGGACCAGATGATTGTTATTTCAAAATCTTTAAATTCCTGACAAATGAAATCACAAATGTAGTACCACATGTTTTGTTGGCTTTTCTTTAAACAACAAATAAGCAAAATAATCCCAAACAAAAACTATATACACACACGCCACCATCACCTAAGCTTACACTGGAATAAGGGAGATACCAACTAAGCATAAAGCACCAAATATTGATGCAGTCATCTAGAAAGGACTTCTTGCCAATACATTCAACAGGCTGACATCAACAGAATTTTATAATACAAATCAAACCTGGAACAGGTAAATAAACCCAGAAGTTGAGAAAAACAGGATAACACATAAAAAGACATTACTTTGATAACCCTCATCTCCAAACAGGTCATGCCTTTAATAAAGATAATCAACACCTTACACAAGACTTAGTCTGAGTGTCAAGAACAGCATCACATGGAGCCACACAGAAATTGAGAAGCTTAAAAGAGAAGAACATTTTGCTACCATTGTCTCCTTAGCCCCTTCCTAAAGTGATAAACTGAAAGAATCTTTTGGAACCAAATGCATTGATTGGTGGAGAATGGTATTATAACTGACCCTATTACCATACTATAACTGTGGTATGACAAGTAGGAATTGATGGTGATGGCACAGTTACAGAATGGCAATAGGACAGGATACTATATGAGAAGAGGAGAAATACCAAAAAATCACCATTGGTAAATTGTCATATGCTTAGTGCTTAAATTCAAGATCATATTCAGCTGCCTATCTGCTGTAAACATAGAAAAGAAAGATGGATATTAAGTAAGTAGTTATAAGAATTTATGAGCCAACTGCAGGCCATGTACACAAAAACAATGCAAATGCAATTGCAGGATGACAAAAGAAGGAAAGGAAAATAACTAGCATTACAACTCATGAAATGCTAAAAATACTAAATGCTGATTGGAAGCACATTACTTAGTCCTGATTATCCTCACTAATTAAAAAAAAATTAAAAATGACACAGGTACAGAATGTATTTGCCAAAGGAGTCTCAAATGCCTTTTCTTGTAAGGAGACATTTACCAGACTGTGCTAATTAAAAACAACAGCTGAAAATCTTTCTTTGGAGCCAGTACTGTTTAATATCTTTATCAATGATCTGGACCAAGGGATTGAGTGCACTCTCAGGAAATTCACAGATGACACTGAGTGGGTTGGGAGTGTTGATCTTCTGGAAGACACAGAGGCTCTGCAGAAGGACCTGGACAAGACAAACTGGTGGGCCAAGGCCAGCACTATGAAGTTCAACAAGGCCCCTGCCAGGGTCACAGCAAGCCCAGGCAGTGCTCCAGGCTGGGGAAGAGTGGCTGGAAAGCTGCCCAGAGGAAAAGGAGCTGGGAGTGCTGGTCCACAGGTAGCTGACCATGAGCCAGTGAGTGCCCAGGTGGCCAAGGAGCCAATGGCACCCTGGCCTGTGTCAGCAGGACCAGGGCAGTGACTGTCCTGCTATATTTGGCACTGGGGAAGCCACACCCTGAATCCTGTTTCCAATTCTGGGCCCCTCAGTTCAGGGAAGATTTTAAAGTGCTGGAGCAAGTCCAGAGAAGGGCAATGTCCCATTTTCACTACAAATTCTTTAATCTATACCCTCTGACAAGACATTTAACTGGCTTTGGATAACCTGTGGAAGGGAAAACAGAAAATGAAAAGATGACATAAAGCATATACACTCTGAGGGGCAAAGACTATATGCTTTCTTCTTTATATATCCTGCTCACAACCTGAAGCCAATGAAGAGTGTCCAGATGTGATGACAAATGTATCCTATGAGATGCAAAGTTGATGCAGGAATAGCTGGTAGTCACAGTGACACCCCCTGACTGGGCAAACAGTTTAACTGGCTCTTCTTCCCCTGGGGACTGACCTGCACCAGGCTTTTCTTTGGAGTTCTGGCCAACTGACCAATCACAAGCAATGAAGTCACAAATTGCTAATTTACCACTATTTTCTCATTGGTGAAACAGCATCTTCTGTATTATTTTACTTACATCAAGCCAGTCAGACTATTTTCCAAAATCCTAGCTATTAAATTGATCTGACATATGAAAAAGCAGAAAGATTGATTACTGCCTGTAATAAAAACAGTGTACAGAGCAGACAGTTCATGGATTACTTGAAGTAACTTCCTTGATACACATTTTTAAGTAACTACAAAATGAATTCCAGTATCACATAAACAGGACAAGAACTGTAACCAAACTGGGAGAGGGACTGTACAATTACCCACATATCTCTAATCAACACACAGCAGAATTCCAGTTCTGTTGTAAAGCTGTAAAATTCCTCGTACTAACATGAGTGGAACAGAAGGGGGAAAACAAGTCAAATAAAATGAGAAAAATCAGATGCCTTAATTCAAAACACTTTTCATGGCACAAATTAGAAGATGCTTTTTAAATTGTGCTTCAGTATTTCGCTCTGCAAAAATCAGTCATGTATTGATAATCAATCAGACTGACATCTTGGTTACAGCAATTCATATGGACTGCTGCAAGACAAAGTTCCAAGAAAGTAGGCTTCCCAAGAATGCAGTGGTGCAAAAGCAAATAAAACTCTGTCCTTCCTTCCTTCCCAGAAGATAATCCTAATGCTGTTACCATTGCACGTAATAAATCCTCTACTCTTTGGCCATGAACAAGCCCATGGGAAAAATCTGGAAAAAACAGATTTATGATGTGCAAAATACTACATGCCTTTTCTTATCTCCACAACCTTGGCAAAATACATTTTGCTCAGAACTGAGTATTTTAGAAAATATCACTGATTTTAAATTTTTACTAAAGTAGGATTTGGAAGATTCAAAACCATTTTTTGTAGACCCTCAGTTCTTTCACCACTGTTATAGGTAGCTACATGCAACAGCAATGTGCTTTTTTCCTCCAAGTAAACGCACTTTAAACCCAAGTCCCAAGTCAAGTTTTTTTTTGTGTGTGTTTAACCAGGTACCACTATGCTTTGTGTAAAACAACCTGCAAGCTCATTTGCATTCACACTACTGCAACAATATGGAATCTTTATAATCTGTCATTTCTTTTGAAATTATGACTATTTGAGTGATCACATGCAACCAAAACCATAGCTATCTGGAGACAGGTTTGAACTTTGTACTGCTAAGTCTTGGCAAACAGTTCTGAATTTCTGTCTGGTTTTGGCTCCATGTGACACAGAGATCCCGTTTAACCACTTGCAGCCACCATCTCCTGCTCCCTTTCCTATTACTCACCCTGCCCTGCTTCTGGCCATGCAGTGCCAGCACACTTGCTGAACAACTCCATGACTGAATTTAATTTACTGATGTGTCCAAAAAGCCTCTTGGGCAAAGGCCCAGATAGTTTTCTGACAGGCAGAGTTAGATTCTAGACACATCTTCACATTCCAGAACCAGTAGAAAGAAGGTAGTTGGACTTCAATGGCCAAGACCAGGAAGGGAAGAACTTAAGCCTTTCCAGCTCATAAACTCTTAACAGACAACCCAATAGAGGCACAAATTCTTAACCTTACTACTGGCAAGCTCAGGAAGCTTGAAATGGGCAGCTATAGATAGCCAAATTCTACTAGATCCCCCAAAAATTTACCTTTACTTCTATCTAGTAAAAACTGACATAAGATGTGATCACCGATCATTTGAAATTGAAGGTCACAGAAATGTGTTGCTACAGTAATTTTCAGAACTTGGATCCAATGTATCAATGAACCTTTTAATTTTAATTTAATAATCTGTTTCCTAGGGTTATATCATGACCTGAGACAGCCGAGGTTTCCAATTTACTTTTTCAGGCCATCACTTTTTTTGCCTTCCAGGTTCTTATTATTCTCCTCATATCCTCATCTCACACCTTTGGAGGCAAAGGTTCACTACAGCTCCAGTACTGCACAGAGTACATTCCCACAGTATGTAAACGAGCATAGGCATCTGATTCACAGAAGGGAAGCATAAGAATTCACTGTCTGGCTCCTTACCCAGCACTAAAATCCATAAGGTTTTTCAACAGAAGCTGTTCAGTCAAAGATTTCATTGAGCAGCCTCAACTGATGCATCAGAATTCCCTTATTTAGTCCTTTACAACTTCATGAAATCATAGTTTTATTTTCTCTCATTATTCCTTACCATGCTTTCATCAACATTAAACCTAAAAACTCCCACTGGATCAATTCCACTCAAATTATCTAACTTAATACACACTCTCCTTGGCTGTGATGAACAGAACCAACTCACCTCTTCACATTTCCCAAACAGCTAAAAGGTTTTGAAGTGTGCAAAGTACTACCTGACATTAGGTCATGGTATGGTTTGTCACCAACAAAAATTATTTCTTGGTATTTTTTATTTACAAGCAGCTTTGGATGCATGACAATGTTCGGCTACTCAATCCAAGACCTTTTAAAGTTATTTCAATGCAAGAAACATTAAGAAATATTAGTTTGTCTGCATCATATTGCAATCCCTAAGGTATTTTGTTATCCCAGTTTTAAATTGATACAATTTTTCTATGACACAAACTACAGTCACAATCAAATCGCATATTTTAACCATGCATGTATATTATTCTCAAATAGTGAAAAGAGTGCTCATATTTATCAGCACATTATGTTTTCATACTCACACTACTGCCCATCTCTTACACATCTATGACTTTAGTGTGGTGTCACAGCACCAGTTTTAATTTCATTTTTTTAAAGTGATTCAGTCCTCAGCAGTACCTAGTCTTTATTACTGGAAAGATTTGTAATGGTATTCTTTACAATTTTCCTGCCAAAGACTAATAATTGTTTAAATACCCTAAGAAGATTCCCAAAGTCACCTAAATTCTCAAAACTTTGCTTCCACATACATTGGTACATAACAAAAGGGTTTTGCAGAGGGACTAAAAAGAGCCTATTTTTTAAATGTCCTAATGATAAGTCAAGACATCATCATTTAGAAGCATTTCCTTAAGAAGTCCACCTCCCCTAGCTATAATGGCAAGTATACATGGCTGGGGCAAAACCAAAAAATTCTTCAAACCTTATTCCCCATGGCCAAGGAGTTTCATTTCCATATGAAGTTTCACAAATACTTTGATAATAGCCTCCAGATGTGAGAGAGAGGATTCTTCATAACCAGCTCAATGCTGTGTGCTAATTCATTTCCTCTTCCAAAGAGAAGGTGGTGCTAGACAAAACAGCAGCATTTGCATTTCTACTGTGAATTTACTCTAAGGATTCACTTTGAAGTGATTTAAGATCAGTTCTTACAACCCAGTCATGTGTTAGGGTTTCACATTAAACACACATAGAGAGCTATGCTGCCAACAATACTGATGTTGTAAAGACTCTATCTATATCTGTTTCTACACTATGGTGCAGGTGCATCCCATGGTACATCCTACACTCTCCTGACTGCCAACCAGAAGCAGGGCATATATAAAGAGCTTTTTCCTGCTTGTGTTTTGTAGTAGGTTGTTCCTGGCTGGGTGCCAGACACCCACCAAAGCCTCTCTATCACTCCCCTCCACAGCTGGAAAGAAAAAATAACAGAGGGTTCATGAGTTGAGATATGGACAGAGAGAGATCACTCACCAAATACTGTCACAAGCAAAACAGGCTCAAATTAGAAATACTGCATTTATTACTAACAAAATCAGAGCAAGATAATGAGAAGTAAAACATTAAAAACACATTCCTTCCTATCCCTCTCTCCTTCCCACCTCTACCTCCTCCCCCAGCAGCAGAGAAACAGGGAATGGAGATTATGGTCAAGTTTGTCACATGTTGCTACGCAGGGGAGCAGGAGTTCCCCTGCTCCAACCTGGGGTCTCTCCCACAGGAGACAGTTCTCCAAGAACTCTCCCAACAGGAGTCCATCTCTAGGCAACAGTTCTCCACAAATTGCTCCAAAACATCACTCTTCCACGGGCTGCAGTCCTTCAAAGACAGGTTGTTCCAGTGTGGGTCCCCAAGGGTTCACAAGCCCTACCAGCAAACCTGATCTGGCATGAGCTCCTCTCTCCATGGGTCTGCAGACCCTGCTCGGACAGGCCTCCCACAGCTCACAGCCTCCTCTCAGGCATCCCCCTGCTGCAGTGTGGGTCCCCTCCACAGGCTGCAGGTGGAGCTCAGCATCTCCATGGTCCTCTGCAGGGGCACAGCTGCTTCACATGGTCTTTAACACAGGCTGCAGGAGAATCCCTGCACCTCTGTGGTCCTCCATGGGCTGCAGGTCACAGCTGCTTCACCATGGGCTGCACCATAAGCTGCAGGGGAATCCCAGCTCCAATGCCTGGAGCACCTCCTCTGCCACCTTCTCACTAACCTGGGTGTCTGCAGAGCTGTTCCTCCCATATATTCTCACCCCTCTCTTTCTCTGGCTTCCATCAATACAAATAACTTTTTCCTAAATCTGTTACCACAGAGGCATTACCACCATTTTTATTTGGCCCAGCCTTGGCCAGCAGCACATCCATCTTTGGAGCCACCAGGGACTGGCTCTGCCAGACATGGAGGAAGCTTCTGGCAGCTTCTCACAAAGCCACCCCTACAGCCCATCCCCACTATGAAAGGTTGGCCACACAAACCCAATACATGCTTCAACATAATCAATACATGAGACAAAAAAAACGTTTCTTCCAAGAAAAGTGTTTTTCTTTCGGCAATGTTGTAAACTGAGGTGAGCTGAGTATCTCCCAAAGCAGAAAATTACGTGAACTATTTGTATGTTGAACTTTAACTGATTGCACAGTTTATTTCTTTTAAAAGAAAAAAAAAAACTTTTATCTGTAACAGTAAGAGAAGAACTAAATTAGAATTTCTTTCATGCAACTGGTTGAATGGTCAGCAATTGCACATAATGCCATCATACACAGTATCAGAACAATGGTACCATGGGTCAACAAGAAAATACTCTTTAGTTATGACATGAATTTTCTGGTTTGTTTAGGAGCCAGATTCCATTGTGCCTTAGAATTGAAAATGAGGGGGCAAATCATGAGAGAACCTAGCATGACCCATATCTAGTGACAAAACTTCACTGAAGAATTTTGCCTTGTCTACTGGAGTCATACATAGTACAACACTGTCACATTAATGACAATTATACAGAATGCAGAAACTGAGAGTTTCCATTCCCAATGCAAAAGGCTGGGCAAAAATCAGAATGGTAAAACTGTAAAAACCTTTAATCTTTCACAATCAAAACTTATACTACACAACAGCAGCAACAAAACTAAACCCCTTACAAACCAGCACATCAAACCAGCTCCTCAGAAGGCACTGGCTGCCACGGAGAATCTCTGCCAGCTGCTGCTGATGTGCCAGCTACCATGCCTACCAAGCAAGATGCACTGCTGCAAAGAATTTCTGATCAGACAAATTATCTTTCTGCAATGAAGCACTGTTTTACCAGATAATTTTGTTACCTGTTGAGCATTATTACCTGTATCAGAAACACAAAAGCTCCCCACAGCTTTGTCTTTAGGCAGGTATCAAGCTCAAAATTAAGGCATTACAAAATGGAATGAATGCAACATGCAAGAATTTTCTTACTTTTTGTGTGTCCGATGGTTTCATTTTATTTTTAACTAGCCCCATCAAAAACAAAGTTTCTGAAAATTTTTAAAGCACAGGGAAAAACTGATGCAAACAAATTGGACCGAAAACTTATCTAGAATGGCTTTCCTGGCCGTAAGTCTTAATTTTTCAATAAGGAGGAAGAAAATGATTTGCATGGAAAGTACTGTATTTGTAGAATTCATTTAGCAAACCTAAATAACTTTTCTGTGCCTGATATCAAGTACCTTTAAGTAACAGACTGACTTCTGATATATGTGAAATGAATAGTATTTTAAAGAAATTTTCCATTTAAAAGCTGTCATTACAATGGAGTTGGAGACCAAAGGAAAAATAAAAGGCACTGATATTGCTGATATAAGGACAGAAAAGTAAAATCCATAATGCTCAGCAAAAGGATGATGCTAAAGACATAATGATTATGTGAAGGATATTCAATTTCTGAGAAATAAGCCTGCAAAACCTATATGATACATCTATGTATGTGATTCTAACATAGATAGCAAAGAATATTATGAAAAGTCTTTAAGGAATTCATATCACCATCATAACTGCCAATATTAAAAGTGTGGAAATATTTCAAATCAAATGAAATCATATTATTTATAGAAAGCATTTTCCGAGACTTTACAGGACAGTATTTAAAATTTTAGTTTTAATGTTTTTACTGAAAACATTATTAAAAACATTACTAAAAACATTTACTATCATTTTATGATACTATATGCAGACTTTTCCATTTTGAGCACAGGAGTAATGTCCATTTGTATGTCCAGTGAAAAAGTAAAAAATGAAAAGGCAAGGACAGGAGAGCAATAAAAAAAGCCCCAAAAAACAAACAAACTAACTAACTACAAAAAAAGGTTTTCCCATTTGTGCCTCTGTATCATACCTAGTTCTATTTGTTTTCACTTGTTTCTAACTTTGTGAAACATTTTAATAGTATTTTCAAGCAATATAGTAAACTTGAGCTGATTGAAAATTATCCCAAATCCAGAATATGTACTCTGTTTATAAAACCATGACTTTTTCTTACTTAATTGAAGAAAAAAAATCGAATTCCTGCTTTCAGAGAGCTCTAATATACCTTTCTGGACTAGCAATATTGTTTTAGAGGATATTATGTCACATAGAGCAGTGGGGGCTTTGTTCTGATTTTCTGAAGTTATTTCAAGGTCAGGCTAATAAAGACTTGGAATTTTTCTCTAGTATTTTGAGAACGTCAGTAACTCCTCGTTTCCATCACAAGAGTTCTGTAACTATTTTGCCTATCAGTTCCATCAAATTCCTTCCTTGTAGATAGCTAGAAGTGACCTTAACTGCTGTACCTGTCCCTCAACATTCCTCCTGTGTAAGCACAGTTTTTATGGCTACTGATTTTGTGAAATTTGTTTCTTACTGCCTATACTGTAGGAAGCAGGCAGTGTATCAGATACAAAGTGTTAATACAAGACTTTTTTTTTAAAGAACATTTTCAAAAAGTGATGGACGTTTTTTAAGAAGTTCCAGTAAGAAGTGTCTTGTACTAAAACTTCATTTTTGAAAAATGGAAAGCTCACTGAGGTCCTGAAAATCAGAGAGCACTGCCATTTCCTTGCTCTGCTAGAAAGAGACCTCAGATAAAGACATTTTTTATTAAAGAATACACTTCATGTATTTAATGCTTAATTTATGTATTTAAATACATCATTCAAGTTCAGTCTCACAACTGATGATGCTGAATTTAGCTGAAAATAATATTTCACTAAACTAAATTGCTGGAATCAAAAATATAAAATATTTTTGATATATCAAATACAATTTAAATAGCCGCCAGCAATAGCCTCATAAAAAATGCATAAAATGGGAATCACACAAAATTTCTGAAGGGCCAGCATACTTAAAAAAACTTAAAGCACAGGAGCTCTGTGTTTGCAAAACAATTTGCCATGATCATTCATAAAAATCACCTATCCTCACTATGACAAAATTTGAGAAATTTCCTTGCCAAAAGTACGAAACCACAGAGGAGGCAAGACTTCAGAGGGGTTCTAGAGTTTATAGTCCTTAAATTACCTTAACATCTAGTTCAATACTTCATCAGGAAGGTTTGTTACCCACTAAATTTTACCGTTTCTGAGTTTTTGAAACTCCTTCAGTAAATTCCAGCACAACAGACGCAGTGTCTCAAGACAGCGCATGCTCTGCAACAGTGAGTAACTTTTGCCTTCATTTGAAAGAGCTGGAAAATTCATCTGATTCCCTAAGATCAGACAGCTGAAACAATGTACCCCAACTCAACCTGTACCCCAACCATGAACATAAATTTGGCACCCAGTGGCACAGGATTCAGTCACTTCACTAATATCTGCATCTGTAACACAATGTCAAAGAGAAATTTGAGAAGCTTACAAAGAATGCACCAAGCTTCAGCACAAAAAATTATGATTGCCCAGAACACATAGAAAGCAGCCACTTCATTAATAGTACTGGACTGAAGTGGCCTGAAACCAAAATAACACCTAATTTTAAAATTATCTTTGTTTCTCTGACTCAAAAATTACAGAGATTTCACTTCACTTGCTCAGCTGCAGTGATGTCAGAACAGTAGCCCACATTTCACAATTCGTCTTCATAGTGAGGAAAGCAAACTTCAGAATGCACTTTGGCCTACAAATTGTAGAGGTCTGCAATAGTCTTCCACAGCTGCAAGAATTCACTGGACATGCTAAAAATGCTGTTGGCTAAGATTTATGGTCAGGAAACAAAATCTGTCAACTACAATCTTTACTGCCTAAAACTCAAACATTAAACTGAAGCCGCCAAGCACCTTCAAGAAAATGGCTGCGACCTAATATTTTATATGAATTTTATGGGAGAATGGTGGAGGTGGAAACAAGCAGATGCTGAGCAAGTAACTGATCTCAAGGAAAATGCTTCAGTATTTTTATTCCATAGCACCAAAATACTGATATACATTCATTGTGAGATTAATTACAGAACTCTGCTCCAGATGTTGAGAGAAGAGAGAGTTAACAGTAATCCAGATGGGGCTCAAATTCCTAACCAAGGAGAGAGACCAAAATATGTTGCTGTCAGATTCCACTATTGGCAATTTCTCCACTGAAGGTAAGCACTGCCTGTACTAAGGAACCAAAAAGAAGTATCAAAGGGAAACAATGCACCAAAGAAAATTGAAGGACAGAGGGAAATGCTTCCTGCTGCCTGCTTGAAACCATTGCCTTGCTTTACTTTAACTTTAGGCATTTTCTTTTGCCAGACCTCTGACTTATCATACATAGGGTTAAAAAATGGTAAAATCATGGGGTAACACTCAAATCAAAGGCAGTGGCCACCTGCATACTGTTGACAGTATTTGTTTTGAATTTGCCTAGGAGCTGCCTTCAGCGGTCAGAAGACAGCTGATTCTTGTGTGAGTCAGGTACTGGGAACCCAAGCAGCAGGAAAAGTGGTTTTCCATCACTGCACAAACTTAAGCATTTTATACCTATCTATCACTTCTTTTGGGTGACCAAGCACATCTCCTAGTCAGCAATCTTAGAGAAGCCCAGAACCTCAGAACATCTTTCCCCCTCATTTTCAGTATGATGCTTTTACAAGCACTCTGGCCAGGATTAAGACAGCACAAAATAAGTTTAGAGTAAAATAGGTACTAGCCTCCATCTACCTTTTCATAAATGTACCCAAATTTATTTGTGCTGATCAAACCTTTGAACATTTAATCTACTGGTCATGAAAGGTATCAGTTACTCACAGATTTTTTTCATATACTACCAAAGACTTGTCAGGTAATTACATATTTTTGAATCAAGAGTCACTTAAGGTCCCCAGAATTTATATACAAACAAAAATACTGAACTCCAGGAATCCCAATGTACTACTCAGATGTGAATATATGTACAGCAAGTCCATGCATTCATTTCTTAAACATTATTTTGAAGTTTTCTGAATTGAAGAGTACCAGTAAGGGCTTACTTCAATAATAATATAAAATGAAACAACTAAATCCAACAAGCCACAAACCAAACTATATAAAATCAAATCAAATTATTTCAAAGTAAGGATTTGTATAATCAAAATTATCTACATAACTTCATCCAAAAGTTTCTGGCAACATTCCCACACTATTTTCACAGAAGTTTCCATATACAAACCAATTGCTACTAGAAAAGCAGGCAAAATTCAGCTCCAACACTAGTTCAAGTTTGGCAACTACAGATTTTTGATGTATATAACCACTAAAAAATTGCAAACTCCTTGCAAACACTGACTCTAAGAAGAATAAACAAAATTAAGTTGAAACATATTTCAATAGCAGCTAGATTTTTGGGACTCCTATCAAGGAGTCCTTAATATGTTCTGCACAACTCTCAGGTCCTGACGTGTAAAAAATATTATTTAAGTGAGTTAAAGAGTTCTTACTTTCTATGAATAATTTGGGAAGTGCTTCACGTGCAAGAGTAAACTTGGAGTCTATTCCTGCTATAAGCCCAGTGGAGTGTAAATAACTGGCTTTGATATGACACACACACAAAAAGAAGATTCTACTACTTGCATTTTATCAGTTCATGCTTGGGGGAGAATGCTATTTATGGTGCCTATCTGCTGGATAGTACAATTTTTTTTTGCATTATGTGTGATTATGTGGAAATAAAAGATTCATCTGTCTACGCGTAAGTATGCATGCAGTTACTCCCCTACAGACTGACACATCCTGGAAGTTAGCACGTCTTTGTTTAAAGAACAACTACAGCAGGCATTAGGAAGGGAAAAAACATTAAGAATCAGAGCCAGCATGAAGACACATCTGTTTGCAAGCACTGGCCTGTACCTACTCTAGTTCAACTCACAGCACAAGACTCAGTAGTTTGGACTACAGGACAGGAGAAAAACAGTCTAAACCTCACAGACTGCATCTCATAACCATAATACTGGGACAGAACTGAGAGCCATCATCCTGAGGGAAGCCTGAAAAAACACTGAAACCTCTAATTCCTTCTTTTGTACAAATAGGACAGACAACAGAAGAGAAAAACAAACAATCCTAGAGAAAGGTGTTATCTAAATATTTCTCTCTACTATTACTACATCAATTCTGAATTCAAATATAAAATCAATTAATTTTGAAAGCAATGTATTATGTATTAGGATGAATGGTATCTATTACTGCAGTTACTCAGCTAAACATTAGAAAATTTGTCGAGGATTTCCCAACATTCATGCTTGTTCAAAACTACAGGTGCCAGCAAAATCCACATCTGTGTATAAACACAGCACTGATCTCAATTATTTGTAACCAGAGAACATTCCCCTCTGTTTCTTAGCTTCTTTTTTCAGACATGGAAGGCCAGTACATCACTCACTGCACTGAGATTTGCAGCTCCCTGAAACAAGGGACACACTTCATTTTGTTTACAGATGCTGCCTCACAAATAGAGGGGCTGGAGAGGTGTTTGTAGAACTTCTTAGGCTGCAGTTTCATGGCTGTGTGAGTCAGCCCAAATCTGCCAGATCTGTCCCTCCATTATGCCAGCACGCAAGTGGCTGATAAGTGACACTACTGAAAAATCCCATTTTCTGCCCAGGTTACTTTTCAGATATATCTGCTTCCTGAACCAGCTCATTACATGGCTGTAAAAATGACAGGAGAAGGTGAGACTACTTCAGCCCAATCTCAGGGTGCAGTTTAATGACTGAGAAGTTGATTTAGTAAGGTTAAACTCAATGAACACAGTGTCCCAAGTTCAGCTGTCACTGCTAGTTCACCCCAGTATTATGACAGGGCTTTTGCAAAAGAAGAGGGGGTAGTGGGTGACTGCACAAATCACGCTGACCCAAATGAAAACTTACCTGGGAAAACTGCTTTGGAATTGGATCAATTCTACAATCCAGCACCCTGCAAGTCACAGACACACCTGGATAGGCATGGGGAAAAGCATGGCCCACAAGCAGCAAGAGCATTTAACTGGCTCAAAGTGCTGCCTTTGGTGTTTGTGCTCCCATACACCAGGCCTTGATTCAGGGCAATCCTCCACCTACTGGCGTAGCAACTCCACCGTTTCCAACATCAGTTTTCCCCTCTTTCCCCACAGTCCCTATGTGCCTCTATTTTTTACTACTTCTCCTCTCACTCTTCACAAACTTGATTTGTTTCTATGACTTTAGGAGTGCTGGTGACTCAAATAAAGGAAAATTACTTTCAACCATTATTCTTCCTGAACAGCAGCGGCAGCAGCAGTGAAAATGAGCAACTGTTTCTTCACTAGCAGATCACACTAAAAGTACTCAAAAGTATTCATATACTACAGTGTCAGGATGAAAGCTTCAAGAACACAATTCTGGCAGACCATAAAGAGAACCAGCCTTTTAAAATTATTTACTTATTTTTAAGATAAACTAAATTGATTTAGACTATGTTAGTATACCCACTATGCAGGTCAGCTCAGATCACTAAACTGACTTGCAACACTCTACAAAACCAACATGTCATTACTTACTCCTCCACATTGTTACATTCCTGACAAAATTTTTCCCCCACAACTTTGTTTTTGAGCAGAATATTGATAAAGATGATGAAAAATTGTGGGAAACTCTCAAATAATCTTCTAAAAACACCAACAATTAATATTGTCCTTATTTCTAAAATTTTGAGGTTAGTTTTAAAATTGATTTTCTGGGGATGCTGCATGATGCCAGGCTTTTAACAAAGTGCTGAGAGACATCAGTTCAGATTCTGTACAGAAACAAATGTGTGACAGCCCTCACGCATACAGACTGGAGTCAGTAACTCTGAGGAGTCTCAAGACAGTGTGAATTAGGGCACAGCTCCACAGTGTGAATTCTCAGGAGGCAGAGCCTGTGAGAGAGAGTCCCTCAAGGCATTTCTCAAACCAGCTCCACTGCTAGATAAAAATCTAATGGTGAACTCCATCCTCACACACATACACAGGTATCAGAAACCAGTTTTAGCATCAAACATGGAGTGACACACAGAGCTCCAATTCCAGGATGAGTATTCTTTAATCTACACAGCACATCTAACTCGGACCAGAATGCTCCAATTTGCACAAGAACCTAAACTAAGAACAGTATCTAAACATGTCAAAGTGAAACAAAATTAAATAGCACCTTTTTAATCTGTAATCTGACTGAAAGTGATTTAACCTTTAAAGGGAAACACAGGCTAGGACTGAAAGACCGTAACTTTGGAAAACATTACACACCACCCCCACTTTCCCAGTTGAGATTTAGAAACACAGACACTAATTTGTTTTTTAGTCCCATTTCAAAGTGATTTTTTACCAGCTTATTAAGTTTTCTACTGACCTACTTCCAGTTCTATTAATGTGTATATATTCTACAAAGATATAGTTTTTGTACTTGGTGAACCCTCCATTTCCTAAAGCAAAATTCTCATGGTTTTACAGCAGTCTAGACTACCAGTTTCAAAAGGAACAAAGCTGAAATCTTATTTCCAGATTTCCAAATTTCCCTTCAGCTAGTTATGCCTACTTTCATATTCTATGTACATTTTCTAAGAAAAAAATGTTACTAACAGGTCACAAATACAACTACTAGACCTTCATTTAGTGACTTCACATGAGCAAAACCAGTACTTCTTGCCACTGATATTCTACTGGCAATAGCAGAGGAAAGAGCTTTTGAGATGGATTAGAATTTTTCAGGAATAATGACACATGCCAACTACATTTTTAAAGGATGATCGAATTAGGCATTTAAATAAACATGCATTTTCAAGAAAAAATGCTTTAAAGCTGCCTTGCATTCTTGCCTTGTAGGTGAATGAATGTTAACTCTGCAGCACCTCACTGATGAGAAAGAAACACCTGTTAAAACCCACACATACAGGGCCACTTTTCCACCTCTCACAGATCACCCAGTTGCTCTCAACCACCACAACAAAGTGCTGAGTTTACCTGCTTTATTTTTATTGGTGCAACAGCTTAAGAATGAAACTTCCTTTCACGTGCTCCACAATACATTCTGCTATTGTGCAAACAAAGCAGCAAAACTTCTGAATTATTTTTCTTCGCTACTTTATGTAAACAAAGTTTCTAAAAGAATTTTTTTTCCTTTATGACTGACAGGAATAAGGCCCAGAGAAAAGCACTGCAGTCAGAGTTGAGTATCAGGTTTTACTCTCTTAAATCACAAGAAAAGAACAATTTTTATATTCTGCAGAATTTACTTTCAAACAATTCCCTACTAAATTATGAATAGTTTAAGTAAATTTCAGTAATGAGTTTATTACAGAGAATCATTACTGTATTTGGATAATTAAGTACATGCATATATTTTCCAATGGTACCAGAACAAAAGTACAGTTAAAACACAAAATTATATTAAAATAACAGGATTTATAAAACTTTGACTACCCTATGGACCAAAAGACAGAGTAAAAATTTCAAGGTGAAATATGCAACCCCATCCTTCCTTACACTGAACTTGTAACAGAAGTCAATCAGCATATTTTTTTTCAAGAAACAACTTATTATAACCAATTTCTTTTCATATCCACATCATTATTGGCATAATTTGTAACACTCTTTATATTAAGCACTTCCTAAGTGTAACTACATTTTCATTGCACACACTCTTCTTCAGCACTTGTACCACAGCCCTGATTCTAAGTAGCCAGAAAAACCAGGAAAAGGTAATTACATAAAAAACCACTATACAAAACATCAATTAAAGAACTTACTGTTTGTCTTTTGAGATTTTAAACTACCTCTGAGTGATTTGGGTTTTGCTGGGTTTTTAGATTAGCTTTTTTATTATTACTTTACCCTTTCAATAATACCATATCATATAAGCAATTTTCATCAAGCTGATCGTGGAATACAAGTCTCAGATTCAGTTGTTAAAAAAAAAAACACTTTAAAGTTTAAAAAGCAGTAATACTTTTGAATACCATGAACCACCCACTACCAGTTTGTGGATTAAGAGAATATTAAAAAATTTTTGTGCTTTATTTTCCTTGTTTATCTCCTGTACTGCTGCTATTTGAAACTGATTTTATCACAGGCAGCAAAATTGCCACTGGCTGGTTTCCAGCAGATCTCTTCCCCACCACTCTCCTCTCAGAGAGCTGCTGCACCCCTTGCCTTGCCCTCACCCCCCTGCATCACCTGCCCACTTTCCTTTGGGTGCCCTGTCCAGAAAGCTGGAGAGGGGGCAGCAGATCCCCTAAAACATTTGAAACACCCATGAAATAATTAGTTGAATTTATTCCAGCTAGCACATGAGATGCTGCCTTTTGAAATGTTTAACAGTGCTGGTCCATGTTCCTTTGTGTAAACAGAAGTTGGATATCTCTATTCTGTTCAGCAGCAATTAGACAAGTGTTCCATCTCTGAAACCTTTGTCCAACTGCCAGCAAGTTTTGAAATAATGTAACTTCAAGGAAGATCAGTAACAAAGAAATCAGATTAATTTCATTAGAAAAGTGAGGTCAAAACATTTTCCCAGGCAAAGTTCTATCACATATACAAAGTAAACAGAGACACATAAACATTTTCCTCAGTTTTTGAGAGACTGATTTTTGGGTACTTTAAACAACAGTAATAAGATTTCCATAGTAAGCCCAAGTTTAGAGCTGGTCTTTTGATGGGCTTTCACACTAGATGCACAGACAAAAACAGTTTTAAGATCAGTAAGTTATGTAATACTTTAAAAATATTGTAAAACTGCAGATGTTAAGCTGTTTCTTCATGGTCAATCAGTCTATTTCCACAGAGAGCCATAAGAAAGAGAGAGACAACAATTGCAGAGGAAGGAGAATTCTTCAATGACTGCAAGCAAATTCTAATACTACTAACTACTAATCTAGGTATTTCATTTTTAAGCATGTGCATTTTTCAGGTGTTGTAGACATCAAAGAATAGCATGTGAGAAAACTCTAGAAATATAAGACTTCTCCAAAATCCTTTTAAGTGAAATGTATGTTTAGAATATCCCCATGCTATCCAGGTACCAGAAAGTTTTCCATCTTCATTCCTGAGCTGCAAGTCCATTGTGCCAATTTTATCTCTGTTTCTCCTTAGCAGTATTTCATCATGCTTAAGAGATCTTTACAACAGCCAAATTCTGATGTCAGCACAGCACCAGGAACACGGTTCATTAGTTTAGTGCAGCTGCAAAGCCAGCAAAACACACATTGCTCTGAGTAACACCAATAATAAGCATGTGTTTTACATTTCTAGGTAACAATGGTGGTTAACAAGATATTGCAGTCTGGGAAAAAGCCCTCAGATACAAACAATGATTAACACAGACTGGGGACTACAGAAAAGTTTGCTTTCTTGAACTACCAAAATGGCTAAATGGCTGTAGTATTAACTGTGAACCAAAGATCTGCTAATTATTTTGTCTGTTGTTTATCATAGCAGAAGATACACATTAACATTAAGCAGACAAAACAGTATGAACTGATTCAAGTAGACAAGGTAAAAAAGTAACCACGTATATATGTCTGATTTCCCTTTCTATCAATCATCTCCATATTGCTGTCTGCAAGCCCAGGGTAGTTTTTCATTCACTTCGTATCACTGGTAAGAGAATAACACTTCCCTCATGAGTCTCTGACCACTGCTAAAGCTCCTGCTGTTCTGCAAACTTAGGCAAACAAAGTCCTCAAAGTCCTCAGGTCTCCCACATTGCACCATAAAAACACATCCTGACTTGCATATCCTCCTGAACTGATTTCTACGACTAAATCATGTCACTTCCACTGAAGACAACATCAGTACAGCTCTGGTCTGCCACAGACTTCCAGTATGCCCCTAAGTAATATTTAACATTCAATAGTTTTTCAATTTTAGAAGAGGTGGACAAACTCAGAAGTCTGTAATTTATTATTATCACAACAACCCTTAATCATCTCTTTTCCAAGGTAAATAATCCTGTACTTCTCAAACTTCTAGTCTTTGTAATTCTAATGTTAATATAGTACTTGCTAAGTGATTACACACACACACACAAAAGGAAATACCACAATCAAAATCCTGAAGCCATTACTTGGTTCCACTCACATTAAAAAATTTGTTCTGGAGTTACTCAAGGTTATTTAGTAGAGGAGTACCGGTCCAAGACCACCTTTCTTATTTATCATAGATGGAATACTGTAGCTGAAGGAAAATACTTTAAGAAAATGAATATTCTATACTGTATTTTCAAATGTAAAGTCTGAAGATTTGCATGCCAGCCTCCCATCTATTACAAAGTTTCTATATAATGCCTGTAAAACAGCATGTAACAGTTTGCACAGAAAACATTAGTCATTTTCTGGGTTTTTTAGGAGAGATAAGGCCTGATTTACAGAAGCCCTGGGCACTCAGAAACGTAGCTGAAATCAAAGAAACTTTCAGTCTGAACATATAAAGTGCCACAGAATGCACTTCACTTCAAAAGTCACAATTTAGAAATACCAAATCAGACATATGAAGCCAGCTTGTCTTTCTGATATTAGGGTTTGGTTTTTTCCTTTTCAGTAATTCTTCAGTTCCCCATCTTTTAACTGTGATTAACATCACACGTTACAAACCTCAAGCACTAGCATATGAATAAGATTTTAAAAATCTTTTAAGTTTGTAACAGAATAAATAAGGACATAAAGACTTCTGAACTAGTCTGTCCATTTCAGTGGTCAGACATCAGAAGTTATCATTTCTAATTCAGCAACCTTTTGGGTTTCCCCCCCCTTTCAATGGGAGGCTTTTTTCCTTTTCACAATACATTTATCTTAGTGTTGCTGGGAAACCATTAGAATAATATTGTACATGTGAAGTTGCCATTAATTACTGATGCACTTGTAACAAAAGAAAATTGTCAGATACAAAAACAAAGGGTGTCATCATCAATCAGTTTGAAATTCAGTAACATCTGGGTGAACTTGCTAAGCCCACATGGTCTATTCCTCTAAGGACTGACAAAACTGGGACATTTACAAAGCAATTGGTTAATATTCCATTTGGAAAAAAAAATCAGAACACAATTTCTTCTTCTCTGACTAGTGGCCTGTCCTAGTTAATGAAAGATTGTTACAAGACTCAAACTAATTAAAAAGATTAAACTATGAGCAAAATCAAATTAAAAATTTGGCTTTAGGCTTATGTGGCTAGCAATAGCTCAAGAACATTGCAACTGCAGTCTGCAGTTAAATACAATTAATGGAGTTTAAAACTATTAGAATAATTAACTGTGGATCATTTCTGTAACCTGGCTGTATGACCTCCACAAAATTACTTCTAATTCTTAAATATAAGCATGTAAATACATGCAAGTCACCCATGGCATCCAAGACTTGCCATTTATTAGTTAATATACTATCCAAACCACTTACTATGTATATACTTTTTCCTCTCAAATATAACAAATTCTCGTGGGTGACACAACAGATTTTCTTCTACCGAATGACATTTTAATTTGTATTTTTTAGTATTGTTTAATATAACTATCCAGGTCAGATCAAAGGTCCATCTAACTACACAACCTCAGAGAGCAGCCATGAGCTTATATAGAAATAGCAGGTTTAGTTCAAAGAAACTTTTTTTTCCTCACCTGTAACTCCAGCCTATTCCAAAACATTTAAGTAGCATCAAGCAACCTTTCTCAATTTCAACATGATGTAACAGATGCCTAAAACTATCTGTGCATGATATGACAAACTGTTAGCATTACCCATTTCTAGTGGTATGGAAGCACAAGAGGCCAAACTACAAAGGGGCCAATACCTGATAACCAGCGGAACACACAGAAAGACAATGGAAAGGAGAGGGAGGGTGTTTGTTCCATTCTCACACAAATACATATAATCACTGAGAAATGCCAAGGGACAAGATAGGCAAGACTTCAAGGCACACCTGGAGTGCTAACTTCCCCAGATGATCACAAGCCAGGCCTTGGGGTGGGCATGGCAGGGGGAGAAAGAGCATGAAAGGGTGTGGGGGGCATTGAAATCAAATGCGACTTCCACAGCAAATGCCTTGCCTAACTGTCACCATGGAAAAAAGAACAAGACTGCTGGACTGATTGAAACACAAAAGGACAATCATTCCCCCAAAAAATCCAAACCCCCATAAAACAAAAACCAGAATCCTAACCCAGCCATGATAAAGAACTGTATCTCTCTCACTAAATTCTAACTTATAAAACTTAATTTCACACAAATATATTTAAACACTGCCTTAAACCTGTGCTTAAAATTTCCATGCTGAAATAAATTTATCGCTTCTTTTCCTCTGAAAAGTTTCAGAAACTTTTTTTACTTGTGTATATTTAGTGTCTGATTAAAAGTGCATTTTACAAATTTCATGAATTTGTGTTTACACTGATATCTCAAGGTAAAAGCAAATGTTGCACTGTAAGTATTTTCTTTCTGTCTACAGACTTGTCTTACACTTTACCAAACTGTACAGTTCCTAGTACAAAGCTTTATCTGAACTCACCATCATGCATGCTTTCTTTTACATTAAAAACTCCAGCAGGCATGATGGTTTTCCAGAAACAACACAAATGCCCCCATCCCTATCTCAAAAGGGAACACTTGCTAACTTTAACATTCAAATTGACTCTGAGGCTCCTTCAACACTCTAAGGCAGGACTGCCACAAAAAGAAGTTGGTTTTGCCCTGTGCCAGCCCAAGTATTTGTGAAGTTTTCCTGCTAAATTGCATGAGGAAAGGGTTCAGGTTAAAATTAACTTAGTTGGAGAGGAGCAGGTGTTCTGTTGTGGGTTGGTTTGAGTTTTTTGCCCTGCTAAGTTTTAACCCAGTCAACCCTTCCATTTTGGTGTGCAGCAAAACAAAATGCTTGTAAAGAAGGTACAGAACAGAGGCTGGGACAAGCATGTGAGAGTGCCACATATTTTGGTGGCAGTTCTGGCTTTGCCTACAAGGGCTGCTTATGTCAGTCACTGAGAAAATCAGTCTGTATGCATTTTGGATTGATGGGGCTATTTGAAATGTATCTGACAATTAAGTACACTACTATTAATCTTATTCATAATGACTAAAAATGCTTTATATCAATGACATTTTATCATTCTCTCGTGATCAAAGTTATATCTGAGATTTAATAGTTTACTGACAACAATATACAATTCTGCAGTTTAACACGGCAGTAAGACATAGTCAATTCTGAAAAAAATTCAGTAGTCATAAAGAAAACTTGCAGCAAAGCAGATGCCAAGATTCTAAAACTTCTTTCAATCCCCAACTATCTCATGGAAAGAAATACAATATGGCTAACACAATTGCTCTCAAGTTCTATTTAGGTCCTGGTTTGATCTTGGAACTGAAGGAAGGCTTCTTGGGTACCTTACAGTTGTTTGTGTTCCCCTTCTATTACTTGGTTATGTCAAAGTTACCATCCCCCTTTATAAGCCTTAAGCCAAATTGTCAAGCATCTGACTTGCAGCTCTAAAATCAATCCCTATATAACTTGAACATCTGCCCTGTAAAGAGAAAGACTGACCTAAAAAAAAGATTTTGTGTCAAAAGTACAGAAACCTCAACACTCTGCTGCATGCTAGCTGCCTAGTTTGGTTAAACTTACTTGGATCTATTGAATGGACACCTGAGCCCAGCCACAGCACACCAGTTAAAATCACTTCCTCAACAGCTGAAACCACACATCACATACTGTCCCACTCTAAGAGGGCACCAAACCATCAATGCAATCTAACACTCCAGAAACTACCTTTGACTCCATTAAGCACCTGAACTTGTGTTTCATTTGCCATACACACGCAATCCTGAGGCATTTCCTTTCTACATCCCTCAAAAGATTAATGTTCATTTTAAATTCGCAATATTTTCATTTTCAGGACAATAATAATGTTATCATACAGACATATCAAAACACTTTGAAAGTATCTGGCCTACATTTTATTACCCACAACCCCAAGCAGAAGGAGGGAATGGATATAAAAACATTCTTTTTAAAAGTCCTTGGCACAAAAGCTGCTGCTCAAGCACTCTGGGACAGGTGCCCAGAATGTCTCAAGTTCCAATAATAAGAAAAGCTTTCATTAGAAGAAGAGGTCTGGACACAAAAATACAGATACAATACCAGAAAACTTGCTAATAAGGACACAGATTTGTAACCAGTTAAGTTGACCATGACTTCAACAAGCTAAAAGAACAAAAATGTGCAGGAACTGATCCACATCCTGGTGGCCAAAACTCTGAGTTGCACATTTTCTGTAAGAGCATCTTTGGCTGACGCATGGCCAAGACAATAAAAAACCTACAGTTTCAAGAACTGATTCATGCCTGAGTTGGTACATTCTGTTAATGATAAAAAAGCTTTAAGTCACATTTAAAGCTCTGGAAAGTTATGTTTTGAAGAAAACTTGAAGAGATTTAACAAAACTGTTTCAAGCATTTCTATCCCAAGCACAGCATCGTCATAATATTCCACATACCAAAATTAATTTGCTTTTATAAATCAAGTTGATACAAAGAAGCTCAGACTTCATAAAGAACAGACACATTATACAAAAGCATAAAGAAAAATATACTTGTTGGTTTAGTCCAAGAATGTACAGTACTTCCCATTTTCTTGATGCTTCAGTAAAGCCCATACCTAACAAAAAAATTCCTCTAACTCAGATTACAGAGTACCAATACAGTAAGAAAAATCTTTCTCTGTCATTTCAGACAGAAAAAAAATGTCAGTAGGTGCAGTAGCAAAGTATTTGTTTCCATTTGAAGTTACTCTCAAGTTTTTTGGCTGTCTGAATTCTGTTGTGTTTTAAGGAATTCTGTAACAATAATTCATTAAAAAACAACAGAAAAAGTCTGCCCTTAGCCTGGAAATTATGTCTAATACACACACACACACGTGAATTCAGTAAAACATGTATACATGATTTTGAAGTTCCATTATTCCCATTATATAGGAATGACATAGTTCACCATTCCAAGTCAACTTACTGGGATAAAATAAAATACCTGTTTCAGGGATCAGCTCAAAACTGCATTCCTCTACATTCCACAGACTTTAATCTGAGGTATCTGCCAAAACAGTCACAACTCTAGTATCCTCTCCTGTACCTGGCAATATTCCACTGCAGTTCTGAAAATACTAGGCCAAGCTTGTCCATTCCATAATTTTCAAAACTGTAAATGGACAACAAGACTAATTTTTGAAAAAAGAACACTGATAGGTGCCTTGCTGCTTAAAAAACAAAGCACAAAGCCTATACTCTCCTCACATTTATAGCTAAGAAAACTTTTCAATGTACTAACTGACCAGCCCAGACCATGATTTCTATTTTTCAGTCTTTGTGGAATCACTGCTGTCATAGGAAACAGATCATCAGATGATAGAGGATTTCCAATCTCTAAAAATTATTACTCCACCCTGGGCATAGGACCAAATCCTAGGTTACAAAAACCTTTGGTCCAAAGACCATGGTGTTAACAAACGAGCTGTGTCAATATTTGATCAATGCTTAAATTAATTCTCTATTTTCAGCATGGACTTAAGAAATAATCCTACTGTAGCACAGTAGCATTTTTTTTCCAGCGGAAGAAGAGATTAAGAAAGTAAAAAAGAGGCAAGACTTGCACTCCCCCAGGATGCTGTCAAACAGAGAAGATGCTTTTCTAACAATCCCTTTTGCTCAAGAAAATTTAGCAATTTTGTCAATTATACTAAATGGAAAAAAACCAGTACGCATTACACTAAGTTAAAAAATCTGAGGCAGGTTTTACATTTGAAACTATTTCAAAATTCCATCCATAAACTCCAGAAATTAAGCTTTGTTTTTGGCAAACAGTGTGATCTTTTCAATCAAAATTACCCTTACGTAGGCCTACTTGCTTCCTCCACTCAACTATACTTTCTTCAGATGCCGGAACCCAAAACACCACCTAGCTTGCCAAAAAATTTTGCTAGCATATCCTGTAATTATTACTTGTGATTCCACTTCAGACCTCTCCTCTAAACTGTGGATATGTTTCATGTACAGATTAGCAGTTAATGTACCAATTCCAGCATTAGAGAACTCACAAGACAACAGTAATGAATTACGAAAAATGGGGAAAATGGGTCCTCCACTTTTAAAGAAAAACAATGAAGTCATATTCCCTTAAAGGTCTGCAGGCAGGAAGGACAACAAAACTCTGGCAGTTCTCCATCCTAGTGATAAAATGTTTACCTTAACAAGTAAAAGTTTCAGGGAGGGGGGTGGTGGTCAGAATTGCTCACCTTTAACCGTTTAACCACCTCATCGTTGGTAATTTTGTCTGTAATCTCCTTCACTCCAGGAGGATAGTAGATGATTTTACCGTCGGCAGCAGGTTTTGGCTGGGTAGCAGGGAAGTCCATCCTGGCGCTGCTGGTTATAAACTTTCCTTCTCCACAGTCCTCTACCGGCCTCTATCGGTCAGAAAACAAAAGTTCAGCAGAATAGAAACGACTTTCTAACCTTCTTTTTCCATTCCTCACCCTCAATTCGCCGAAGGCCCCGGCTATCGCCCCGCCGGCCGCGCCCCCCAGCGCTGCCCCCGCCGCATCCCGGCGGGAGCGCGGCCCGACCCGCTGCCGCTCCCCGCGGCTCGGGCCTGCCCGCTCCCCTCCGGCGCCTCCTTTCATTGCGGGGCTGCTCCAGCCCAACACTGTTAGTTCGCAGCCGACGGTTTTACAATGAAATTTGGGGCCCAATCGAGGGACACCCCGCGGCCGAGGGCCCCTTACGGCCCGGGGAGTGGGCCGGGAACGCCGTTCCGGCCCCAGGAGGTGGTTCGGAGCCGGCACACCGGCCCCGGAGCCGGGAGACGAGGCCTAAACAGTTAGGCCTCAAAACTATCGGGAGGCAGAGAAGCCAACAGGAGAGGGGGAGGGAGGGAGGAAGAGAGGGAGGCGGCGGCGAGCGCAAACAAAACCCCCCCGCGACCCCCCCGTTCCCTCGGAGCCCCCCACCCGCCCTCCCGCGCCTCCAGGAGCCCCCCCGGGGAGGGGGCCCGGCCACTCGCCACTTTCCATTTGTTCCCGCAACTTCATGTCCCCTCAGCCCTCGCCCCGCACCCCCCTTCCACCCGCCCCGCCGCCCCGCATTCGGCCGGGCCCACAAAGAGCCCCCCGCAGCCCCGGCTCCGCGCACACACCCCCGCGGCCGTGGGGAGCGGGGAGCGAGCACGGGGGGAAGCGGGACCCGGAGCCGCCTTTACCTCATGCAGCTCCGGAAGGTGCAGCATTGAGCAGCCTCCGTGCCGGGTGGTGCTCGCCGCTCCGCCGCCACCCCGCCGGCCGCTGCCCTGGGCGCTCCCGCCGCCTCCTGCTCCGCGGCGCGGCAGCTCCTGCTCGGGAGCGCTGGCTGGGGGAGGGGGAGCGGCTCGGTGGCGGCAGCAGCGGCGGCGGCGGCGGCCGGGAGAGGGGGAGGCTCGGGCGGAGCGTGCGCCGCGGGGACCCAGCGCCGCTCTCCGCCCGCCCAGGGAAGCGCAGCCCGGGAGGAACCTCAGCACCGCCCCCGCCCCTTCCCTTTCCCCTGCCCGCCCGCGGCCGGCGGCGACGCCCCGCCAGGAGCCCCCAGCCCCCGCCCCGGGCAGATGGCGAGGCCGCCCAGTGAGTCTGGCACCGCCAGGAGCCCCGCGCAGGGTGCCGGGCAGTGCCGGGCAGTGCCGGGCGCGGGCAGCGCGTCGCTGCCTCAGCTTGGCGTCTAAAGCCCCGGAGCGGCCGGGCCGGGCAGGCTCCGCCGGGGCGGCGAGGGCACGGCTGGCGCCGAGCGGCGATGCCCGGCTGCCGGCGGTGTCAGCGAGCGAGGCTGCGGGGTCCTGGCTGCAGGGCGGGAAGGCGAGAGTTACTTTGCTGCTTCCTTACGGAGCCCGGGCCGCTCATGGCTGGCCGGTCCCTCAGGCGTGTGGGGCCTGGTCAGCGCGATGGAGAAGACAGTGTGCGGAAACGGCGTGTGGGGTGGCGCGGAGAGTGCGGGGGCAGGCGAGAGTGAGCCGTCCTTCTTCAAGCAGATGAGGGGAAAGACAGTATCCACACTTTGGTTAAAAATCTTAAGGAGAAACTTGAATATGCAGACCAAAGGAGCCCTCGCCAGCCAACTCAGGAACTCCTTCCGTGCAAAATGTCTTTATAATTTAATATTGATATTGCCAAGGGATGGGGTACGTCTGGAAAGTCAATAGCAAAGTGGGATATATCTGTCTGTTTTGAATCTGCAGTATGTACCCTGTCTGAAGCGTAGGTGGCTATGAAATGTTTTCTAGATGCCGGTACTGTTCAGAGAAGGTATGTGACAGCTGAAAGATGACTTCTAGCTGATCAAGACTAATTTCAGATCTTCAGCTGGTTATTTTTTTTTTTTTATTCAAACCAGCTAAAAGTATTATTTTTCTTTATTTTGGACATCTCTAATGAATTTACTTC
Organism: Ammospiza nelsoni; assembly: GCF_027579445.1. Classification (NCBI taxonomy): domain Eukaryota; kingdom Metazoa; phylum Chordata; class Aves; order Passeriformes; family Passerellidae; genus Ammospiza; species Ammospiza nelsoni. The sequence continues at coordinate 23,374,473 of NC_080636.1, forward strand.
AGAGCAAATTGAAGGTAGGAGGTCAGGACCATCTCCACGGAGGGGTGTTTCTCTCCATGGGGGTTGCACAGGTACAACAGGAGCCTAGCCAGGCACAGCAGGGTGAGCTAGCATGGCACAGCAGCGGCAAAGGACAGATGCAGGAGGGTGAGATGATGGGACAGGATGGGAAAGAGGTAAGTAAGTAAGAGTATGGCGAAGTGTGCCAAATTCCAGCTTTACAACGTGCTGGTGGAAAATGTACAAAGACTGAGAAGCTTTTTGGAACATCGGGTGTAATAGCATGTGGGTAGGAAATTGCTCTCCTATATTTGCATTCCTTGTCTCCCTGCAGTGTTATCCTAGGGGAGTTAAAGCATTGAATGTCCACAGCCTCTATGAAACCAGCTTAGAAGGATTATAGTGAAAGTGACTGAGAGTTGCAATGAACATTTGGAGAATCTCAGACACTGATTTTGAAATTTAGAAGGATGCATCAGACCAGGCATTTAAATCTGGCTGTGAACCCCGCCTTAGATGAAATTATTCTCTCCAAGCTTAAGGATCGATGGATTTGGGCATTCACAAGACAGGTGATCCTAAGGTTGTACTGATTTTAGTAAATAAATAAAGCCAAAGCATGTCTTTTCTTTTCTGAATCTAAACTAAAGGGGCCATTTAGATTTGCCTTAACATGTAAGGACTCAGACTAGCTATCAACTTTAATTTGTTATCAAATAAGAGGTACTGCCAGAACTTACATACATTGAACATATTTGGGTCTTCTATCCTTAAATTTATTACATAAGGTACTTCTCCAATCAAATTACTAATATAAACCATTTGGTGTAGGTTCCTTATTTTTAATACACTTCTTTTAGCAGAATAAATTAGAAAGAAATCCTAGAAGAATGTTCTGTAACTAAATAAAGTATATATCAAAAACCTATATGAGCTTGTTTCAGTTTATATAGAAGAACACAGAATCTAAGTCAGTAAAAGTAATGGAAGAAATAAATTTAAAGAGTCCATTGCTAAGGTTTTTTTATGAACCCAAAATAGAGCTAGAAAGATGTTAGGCAGACTTCTCCTTGGGCAGAATTGAAGTACTACAGGTTTTGCATTCCAGAAATTTCACCTAGGTCTCTGAACTTCATGGATTTTAATATTTGTTTTCAAATAGTCTTTAGTTGATATTGAAAAGCACTGTTTTATGTATACCATTAGTGTGATCTACAATATCAGAACTTGTTGTAATCTTGTAGTCACAAGATTTTTTTTTTCACAAACTGACACCATCGTTACTTAGAATTGTTTATACAGTGGGTTGTGAAGTAGGACTAAGAACGTAATTGTCAAGGGCTACTCTCCCACAACTTGCTTTTAGTCTAAGTTAAAGACAAACACAGTGCAAAGCCTCTAGGATGCGCTTCTAATCACTTTTATTTTTCATCAGAGAATAAGATAAAGTCTTGCATCATAAGGAATATTACATTGAAGGTTGATGTCATCTTAAAGCTCCCATACCTTCTCAGTAATGTCTCACAGGCAGCTCCTCACAGCACTGACCCCTTCTTCTAAACACAGCCAACAAACTCCAACTCTCTCCTCACCCAGCTACCCCACTCTTTTGCAGCACTCGTCGTCTTATTGGACACAGCTGTGGCCTGTTAAGGGCAGGCCTGTTCCTAATCTTTGGTGATTGGTACAGCTGCAACTCCTCAGGTGTGAGATTACCTTCTGCACTATCTTTATTTTCTTACATCCTATCCCTCCACAGAAGGTAGCATGTAGACAAGGCAATTCAAAGATTTGACTTGAGCGTGTCAAGCAAGGTTTGCTCATTCAATTAAAATTCTGTTTCAATTTATGCAAGTTCTTTGTGAATCCCCACACTGAAGTACTCTTGGTTGTGGACCAAGACCTCTCTGTCTTCTTGCAGATTTCAGATAAATAGTGAAGTTAGAATAACACAGAAAGTCTTGAAAGGCATCAGTGTAAGGTTGACTATCAAGGAGTTCACACAAGATTCCTGCTTTTACAGGTAATGAGTGATTAGTCAGCAGTATGTTAGCCAGATATGTAGTGTTTTGAGTGAGTCTTGGACAAATCATATCAGCAAAGTGGCTGAGAGGAGTAGGTGCAAATTCTGTAATCATGGGCTGATTAGGCAATGGTTCTATCTTTTCTCAGAAGAGAAGCAGTGGGATTTGTACTTCTGCACCGTTAGAAATTCTAAAGTGCTGAAACAGAGCATGTAGTTCTGGTATCACACCCAATTAAGGGACGTATGAATGAACACTTAACTGCCAATTAGCTTGAATATATGCATGGCGTTTTCAGAATGTAAAAGCGTAAAACTTCAGATAATCTGACCTGTGGTACTCCTTAATCTGAATAGTCCTGAAATCTGCTCTTATCAGATACAATTACAGCTGCTAGTGCCTGGTTTGTTGCTTTTGCTTGTTTGACCTTCACCCTTCTAATTTCAGCAAGCAGCTGAGATCTGACTTGGACTGTGCTTGTACAGCTGTAGCCAGGTTCACATGATCCCTTGGGTTTTACTGAATGGCTCTGTCTAATAATATGACTGAGTCCTTTAGTCTTTACCCAGATTTTACTGTTTGCATCAGAATTTTATTACCTTCATTCACTTTACTTTTATTGGAATGTATTTGCTCTCGTTTGTTTTGATTGTATTTTAGACTATGTTTGCAAGTGTTATTCATAAACAAACTGAAATAAAGGGTGCCAAACACCTGTGGGGCAACCTTGTGAATTGCTTCTTTCTTTGTATTGTGATAGGACAGGTTCAAGGAAAGGATCAAGAAAGGAAAAATGTGTTTTTACTGGTAGGGAAAATAATGCAGCACAGGGTTTTCAGAACAAAACAGTTTTTGGGTGAAACAGAAGAGAGTACGGGGTGATTACTTCAAGCACAGAAAATCCTTTAATTCATGTTGATTAAATTAAGCTATGCTCACATGTTTCCAGGAACTGCTTAGTGGTTCTCCTCAGGTCTTTATTAATGCAGTAAACATGGATAGTAACAATGACTAAGAAGTAAACAGTGACATTAAGACGTGACACTGTGTTGTGAACTGCAATAAATAATATCTGTCATTGCAGTATAACTTATCTTTGAAAACACCACCTAATTGTTATAACTACCTATTTTTATTATTGATATATTTTACATCTGCTGTAAATTGAGGTGGGTCAGAGGTGAGTTTCTTGACAATGTGCATTGCTGTAATGAAAAAGCTCCAAAAGGTGTTCCATTTCAGGGGGTATTTACAGTGAAATTACTCTTAGAATAGCCCAGGAAGTGAGCTTTGTTAGAAAACCAGGGACTTGTGTGTCTCCCATTTTCTACATTGACAAGATAAAAATCTATAAAAGGGGGCAGGAGGACTTATGTGTATTATATTGTAAAGACAAATCAAATGGAGACAAAAAGTGCTCCTGTGGAAGAGTCCCACAGCTCACTGAGTCTTCATTGAGTAGTACCAGTTCTGAATAAAGGGAAGGACCAAATACTGTATGGATGATAAACTCTTTTAAAACTGATCCCTAGCCATGATTTGTCTAAATGTTATTTTTACTCTGGTTTTGGTAAGGAAGGCTTCTCCATGTGCTGCCTAAAAATGCCTTTATTATGAATCATGCTTGGAAATAGGGCAGTTATAGAATTATAGAATAGTTAGAGTAGAAAGGGACTTTAAAGGTCATCTAGTCAGTCCAGCCCTCCTGCAGTAAGCAGGGACATCTCCAACTAGATCAGGTTGCTCCAAGCCCTGTCCAGAGTGACCTTGAATGTTACCACGGATGAGACATTCATAACCTTTCTGGAACCTAACTGTTCCAGTGTTTCAGCACCCTCCTGGTAAAAAATATTTTCCCTATATCTAGACTAAATCTACACTCTTTTGGTTTAAAACCATCACCCCTTGTCTTATCACAACAGGTTCTGCTAAAAAGTCTGTCACCATCATTCTTTTAAGTCCCCTTTAGGTACTGTAAGGCTGTTACAAGGTTACCCTGGAGTCTTCTTCCAGGCTGAATAATCCCAGCTCTCAGCCTTTCCTCACAGGAAAGATGCTCCAGCCCTCTGATCATCATCATGGCCTTTCTCTGGACCGGTTCCAAGAGATCCATGTTCTTCCTGTACTGTGGCCCCAGAGCTGGCTGCAGCCCTGCAGGTGGGGTCTCACCAGAGCAGAGCAGAGCAGAGGGGCAGAATCCCCTCCCTGCCCTGCTGCCCACGGGGCTCTGGATGCAGCCCAGGACACCTTTGGCTCTCTGGGCTGTGAGTGCCCATGGCTGGGTCATGTCCAGCCTCTCACCCACCAGCATCACCAAATGGTTTTTGCACAGGGCTGCTCTGGATTCGTTCGTTCCCCAGCATATAAATACACACACACACACACACACACATATATATATATGATATATATATATCATACTATATATTTATATATATATCTCAAGACTATATATTCATTCAGAAATAGTGAGGATTGTCACTGTACATAACATTTAAGCCAGTGTGAAAAAGTATATATTTATGAATACATTTTTAATTTACAAACCACTCTATTGACAGAATGATTGCGCTTCATTTGCTTGCAAGTAAAGTAAAAGCAATTTATTGGCAGCTGCAGATTGGTGATTTCACAGGAGAATTTTTAGAAGCCTCCATGATCTACTGCTAGTTTTGAACATTCAGAAACTGAAGTTACAGCAGCCTACTGCATGTCATCTATCCACCTCCTTTCTAGCTGCTCTCAATTATGATGACTTGTCACCATTCACTCCATAATTACATTCTCAAGGTTATTTCCATCTCTGCTCCTGATGTGTCCAAAGCACATACATTTACACCTATTCATTTCTGACAACCAAATCTACTTTTCTCCAATAATATATTTAATATGTGCATTTATCATCCTTTCTGTCCAGAAGATGTCTTTGCTTGCACCATATCACAAAAGCTTCAATTTTCTTTGTCACAGTCAATAATTTCTCAAAAGTCACATTGATAAGTTGCTATGGCAAAAAATTAGGCATTTCACCAGTCAAATGTTTCTACTTCCACGGTGATTTTTTTTCCAGGCTTTTATAAGCAAAGCCAAGAATGGATCAACTATTCTTCAAAATTTTCTAGTTTCTATTGGACAGGTTCTGATTGGGTAAATTTGATCCCAGGTAAACTGAATTTATGAACAGTCTTTATAGCTAGACCACTAATAATGTAGCTAATACACTATTTTTATTAAGTAAGGTTATTTTATTTATGGCATACTCCAGAATACCCTGTGTTTTTCATTAGCCTTTTATTGTCTTTCTAATACTAGGTGGACAACAGATGTGGTTGTGACAGTGCTATGTCATCAGCTGAAGGTCATTTAAAAGAAGTCCATTTCAAACTCAACTTTTCCATTCTGTGAAGTCTTTCTAAGGTATTTTTTTTTGTCCCAGCCAGGCTACAAGGAAATTTGCAGTTACCTTCATTTTAATAGTAACAGGCAGTAACAAGGCAGATTTGGGGAAATTCTGAGTGAATGGGACTGCTTAGAAGAAATACTACTGGAAAAATTGGGAAAGTTTGGCAGTATATTTAGCCCATGGCAGCTGTTTTCTGGAGGTGAAACAATGAGTTTCTCCCCCTGCCCCATTAAATAAGAACTGTCCTATGACCTATTAAAAAATGAGAACATGTGTGGTACTAACAAGTTCTGATTAAGAGGCTCTTTTGTGAAAAGTATTGATTGTTTTCATGATGCTGCTGTTGCTAATTCTTCCAACAGATAATGTCTGCTGCTCGCAGTAAAGAATGATATGAAATTTTACAAATGAATATGAACTTGGAATTTACCATTATGGCCAAAGAAAGACATTTGATGAATGGATGTGCAGCCTCAGAGCTGTGCTCTAATGACGGGGTCATTTCACGTTGATGGATAGGTTATGTGGTGTATTCAGAGGCTTAAAAAAGGGTTGCATTTGTCAAACACAGGGAAGCATCAAAGTGTGTGTGTGTGACTGTGTGAGCAATAGAATCATTATAGTTTGCCTTTGAACAAAGTCAGGAAATATATTGATCATATAGGTTTATGCACTAGGGGAGCAACTAATGATGATCCAGTCAATGTGTTCTGTGAATGGCTCAAGGGGATAATCATTAAAACATTACACCACTATGCCATTTTGGAACCTAAATATGAAACCTGGAATTTCAAACCCTCATAAAGAACAATTGGCATTTGAATTTATGAAATAGAATTACTTCTTTGGTTTGTGCTGCTTCAGTCACTTCATCCTTACAATTCTACTTCAGTTAATGCACTGGATGTTTGCATCCAGATCATCAGCCAGCGTGACAGTAGCAGCACACTGACAACATAGTGATCCAGCAGCAGGGAATACTGACTATGAGTGGAAGAAAATTTTCCTAAATTCAGGATATGTGGCAGCAGAGATGCTAAATAAGGTTGTTTGAGCCAGTACTTGTGTGGGTGCTTGACAAAGCAGACATTGAATTGGTGTCTGAAGAGAGCACAGAATTTCAAGTATTGAGTAGACAAAGCCAGAAGTAACCTAGACAAAGGACGAGTAAATAGAAAAGTGAGAAAAGTATAGTCTTAACAAAAATGCTTAGTAATATAAAAACTGTGTTAATGACATAGAGATTTTTAGCCAAAAATTCTTGATGATGCAATATAAAAAAGTCCATGATGATGGAGTGATCAATGAAGGTGATACTAATGCCAGCAGAGGGATTACTGTTTGTAAAGTAGACTGGTATGTATCCACCTAGGATTTCACCAGCATCTAATACCACTATTTATAGGCTATCTGAATTTGGCAAGGTAGATCATGTGTACTCTGTATAATATACTGTAACTACACTGTATCAAGCACATAAACACTTGCTTTCTTAAGTATATCTCTGTACTGTGCTTTTTATCTTCCAGACACTGCATACTTATACCTAATCATTTCTATTTTCAGGGAAGCACTTGCTAAAATTTGAAACTTCCTTATCGAAATCCTTTAATAAGCCAGAAAAAGACTTTTAGCCACCATGTGAACATTTAAGTCACTATTTGAGATGTAGTTAGGTTTTGTTTATGAAATGCCATTGACCTATGTTTAATCAATTTTTAAACCTTCAAGATCTGCTCAGCAACCACCTCTAATCCAGAAGAAAACTGGAGTGAACCATTTTTCATCCATTTTCAGTATCATTCAGCTGCCTGAATGCACTGTTAAGCATGAATTTTTTGATTTAAATGAAAAAACATGTTGATAAGTCTATCAGATTCTGAATATAGCAAGAACAGAATAATGTTACTTCTAAGGGAGGAAAGAAATAGATCCTTAAATACCCTAAAGGAAGCTCCTTCATATAGCAGGTACAAAATAACACTAAAAGAAGTGCACAAATGCTGACAAAATCTATGAGCAAAAAAAACCCCAAAGCCTCTATATTTTCCCGAATTTAAGCAAGCTTGCAGTAATATTTTTTCTGTCTTACCAATGCCTTATTTTGGTGTTTGTCTCTCTGTTCCTTTCTAAGAGATTTGTCCACTGACCTGCTGCTGGGTGCAGGAAATGGGACCTCAGGAAAAGGTGTGAATGAGCAGGAGAAATGGAATGAGCAAAGATGAACACATGTAGTAGAAAATCTGCAGCTGGCTGGGCAGTAGGAGTTTCATGTAAGCAAACAAAAAATGCAGAGATAGAAGCTGAAATAAGTAGCGCTGAGTGAATTGTAAGTATCTTTTAAATATAATTATTTCTCTGTAAGTACAATTTTGCCAAATTCAAGATGAACTGGAGAAGCCAAATTCTAAGAACAATATAATTAAATGTTCTGTTATATATCTTAAAACAAGTCACACGTACAGTTCTATTTATTTAATAAAAAGGCTCCTTTCAGTTTTGATTTTGGCTCTCCATATGTAACAGCCACTATAATAATCTCTTTGGAAACTAGCTGAACAAACTTGCAAGAAGATTTTAAAAATCAGAGGATACTATTAAATTTCATAGTTAAAATTAATATTGTTGTGGATTTCTTTTGCCCCCTGTCTACATATGAAGGGGAGTTTCAAGTCAACTAGAGAGCTACATCAAAGTATATTGGGAGCTTTTATTTCTGTATGCAAATGTACTGTTTGCTGTTCTGATGCTGCATGGTTTGTCTTCTTGCTGAGACCTGGGAAGAACATATGTGTGATAGTGGCTGCAGTCACTAAAACAGTGTAAAGTTTTGAAAAATAGATTAAACAAGCTTAAATTATGGAAATATTTGTTTTCTATTTCATCTCATTAATGGGTTTAAAGATAATTTAGATACATTTATTTGTATGTGCCTTTTATAACTGCTGAATTTGAAAAGTACATGTATAATCAGAAATAACTAGGAAAGTCCAAAAACATGTGTCTTTAAGAGTTGTCAGAGTCACAAACTGCATAATGCTGCTGAGGAAAATAATTACCAACATGTATATGGATGTTGTGGTTTAACCCCAGCCAGCAACAAGTCCCAGGCAGCTGCTCAATCATTCTCTCACAGCTAATGGGAAAGAGAATTGGATGGGTAAAAGTGAGAAAACTCACGGGCTGGGATAAAGACAGTTTACTAGGTAAAGCAAAAGCCTCACACATGAGCAAAGAAAAGGAATCCATTTACTGCTTCCCATGGGCATGCAGGTGTTCAGCCATCCCTAGGAAATCAAGGCTTCACCACGTGTATTTGGGAAGTACAAACACCATCACTCAAAATGTGCCCCCCCTTTCTTGTTCTTCCCCCTGCTTTAAATACTGATGATGTCACTGTACAGTCTGGAAAATCCCTTTGGCCAGTTGGGGTCAGCTGCTCCCCCTGTGTCCTTTCCCAACACCTTGTGCACCTCCAGCCTCCTCACAGAAGGTATCTTGACACTGTGTAAGGGCTGCTCAGCAGTAACAAAATCAGTTGTATTATCAACCTGTTGTATTATCAACCCTGCTTTCAGGACAAATCCAAAACACAGCCCCATACCAGCCACTGTAGAGAAAATTAACTCTACCCCACCCAAACCCAGCACAATTGATGAGGGGGAAGTTGCAATTTGTTCTGCTGAATGTGTAATATAGAGTACACCTTTTCCTTTTCTACTCTTCTACCGTGTAGTATATTTAATTTATTTTTTGTACATAGAAAATATGCAAGTTCATAATAAAAACTGAGACAAAGACAAAACTCTCATTGAAGTTTTAAGGTACACATTTTTGTCTCCTAACCATCACCACTCTACAGAAGAACAAATGCCCAACTCAGAAATTGAAGAACTACACAGAAAATATGAACTACTCCTCTTTCAATGTTCTTTTAAGTTAGCTTGTTCATTCTTCCAGGTCTTGGGGAATGCAATCAGAGGAATAAAGCAGTTGAAAGAGTTCAGTGTTTGATTGTCTACTTGAAAAAAGCTTAAACATGTTTTCATGCTGGTTGTATCAACTGTTTTTGTTTGGGATTGGTTTGTTTGTTTGCCTGGGTTTTTAATAAGTTGTCTATTACAGATGGGCCCAGATCCAAATGACACCACTTCTGCTCCATCCTGAATTGTGTGTATCAGGTTGCAGATACCAATCTGAATGTCATAAGCTAGAGCAGGGTGGTGTGGAGCTTGTCTTAGGATATGGATTCCCTCAGTCTTTCAACTTGGAATTGTCATGATTTTGACAGGTACAAGCTAATTTTTGCCTAGTCCTTAAATAAACTGGAAACTGTAGACCGTCCTGTTAGAAGGAGCAACTGTCCTTTTATGTTGCTGAAACTGTAAGATGGCCTGTGGCTTTCTAAATTTGAGTTTCTTTTGTTGCTGGTGTTATTCACTGGGAAAGAATGTGGCCCCGTTTCCAGTGAGAGAGGGTATTGTTGTAGTGTGTTTTTAAGTTTCTTGGTTTGTTCCCCCATGTCATGTATATTCCCCCTATTATTCTTTGTAAATGGTTCCCTCCTCTCCAGTTTTCCCGCCCTGGAGTTTGTTACAGTTATGTTGCCATGGTTACCCCTTCTCCCTCAGTTGCCAATCCTCTTAAGTTATGTAACTTCCCCTCCCCTGTCTCTCCTTATAAGTAAGTTTTTCCTCCTCCCTGGGCCCAGTCAATCACCCCCCACTCCTCCCAAGCTTCTGGAACCTTCGGTTAGCTGGGGGCTGTGGTTGGCTGTGGTCCCGGGGCCCCTCCTATTGTTTGCATTCACTGGTTATTTCTGTATGTCAGTTATGTTCAGTACTTCCCCTAATGATTTCTCATTGGATAGCTGGGCTTCCCTCCCTTCTCCACCCCCCTGCTTTAAAATACCGTGTATCCCCTTATTCATTGCCATTTGCTGCTGGTTTTCCCTCCCTCTGTTGGTTCCTGTGGACCATCAATAAACCAACTGTTAACCCCAGCAAGTGGTCGCCTCTTCTCCTCGTCTCTCCTGCGCTATATCCAGCTCCGTCATCCAGCCCAGCCCGAGGCCAGGACGCCAAGGGGGGCTGGCACTCCTATGCGTGGAGGGTGTCGGCCATCTCTCCCCTTCACTGCTAGCCGGATCTAGGGCCACTGACGCCCTCGCGCAGCTGGCGCCCAACGTGGGGCCTGAAGAGGTGGACTTTTGACCATCGAGCGGACCCCACGGAGTTGGATTTCATTTTCCTGCTGGTCGTCAGCTACCCCAGGTAGTAGCAGGCCCCGTTTTAGGGGCAGCGCTCCCTGTGGGATTGGAGTCGGCACTCTTCGCGCCCGTGGAAGACGACTCCAGAGACGAAGACCACCGCCTGTCTTTTTGATTTCGCCGCCGCTGGTTTTTGGTAAGCTCGGGCCCCGACCAGGGGACTCTCCGGGTTTCCCCCCCACCCTTTTTAAAGCTCCCTAGGGGTACATGCCCTGCGTTAGGGACCTACCCCCGGCCCTTGTTCCTTGAGGACTTTCCTCACCCCCAGCGTTTGTTGTTTTCTTGTTCCTGTGGGTGCCGGCTTTCCGGACCCACCTCCCTAGTTTCATCCTTCCCTCCAGCTTTGTCCCAGACTTTGGGGCGGTTGGGGGAGTGGGGGCCGGCGGAGTGCGGCTCAGTGTTTAAGTTTTCGTTGTTTAGCAGGCGCGTGGCAGTAACATCAGAGGATTTTCCCCCTTTCTAGTGACGGAAATTTCTGTCCTAGAAAGGAGCCATGGGTGCTGGCCTGGGAAAATCCCAGAAAGAGGTATATTATGTTGTTAAGGGTTTGCTGCTTGGGGGTGGTCATCGGGCCCCCAAGCAAGAGTTGAAAAGTTTGGTTAAGTGGGTCTTTTCTAAGTTCCCCAACGTCTCACCGGAACTTGCTAGACAGCCACGATTTTGGGCAGCCGTTGTGGCCAAATTGGAAGAGGCCGTTATCTCCGGTGAGACGCAAATGGCCACCGTGGCTTATTGGGCGGGTAGAGTGTATGCAACACTCCGCCCGTCTGGGGAGCCTAAGAAAAGTCCTGCATGTTCTAGTTTGTCCCCGCGTTCCCCTCGTTCTGTTGTCCTTGCCCCCAAACCTGTTCCCTCTTTCCGTCGGCCAGAGCCTTCGAGGGGGATCCTAAAGGCCGACCAGAGGCAGGGGGTCCATCCTGCCCCTGCTCCCCCTCGACCCGCTCGGCCTCCCCCTTCGAGGAGCCCTGGCCAGGCTTCTTCTTTTCCCCCTCCCTCTGCCCCAGTCCCCAAGTCCCCAGTTGCTAACCCCAAGTTGGTCCGGTTTGCTGATGGTTCCCAAGATGGCTTCCTAGGAGCCCGAAATGGCGGCGACCACGCGGTCGTTCCCGCCACGGCTCCTTGTCCTCCTCCCAACCCTTTCCTCCCCTGTGCCAACCCCTTCCTCCCCCCAGACTCTGCCTCTCTTTCCGAAGCCCCCCCTTCGTATCCCCCTTCCGTTCCTCCCATTTCCCCGCCTCCCGCTCCTCCGTCAGCTCCTCCTCTAACTCCTCCCTCGGTTCCACCCCCAGTTCACCCCTCCCCTGTTCCGCCCTCCTATGTTGCTCCGCCTCCGATCTCCATCAAGGAGGCGGAGAATGTGGGTGTGCCGCGCCCACTCCCTCGCCCCGCCTCACTGCCGGACCCCGCCTCTACCTCCTCCAGTTCCGGTTCCCACGCTCCTCCTTCCGGTTCCCACGCTTTGTGTTCCGGGGGGGGGAGTGTGGATGACCGGAAGCCGGGGCAGGCGCCTTTATTGGAAGCCGCCCCGGTGACGTACCACCTCACTGGGGAGGGGAGTTCTCAGGCCTCGTGGGTGCCGCTTGCACAGGCCCAGATCAAGGAACTGTGCAAGGCACAGAAGGACTACTCCCGGGAGTCAGAGTACTTCCGGGGGCTGCTCCGTAATGCCCTTGCGCGGGGAGATTTGGTGCCAGCGGACTTGAGAGCTCTCTTCTCCAGCCTTACAGGGCCCATGGAGTTCCGGGTCTGGGTGGCAGAATGGAGGAGGGAGATCTTGGAGGCTCTCCCAAGTCTTTGGGGGAGTCCTTCAACATCTCATGATGCGGACGGTCTGGTAGTGACTGTGGAACACCTTTTGGGCGAGGGACAATGGGCTGAGGGGGCAGCACAGGCAAAAGCACTATTCACAACGCAGCTTGTGGAGACATCCAAGGCGGCTGAGCGAGCCTTCCACAAGCTGCGGGGAGTGACTTCCCAATGGGAAGACGACGAGATCCGGCAGGGGGCACAAGAGCCCTACATGGCCTTCATCGAGCGCCTCTACCGGTATGTGGAGGCGCATGCGACTGGGGACGATGATAGGGAGAGCACACTCCGCCGAATGGCATACAGCAATGCCAATGCGGAGTGCCGTAGAGCCATCCGAGCTCTCCCTAGAAGTCCCCGGCCAACGGTGGAGGCCATGATCGAAGCAGTAGTAGGGCAAGTTGTGCTACCCTTGCGCCCCAAGAGATCCTCTGTGTCTTTTGTGGAGTGCCCTGAACCGGATTTCGACGACCTAGAAGCTGCCCCCGTCGCCGGACCAGGAACACCAGGGTCCGGCCGAAGATCCGCGGCCACCCACCCTTGCCATCTCTGTGGCAAAATTGGGCACTGGATGCCTCAGTGCCCAATGCGCCAAGACTACCTCGAATATAGGAGGAAGCGAGAGAAGGAGGAGGCAAAGGGCTCAAAAAACTGAGCCCAGAGCGCAGCCCCTCCCTGCGTGAGGACACAAATGTGGCGGGAATAACAACAAAATGCGGGGAGGGAGGAGTGGAGAGAGAGCCGCCCGCCTTCACTTTGCCGGACTTGACATATCTCACGGATGTGACAAAACCTACCTGTGGTACTGTGCCTGCACTTAACACCTTGTCCTCTGTTTCTCCATACAGGCTGCAGCTAACTAGGGACTTTTATTTCCCTAGCAGTGATATCCAGCTGGTGTCTGTCGACCTTCAACACCCGGGTCGCTGGAGGAAACTGGGACGTTGCAGGTGGACCGTCGTCGGAGACACCAAGCACACACCGCGAGACATTCACATCGTCCCGGGTTTGGTAACCACCGACCGGGACCGTTTCGCGGTAGGGCTGTACTGTGTCCGACCCCCACTCTTCCTCCCCAAGGGACAGATAATTGCCCAGGCTATCCCAGTTCCGGATAGAGATCACTGGAAGAATCCTGCGGAAAAGTCATCACCGCCGGCGGTAGCCTGGGCACAGTTAGTGGGGAGGGAGAAACCCCGCCTGACCTGTCAACTTTCGTTGGGCGGGGACAAAAAGATCGTCAGGGGTCTATTGGACACGGGTGCAGATGTGACGATCATTCCCTCTCGGGAGTGGCCGTCACATTGGGACTTGCAAAGTGCAGCGGGCACAATTTCAGGTGTCGGGGGTTTACAATTGGCTAACCAATCTAAGAGCATTGTCCAAATTAAGGGGCCTGACGGGCAATTGGCTTCCATACGCCCGTTCATTTTGGATTACACGGAGCCTCTCTGGGGGAGAGACCTTTTAGCCCAGTGGGGAGCCAGAATTGACGTGCCTAAGGCTCCCCAGGTTTTTCGGGCAGTGGCCACTGAAGAGCGCCAGACCTGGAAACTAAATTGGCTATCAGATAAACCAGTACAGGTCTTGCAGTGGCCACTTAACAAACAAAAATTGAAGGCGCTCAATGAGCTCGTTCAGGAGCAGCTACTTAAGGGCAACATTGTGGAGACTATGTCTCCCTGGAATTCTCCAGTTTTTGTTATCAAGAAGCCCAATAAGGATAAGTGGCGGCTCCTGACCGACCTCCGCCAAATTAATGATTTAATAATTGATATGGGTCCTCTCCAGCCAGGGATGCCCTCCCCAGCAATGCTCCCCCAAAATTGGAATTTGGCAGTGATTGATATCAAGGATTGCTTTTTTCAAATTCCCCTTCACCCGGACGATGCCCCGCGCTTTGCTTTCACGGTTCCGTCCATCAACCGTGAGTCCCCAGCCAAGCGCTACCATTGGCGAGTGCTTCCGCAGGGCATGAAGAACAGCCCTGTGATTTGCCAATGGTACGTTGCTTCGCTGCTGTCACCTGTACGTACAGCCCTCGGGGATGCCGTCATTGTTCATCATTACATGGATGACATCCTCGTGTGTGCGCCCGACCACAGTCTGCTTGCCCATGCGCTTGACCTGACAACCAATGCGTTGGTTGCTGCAGGGTTCGAGCTCCAGCAGGACAAAATTCAGAGGATGCCACCTTGGAAATACCTGGGCCTGGAAATTACAAAGCGGACCATTGTTCCGCAGAAATTGGCTATTCGGACTAAGGTCCAGACCCTGGCAGATGTCCATCAGCTGTGTGGGTCCTTAAATTGGGTGAGACCCTGGCTAGGCATTTCGACCGAGGACCTAGCCCCCCTTTTCAATTTGTTGAAAGGGGGAGAGGGGCTTAGTTCCCCTAGGGCTCTCACCCCAGAGGCACAGGTAGCTCTGGAGAAGATCCAAAAAGTTATTTCGGCCAGGCAGGCCCATCGCTACCATCCGGGCCTGCCATTCAAATTCATTATACTGGGGAAGTTGCCACACCTTCACGGCATGATCCACCAGTGGGACGAAAGCCTGAAGGACCAGGGCTCAGGAGATAAGCTCTTAATCATAGAGTGGGTCTTCCTGAGTCATCAGAGGTCCAAAAGAATGACACGGCCACAAGAGCTGGTAGCCGAACTGATCCTCAAGGCTAGATCGAGGATCAGGGAGCTGGCAGGTTGTGATTTTGCGTGCATACATATCCCACTCAAATTAGAATCAGGCCAACTTAAATTAAAGACCTTTGAAGAACTGCTGCAAACCAATGAATACCTTCAGTTTGCACTCGACAGCTACACTGGGCGCATCGCAGTAGATCGGCCGGCCCACAAATTGTTCAATTCGGACTTTAAATTGTCGCTGAAGAAGGTTCAGAGCAGAGAACCGCTGGATGCTATGACAGTTTTTACCGACGCGTCTGGAGCATCCCACAAGTCAGTAATGACTTGGAAGGATCCTCAGACTCAGCAGTGGGAGACTGATGTGGCTATTGTGGAGGGCTCTCCACAAATTGCTGAGTTAGACGCAGTCGTCAGGGCATTCCAGAGATTCCCTGAACCTTTCAATTTGGTTACAGATTCTGCGTATGTCGCAGGTGTAGTGTCGAGAGCTGAATTTGCAGTTCTTCAGGAGGTCACCAACCAAAAATTGTTTGAATTACTTAATAGGCTCGTCGAATTAGTCTCCCACCGCGAGCACCCTTTCTATGTCATGCACGTAAGATCACACACAGACCTGCCTGGGCTTATTGCGGAGGGCAACCGTCGTGCCGATTCTTTGGCTGCGGCTGCCGTTACGCAGGCCCCTCTCCCAGATGTGTTCGGCCAGGCTAAGATCAGCCACCAACTATTCCACCAGAATGCGCCTGGTCTGGTCCGGCAATTCAATCTGACGCAGGATCAGGCCAAGGCGATTGTGGCCACATGTCCCCAATGCCAGCATGACCAGATGCCCACCGTGGCATCGGGGGTTAATCCCCGAGGTCTGGCAAGCTGTGAGGTGTGGCAGATGGACGTAACACACATTCCATCTTTTGGCCGATTGTGTTGCGTCCACGTCTCAGTGGATACCTTCTCCGGGGCTATCTATGCTTCTGCCCACGCAGGAGAGAAGGCAGCGGATGTCCAGAAGCATCTGCTTCAGGCATTCGCTGTCTTGGGCATCCCTAGGGCCTTAAAAACAGACAACGGCCCTGCGTATACATCCAAGGAGCTGCGGAGCTTCCTGCAGCAATGGGGAATAGTCCATAAGACCGGCATCCCCTATTCCCCAACAGGCCAAGCCATGGTGGAGAGGGCCCACCAGAGCCTCAAGAAGATTCTGTCCCGACAACAACCGGCAATGAAGGTGGAGACCCCCCACGTCCGGCTGTCGAGAGCGTTGTACACACTCAACTTTCTGAATTGCTCTTTTGACAGCCAGAATCCTCCAGTGGTCCGGCATTTCGGCAGTCACCAGCAGCTGCAGCCTAAGGCCAGGCCCCCGGTTCTTGTAAAAGATCCGGAGACCTGGCGGACGGAGGGCCCCTTTGACCTGGTAACCTGGGGGAGGGGATATGCCTGCGTGTCCACTCCCTCAGGCCCCAGGTGGATACCATCTAAGTGGGTTAGGCCCTTCGTCCCGAAACAGAGGACCAAGCAGGAGACAGTGCCACAGGTCCGGCAAGCATGTTGGCGGCGGCGGAGGAAGCAACACCATCCAGCTCCTTCCCTTTCTCCAGCTCTTCCCCAAGTTCCCGAGGGGCCCTCTCCTCCGGCCTCTCCTCCTCCGCTTGATCTCATCCATCACATCTCCTCCTATTCCCCCCCAGCTCCTGAGATCTCTCCCCGTATGTTTTATTTGAACTGGCTGTTTGGAGAGGAACCATTTTTATGATTTCGTTATACTTTCACTATTTCCTTTCGTTTCAGTTGCATCTCCCCGATGGCCTCAACCACATCATCGCTGGTCCCAAACCCTTGCCTGCCGCTGATAGTCGTAATGACCTTCGGACTCCTTCTGACACCATCGGAGCCGTGGGTCATCCCCCAGCCAAAAGTTAACGTCTGGCGTGCCTTAGCTCAATCTTTAGGTCAGGACAGCATCTGCCTCGACACCGGCGCAGCAGAGGACCCGATGTCGTCTTGCCTTGTGGGGATCCCTTTCTCTCCAGGCGAGTTCCCCATTACGTTCCAACATGCCTTTTCCCCGATCCTATCCCAGAGTCTTACCATTCTCCCCAATTTTGATTCTTCCAATGCCTGGAGAGACGGAGTGGTCAGGCTGGATCCTGCACCCTCCGAGCCCACTGAATTGCATCTCCTCGGGTCAGCCAACGCCTCAATTTGTTTTCAGTTTGACTACGGAATAACCCCGATAGAGAAGGGTAGTGAGGTGGTCCGTCAGTCCAAAGAAGAGTACCAAGCCAAGCAGTGGTGCCGAGCCGTTCTAAAAATCCTCGGCCCCACCACTACTGGACGGACCCCTTACTCCCTTCCAAGAGGCGTGTTCCTAATTTGTGGCGACCGAGCGTGGGCAGGTATCCCCTCTGGCCTGGTCGGAGGGCCGTGTACTTTTGGCCGGCTGACGCTGTTTACTCCTAACATCACCCAAATTGTTAATTGGAAGAGAACAAACATCACAGCAGAATTGGGCAGAGCCAAAAGAGATTTGAAAGGTCTCACAGAAGACTGTGATGATGAAATTACCCATTGGTCGCATTCAAAATCTGTTGCCTTTACCATTCTGTTGCCTTGGGTATCGGTAGCGAAGGCTCTAGGTGAATTGGGCCGCCTAGAGTGTTGGGTAGCTAAGCAAGCGAATCTTACATCAGCCGCGCTTTACGACCTCCTCACAGACGAGGAAATAACAAGGAAGGCGACACTCCAAAATAGAGCAGCAATAGATTTTCTATTGCTGCTTCACCACCACCATTGCGAGGAGTTTGAGGGCCTCTGCTGTTTGAACCTGTCCTCCCGGGCTGAGGACGCCAGACACTCGATCAAGCGACTTCAAGACCTAGTACACCAGGTCAAGTTAGAAACATCTGACTGGCTGGGGGATGTGTTCAAGGGTTGGGGCCTTAGCGGGTGGGCCAGCTCGATTATAGAATCTATTTGTAAAGTTGTTTTGAGTTTGATTATTTTTTCAGTTCTGATTATGGTGATCCACGGACTGGTCAAAAGACTGCTAACAAAGGCCTCCTCGCCCGCTGTGAACCACGCTGCAATTCCTTTGGAAGAGCACTTCGAGCTGGATGACCTCTCTTCGGAGGCCAAAGATGCTGCAGAAGAAGAGGGGTCCATCGCGCCGCCCCACGAACATCTATGGGCAGGCGACATCCAGCTCGAAGGAGGCGAGGACGGGCCAGACCAGTCGCGGGTCCCCGAATTTTGAGTTTTTATGGACATTCCTGTTTTCCTTCTTTATTTGTTAAGAAATGGGGAGATGTTGTAGTGTGTTTTTAAGTTTCTTGGTTTGTTCCCCCATGTCATGTATATTCCCCCTATTATTCTTTGTAAATGGTTCCCTCCTCTCCAGTTTTCCCGCCCTGGAGTTTGTTACAGTTATGTTGCCATGGTTACCCCTTCTCCCTCAGTTGCCAATCCTCTTAAGTTATGTAACTTCCCCTCCCCTGTCTCTCCTTATAAGTAAGTTTTTCCTCCTCCCTGGGCCCAGTCAATCACCCCCCACTCCTCCCAAGCTTCTGGAACCTTCGGTTAGCTGGGGGCTGTGGTTGGCTGTGGTCCCGGGGCCCCTCCTATTGTTTGCATTCACTGGTTATTTCTGTATGTCAGTTATGTTCAGTACTTCCCCTAATGATTTCTCATTGGATAGCTGGGCTTCCCTCCCTTCTCCACCCCCCTGCTTTAAAATACCGTGTATCCCCTTATTCATTGCCATTTGCTGCTGGTTTTCCCTCCCTCTGTTGGTTCCTGTGGACCATCAATAAACCAACTGTTAACCCCAGCAAGTGGTCGCCTCTTCTCCTCGTCTCTCCTGCGCTATATCCAGCTCCGTCATCCAGCCCAGCCCGAGGCCAGGACGCCAAGGGGGGCTGGCACTCCTATGCGTGGAGGGTGTCGGCCATCTCTCCCCTTCACTGCTAGCCGGATCTAGGGCCACTGACGCCCTCGCGCAGGGTATGAAATGTTAAAAAATAGAAGTGATAGGTGGATTTTAAAGGGACTAAAAAAAAACCCCAATGGGGTCAGAATTTACAGGAAAGCAAAAGGCGGCCTTCCCCATTCACCAGCACCCAAACAGCTATCTGTTCATTTCCTAGCAAAATAATTAGATTCTGTCATGTGACAGTTACAAAGAGGCACATAATAAACAAAGAATTTTCTTTAAAAATGGTAGTCTACACAGCTGTTTTTAAATGCACATCACTGACTTGCTGTTCCCTTCCCCCATCTCCTTGGCTTCTTGTTTCAGCATAAGACATCTGGCATACAAGTTATTCAAGTTCAGAAACTAGTTACTGAAATCTAATTAATAAATAAGTGCTAGTGGTTTTAGACCATAACAAGTTCCCTAATTCATTTTTACAAGCAGTTGGAGTAATCCACAGATGTTTGTAACAGATGTCAAGCACAAGGATTGCTGTAACTAGCAGCTTTTGTGTAACAAGTGATGAGCTAAACTGACACTAAGCAGGATACCTGCAAGATATATATTGTAGAATTTTGAAGCCATTGGGTTGTGGTATCAGAAAATTTTGTAAAATATTAATGTCTCAATAGGACATGTATTGTACATATCTGTACTTGAGCATAAGGCCTCTATGAAGCTATTTTGGGAAAGAAATAAAATACATTTTTATATTTTTTAATTTTACATTAATTGAAGGTCAGTCACTGTGAAGAAAACAGGTCCTTAAATCACATGTGATTGGCAAGCAATTAACTTATGGTAAATGAATTGCATGGGCAATGGAATACAGTCTGTCTTGACAGGTAAAAGCATTTTTTCATTAGAGTAACATTAATAAATGATTGGATCTTGCCTAAGATTCAGGCTTGTACTGAATATTAGATCTACTTAGAAATTCTATCCTGCAACAAGGTCCAATATGTTAACATTTCAAATTTCTGAATCAGAGCAAACAAGACACCTCAAAATTTCCAGTAGAATGAAAGTACTAGTTTTTATTTAGAAGGGTTTTAATTACTTTTTCCCCAAAATTTAGTAATGTGAAATGGACTAATAACTTGATATCACAAAACCCATAAAATACAAAAATACATCAACTAAATTTTACTTATAGTATTACATAGTTGAAAGAAAATAATAACAGGGGTTTTTTTTCTTTTCTTTCAAATTGACATTTTAAATTGTTTGTTTCCAAATGTTTATTTCTGCATCTCAGGATGATGTGTACATTAAGTAAACTTGGGAATTAATATATTTGAGGAAATGCATCTTGTTTGCTCTAAGGAAAATATTTAATTTAGGACATACAGAATACCTTAAAAGTGATAAAATCCTAATATGAACAAGGTATTTGTAGTTATTACATGCTATCTTGATGAAGGTAAACAGGTAGGAGCATAAGATTATTTTAACCATCTAATACATATAATGAGATATTGTTCTAACTAAATGAAATAAGTTTTTTTTCCTTTCTGCCTCTACCCTAAGTTTTCCTTAGTGAAGACAAAGTCCAACATGGAATTGCTTGGATTCAGTTGCTATCACTTATGATAGGGATTTGGCTCTTATTTAGATATCCCAGGAGAAGCTCAGCTGCCCAAGAACATAAAATGCTGAGGCGTCACTGCAAATTCTTGAATTATCTTAGTTCTGTCTTAATATAGAATATTTTAGCCAAGTTCAAAATCGGTGACATTTCTTCTGCAGCTGTGCCTGTCCTCTTAATAACTGCCTGAAGGCAGACACCTTGTGGATTGGAAACCTGGAGATTTCCTGTCCTGGGGCAGTTTTGTTCTCACAACTCTGTCTTTAGGAATGAATGGAGGCCATTAATGATACTGTTCCGTGGAAGTGTCCTCTATCTTAATCAGCAGAAAACAACTGTTTTGTAAAAAACAATAAGTAAACTTTCAAATCCTGGTCAAATTCCACTTTAGATAACAGCACCCTGCTGACAAAGCTCCTACCATTTCAGATGGATAGTAACTGCCTATTAACTACTCTGTGTTATTTCATGGCATAGTTAAGCAGCTGTTGCATTTTGTTTGATGAAGATGTATTAAGTGAATCCCTCATGGCTTTGTTGTTTTGTTTTTTTAACAAAACATTTTGGGAATGGTAGAGGTTGCAGAAGCATCAATGATTATTCATTTTGTTCCTGTTAAGTCTAATTCCTGCAGTGATAGACATGAAATCAGTTTTAAAAAAATAACACAGAAATGCAATTTTACTGCTAATCTTGTTCTTAAGCCATTTAAATTTGCAGATCTCTAAGATATCTGATATTAAATTTACCATAGGATAGGATCAATGCAGTTTTTAAAAATAAAGTGGTATTCAACAAATAAAAATATGACAGTTACAATCAAAGTCAGCTTATTACTTTTTATCATATGCCAAGGTGGCATATTAAGGATTGTTTGTTCT
This sequence comes from Ammospiza nelsoni, assembly GCF_027579445.1. Lineage (NCBI taxonomy): Eukaryota > Metazoa > Chordata > Aves > Passeriformes > Passerellidae > Ammospiza > Ammospiza nelsoni. The sequence goes on from NC_080636.1 coordinate 23,396,059, forward strand.
CCATTTCTGCAGTTTAAACAGATTAAGGTGGATTTTTGGTATCTATTGAATTTGACATATCAGATTGATAAAAACAGCAGAGCAGAGAACATCCAATACAGGAATCAGATTCACCACAAATCAAATCTGTAGTGTGAGCTTATTCCAGATTCAGAAGGTCCTTGTAGCAGTGAGGATTTTGTCAGCCATATAAGCATGACCTCATTCTTTATGCCTGCAGAGAAGATACAATTCAGTATAATCCTTCAATTCTTGGATAATAGCTTTTATTCTCATTATCTCTCTGCACCTCCTTTCCCAAAATCCAAGCATCTTTATAGTTCATATATTCTGGAGATGTTTAGCATAACAGGCATAATGAGCAAATTTTATTTCTGTTCTGCAATATATCTGAAATACCTCCTTAAAGTGCAGGTACTTTAAATGAAGACTAGTAATATGCTGCTTTAGCATGCGTTTAAACAAGAATTTGAAAATTTGCAATTATTAACCTTCACTGGTAATGTTATAAATTCCTTTGATAATTTACTGATGGATAGGTGAACCAAAGCACTGATTTGTTAAGTGACTTCTTTAGTATTCATTAATGGTAATACTGGAATAGGTGTGACCTGTTTACTTAAAAATGCAATTCTATTGATATCAGCAGAATTTTTGCTATTGTCTTCAGTGGGGCAAAAACTGCCTTAATGATCTAGATTTCTGCTGCTTCTAAATACTGTTTTTTCCTGTTTAAAATAATGCTGAAATATAATCCTGTATAGAGGGAATTGAGGCATTATTTTAATGTAGATATAATAAATCTGCACTATTTGGAATTAAAAAATTAATGTGTGAAATAACTAAGATTACTGCAGTGATACCTCCCTGTTTCTTCAGTTAACTCTGCAATTGATTGCTATATGGAACAGAAGATCAATATCCTGCAAGTATAGAAGCCAGATAGGGAGTTTCTTAATGGAAATAAAACACCAACATTCACTATGCATTTGATTTAAATCTAGAGATGGGTGGAGAAGAGACAGGTATGTGAGGTACTCTGCACACATTTCTTTTTATAAAACTTCTCCCTCTTTTTTTTTGTCCTTAAGGAATTAAATTTCTACCTTGGAAATCACTCTCTGGCAAAGGGGAAGAGTTACCTTTTGTAGGAACACGAGGTCTAAGATCATGGACAAAGTAATATTAACAGGAGACAGAGACATTCCAAGAAGCCAAGTGAAACATCTTAAATCAGCATTAAGGTAAATTGATTTTTAAAAAAAACAGGGAAGGATAACTTTAATTTTAACACTCTTTAGTTTCTGCAATGGTAAATGAAACCTAAAGCTGGCAATGGAATGTGGAAGGTTCCTTAGGAAGAGGATTACAGCATTGTGGGACTGGATCAACTGTTAGGAAAATGGTTTCTGCAGGAACTAGATGAAGTCTCTTTTCATCTCTCCTTTCTGAAGGAAGGAAAAACCTATGATAGTTCAGGGCTTTGATATATTAATGGTCCAAAGCAAAGTTCTGAATAATGATAAAAACTGTACCTTAAGCTCCTGAAAAGATAACTTATTTCAGATTCACCACAGCTGGTATTAATTTTTAATGCACACTTATTCCTCAGGCCTTTTCCTACAGTATTTTTAACATGTTACTGTAAGTAATAACAAGTCTTTAAAACTTGCAAAGTTACATGTCTTTCTTGCCACACCAGTATGCTCTTCAAGCCAAAAGTTTAGCTGCAAATTTTTCTTGCAAATCAAAATCTAATTTTTTTTTAGTATAAAGACATTTTGAATGTAGAAGAAAGGAAATCACAATTTGCTGAGTAGATGTAAACTGTTATATAGTCAGAAACATTATAAGGGACTGACATTTCCTTGTTCTATGTCTCCACTCTGGTAATATTACTACTTTAATATGATTTATAACAAAAGCAAAAATATACTAAAGTGTTTTTACTTTAAGAAGACAGCACTAAAGAAACTAAAATGGAAATCTGTTGCTAAAGTATTCAGTGAAGACCAGACTAAACACTTTAGCCAAGCAGCACAGATTACATGCTGTATGTTCAAGCTGCTCCAAGTAAAAACAAGCCAAGTGCAGACATAAGGAGAGGCAAAGGAATGGAAAAAAAAACCCCAACCCAAACCAACAGCATATATAATAGGTGATTATGGTGTTGTTTGAAAAAGTTGTGTGAAAATTTGAAGGACACAAAACTTGAAAGAGCCTCTATTACATGATTATAATTTTCTAATCAAAAATCTTTCCTATTTAAATCAAATCCCTCCTATTTACAGTGTTAACTGTGACAGTGAGAAATCCACCAGTGCCCAAATTAGTCTGGTATTTTCATGGTGTCAAATACTGTAATATGTACAACTGGCAAAGAACAACATAGTTTCATGCATCAAGTATCAGCATGCTGCATCAGCAGCAACACCCCTCTAGCACTGCAGTTTAATGGAGGCTATCAGACTAGAGCATACTGAAAACCTCTCTCCCTCTTTTTTTGGCAACCTTAAAAATATAAAGACGCAGTCATTACACTGGAATTTACATGACCTATTTTTCCAAACGTATGATTAACACATTACCAGCATCACGCCCTTGAAGAAAAACGATTTTGTTTCTGGTACTTGTCCAGACACTGAACACATGAAGTAAGGAAACAGTTCCCAGGACATGCATGAAACTGTCACTTGACATCACACACACACAAGTTCCAATCAAGGCAAATTTTCCTCCAGATTTTTTGACACATACAATGGCAGCGTATTGAATAATTATTTATTTTGCTTTTGTGAGTCATGGCTAGAGACAGCCTTTTTGAGATTTATGAGCACATCCTCTGGATGACATAGGCTTTATGTATTGTATTAGAAGTGTAAATGTTTGTTCTTGTTTATTTAAATATTGCACACTATGTATCTACAAGATAAGTACTGAAATCGCAAAGTCACAGGCAAATTAGCAATGCCTAAATCGATTTATTTCCCAAAATATTAAATATTTTGAATATGAATTTCAAATTTTTTACATTATTTTATTGAGAAATACATATATTGAGAAATACTACATAAAAACCCTTATTTGCCTCTCTGTTGTTGTGCTACTAAATAGCCAGCACTTTGAGATTGTGATCCCTACAAGCTTCAGACAAATTACTCCAAGCAGCCTTCTGCAGTTTTGTTGAGTACCCATGTGTGCATAGTTCACCCTAAAACCAAATTTTATCCTTTGCACTTACATATTCATTATTTGCATTAAAATTAAAAGTTACATCTATAGTGGAAACAGGTGGGTGCTGGTGGCAGAAGGTGGCTATCCAGCAGGCCATTAAGGAACCAGAAGTGGGAGTACCTGTGATGAGACACAAAGATGGCTGTGACTTCTTGGTCTTTCTTGTGAAGCATCTCAGATTAGGTGCTAAATAAGCAGATCTTTAGTAGTCTTCTGAAGGCCACATCTTCCATGTTTCCCTGTTTGAAGGGAAATAAAGGACAAATGAGGCTCAGGGACGCCACTTCCTTTGAATGGGATGAATCACACCATGAAGGATCGATCTGCAGCTTGGGAGACGACCTTACTCCCCTCATGGAGAACCAGGCATAAGCACGTAAGCATGTTCTGACTGTTGGGACAGGAAAGTTGTGACTGTAAGAGGGTCCTGTGGAGCTGGGGCAGTGCTGGATGAAGCCAGGTTTCTTTGCTGCCTTGAGACTCATGCTCACTGTGCCTGCACCAAGGCAGGAGTTGAGTGCAAGGCACCTCACTGCAAGGGGCTCCAGGACCCCCACAGACCTCATTTCCTAGAGGGCTCTAAAGGGTTTAGTATTGCATGCATGGACAAAAGAGTGCAAAAACCTGTTTTATATAACACATGTGCACCAGATAAACGGTAAAAGAAAGTGGATTGGTCTGTCTCTTCCTCCTCTCTTACCCCTGATCCAGACCACTAGGGAACCTGAAACGTTGCTAGTATTGGGAGCATATTAAATTGTGAGCTTGTTAGCCAACACTTCCAAGACTTGAATTTTGTTGTGTGAGTTGGGAGCTTGTTGAACTTAAGATGTAAAAGTTAAGGGCTTGTTAATCAACACTTTTGAGACTAAATAGCTGGCTTGCTGGAGTTAGGATGATGATACAATATGACATAAAAGTTCCCTGACACCTGGATTGGTGTATTTGTGCAGCGTGATGAGAAGTTCTAAAGAGCATTAAGCACCCTACCAAGTGGATTGTGACACTCCATTGGGAGGGAAGATGCTTCTCTCCTTTCACAGGAGTGTCCTGTTTCTGTTCCCTAGGAAGATCAGTGGGACACCTCCAGCAAATGTCCTCCTGAGGCATTGTGCCCTGATGGGAGGCGGCTGCATGCAGATGGCAGGGAGGTACCTCAAGACAATGGGCACAGGAATCCATCCCCGGAGAACTGGATATACAAGCACCAAGTAGTGGAGACCCTGCCTATTACCTATTGCTGGCATAGGCAGGGAGACAGAGCCGACGAGGATGCCTATGGCAATGTAATGAAGTCCTATTCTCAGACATCAGTAATAGGCAAACTTCATATGTAATTTTCCAACTATATTTTAAAGCCCATTTGGTGACAGTGAAATTTCTCAAATCAATGAACTTCTATAACAACTACAGAAAAGTTCTCCCAGTAAAATCTTCTCACCTTGAGTGTTGTTTGGCGTTGGTTTGTGGTTTTTTTTGTTTTGTTTTAAAAATAATTTTATTTTAGGAGCTCTGCCCCTAAAACCCTTTTGCACTTTGTGTATGAACACGTGTTGATAAATTCAAAACTCTTGTTCACTTAGCTCCTTTCATGGTGACTTCACAACAGTTCTATAATTTAGGGCTACTTAAAATCATTTCAGTTCATCAAGAGCACATCTCTTTTCTTTCATCCTTCCATAATCTTCCACTGTCCATCTCCATCAAGCGTCCATTGCTTGCTGTAGACAATGAAGCCCTCTCCTAGTCAGCTGTTTCTCTTTTCTGTTGCAGCTCGCAGCTTCCACAGCAATCACTGATGACAGACCCCGCCCGACACTCCTCAGCTTCCTTAAAAACCCATTCTCCTCTGCCATTTCCCCTTCAGTATGAGCCTGCAGACCCACGGCGTCATTCCAGACTGTGGGAGATATCCTCAGCGTTAAAAATTTTAGTAAAACTGGGCAGCAGCAGCAGAAACGAAACACTCACGCTTTTTGTTACAACTGTGAAACCTGTCACTACACGGCTGAGAGATGTCACCGCGCTAGCTGCCGGCGATCCCCCGCCGTTGCTGAACTCAGCCACGTAGCACCGTACCCAGCAGCGCGGCTCTCACCGCGCAGCTCTGCGGTCCCTCTCACGCAGGTTTCCCAGCCGGCTTGCGGCGCGGAGCGGCCCTCAGCCCTCAGCCGGCCGGGGCGGCACCGCGGGCCCGGGCGGGCAGGGGAAGGGGCGGGGGCGGCGCGGCACCTCCTCCCGGGCTGCGCTTCCCCGGGCGGCCGGGGAGCGGCGCTGTGTCCCCGCGGCGCACGCCCCGCCCGAGCCTCCCCTTCCCGCGGCCGCAGCCCCGCGCCCGCCGCCGGCGGCAGCGAGCGAGCTGAGCCGAGTTGAGCTGAGCCGAGCGAGGTAACGGCCGGCGGGGTCTGGCGGCGGGACCGGGGAGGAGCTTCGCCCTCCCTCCGCTCCCGATAGGGCGCGGAGCTGTTCGCCGCGGTCTCCCGGGGGCGGGAAGCGGGCGGCCCCCGCGACGCGTCCCGTATGGCGGCGGGCCCGGGGGACCCGTCCCCGGCGTTACGGCAGAGGAGTTGCCTGCGGGTGGGAGGGGAGGCAGCGGGGCGGGGGCGGCGCAGCTTGACCGACCGCCCGCCCGCGGCCGCTCTGTGGGCGCGGGTCGTCGCCGGCGAGAAGCGGCCGTGGCAGCGGCAGTGTGGTCGCGGGCGGCCCTTCCGCCGCCGGGCTGGGGCCGCCGCTCGGGCCTGCTCTCCCCGGGGCCTTCGTGCGGCCTCGGCGCTCCCCGCCGCTGTGGTGAGCGCCGCGGTGCCGGCGGCCTGCCCTCCTCCGCCCGTCACCGGATTGCGCGGCCTTCTGCATAATCCCGAGTGCTGCTCTGCCGGCAGCTGGGGCCGCTGAAGGAAGGGTCGGGGCCGGCGAGCCGGTGTGAAGGCTTCGGCCGCCCGCCCCGCAGCGAGCAGTGCGGGGTGCCGGTGAACTTCGTGTCGCGAAGATAAATTCACCCCGTTCAAAATGAAATCAAAGGATTCTGAGTACTCTAAGGGCTTGTTCGTTCTTACGGTCGAGAACCGCTGAAATGTCTTTATCGTGAGATTGTTTGTGACCTTTGTAGCATAATATCCCTCCGTGCTTTGGACAGGATTTGCGGTTTTGCTGGTCAAGTACCATAAGGTCACTGGGACTTTGGAGGAGCCTGGCTTCAAAAGCAAGAAAAAAACCCCACCGTATTTACCAGTACTTCTCTTAACTCATGTTACTGGAAGACTGAGGACAGTGTAACTGTTAAGAGAGCCTTATACGCTGTTTTATACAATGCATTGACAAAGTTTAGTCTGCATCTTAGTCCTGTAGGAGAACCTTACAGTGAAAAGTTGAGAGTAACTTCTTTAGAACTCCAAAAACAGTGAAAGTTTTAGATAACCCGTCTCTAGTTGTGATTTGAGAGCCAAAAGCTGAAATACAAACGGAGAAAATTAAAGAAAGGCAGAAAAAGTTAAGCATGGTATGCGTTTGTAAGGTTGAAAGTTTTAACCCTCATTCTTCCCGGCACAGTCACCCTGGCTGCGACGGGGCTTGCGTGTGTCACATGCTTGCAGCACGTGTGTGCAGTTCGGGTTCCTGTAGACTGTGTGAAGAACTGGTGAGGAAAATTTAACAGCATCAAAGCACGTGTTAAAATCCGGTATTTTATTTTTCAATAAATACAGGGTTTTTCTTACTTTCTCTTGGCTTTTGTTTTGTTTTAGCTATGGAGTTGCTCTCTATTTCTTGTTGCCTTGTTTACATTTTTTTTAAAATCCTCTTCCTCTTTTGTATTAGTGTTAATGCATTTCATCTGGGGAAGCCACTGATATAGAGGGAATATAAAAATGTTACATATGGGGCTTTGGGGGATTTTGGGTCTCAGGTGTTGTGCAGTCTCTTGTCTTTTACTCCTGCCTGTGTACTTTGTAGTCTATGCTAAGTGGCTGACACAGTCAAATTACTATTTCAGGAATGTTTGTAGAGCTAAATTTACATGCAGAACAACTCCATTAAAAAAATAATCCTTGACTTCTAAGAGGTTGCTGCCTTAGTTTTTCTTACAGAGGCTCTGCTACTGTAAGAATGCCAGTAGGGCATTAATTAGCTGTCAGTTATATTGCCTGTCAGAACTGAGTAAGGCTGAGTTTTGAATAGTCTCTGGAAGCATGATGTGGGCAAGTTGCAGCTCCAGGACTTCTGGAGTTCTCCTTCCTCTTTCCAAATACCTCTCTGTGATTTGTAGTGGGGAGTTGGAATAAAATCTTAAGCAGTAGTACTGATGTCAGGTGTGGAATTGCAGAAGCATCAACATTACCACAAGATTCTTCTTTGTTTGAGCCTGTAGCATCACTTCAGATATCGGGCATAGGTCACAGTAACACAGCTGGGCTGTGTGGTTTCTGCACTGGGGACAGCCCAGGTAGCCCAAGAGCTCAGCATCCTGGACGGTCTCCCCTCAAAGCCAAATTTGCCATGGGAAACCCTTTCTTCAGCATGCTTTAGAGGGCTGTGAGCTGTATGGGAGAAGGACATAGAAGGGAAGCTATAAAAGGATCAAATATCTCTAAATGTCCCTAGAAGTGGAAAGACATTTTGCAGATACTCTTTACTATTTTCCACACAAAAAACTCCACAAACTCAAAACCAAAAAAACCCAAGCAACAACTTTCTCCTCCTAAACAAGGAGAATAACTGGTTGTTTTTGTTTGTTTTTTTAGTTTGTCATGCTGCATATCTGCACTCTTCATAATACCAAGGCCATTTGCATTTTTTTCCCCAAATCCTAGTTTTGACCTTCAGCACAAAGCAAAAGGAAGTTCCTTTCAAGCAGGCCTGGTGGTGGAGAACACACTCACAGATGGCTTTCCTCCTCCTACACCACTGCTTTAATCATGTACATCCAGCAGATTTGACTGTACCTCTCTGGGAGTTCTATTTGTGTCCTGAAAGGAAACTGCACAATGTGGGGTTCCGCAGCTTCTGTCACCTGTGAAACACTTGGTGACTTCCACTGCAGGTTGACTTCTCATGACATGGCATGTTCAGAAGAAATGCTTCCTAGGAAACATGGCTCTGTTCTTCCTGCAGGTTGTGTTTGCTTCATAAGCATCTGCTTCAGATGAGTTTGTGCTGGTTTTGTACTCTTGAACTTTGTGTGTAGTTGGATGAAGCTTTTGTTTTGTTCTCAAAGGAATAGTTATTTTTTTGCAGCAGCTTCAAAAGAATCTGTCTGACCTGGGACAGACTTAAAAATCTCAAAAATGGAAAAAAATCCTAGCAGAACAGATTGCATAAAGCAGGTGTGTGTAAGTTAGTTAGGAATTAGACCTATTTGTCAGTGTATTGCACTTTGACAGAACTTGATATGACAAAGGAGTCAAACCTTTGTTTGGATATGACAAACCTTTGTTAAAACTGTGGAACAGGACCTTGGAACAACCAGTAGGAATAACAGAGTGGAAGAAGGAGAGGGTAGGAAAGATCCTTGAAGTGTTTCCAGAAGTACTGTCTTTAGCTGGGTATAGATTTTCACATTCAACAATGAAGTGGCTTATTCCCTTGCTGACTGCTGGCAGAAATGGAAGACAGCAAAAGGCTCCCAAACCATCTTTGCTACTCCTACACTCACTGAGAAAAATCTGCTGGAAGGCATTTCCTGTTTTTTTTCTTTCCTTTTTACCTTCTGGTTTTTAGAGGAGTGGCTTTTGTCCAAAAAAGAAAATCATCTTATTTTGTAAATACTAGAAAACAAAATGAATTGCTGTCAGTTTGATTTCATTGGCTGCTTTTCCTCTTGTGCTTGCATTTAAATACTTAATAGTTTTTCTCCACTCAGGAAACCTCAAAAGTGCAAATGAAAAAATGTGGAAATCACCTTTGTTGAAAGGGTGTTCTGTAAAATAATTGAATGGCTTTTCAGCTTTCCCCCTGGTATGGTTTTTCTGAAGCCACTTTCTTGAGGTGAATAACTTTCTATGTCTGCAATATCTCCTTTGTTTTGTAAATTTGGATTCTCATTTAGTTTGTGCTTAAGTGAAGTGCTTTTTGTGTTTTGATAGCAGTTTTTAATTCTGTGGAGCAGTGGAATGAAGTTAGATGTAAAATCTGAGATGGGTATCTCCATTTCTTGTGAAGAGTATTTCGGCCATCAACTTTTCATGTTAGGATTGTGACAGAATACTTGTTTCTAAATCTTTACCTAATTTAGGTGTACATGTTCAGGTTGGTTTTGGTGTTTTTTGTGTGTTTGGGTTTTTTGTTGTTGATGTTTATTCTTTATTTCATTTTGTTTGGTGGTTTTATTGCTGATTGGGTTTTTTCTAAGTTTGTTTGGAAGCACAAGACTTGTGAGGAGTAAGCTCTAGGCTAATATGTAAACTGGAATTGTCAGACTTTGAGTAGACCTAACATCTTTGGTATGTACACAATGGCTTAGGAGTTGGCAGACGCTTTGATGAACCTAAGTGCAGTTCTTTAGCATTAGTAAGGCTTTACAAATAAGTTGTGTAAGTAACATAATCTTGTTTTGATGTGCCAGATTTTACTTGCCTAATTTCCCACATGGTGGAATGAATCTAGTCTTCACCAGCATGGATATGTAAACCTTTTCAAGATGGTTAAGAATTGTGGCGAAGGACCAAGTGGAATGGCAAGTGAGGAAACTTACATTTATTTCTAGCTAATTCTTCTGCTATGTTATTTCATTACCTGATGTAAGTCAGCTTTTTAAAATAAGAAGTCATCTAAAAACTGAAATCAGGTAGATGTTCTTATCCTTAAGAAAACTTATAGTTGAACTCAGCTTGAAGTGTTGGGTATTTATTTTAAGATATTAGCTGTGCTTAATCTACTCAAACCTATTAAGTGCATTGCTCAGTGTTAAAACTGCTTAAAGTGAGCAAAATACAAATTTTAATTATATTCTGATTATTCCTTTGTCAGGAAGAAGCAGCCACTTCTGCTGACATCTGATTTGTATATTAGAAAGTATGGTTTCCTGACAGAAGAGTGCATTATAGTTTTTAACAGCAGATCTTTATTAAATGTGCAATCAATGGTGGTTTTGGAAAGATGAGAAAGGATCCACCGTGGGGCAACTCAGTGAAGCTAAAGATGTAAGTCCTGTGCTATTGCTATTTTTTATGTATTGCAAATAGGAATTTTTTTTCCAGCCCCAGCTCGTCAGTTTATATGTGCATGTGTTTATTTGGTTTTTTTTTTTAAAAAGCCAGAAGGTTTGTGTGGACATTACATGATAAATATTTTATATAGTTTGAAATTAAGAAATTGTTCTAAAACCCCAAAAGTAAACCAGACTGAAAAGCTGTCACCAGCACCATCCAGCCAAAACCAAATCAACCTCTTTTATATGTATGAAGTTAACTACCTTAAAGTATTCAGAGAAATTTAAAAATATATACAAATTGGGCAGCTTTGTTCATATTGTTTGACTCTTCTGTTGTGTCAAGGCTAGACAACTTCTTCCTTAAAAAATGAAGAGAAGTAATACTGATAAATTATTTTCCATTTGAACTTGGTCACAGTTAAACCAGAAGTGTGTCATGCTGCTTAATGCTTTTAGTAAACATTCAATAGTGGTTAGAAAACTTCTCTGATCTGTTTGCTTAAAAAACAAGGCCTTGTAATGAGCTCGAAAAACTTTACTGCTGATGGTTTCCTAATGCAATCTTTTTGATTCAAAAAGTAGTTTAGTATTTTTCTTCCTCTATTCCATGTGTTCTGCCTGCTCTTGAATACTACCTGTTTGCTTTTCTTATACTTGAGATGTTGTGTGTAATAGAAATTGTAGTCAGAGTATGTTTTTCAGCAGCATGTTCTTACAGGATTGATCATTATAAAAGAGCTAGATTTAAACACTGGCAACACTTAAAGTGTTCTGCTTAAAGTCTATTGCTGCACAATAATGTCAAGGTGCATGAATAACTTTCTCCCTTGCAGGATCTTTCCTTTGTCAGTGAACCTCTTTCACTGAGGAACAATCACATTTTTTACCACAGGCACCATTGTTTAAATTAGGACAACCTTTTCTACTGGCTAGAAGATGAATCAATTAGATACAGAAGTTTGAAAAACAAGACCTGCTGTAACTTTTTTGTGATTGTTGAATACTCCTTCATGACAGTGAAGAATGGTGTAAGGATGGCTAATCAGAGAAGTGAACCAAAAAAAGTGTGATGAAAAAACCAGCTGCAGTTGTCCCAGCTCAGTCTGGCCAATTAGTATTTTCTGTGGTTTCTCCTTTATTTTTGGAAGTCTGCTTCTTCCTTTTCCTGTGTATTGTTTTCCTTGTCCTGCATTTCAGACTTCCTTGACCTTGTTATTGTTTCAGACATCCGTCTGGTTTGTCTCTCTAAAGTCCATATAGACATAATAGAAACTCCTGGGATCTTAGAGTTGTCTGTTTTGCTTCCATAACTTTCTATGACTTGAGAACATAGCAGTCAACATTCTGCTAAATGTTCAATCTCTTGGTTGTTGGAAGAGATTGACGCAGGATAATGGATCAGTGCTGTTTGAATCTGGCACTAATTTGGCCTTGTCATTTGTGTGCCAGTGATCCAGGGAGGGAAGGACTGAGTGAAAGTGGAAGTGCTGCCATTGATTTGTCTGCACATGTTAAATTAATTGGTCATCATTGGCAAAATACCTGTTTTATATAAAAACAGGTATTTTATGGCCTACTCAGTAATTGTTATTGGTAAATAGTGAGTCTTTGCTGTAATTCCAAATTTCTGAGCCTTACTAAGGTTTGCTTCTGAATAATTATTTGTAAAAAATATAAATTAGTTTATTATGATCATCACAAGAACTCAACAGAGCTTTGATACTGAAATAAATAAAAAAGGGAGACCATGCTGTACTTTGTGCTTGTATTTCTATTAATAAATGCTTTCCTTTTCTATACAAGATTAATGCAGTAAGTGCAGTTATTACAGATGCTGTAATGTAACTAGATGTGTTCAAAGGCTTCATGGCAGAAGTGTGGGGGTGGGCAGAAGCCTCTTCTTGCTTTATGGTTTATAGAGTTGTAAAGTGTTTTTAACAATTAAAAAGAAGCTCCATCCAGGCTGAGGCACTTCTGGATATCACTTGGTTCAACCCAGCAATCACATTAAGCAGGAGTGCCTGAAGCATATTACCCAAGCCCTGAAACAGCCTGGTTCAAGCAGGGATGTTTGGTCAGGTTTTGAGAATATGTGAGGTTGCGGACTCCACAACCTCTCTGCCAGTGTTTGAACACTGAGGAATTCCTGTTTTTTCTTAAAATGTCATGGATAGGGGCAAGTCAAGAAAGACTTGAAAGATTTGGTAACATGTTACGTCTTCCAGTACTTTCATAAGAGGAGTAGTTTCTGAATGTTAACTGAATGTAGATGTTCCATAATGTTAACTGTTCCTCAGTAGCAGAGGAATATTTGTGAACTGGCCACCTGGCATTGCAAACTTTACTTTCCTGCATTTCTCTTTTAAGCTACATTCTATTTGTTCTTTCTTCCAGATGCAGATTGCGTGTCTAGTTACCTGGAAAATAAGGCTGCTCTAGCTGTCAGCCATTTGAAAAGCAAAAAGGCAGACATCTAGAAAATGCTTTCCTGTATGCTTATGTATATTTTTAATCTTTTAGCTACTTAAATAGAAGACATGGAAATGTGATTATGTATTTTATTAAAGTTTTTCTGTTTTTTTTTAATTCCAGGTCTGTAACTTCTGTTCAGTCTATCCCAGTTAGGAGAGCTTTTTTTGTGATTTTTAAGCTTGGTGCTGTCAGCCCTGTGTGAACAAACCAGAACAAAAAGCACACTGCATCTTAGAAAACAAAATGCCACGGAAGAGGAAAACTGGTGGGAGTCCTTCTCAGAGGAATGGCAATTCTGACAGAGCTGCTGTTGCTGTATCCCAGGGGGACCCAAGCCACTTAGTGGCACAAGCAATGCGTTATGTCAATAAGGAAGAGCTCCTCAACAGCATGTCAGAGATGTTTTCTGACCTAGATCCTAGTGTGGTTTATATGGTTCTGTCTGAATGTGACTTCAAAGGTAAATAATATACAGCTGACATTACAGTTTTGTTTCATGTGCAGATAGCTCTTAAGTGGTGCAACTCCTGAAAAGTTAGTGTGGGTGTTGCAATCATATTTGTGAGTTTTAACTTTTTGTAAGTAGGTGAGTAATAATGTTTTGAAATTTTACAACCATGTAAGATTCTCCACTTTTAACAGTGTTTCTGTGAGCCTGATAAATGGAGCAGTGTGCTCCATAAATAGAGGTACTGTTTGGAGTGGGTTGTTCTGTGACACAGAGCAGGCACTGGTGGAATTGTGAGGAGAATCTGGTTTTGCCAGTTAGTTTCTGTGCCATATTCTACAAAATGCTTAAGCTGTTTCTGTACTAGGGGTATTTTATGTTCTAGATCACAATTTTTTGATGGTGTGCCATATGTGGTCCTGGCAGCATTTGCTTTTCCTTAAATACTTGAACTGAGCTTTTGTTTTACATTTATTTTGCACTGTTATCTTGTCGTGTTCACTGAGGATTAGTTTCTGCACGATAAATTCTGTTTGCCATGTTTAGTTCTCTGCACCCTTGCTGGAACTAAAGCAGAGAACTGGTTTCTTTCCCTACATTCTGCTGATCTGCATACCCAACTCTCCTGGCAGACTATTTTCATATTTATGCCCAGTCCCTCCCATTCTTCTGTGGTTTTAAAATTCCTCTATATGCAAGGTCATTTGCTTATGATAAAAGTACTGCATGAGGTGCAGGGGAATCAGCCACATATGGAGCATTTTAATCAATTTGCATTCATATGATCAGATGTGATTAACTGAGATTATTGTAAGAATATGTGCAAAGAAAGCAGATTTTGACATTTTTTTGTATGTATGAAAACTAGGTAACGATTAAAAGGACTGTTTTTATTACCTAAATTGTACAGAGTTTAAAATTTAGGAACAAGTGGGAGAGTGCTGTTATAATTGTTGTTCATTTAAAAATTGAATTTGATGGAATTACTGATTCATGCTTCAAACTCTTAATAAGATTCAACCTTTACCATAATGCAGTTTTATCAAAAGCTTATTGGAGAATGCAGTCAACACGTAGAATTCATAGCCTTGTACTGTAAACAGTAGTTTAAAAAGGAAAGGTTACCATATTTGAGTGCTAATAAGTTTTCATACAGTACAGAAGCTGGAAGGATGACAGAGATTTTGCTTAATGAGTGCAGACAGTCATACTTAAATGAGCTTAAAGTTTTTGCTGCACTTTCAGGAAAACAAGCTTAGCTTTAGGGCTCAGATGATGTTTGTGCCTGCTTTTCATTTTGTTCATGTTGATCACTGGCACCCTCTACTCAATTTAGTGGCTTTACAAAGAATTAATGCAGATCCTGGATTTTTCAGGGTATATTAGATAGGACATTTTAAAGTGGGCCATAGTGAATGTACTTTGCATACTTCTAGCTCTTTCATCCTTTGTAGAGTTTTTTGTTCATTTTACACTATTTCAGCTACATGAGATAGATTAGAAATAATTATCCATTTAAACATCCAGCTCTGATATTTTTTCCAGTTAAAATTTGTAATTTTTAGACATATTTCCATAGCAATTTTTAAGTTTATTAGGTTGTTATTTTTCAGTATGTCCGTATTGAATTCTGCCTTTACTTCTAATGAGAAATGAGTCAAGGGAATTTCAGAAGCTATCTTTAAAGGTGAATTACTGAACTGTCTTTTGGTTCTTTAGTTGTAATAAATGCTTCCTCAGGCAAAAAACTGCATGTGCATCAGCTTGGGTTTGTTTAGTTGACCATGCTTTATTCTGTTTATTTCACCCAACAGTAGAAGATGCTATGGATCATCTTCTAGAGCTCTCCACCCATGCCAAAGGAGTAGCATCTTCAAAAACCTTGAGTTTTGATTTAGCAGCATTATCATTACCTCTTGTTAATCAGCAAAGATGTACTGCAAATGAAGGAATGGGGGAAGGTACTGCAGCACATAGTTATTCTGGAGCAGCAATAGAAAAGGTACTGTCACCTGGTGTGCAGCTGACTGGAGAACTGGATTCCCTACTAGAAAATGCCTTTCAGAGTTACAGCTTGAGTGAGGAATTGCCTAATTCTGCAAATGACCAAATAGCACATGAGCACCCTGTGGAACAGGGTGGTCTTAACAAATTTCCTGAGTGGGAAAAACCTGATTCGGTTTGCAATGTCCTACCTTTTCCAGAGCAAGCAGAGACAAATAATGAGGTTTTAGAAAACTTCTGCTGTTCCCAGCCACCAGTGAGTCAGCTGAGCATCCAGACAAGCTCACCATCTGCATCAGACAGTTTTGCAGAGATACTGGAAGATTCTGATATGTTGGAAATACACCAGAATGTTCAACATGCTGTGGCTTCAGAAGTATATAAACTATCAAATGGAGAAATATCGTGTGAAAATTCTGATCAGACACAAAATACTGTTTTGGATCAAAGTAGTGTGAGTGCTGCTTCTTGTGGGTCCTCCCAAAGACCTATGGAACTAGGAGTAGCTGTTTCTGGAGATCCTAATTCAAGGTGCCTGGAACAACATGAAGATGCAGTGACTGCCTTTAGCAGTTACCAGAGTGCTTCTCTTCCAGAGGCGTGTATCTCTCCTGAAACATCCAGTTTCAAAACACAAAAACTTGCAGATGCTCAGCAAATTCAGCAGGGTTATAACTTAAATTTTCCTACACCATCAGCTCAGTCTCAACAACACTGGAATCTCATGGCTCCTGTGTTTTATCCATCCAGTGGAAGTCACAGTTTTGTAATTCCTGTGGCTGCCAATCCAGGGCAGTGGAGACCTATTTCTGACTGTAGAACTTCGGAAAAAGGACCCTTTCTTTCCTCCCCAGTGGTTTCAAATGCCTGGGATGGCAGCTCTTCTCTGAAGGTATGGGGAAATCAAGATAGAAACTCAAAATTGAACTTCCCGCAAGCACAGCAACCACGTGTTTGTCACATGATGAGAAAAAAGATGCAACTAATAGGTCAAGTACTTGTTCTTCTCAGAGGTGTTCCAGGATCAGGAAAATCATATTTGGCAAGGTAGAACATTTATATTGTGAGCTTCTAAAAAACATTGCTTTATCATGTACAGGATTTGGCATAGGCAGAGACAGTTGTAATTAGTAATGTGTAAACCCTAATTGCAAGCTACACAGTACATGCAGTATGATAGGTAATAATAATTGCTGAAAGCAGAGTTGCTTGCAGGTCCTTTCCTAGTGGAAATTGAAATAGGAATGATGAGCTTTAACTTCTATCACTGAGCAAAGGAGTTTGTCAGCAGAGCATCATTGCTGTAGTGTTAGGTCTGCTGTATTCTTACAGCCCCAGTTTATTTGGAGTGTTTTCATCGAATAACACTAATAGAAATATGCCAGCTCTTTACAGGCAGAAATTCCCCTTTCACTGTGTAACTTTTATTGTATAAGTAGTATATGTTAAGCTTCTTGGGGGGAATTTTTGATTCCTTCTCTTACTTTCTGAAAGCCTAGATTGAACTAAGACTCCTTTTGACTGACACCTGAAACATGTGATGCAATTAAGACAGGATATTTGTCAGTGTGAAGGTATGTCACTACATGTCGATGGAAAAATACCTCCCTTGATGTTTTGAAATGAGAGACATGTAGGGAAACTGTATCAGCTCTCTCCCCTAGATAATCCTCAGCCTTTGGAAAAAACAAGGGAGGGAAATTATTATAGATCATATTTGCTTGGAGGTTGATTTTTTTCCTCCTCTTACTTACATTTGCTGCTTCCGTTCCAAATAATTTTAGTTTTGTGCAAGAGTGTAAAAAAAAGTATGTATGGTAGTAGACATTGCAGCTTGGGAGAAGAAGGGGAAAAAGCTGTTTATTTCTTGATCTTTCACAGGAATTTGCTTGAGGATAACCCAGGTGGAATCATTCTTAGTACTGATGATTACTTTTACAAACATGGACAATACCATTATGATCCTGATTGCTTAGGGGAAGCACATGAGTGGAACAGGAAAAGAGGTGAGACATAAATAAGGGATTAGCTTGCTCACACTTCTGAGCTTGTGTGCTGTTTAAAAATCTGCCTGGCTTGTTATGTGACATTTACCCCGTTGTAGAAGTATTTTTTAATATGTGCAGAAAAAGAGTATGAGCACAAACTCAGAAGTCATCTATTTATTGTGTGTTTTGCAATTAAAAATGCCACTGTCTTTGTCAAGAGTATGTTTTGTCCTCAGATTTTATAATGGTATATATTTTGGGTAGTGTCCCATTTCTAGAGATATTACCTACACCATCTCCCAGAACTATTTTCTTCTGAGATGATCCATAATATACATATACAGTATGTAATGAATACACAAATAATACACAGATATCTTCTCCCTCTTGGTTATCTTTTTTTTCTCTTGTACACAAAATTGTTGTCAAATTTAAACTAAATTATAAGAGCAAGACAGAATAAATTATTTTTCCCCATTTCATAATTGGGTGGGGTTTTTTTGACAGTGACCTGTGCTAAACTCACCATAGAACAAGTCTTTTTAAGCTTTTACTTGCTAAATTTGAACCATGATCCCTTTTCTGCTGTCTACTAGTGGAGAAATTAAATATTAAATGTGGGATTCAGCAAGAACTGTGATTGTTCAGACACATTGTAACATGGCTACAGAAACATGGTGCTGTGTCTCAAAGTTAGTGGTTCTATACATTCTATACATTTCATTAATGTGTGCTTAAATTACAATAATTCTTTTGGTTTTTCATATTTTGTACAGTTTACAGAGTGGACTAATCTTAAGACTGTTATAAAGCCAAGAATTTTGTATGCAACAAAGAAGTCCACTTTAAGGTGATCATGTAGTTTTTTTAGTTTAATTTACTGATTGATTAGTCATCTTGATGCATTTTACATCTGCATTTTCATTCCTTGATTATCATACATATGTTAATTCAAAAGCTAATGCCATATCTCAGTAGTTTTTACATGTGAGGGGGGATTTCTGAAATAAAGGGCCTTGAAACAGATCAAGCTATGGCAAGAGTTCTTTACACAGTGGTTAATCATTATGGATTATCTACATAAAAATAGAACAAACTTAGAGAATGAGTATTAATATGTTCACCCTATTGTAATGAAATTAACTGTATTACCTTGTTTTGTACATGTGTATTTTTCAGCCAAAGAAGCGTTTGAAAAGCGAATCTCTCCTATAATAATTGACAACACAAACATACAAGCATGGGAGATGAAGCCTTATGTTGCTTTGGTTAGTATTGCAATTTGACCAATGTGAAAAGAGATTATTGTCTAGCATGGCAACAACGTATGTTTTAAAATGGGAGTGTCTTTCACAGTCTAGCTTCTATTCCACAAGGAAGTCTGGAGTAAAAGTGCCAGTGTTGCATGGACTCATTGCTCAGTGTCATGTGGTGTATGAGCATTAACCTGGCCCAGTCACCAAAAGCCGAAGCCAAGTGCTTTGCTCTTGGGGCCAAAAGTACATGTTGAAGAAATTGGATTTTGTTCCTCTTTTGTATGATCAGTAAAATTGGAAGCTGCTTTAGAAATCAACAGTAATGAATGAGTGATGTCTGATGCTTTGTAAAACTTGAAAACTCAGTTCCATCCTAAATATAGAGGCAAATACCAGTTGGAGGCTGGAGTTACCAAATATTGCTAGCTTGCTTGTAGTTATGCAGATTTACTTAATATTTGTTGTTGAAGTGATCCCACCTTTTCACATAATAGTTTTTAAATGGATATCAACACTTTTAGAGTTGCGAGTGTATTTTGCTATTGATCATTAACCGTGTTGGTAGTTAGAACAACATTATTTTATCAAATTGGTTCTGATTAACTGAAATAATACAGTGCAAAAAAGTATTGTAATATAGGTCTGGGATTTCTCCTTGCCTGTTACAGAAACACAGCAGAGAGTATATATATATATATATATATATATATATATATATATATATATAAAATATACAATATACATATAATTGACAGCTTTTGAGCAGATACCTTGCATATGCTGCATGTGCTAATAGATTAATGAACAGTGAGACTTTGACACACATAATTTTTGTTAATAAAATGCTTATTTTATTATCCTTGCATTTATTAGCAACTGTCAGATTAGCAGTTCTTTTATAAGTTATGTCTTTATTTTGCTGCTTGCTGAAATCAAGATGCAACAAGAGTTCTTGCAGAAGTGCAGTGTTTGGTACAGTGATAAGAATTTTTTCTGAAAACAGGAATGGGGGGAAACAGCACAGTACTTGCAGTGTTTCTCCTGATTAGACTGTAGGCTCATTTTCTGTCATGATGAGACTGAACTATATAGAAACCATTTACTTGCAGCTTGGTCAAGTTTCCCATGTGGCAGGAAGGCTGTCCACAGTAGCTGTGCTAATATAACTCAATTGCTTGTTTTGGAGCTGGTTCACATCTGGTCAGCTCTGAATGTAAGCTGTGCACTTTCCTCTGTCTTGGAGAGGCTGTGTAGAAATGTGTGTGCTGTATCTGGAAAGAGATGATGTTTTGCAGTGTTGTCTCAGAAGACACATCATGGCACATTTAATTTTATGGCAAGAGATACAGAAACGTTTTTTAAAAAATCTCAGTTTATATAAACTGAAGTGCCACACTGAACAAAAATGTTTATTCCAAAGGTTTTATTCCATAGGTATGCAAGCTATGCATATAGTGTGCTTTGTCATAGAAATAAGAAATGGATGATGTGGCATGTTCTGTTTTATATTATATCTCTTTATTCAGGCTCAGCAGTTCAAATACAAAGTAATGTTCCGAGAACCAGACACTTGGTGGAAGTTTAAACCAAAAGAACTGGAAAGGTAAGAATGTAAAGGAAAATAACATACTGGACAGTACGAGCTATGATTGCTGCTTACCTCTTCTTTAGCAGGACTTTATATTACTTAGGGCTGAAATTAGCAAGACATGAACCTTATGTAAGTGAATAATAAAATGTAAGAAAATATAATGAGAAAATTGGCTAGATGCCAGGTTCAAATGTTGTGTGAGCAAAGTGAAGGCCTGTGTCCCTCTGGGGAGGGACTGCAGCTCTTTAATGTCCTTTTTATGGCTTGGATGCTGGGACAGAGTGCACTCTTAGCAGATTCACAGGTGATATGGAACTGAGCAAGAGTAGTTTATTCAACCTTAAGCAGAGATAATTGAAGAAGAATAGTTGTGTTGTTTTCAGCTACCTTTTGAAACATTATAGAGAAGACTAAAAAGAGTTGTGCAGGGATAGGACAAACTAAACATGATCAAGTTGTAACTCCAGATTACATTAAAAAAAAAGCCCAACATTTACTTTAAAGGTGGTTAGGTACTGAAAGAGTTTGCCCATAGAGTTTATAGACTTTCAGTCATTTCGGATATTCAATATCAGCCAAAAAGCTCTGGGCAACCTGATCTAGCTGTACTTCCTCTGAGTAGGAGACTGAAGTATAGGAATTCCAGAGGTCCCTTCCAACAGAAGTTCTTTTCTGATTTTATGGTATCTGTTGTCATCTGAATTTGCATGATTAGCTTAAGGTTGGCTGCTTTTAAAGTGAGGTAAGATAGATTATTTTCCTTTTTAAAATAAAAGTTAAACTTTTTCTTCTGTATTTTCAATTTGTCTTTTACTATCCTTGACAAGATTCACTTGTTCTAGGTGGCACTGCAGCAGAACACAATGCTAATTGGTGCTTAACAGAGTTAGTGAAAATTTCTGGCCAAAGGGTGTCCAGAATAATAGATGAATACGTTTTCTTCAAGGCTCAACGAGTTCTTTGTTTAGCAAAACCAAGGAAAGAAGACTGAATTCAGAAGTCTTCTGTACCCAGTTTGGTATCCTGCATCACTGTCAGGATCTGATATAGTGTGTTTTCTGAAACTTACTTGAGGAAGATGCATTATTAGTACAGTTTTAGATTTTGGTATTATGCAAAACATCCAACTAACTGCAGTACGGGGAGACCAGATGGGGTGGAAAAGTGGAGCAGCAATTTGTCTGATGTGTCCTGTTTGCAATGCCTTAGTGCACTGATACAGAAAGAATTGCTGTCTCACAGCTTTTGATCTGGCTCCCTGAATTCTTTGGTTAGTCTTGCTGTAAATCTATTACATTTTTCTCCTTTGTCATTGTAATACAGAAGTTTGAAATGACTTTATATTTGTTTATTTTCAATTCATAGGAGAAACATTCATGGTGTATCTAAAGAAAAGATCAAAAGAATGTTGGAACGCTATGAACGCTGCCTTACTGTGAGATCAATATTGGATTCTTCAGTTCCAGACAAATCAGAAGCTGCTGGTTGGAGTGAAGATCCTTGTCAGGAGGGAAGCCAGAGGTTAGATTCTTTCACTAGCTTTATAGCATCAAATAAAAGACTAAAAATGTAGCCTTTTAGCTTCTTAGCAACAAAACCTGGGTAATAATGTCAAATGGTGAATGTGTTTAAAAAGACAGTTAAGTAACATGAAAAATCCCTGCATAGTTTTTTTAATTTTTAAGAATTTCAGGATTGTCAGAAATGAGTAGTCAAGGGATCTAGTCAACTTTCCAGTGCTTTTGAAAGCCTCCCATTATAGCAGTGTTACTTTTCAAGAAGCCAGTCTTGACTGACTTGCTGTTATCTTAGAAATGTGTTGTTGGATGTATGCTATAGATAAAAAGCACTAAAAATCTCTAAATTGTTTTTTAGAAAAATGTTGTCCCAAATAAGAGCAAATGACAATTTCCAAGTTTGTATGTTGATATTAGATTATATCTTGGTGATGGAAGGTGTATTCTCTGTGCAGTGGTAACAGGTTTTACTTGCTCTTCAGTATACTTGATTTAAACTTGCCTAGGTTTCCATTGGCTGTATCCAGGACTGTTCTGCAGTTGCCAGTCTGGATTGTGCTGTGTATTGTAGTGCACAGTGTCCTGCTCAGGAATGGCAATCCCCAGCTCAGTGCCCCCACTGAGACTCCCAAACCACACACTCACTGCTCATTTGCTCCCCCTTCCTCTTCCCATTCCTGCTCCAGCATTGATGTAGGTGGTATAAAATAACCTCCATGTTCTGGCCAAAACTAGGACACACACAGGAAATCAGATTTGATTTCAATTATTATTTCACTTGGATTTTGCATGTGTGATGTATTTGAAATGATAATTAATGGAATGTAGTTGATTGTAAAAAATGATTTGACAAGAAATGGCACATTCTCTCCTAGTTAATGTCTAGACTGTCTTTAGCATTAAGCCAAGAGGAGAGAGCAACAGTCATTAGATAAAAGTATATTTACCAGACTTGCTGATCTGAATGAGGAAGTGTCTGGCAGCAAAGTGCTTTGATACAAAACTGAATGCTGGAAATGGGATGGGGGGGCGATTGACTCCTGAGAAAGTGTTCTTAGCCCTGTGCTCTAGTAAGAAGAGCACAAAAGAAAGTTACTTAAGAAACTACTTACTAAAGAAAATTCATCTCTGCTTAGCTCCTTTTTTGTCGAGGAGTGTTGGAGTTACAGCTTGTTATAAATTTGTTTTCCTTCCACTAGAAGTCTAACTAGGTTAAACTCTCTATGCTATCTCTAACTGGAGTTAAAAATGTGGACAATGTTTTAAGAAGGTTTGAAATGGGTCTATATTTCATTCCAATTTGTCTTACAGAAAAAGAGAGGCACATTCTGATGTAAAGGAAGAAGAATGTTTTGCTTCTGAGGTGGAGCCTATTGAATTAGCTGAGGTTGATAAAACTTCTCCCAGTATTTCTCTAACATTAGAAAGTAGTTGTGACCCCGAGCATTTTCAGAAAGAGGAAAAAGAAATGGAAAATATCTCAGTGGAACACAATTCTGAGGACAGCACTGTTCAAGATGACTTGGAAATTAATTTATCAGATTGCATCAAAAGAGAGCTGCCCTTGGAGAAGAAGGAAGAAAAGGGATTAAAACCAGAAGAAAATACTGAAGCAGAAATGGATGAGGTTGATGTGATTCCAGCTGAAGAGACTATGAACTTACACACAGGTGGAGCTGAGGAACACAGTGATAACAACAGTCTCAAAGTTCAAACTGCAGTTGAACAATTGGGCAGAATGTGTATGGAACCAAAATCAACACAAACGAGTAACACAATGGAATCAAGCAGTTCGGCTTTTGACACATCAGGAAAACCAGAACCACTGAACTTTCTGGGTGACTGGCCCATGGAACAAACAATGGGACAGAGAGTCAAAAGATCTAGAAGACTAGAAAAATCTCCTCTGAAGAGTGATAAGGAAGGTGAAACTCCCAGTCAGCAGCATTCTGAGATAGGTAAAGAGCAAGTGGACTTGCCTAAGACATGTACTGTTGAGAAAGGACACGAGCATGAAAGTCTACCCTGTAGCTGTTACTCTGTTAGTTCAGATAAAGTTACACCAGAATTGCAAATGTTAGAATATTGGCCTGTCTCACCCTCGTTAGAACAGAGACAGCAAAGGTCAAGGAGAATGAGAAAGACAAATTTAAATCAGTGTGATGAAGACAGAAATACTGAAGACGACACTAATATGAATGCTCTTGAGACTGTGCATGTGGTTCATGGGTCACCTGTTTGCACTGAAGAGCAACCAGATTCAAGGAGTTTGCCTGTACACCAAGAGGAAATAGTAGGTAGTGAAACAGTAAGTGAGGAAAAATCCCAGCAAAGTAAGAGAACAAGGAAACATCACAAATTAGCCCTTACTTTTACAAACAGCAGCTTGCCACATCCCAGAGAAGAGGACCATTTGTCTAAACTTAACCTGGCAGAAGAGAAACAGGAAACAGACTTATATAGGCAAAAAAATAGCTATTCACAGACTGAATCACAGGACTTTGCTCTCCTGTGGAGATTAGAAAAGAAAATGCTTTTTCCCGAGACAGCAAAAATACTGTATGGGAGGTTAGATGGCTTCAAACCCAAAGACATAGATAATGTCTCAGATTCTCAGGAAAAAATACCCTATCGAGTTACGTATGATAAAAGTACTTTTGTGGAGGAAAGTGAGCTTATCAATATTGATGAGTCTGAAAAACTAGATATACTCTGTAAGCTCTTTGAGTCTGTTTCATTTGAAGCTCTGAAAGATCTGTATGAAAGATGTAACAAAGACATAGACTGGGCCACAGGTGTGCTGTTAGACTCTGATGAAAAGTTACGTAAAGCTGTTGATACTGAGAGCTTTCAGGTAAGCGAAGCTGAGCCAGTGGCCACAGACCTTGATTTCAAGGCAAGTATAAACTATGACGAGAATCTCAAAGACTGCAAACAAGCCCCACAAGTACTTGGGGCTGGTGATACCTTTGAGACTTTAGAAGGCAAGGACTCACCACTCAGCATTGCAGAAAGTAGGGCTGCCAAGACACCCGTGACAAGTGCTGATGTTTGTGACTCATTCACTGCTACCTCATTGGAAAATTCAGTGGAAGTGAAAAATTCTGTGGATTCAGCCCCTAGAACTAACACAAGCAGCTCAGCAGCAGGTGTCATGGAGCTGTCTGTTTTAGGAAAGCAGAAGGGAGGGAGTGAGAGTCCTCTTGAAGAAACTGTAAATAAGCCATCACTTTTACAACTTGATGCAGCTTTGCCTCATGATCCTAACACAACTTCTACCAATTTGAAATCTGAATTAAACAATGAAAGTGACAGTAACCCTTCAGAAAGCAATGCCAAAAATTCCAAAGGGACTGGTTTGTTACTGGAAATGGATCGTGCACCTCTGGTTGGTCCTAGCAGCAATAAAGAACTGGAGATGGATAAAGAAACTCAGGAGAATTGCAGGGAGATATGTGGTAAAGAAGAAATTGACACTCCAAGCTTGGCTGCAACTAAAGCCAAGAGACAAAACCCTATACCAGCATCACATGCAGCCTTCAGTATAGATTGCCTAGAACTAACATTGCCTCCTGAATTGGCACTCCAGCTGAAAGAGATATTTGGACCTGTTGGCATTGATGCAGGTAAGATGTAATTATATACATGTTTTTATGAAAAAAAAAAAAATTACTTGGGTAGTAAACCTTTCTTTCTTTGCCTGTGCTTTTTTCTCTTCATGCTTGATTTTTAGGGAGTAGATTCCTGTAACTCCTCATGATACTGGCGGTTGATGTTAATGCAGAAATAAACTGAACTAAGCATGGCATAAAATATAAGTGCAGTAGTGCTACCTTCTGCATTTGTCTTTTTGTACATGCACATACTTCAAAGTAAAAATATATTTGCTTATTTGCATTCTGAGCAACAGGCCTTTCAGCTTATATTCAAACTCTGAGGAGATATTTAGATGATAAGGAATATGCAAATTGTGGCTGATTAGGAAAGAAGAAAGGGAAAAAAAAACCTTTAGGCATCACATAAGTTGGGGAACAAGAAGATGGATGGTTAAGGGAGATGAAGTTGGCTGTGTCCTTAAAAAGATGACAACAGATCAGTCTGCTGGCAGATTATGGTTAAGGAAGTCATAAGCAGCTTGAACATGCATCTCACAAGTTAAAGAGTAATAGAAAAAGGAAAAAAGAAAATAGGAGGAATATAAGATTGATGTTTTTCTCTCTTTTTTCCCCACACTTTTCCCCTTTTTTTCTCCTTTCCGTCTTTCATCTTATCTTGAAGATTGCTTTATGTGAAACCCTGGATACCTGATTTATTGGTGGGTTTGATTACTGGCCTCTTTGCCTTACGTGCCTACCTCCTTAAAAAAAAGTTTGCTTTTTATAGCAGAAGAGTGTTTTATTGTGTCTGAAGTATGCTCAAAATTTTTATTTGACACATACATACTTCTTGCTTTTTTATTTTTGAAAGGGTGAGAAATACCCTTTTTAGGAAAAAGAGCTTTTGTTATGATACCATGATAATTTCTGCTGTTTCCTTTAGAGTTTGGGGGGATGCTTGGAGTTTGTCTCTCTGAGTTTGTGTGCTGGAAAGGAGGGATGTGACTGCTGTTGGGCTGTGGTGGGTATGTTGTACAGAAAAGCAGTTGCCATGTGGATTGCAATGGAACAGGGGGAATCACAGTTTTGTGGATGAAACTGTTTTCAATTAACAATGGCTTTGTAAAAGAAGGGTCTGCTAGAAAAACTGAAAAGAGAAGTAAAAATACCACTGTCCAGGTAGTCATAGTTCAACAACATACAGTTAATGTTGACTTGTTTCTTTCCTCGCCTTTCAGAGTTTTTGAACACCTGAAAACAATTTCTGTGGAATGTGCTTTTTTGTTTAGATGGTTTTTTTAGGCATGACCAGTTTATGTAGAATATCCAAAGTTAAAATTAATAAGTCTAGGATACTGTACTTTAATTGCTTACATAAGTTTTTATAGAATGCTTTTAATGAATATATTCTCTTTGTTCCTCAAGGGTCACTAACTGTTGAGGATTGTGTGGTTCATATTGATCTGAATTTGGCAAAAGTGATTCATGAAAAATGGAAAGAATCTATTCTGGTCAGTAGATTTCTTGCTTATGATGCATTGTGGCATGCCTGTATTTTGTCAGACCATTTGTCTTGGTCTAAAGGTATTATCTTTGTAAGAACAATGATAAAATATAATAGTAGTTTGTAAAACCTGTGGAGTGTATCAGTATGTCATAATCATTGGAGCTATTGAAAAATGTTTTAAGGGATGTCATGAGTGCCTCATCATGAAAACAAGATTCTTAAAAAAGAAGGATCATAGTGCACAATTTCACTACAAAATTGATGAAGAATTCCACTGGCCAAAAATCCTTATTGGTTTTTTGACCTGTAAATACAATTCTTTGATTAACTATTCTCTATACAAAACATCTCCGCGTGCAATAATTGAGATGAGTTCTCTAACTTATGTTCCTTTACAGCTCTGTGAAACTTGGAATGCCTTTTGGCAAAATTTTTATTTGGGTTATGTAATTAAGCCTATGAAGTCTTAGCAGTGGGGCATGTTTCTCTGGTTTGATGTGTTTTTAGCAAGATAATTTTAGCTTACAAATTTCACTTCAGAATTATTTTTCCTAGATATATTTTTTAAAATACCGAATCTTTGAGAAGTATTGCAAGACCTTATTTTGAAATTGCTTTAATTAGAAGCTCACACTTGCAAAGTTTTCCTGCAAAATTCATAACTTACAACATTCACGATTTTACTATTTTTATTTAGAAGCGTCAGAGGAGAGATGAATCTTCTAAGTCGTCTGCAGAAGGTATGTCATGTATTGCTTTTAATTGTAAAAGTACTTAATGTTCATTATAAAAGCATTTAATTATTTGAAACTTAAGGTAGCAAATGCTCCATCCATTAAAAATAATGACTTTATTTATTAGACTAAATTGTATTGCCTTTGGATCCATTTACCAATTTCTTACAATGTGTGGGGGAGGGGAGAGCAGTTAATTAAGAGCAGAATCACTAGTTCCAGATAAAGCCTATAATTTTATGTTGTTCAGAAAACTTGGAGAAGCTCTGGTTGAAGCAGACAGCCTTTTGGTAGGAATTATCTGTGGCAAGAAAAGGAGCAGTCAGAGAATTACTAGCAGAGTAAGATTTCTGCAGGCGAGGAAGGGAGGTCAGGAATACAACAATGACAAGTTGCTGATCAGAGGTGATTTTAGCAGGAAGATGGATACCTTGTTTAAAAAGTGTTAACATCTCTTGCAGTCCAGTTTTCATTCAGGTCCCAGAAGAAATGTCCCTCTATGGCAGAACCCCACTGCAGACTTGGACTGCAATGTGGGTGCAAACTAGTGACCAAACAATGCTGTTGCCATTAACTTGTGGAAGTAGAAAACGAGATTGTTAAGCATCTGTCCTTAAGTTGTGGAAGAAAGGCAGGTAAACATACTAGTCAGTGATTCTTTTATAAAAGCAAACAAGCCCCACCTAATGTATGTGCAAGGTGATTTACAGCTTTAAGAAACGTCTTAGCACTTGAGAATTTGGTGAGGAAGTCTGGTGGTTTTCTTTTATTTCACAAAATAGATAAAGATGATCAGACAGTCTTTGGAAAATTGAAGTGGAGAAGGTGAAAGCCATGTGTTGGTTTTTGTTTTAGCATTAATAATCTTGTTTTAACAAAACTCAAACTGTGTAGATTGAAAAACTTGTCTTAATTATTTTGTCATTGCATGTATATATAACCAAGTAAGTGTTTTGTCACCCTACTTTTATTGTTTTTGAATGTCCTACAGTGTTTCAGCAGATAGATACAGATGACTCAGAAGTGCTGTTATCTCAGAATGCAGACAGCAAAATACAGAAGAAGAAATCGAGCTTGGCTGCAGACGCATCTAATAATGTACAGACAAAAACCCCAGCAACATCAGATGTTTTTCCATTTATGGATCATTGGAATGCTCAGATTCAGAAAGTTTCTCTCAGGCAAATAATTTCTGAAGAAATAGCGATGCAGGAGAGAGAGGACCTGGTATGGATAGCACCATTTTTTAAACGTGGATTAGATTCATTTCTGTTAGTGAAATAGGGTATGTCTTACTCGGTGACTCATCCCTATGTTGCTGATTACAGCTTGAATTTGTGACAAAAATGCATGCCAATTAGTATTGTTGATAACTGTGATACAGAAGTTTTGCTTGAGGTAGATGGTTCTGTTTGAAAAATACAGTCTCATTTAGAATATAATATTTTGGTTGTTTTCACACAGATCATGCTGCATTTTACTATCCAAGCTAGCATTTGTGTTTGGTTGAATTATTTTTTGGTTGCTCAGCTAAAACCAAAGATCAGTATAATCTTCCATGCTTTGCATTGTGACAGCAGTATCAAAAAAAAAAGTTCTTAGTTGGCTCCATGCCTTGTCTAGAAGTGTACTGAATTGGCTGTAATGTTTTGTTTGTTTGTTTGGTGGTTTTTTTTTTTTTTGTTAGGAGAACCCACAATATTCCTAACAGATGGGTCATTAAAATAAGTAGTTGAGGTTAATCTGCAACAAGTTTCTGTACCCACTTCTAAAGTAACTCTTTAATAGATTTTTACTAGTTCTTTGTTTTCCACACAGAATTCTTGTACCCTGCCTGTTTGGCTTGTGCCTGATACTGCCCTCTACTGCCCCACTGATGTTCAGAACAGGTGTTCTTATTTGTAATGGTCTCTGATAAGCAGCTGTCCTAAAGTAGAGGAGTTCTGAAGTGGTGTAGGAAGTTGTATGAATTAGCCTGTACTTGGAAAATGGCTTGTGGATTCTTTCTTTGAACTGCATGTATGTGAACTACTGATAACAACAAATGTCACGTCCACAGCTTTACTTTCAGTTTGAATTCATGGAGCTTGGCTTTATCTTGATCACTTCTTTTCTTTTTAAAAAAAATCTGAATATTGGAATGATCATTCCAATTGATTCTAGATTATAATTATGTCACCTTCTCAGATGACAACTAAGAATATTTATTATAGACACAGCTTCTGATACATCAAACCAAAATTGTTTATGCTGCTTAATAATGAGGTATTGTTTCAACCCCAGGCCCTCAGTATAAAGAGGAGGACTTTGCACAAGCTTAGCACTGGACTGAATGGACTGGCAGGGAATAAATTCCAAAACCTAAATCCCTCCTAAAAATCCTCATTTTACTTTGTCCAAATTATGGGGGACCTCCAGCTGCATTACTTCAAAAGACTGCAGAGTGCTGCAGTGGTGTATGATACAACTCACCTGTCCTTACTTTATGCTGATCAGTGTGGCAGGCTGGTATGGCACATTGTCATTGCTGTGAGTGCATACCAACTGAGTAGATACTTCTAAAATGGTAACAAATAATGGCAAAGTTGGATTGGCTCCACCTTTACTGTATTTTTTTCCTAATGAAGAACTTTTAATATATTTCTTTTGTTTTCTGGGTAGAATCGTGTTCCTTCTACAGCCAGAAAAGACTGTGCTGCTAAACTAAAGGAGAAGCAACTTTTTGAGATGTTTCCAACTATTAATCAGAATTTCTTAATGGATGTCTTCAGGGACAACAAGTAAGAAATCCTATTACTTCTTTGTAAAAGTGGTACTCAGTTACAGTCATAAATATTGAGAGTTAAGATGCTACTAAAGAATGGTTTTTTGCAAAGTAGTGCTTTTTGTTACTCTAAATAAAGGCAAAAAGGGTATAAAACTCAGTTTAGACACATTTCTTTTTAGGGCAGAATAGACAGTTTCTTTCACTGGGAGAAGAGTGTCTCTTGCTGTTGACCACTGTCTGACTGTCAGTGGAACTGCTTATTTTCTTGAGAGCTGGGGTTTAAATCTAGTGGGAGAAATGAGTGGGTGTGGTAATAGTAGGATTGCAGGAAATGGCATCTGCCCAAGAGGAAAACACAATCATCACCTGGTGTTACCTATGAGTACTTTCCTGGTTACTGCAGCTGCTCTGAGGGAATGAACCATCTCTCTATGCCTTCCTGCTGACATTCTCTCTCTCTTCTGCATTATGTTTCTGGGATATATGTCTACCTTCTTAAATCCAAGTGTCTGTGAAGTTTCTACCTTCTTAAATCCAAGTTTCTTTTTTTTTCAAGAGAAACATCTTTTTTCATCCTTGGCCATTTGAATGTCTGTCTCTACATATGGGTTTGCATACCTACTTGTCAGTCATGCTGCTTGTCCAGGTTGTTATAAAAATCTTTCCTGTTTAAAATATATCCTTCATCCACTTTTATAATTCAAACATTTCACCATCTTATTTTTCACGTTCAAAATTGTCCTCATAGTGTTGCCTTTCCCAAAATCTGTCTTTACTTTTGATCAGTCTGTTCTTGTTAGCTTACTAAAGAGCAAGAATAAAGAAGAAAAACAGCTTATTAGAAAGCTGTTGGCAACTGATGTCTTACTTAATTAAATTTGATAACAAAGTTTGACTAAAAATACAAGGATTTACCCTCATTAGGGTTTCAGAAAACTGAGCTAGTTTTAAATTAGTTTGAACTATCTAACCTTTACCAGAGAAGATTTAAGATGAACTATCTTACTCAGCCCAAAGAGCAGCATTTATTAATATCTTTTTTATTAAGGTAGGATGCAATTTATTTCAGTTATGTAATTTTCCTTTTAATGTTCAAGTGCCCCTCAGTTATGTTTCAATCGACCAAGACTGCATGTGTGTTGATGCCAGTAATTCCCTACAAGGAGTTTGCAAGCCTTTCTTTAATGAGCTGGAATATTCCATTCCTCTGTTTATTTTCATTGTAATCTAGTTCTGTAACAATATCAATGTTTGTTATAATGAATTTAGATAACTATAGCAGCTACTAATATATATTTGTAAAGTTACGGACTTTATTTATCCTTTACAGCTACTCTTTAGAACAAACTGAACAGTTTCTGAACTGTGTTCTGGAGGCAGATCCTGTACAAACAGTTATAGCTCAAGAAACTGCTCAGCAAAATGAAATTGTTTCTTCCTACAATGCTGCAAAGAACCGTGAGAAGAAGGTATTTATATTTTTTTTAACCATAGTTATAAACATAGCCAAAACGATGCTAATGGAAACACCCTACAATGCACCTGTAACTTCAACAATATGAATTCCTACAGGCAAAAAAAAGTAAGGAAGAGGATGATCCTTTATGTGAAATGTTTCAAGACTTTGAGTATCCACAGTATGATGATTTAAGAGCAGAAGCTTTTTGTCACCAGCAAAAGAGACAGGAATGTTTGAAAAAGGCTGGAGAGGCCTATCGCATGGGTATGAAGCCTGTGGCAGCATTTTATGCACATCAGGTAAACAAAAATATTGTGCTTTTTGTCTGAACTTAGGGAGGTGTTTAAACCCTGAGTTGGAAGTGATAAGGAAAACATCATGCCTGCTAGAGGTGATGGATTTGGTCACTGTTCCCTGTTCCCTGTGTATTATATTGACAATCACAAGTAAATTTGCTTCCACTAGTAATGATACTGGCCCAGGAAGCTAATGTAACCAAATCTAGTGTGAGACCTCATGAAAGGTGATATCTAGTGCTTAGTCACACATGCTCCTTTGTCTTAGATCTCTTTCACATCCCATCATGTCCTTGTAAACACCAAGATTTGTGTCCAAGTGATCTGGCTAGGTTCACTGGAGTGTGACATGGACTGCAACAAACATAATGTTTTTGAATCCTCTGTATATGTTGGTGCTGAACTGTTCTTAGACACATCTTCTGTACTTTATAGGAGTCAGGTGTTAAGATGTCATCTTTTGCCACTGAATCTTGTTTGCTTCATCCTCCCTATATCTTGGGCAAGATTGCTGCCTGCTGTCTTCACTTCTTCATTCTGACTATCTTTATGGCTACAGTCTGTCTTGGGTTGGGATAAATGAGGTGTGTATGTCATGCTTTTCATGATACATCTGGTTATGGACTGTAGATCTGCTGCTGATCAGTCTTTCATGCTCTGACCTTGGAGCACTAGCTCTTTGGTCTTGATTCAGGCACATTTCTTAGTATGCACCAGTTTGAGTACTGCTGATCAGTGCTGTTGATCCTACTCTTGCTTTTAAGTCTAATCTCATCTTGTAATCAAAGTTCCTCTACATTGGCTTCTTAGTGCCTTCACAGGCACTAAGCATGTCCCTTGACATCATGCTTAAAAAATGTGTTACAAGTATCTTCAAAGGTTGTAGTTTCCCCCGATCTAATAGTATATAAAAATTCAGTAAGAATTCACAGTATAGAAGCATTTAATTCTAAACTTGGAATTGTATTATGACAGAACAAAAATGTAATAATAAATCACTTGAATTTGCTTATTCAAAAAGCTTTCATGCAAGTGGTGTAACTAAATGTTTAGATTGTTACTGTGCATGTAGGAAGTACAGATTATCAATTTTTATAATAAACTTTTTATGGTTTTTATGTGTTTTATCCTGTTTAATATATTCTTGTAGTTTTGAGACAAAGATGTTCAGGATTTTAAATAGAAGTGTAATTTCAGGTCCTTACTTTGGTTCTTATCCATAAGAACAAATACAATCTATTGTAAATCTATTGAAATTTATTTATTATATACTTTCCTTTAGGTAATAAAAAGGCAAACTAGTCTACCTTTATTAATAAAAAATACTTTATTCCTGGTGGCCTTTGTCTTGGGAATCCTTTGCAAGTGGGTTACAGAGCTGCTGTCTTGGGTCTGACACTAACACACTTCGAGTGATCCATTTTAAGAAAGTGTAAGACAGATTTTCACTTTTGTTCTCTTGAGCCTTTATCAGTGCAATACCTGGAGTTCCTTCCATTCCTTTTTAGACTGTGCCTACAGATCTTCAAGGACATAATTTGATGCTTTGATCTCTCAGATACTACCATTGCAAGGTTCATGGGAAGGAGTTGGTACTTGTTCACTCTGTAGTAAGGTGACTAACTGTACTGGTCCTTGCCCTCATTCCAGAAGAGACTTACTGACCTTGTCAGTCATAAAATATGTCAAAAAGTATTGGGAGAGATGATAGATGATGATATTATTATAGTTGTTGTTACTGTTACTATTATTATTGTTATTATTTACCCTTGGCTTGTCTGAAATTTCGGGAATGCGTTCGGAAGAATTAACCTCAAATACAACAGTCAGCAGCTTTTCCTAATCTGTTCGGCAGTTTCTCTGATACTTTCATCATAATTTTAGCAAAATACTTGCAGGAAATAAAAAATCTATTGTTAGGAAAATAAATTTGCAACTCATTATGGAGTGTAACTTGTTAGCTTACGTACAGACCTTATGATTTTGTGCCTTTTCTGCCTTTCTTTCCCTCCTTTTAAGGCTTTTGTTATAATGTCTTCTTTGTGCCAGCTTTGAGTAGTTTCTCACAAACAGATTTAATGAAATCTTCCTGTGAGTAGGTCTCACTGAGCCTCTTGCAGAAGTTCTGCTAGAATTATAAATTTTATTAGTTCAAACTTGAACTAAAAGCACCCTGCCAGTGCTGTCATTTTGAAACCACTGAGCAGTGTGGAGCTAAAATTATTTCTTGGTGTGTAATAGTCATTGTGCTTATGAATAAAGGGTCGCCTTCATGAGCAGAAGATGAAAGAAGCTAACCATGCTGCTGCTGTGCAAATCTTTGAGAGAGTAAATACTTCCTTGCTGCCTATGAATGTGTTGGATTTGCATGGTCTCCATGTGGATGAAGCCGTGAATCAATTGTCCAGAGTACTCCAGGAGAAAAGGGAAGGTAGGGTTTAGGTAATAATTCTTACCCCTAAAAATTATTCTCATGATGAGAAGAAATCATGATGCATGGCAATATTAGAGGGAATGAATGTGCTTTAATAACATACATGTTAAAAACAACTAGGCTTTGTGTTGTCTTGTTTTCAAAGTACCCCAGTGGAATTGTTTTTCTTTAACATGACAATGATTTTTGTTGTTCCTGTCTCGCCCCCCTCCCCCTGCTTCTTGGTAAATCTTCTTCCTTGTGTTTTATCCCTTTTGATTACTATTATTGAATACTTGGTCTGTCCTTCATGACATTTTTTACTGAGATGATGATGCAACCATATGTATTCCCATTGCATTGCTTTGTCACAACTATGTTGCTTTTATAATCTTAAAAGAAAAATTACTGTGTTGGAATTGTAACAACAGTGATGATATGGTCTTCAACTTCTACATGAAAGTGTGAGATCTGAGCTACCTTTCAGAAACTTCTGTTATCAGTTTGTTGGCAGCAATGCTTGAGATCAGAATGCTGCTGCTTCCAGAAATGTCATTTTATGCAGTTTTGCTTGAGAGCTCATTTTTTCTCATAGTGGAGAGTTCAAGTACTTCATGAGTGTCCATGCTGTAAAAAGATCACTTTTCTGCATTACCATTTACCCTCTAAATTTAAGCACATTGGGAATGCTTCTGTAATAAATATTTCTTACACAAGATACTGCCACACAAACAGGATTTTTTGAAGGAGTTGCTCCTCAGAGTATAAATAAAAGTGTTCAGTGAGGCTTTAGATAACCCTTGTCTTTCAATGTGCACCAGAGATAATTAAATTCCATTATCTGGTCAATTCCTGCAATGACATTTGTGCAATTTAAACTGTAACCTAGTGCTTTTTCGAACTAAATTTCCAGAACTGTACTTAAATCAGCAATGCTGAAATTGATAGTAGGGGCTCTCTGTTCAGTCTATTTACCTAAAGCTGAAAAAAAAAAGTAGTTAATTTCACTGTATGTACATGGGAAAAGGAACAATACTGGGAACTTTCTTTTGCTGCCACAATTAACAGTAAATAAATATAAAACCTAAATAAAGTTACTGTGTGGGGGAGAGTAGTTGAAAAAACACGTAATGTGAACTGGTAATTCCAAACTGGCAAATCTAGTTGTGAGAATCCAGTTTAATTTTTTTTCCTCTTTTTCAAACTCTTCATCAATTTAGGTTGCTGTTATCTCTGGGAAGAGAGCAATTTCTTTCATTATCATGGCTAAGGGCCCTAATAAAACTCATGGAATGTGTTGATCTGTTGAATTCCATGCTCCAACACAGCAGAAGATAGTCCAAATAATGTGGCATAAGTGTCAAAAGCTGGATTTATATTTTCTTTCTTCTTAATTTCTTTATTCAATAAAATGTTATTTCTTTATTCACATTAATTTAAGATAAAACATGAAGGAGCACCACTTAAAAATTCAGTGAATGACACTCGCCTCTTTTAATTTTGTAATTTAAATTTATATCACAGAATGTAAATTCCAGTTGAATATTAGATGACAGTAAAGCTTCTATGAAATTGGAGGGATTTTGTGATCATTACATTATGCATTTTGCAAGCAGTCTAGATTTCAAGTTTGACTTTTTCAAAATGGGGGAAAATGGCTATTTGTATCTAAAATATGCATATCATCATGGGAAAACAAAGCTCCAAATGAGTAGTGAGAGTTTCCAGAGGAATGCATGGAAGGCTTGTACTGCATGCCAAGTCTCTGCTGAGGAGAACTTGAAGTGTTGCAATTCCTGCTGTTGCAGAGTACCAGCAGAGTGGTGGCAAACCATATCTCAGTGTTATCACGGGAAGAGGAAGCCATAGTCAGGGAGGAGTTGCTCGCATCAGACCAGCAGCTATCCGATACCTCACAAGCCACAACTTCAGGTGAGTTTAGATTTTTGTTACTGATAATTTTTTTTTTCTTGAACCACATTTAAATAACTGAAAATTGAAGTTTAGTTTTAGAATGCTGTTAAACTACTGCACAGATTAGGGCACGTCTGCTGTTTCAGATTAAATTAACTCAGTTGTTTCACAAATCTGATGCAGTTGTGTAGTAGCTGTTAAATGTTAATTCCTTTCCTCTGAGATAGTTTAATTCCATATTTCCACTCAAGATTGCTAGTTTTACTGTGAAAAACTGTTAATCCTGCTTTTTATTTGTTGCAATACTTGCATTTGTGTTCAGTTTATGAGGGATAGCAATTTAGTAAGTCTGGGCTCGCACCAATGTGTTGGCTGATTTTTATATAGAGCAGTGTAGGAAGGTGAGACTCAAAACCAGCAATGACTTCCCATTTCTTTCTTGGCTTCTACAAAATAGAAGGATGAAAATCCATTTCAAAAGAAGAGGAAATGAAAGGGGAACAGGAATAGAAGAGCAGAATTAATAACCAAGAATATTCAGCAGCTTTTTCTTTGCTCGGATCTTAATCTTAGTTTCTGCTTTTTCAAGGTCTTCATATCTCCAGACACTGAAAAATCCTTCTTCAGTGTCACATCTGCTGATCACATAATGCTGATTTCCTGACTCTCACATGCACAATATACTTGACTGAGGACCTTAGCACTTTCCATATGTTTGATGAGAATTGAAGGTGATGCATTGCATATAGTTTACATGTTGAAGCTTCTTTTTTTCTTGTTTCATAGGTTCACAGAAATAAAACCAGGCTGCCTGAAAGTCATGCTGAATTGAGGAGTTGTGGAAAGAGGAATATAGAAACTGAGGTGTCAGATGACTGCCGGGTAACAGAAAAAACCCCATGTTTTGAACAGCTGCACTGGTATTTTTCAGTCCGTTTTAAAGGATGATATTTTATTAAACTGATCTCAATTTACAGCAAGTGGATTTGTCAGTATGTTTCCAATAATTTTTTTCTGTGGAGTAGAACTTTTTTTGAACCTGCAAAAGGAAGATACTTAAAAGGTTTTGAAGTCTCAGAAATGCAGATTTAAGAATTTTGCTGAGAAATATATGATGTTTTTAACAGAAGTTAAGATACAATTTTTAATATAACTATCTTCTTAGCATACCTAATCTGCCTTTTGACCCTTGCACGTCTTGATTGCTGTGGCTTCTGTACTTCTAAAACATATTATCTTATACAAAGTTATTTTGTAATTCAGAACTTTTGCTAAACCCTTCAGAATAGCAAAGGAGAGGCAGAAACTGAGCAACTACTGGTATTTCAAATCCAGTTACATCTGAGTGCTGAGTATTTCCAGGTTTCTTTAAAAATCTTGTGTCTTTTTAGTGGTTATGTTGAGTTCACCAGTTCTGTTATCCTGACTTCCCTCAAAACTTCTCCAAATCCTGAAGGAGGTTGCATATAAGGCCAGCTGTGTGTTTGGTAACTTGGCAGATTTAGTGTGATCTCTTAAAGGAAAACCACAATGCTGTTATTCAGTCTCTTTTGGAGATCCACCTACTGGATTAAAATTGTTTCTTTCTTTGTAGCTTTTTAAATTCAGCAAATGCAGTATTGTTTTACTTTACAAGTGTCTAATAATGATGTCTTCATTCTCTGTGTATTGTTTGGTGATGTCCTTTTAGAAAATATGATAATGAGACATTTTAAATATATTTTTAACATCAAAGTGAATACTAATATTGCAGAAGTAATTGCCTAACTGGAAAATCTGGGAGTACAGAAGTTACTCTGATTTTGATGGCATTGCATCAGCATCTAGAAATACCTGTGTAAAAACCAAAACAACATAAAAAGACCCCAAGCAAAACCCTTCAGAAATGAAATATAAACGTCTCTACTTTTGCACGTATTTCCAGTACACAATCAGAACACTTTTTTAATAGAAGTATCTTGTAGAATACATCACTATTTTTAGTGATTTATCTTTGCCTCCTGAAGGGCATATGAATTTTTGTTGTACGGCTTTTTCAGAACAGGTGTCAGTTGTGTATTAGGAATAATATTAATAGATTAAGGATTAATGTGAGGAATTTTTAAATTTTTAACCACTTTGCAGTAAATTTTATCGAGGAACTACATGCACATAGAGTTTGTATATGAATCCATATGTGTGTGCAAATTCTTCAGTTTGCATACATGAGGACTAATAAACAAAGAACTTCTGTGAGAAAAGCTGTCCACAGAAATAGGTTTCACTTGAAAACGTGTCTGTGTAAGTTGCTGACAGGCTGAAAGACATGATGTTTCCTGAATATGTCTGTATTTACTCTAATATATACACAGTGACTATGATGCATGGTAGACTTAAAAATGAGTTTGTTGTGCTTCAAGAGATACAGTTATCTTTTCCTGGTGATTTCAGGTGGAAGAATAGCTTGAGTAATACTTAATCAAAGAGATTCTTTCTATAATAGACTGCCATAATAAGTTTTATATTTTTTGTGGGTACTTAGATCATCTGAATTATGTCCTTTCTGTGTTTCCTTCTCTCTGCCTTGCTCTGGAAATCAGTGAGTGAAATACAAAAGATCTGTGGTCCCCTTACAGCACTAAGAGAGCTTTTTCTGCCACTGCATGATGTCCTGTGTGAAGTCCACACTCCATCCTCTGTGACAGTGCCTAAAATGGATTGAGATGCTGTTTCGGCACTTGGCCTCATGACAACAGTTCAGACTATCAGCTGTACAGAGTTGCAAATGCTAGAATTATCTCAGCAGAGCCAGAATCTTTGTTTTGGACCAAGGGACTTCCTTCTGTTCCTGAACAGGTTTTCCTTAGTGCTGCTGTTTATACCAAATGGAGTTGCAGCTCTCTGGGACAGCTCTTTGCAGTACAGTCCCTGTTGGTTGGCCTGGGTGGCTGCTGTGTGTTGAGCTGCTTGGGTGCCCAAGCCCTACAGAGATGTGCCTGTAAACAAGGAAGTGCCAACACTTCTGGTTGTTTTGGGAGGCAGCCTGATTCACTCAGCATATTTACACCATTCCTGACATGGACAAAGACAGCTTAGATTTTAGTTCAAAAGACAAGCAGAAAAAGTTTTCGTCTTGCCCATCTGTTCATCATAATCTAGTTGACAACTTTACCCTGGAGATGAGAAGCACAGCTTTTTGCCTTCTTCTGGCTTAGCAAGTGGATGATAATGATTGCAGTTGACTCTCACTTCCCCAGAACATGCTCTGACCAACATGCTCAGGAATATTTTTGAAATTGCCACTTCCTAAGCCTCTTTCAAAATTACCACTGCACGCAAAAAGTGCAAGCTTAAGGGGACAAAAGAGATTAAAGAATTAAAAGTGCATAAACAGTCTCTGGGAGTGGGCTAAGACTTTCAAGAAAGGTACTGTTCCTGGTGAGCTTCAGTGTCCTTTCAGACTGTTTTTTCATCCTTTAGTCCTATTTGGATAAATAAATGTTCAGGGTAAAATCAGCTCTACCCAGTGCTAGGAGAATTTTTCTTCAGTCTGTCAAAATCAGCAGAGAAATACACAGCTCAAGAGCAGTTTTGAATACTCTTCTCTCTTCCTCTCTTCACTGGCTTTCATTGGGGTGCAGGTTGAGGTTCATGAACATTCTCTGAATGCCCTGCCTGGGGTAAATTGGTCATTCACCTACATGTGTTGTTTGATTACCAGCTGAACTTTGATGGAGATGATGGCTTAAAATCATAACACTGGCAAAACCAATCTTGCCTCTATCAGCTTCAGCTGCTCAAAATGAGGCATTGCAGTTCTGACTCAGAGAAAATGTAATGATCCTCTGAGGGATCTCAAGCACTTGCTTAAAAGCTGTGCTGAGCTGGATACAGAATAGGTCTGAAGATGAGTGCACGGAGTAAAAGTAAGTAGAGTTTTATCAGTAAGGATCTCCATGCCTTCAGCTACTTGCTAATATTCCAGAAAAACAACACTGACGTTCTTGTATTTCTCTGAATTATTTTATAATGTATTCTGGGATGAATTCTTTGAAATATAGTTATTTCAAAATGGTATTTCAAAGTAGGTTATATTTTAGAAGTTCCAACCATTCTGATGTCTCTTGCAGTGAGAATCCATGAGAAACCAGAGGTATCGTGTAAATTCTGTATCATCTTACAATTAAAATAGCAGTATTGCCACCAGCACTCTGAAATAATGTACAACTGTTTCTGTAGCACTTTCTGTTCTTCAACAGCATGTGATGGTGATGAATGGTAGCCTTTAATATGTGACTTTTTGTGTCTTCTTTTACAAAACATTTTAATAGTTATGCCAAGTTTTAATTTAGGAAAATTGCCATTTTTTAATATACAAAATTAATACTTGTGCTAACATTGATGAGTGATCCTAAAGTGAAAAAAAAAAGGCCAGAGGTGCAATGAAGAAAGTTGTCTGAAGTAATGTGACTGTTGAAAACCATTTCAGTTGATTGTGAAAGTAGTATGGCAAAAATATTTCAGGATACCTTGACAATACTTAATGATTTTGGCTTTTGCTTTTAATATCATGTGGTACATCCCCCCTCAAAACCCAACCAAAGCCCAACTATTCATGCTATTTCAGCTAAATAACCTTTGCAGAGGATTAAATGAGTAGATGTGAATACACATGTGAAAACACCTAGTATTGCAGCTACCAGTTGTAAAAGCTGTTAGGACCAGTACATTGGAAGATACAAATTTCTATTTTTAAATTAAAACAAAAAATGATTTTTTTTATTTGTATAAAGTTGTACTTTTGCTGTTAACTATAATTTTGTTTTTTACTGAAATAGTTTTGTAATTTGCATTTAAAATTTCTAATATGAAATGGAATTTACAGAATATAGTTTAATAAAGGATTTTTGTCACAAGTATAGCCTTCTGTCTTTCCTTGGAAAACTATGTTGCAGCTTGTATCAAATTTTTTCAAATAGTAGTCTTGGAGTTCTGCATGAAAGCCACTTGCTTGGCTTCAGGATACCATCTGTAGGGAGATGAAGCAACCATCTGCAGGCATAAAAAGGAACAGATTTGTGGCCTGGATTTCAGTGCTGTGAGTGCGAGCTGAATGCTCAAATTACTGAGAACGAGGGTCATGGTTTCAGATTTTTTTTTGACCTGAAGTAGCTGAAGAGATGCTATTCCAGGCTGGCTTACTCATGGGAGAGTGACAGCAGCAGTGTACACCAAGGGGGGGAGTGTTCTGACCACTGCAGCAGTGGGGCTTTGGCGGAGGGAAGTGTTCTGCAGAGGCCTCATTTAGCAGGAGCCCGTGGATCAGAGGCAGTGAGAGTGGATCCTGAGAGAGCCCAGTGCTGTACCGTGGTAGATACAGAGCTAGCAAGCCTGGCTTTTCCCATGCCTGCCCCGTTCTGGTCAGGTGCAGGTATTGTCCTGGAAGTGTGGCATGACACCAAAGTGCTGACTGGAGTCTAACCTGTTTTATTAGCTCAGTTTGAGGAAACTTGCTGTGACCCCAGATGACTCCTGCAGAATCATTCCTATGGCTTTATTGCCTTGCAGCTTGGTTGACTGCAGAAACAAGTCAGGCTTGTGCATTTCCACAGCAAAGCACTAACTCAACTCATAAGCTGTTCAAGAGAGCAGGGAAAACAGGTTTTGGGAAGATGTGGAAGCTTGGCAGATGCTGGTTTAAATGTGACGTGGCTGATCCTGAGCCGCGGTTCTTAGACCACAGCATTGGTAAACGTCTCACTGGTTCTGTGCTCTTTACTTACAGGACTCCCTGCTCTGGCAGTGTGGCTGAAGGTCCAGCTTGGGCATTAGTCTCAAATTGATGTTTTAAAGTAGAGGTACTGCTCCTGGACTTGCCTTCTGTCTTGAAGCAGCTTAACTCCTAACCTTGCATTCCATCCTGACTCACCAGTTTCTGTTTTAGTTCATGCCCTTTTCTTCCTGTGTGCTGGGATAGTCTTGAGCACCTCACTGCTTCCAGATGGGAGCTTGTTCTTCCAAAGAAACCCTGTGCACTTCTGAGAGTCTGTCTCCCTATTTAAATAAGAGTAATAGGGTATTGTAGTCTGTTCTTACTTAGGGAAATGATTTGAACTTTAGGACTGAAAACTGTACTGTGGTAAAATAAAAATATTGCTAGAGACAAACAGTTTGTGAGCTCAAATTATTAAAGCATAATTAAATGTGTCTGCTGGTGGAATGTGTCAGGTAGCCTGACAATAGGTGGTGCCCTTGCCAATGGCATAGAGTGATGGTGGCCGCACTTCTTACTGTGCCCCTACCAGAGCAGAGTTGTTTCTCTGTATGACAGGTGCTAAAGGATGTTATTACACATCACGTGCTGTTCATTGCTTCCTCAGAGGGAGATACTGTATTTGGACTATTATTTTGGTGAATTTTTTTCTTCTTTATAGATGGGTGGGGTAGAGTTGGTTTTCAAAATACACTTGCTGCTCTGGGCTAGAGATGGGCAAGACAAGTTCATTTTTGCGCACAGGTTTGAAGATGGTAGTGTCAGGGTTTCTCCATCAGCTGCCCTGGGTTAGTTTTGCAGGTTGGATGCTTGGACAGATCAGTCTGTTTGGAAACCAACATAAAGGCATTGTTCTGTTTGGTGAAGTTCTGTGCCGCTGTGGATATTACTGGTGGCACAGTCTTCTTGAATACCATGATAGGGAAGGTCCCCCGTCATGTTGCTTGACTTTGCATCGTGGGGCCTGGCTGGGCTAGCAGTGGTTTCTCATTAGTTGCCACTAATTTGTAAGCAACTGCATGGATCAGTGTTACTTTTGTATTATCTTGAGAAACAGCACTCTCCTTAATAGACATCTGTGGCTACTCATACACACTGGCCAGGAGAGCAAGCAGTGGAAATCCTCTGCCAGAGCCATAGATTTCATCAGGTTGGTCTGTAAATGAAGAAATGGCAGCCCTGTGAAGCTGGTGTGTGCGAGCTCTCTATAACAGTGTTTGCTCCATGTC
The DNA here is from genome assembly GCF_027579445.1 of Ammospiza nelsoni. Taxonomy (NCBI): domain Eukaryota; kingdom Metazoa; phylum Chordata; class Aves; order Passeriformes; family Passerellidae; genus Ammospiza; species Ammospiza nelsoni. The sequence continues at coordinate 23,439,380 of NC_080636.1, forward strand.
AGCTAACTCACAAGGCATTGCCTTGGATTCTGGTCTCAAAATCAGAGTAAAAGTAGGCTTCTTCACCTGTGTGCCCTTCTTGCCTTTCCAGATTATCTCCTTTTACTGTCTTGCAGTGCCATATAGACAGGTTTGAGCATTTATCAGGGTAGCCATGTAAAGTAGCTACTTTAATATGCTGTAGACAGCAGAAGATCCTTGGAGGGATGATGCACTCTGGCAGGCAGGGGGGCTTCCCTTTGGGAGCAGGTCAGGGCACCTATGTCAGGCTTCTGTTCGGAGTCTTCTTTTGGGGTAACATCTCCATGTCTATGGACTAGAAAGGAGAAACTAGCTGGTGAGGCAGAGAGCCTGAGACTGAGCAGTGTAACTATCCCCGTCTCTTTCGAAGCAGGAGCAAGTGGGAAAAGCACATTCAAAACAAAACCAGCTGCTGCCTTCATACTGCTGTTTCCCAAGGGGAGCCCCGGTGGCCTCTCCCATAGCGGGGCAAGAGGCCTGGTTTGTTTTCTTTCCTGACAAGCCGAATGTAGTCAGCAGCACCAGCGGGGCATGGCCAGGCCGCGGGTGCGGGGCTGGGGCTGGAGCAGGCACTGTGGAGCAGGGATCAGGGTGTCTGCTCTCTCCGTGGGTGCCGGGCCCTGAGCCGGGAGCCGCCCGGAGCCGCCGCTGCCCGGGCTGCGGGAGTAGGGAAGGGGGAGCCCCGGGACGGCTGCAGCGGGGCTGCTGAGGGAAGAGGCTCCCTCCGCCACCTCCCTGCTGTGACCGGCGCAGCCCGGCGGCTCCCGGGCGGAGCCAAAGGAGGAGCCAGCCTATGCTGGGCCGGGCAGCCGCGCCAGGAGCGCCTCGGCGGCTCTGGGGCCTGGGCCTCAGGACAGCCCCAGGTGAGCGGTGGTTTCACAGAGGAAGCAACCGGGGCCTCCTCCATGCTTACAGCAAAGCCACTGGCGTTAGTTTTACATTAGATCCAGGTGGGGGAAGGAAGTGTGAATGTCCCCCCGGGAGAGAGAAATGGCAAAAGTCAGAGAGTTTAGAGAAACAGACGTGGGTTTGCATGTTCTGCACGTTCTCCCTTCGAAAATTTAAGAAAAGAATTTTAAAATTAGGCTCTTTTAAAACAAGCACACATTTAGTGTGTTGTTTATATCTCTGGTGCTGGACATAAGCAGCACATAATTATTTTTTTTATAAAAATCATCTAGAACAAGAGAAAGGCTTGTAGGGTTAAATACAGCTGGTATCAAGATTTACTTCCAGAGCATTGCACACACCATACCCTCTGAGGCAGACCAAAATCAGAGCTGAGCAAATCTGAGAACAAAAAGGAAATGAGGCAGGGGGGACAGGAGCAGCTTCTGCCAGTCAGAGAGGTGTGCTCTAAGCCCCATGTCTGCCCCATGAGGTGGCAAATGCCCTCCCAGAGTGCCAAAAAAAAAAAAAAACCCAACAAAGAACAAAACAAAAAAACAAACAAACAAAAAAAAAAAAAACAAAAAAACAAAAAAACCCAACAAAAACCAAACAAAAAAAAACACAGCTAGGCAAACACAGAAAGAATCTTGTTCCTTCAATAGGGCAGATGAGTATTTTGGAAATAGTACCTGATATGGGGGAAGAAGATTGAATTAGTTATTAGACACTGGAACAGGTTGCCAGGGAGGCTGTTGGACACCTCAAGACTGGCATTGTTCAAAGTCAGGTTGGATAAGGCCTGGGGCAAGCTGGTCTAATGGGAGGTGTCCCTGTCCATGGCCTGGGAGGCTGGGACTGGATGACCTTTAAAGTCCATTCCAACCCTTAAACATTCTGTGATTATATTATGTGACTGCTTTTATGCTAGGCTTTCTCAGAATGAGAGACGGGGGAGTTAAGTAACTCTCAGTGCAGTTCCTAAGCGCGCTTCACTTTCAAGAAAGGGGATGTAGGTTTTCATGTCACTCTGGAGGAAGTGATCTTCCCGTATATTGCCCACCAGTTCCACGCTGACGTCACAGGAGGAATTTAGGACACCAGATTCTGTGTATTCCAAGAAAACATTCAGTATGTAAATGTCAGTTTTGTCACAGCCCATGTTGCTGTCAACCTGATCTCAAGAGAACTATCCCAGAGAAATAACTAATTAGTAACCTCTACACAGTGGGGAAACATGAAAGTAATAAAGAATAGTTCTGTAGTTGAGATAACAGAAGGCTGTGGTCTCAGAAAGTGGGGAAATCTCTGCCTGCCTTCCCTCAGAAGTATATGGGGTTAATGCATGGAGCTGCATCAGTCTTGAAAAGAGGCTGGATGAATAGAGATGACCGCACCCAAGTGCCAAACCCAAGTTTGATCAGCTCAGGGTTTTCTGTTTGCACAACTCATGGTTTTCTGTTTTGGTCCTGAGAGGTCTGTGCTGCTCAGGCATGACCAGGTCTGAGTTGCTTTGTGCCTTGAACCCATCTCAGCACTGCACCCAGAAACTGGGAAGCTCAGGGCCAAATCCTGCAGAGCAGGAGTAGCTGGAAGGCTGCTCTGTGGCCCCTGAAGCATAGGGCAAGCCTGTCACTGAAGAGGAAGAGGCAATGGCATGGGAAGGGGCTCAGGAGCTGAATTGAAAGTTGAACTTTAGAACTCAGGAAGGAGTCAAGAGAGTCCACAGGGAGGGGGTGGCATTTCAAGCATGTTCCTTCATTTAGACTTCTCTGGAGGGCTTTGACTCACCTTCTGAAGCCTCTGGTTCTGCCCACACAATGTGTCAGGAGCCTGCCTTATGCTAGATTTTGGGTTCTGCTTTATCAGGCTTCAGTTTGTGCCCCCTCACTAACAAAGCTGAGGGGTATGTAACCCACAATGTTAGGTTCCTGAGGAGCCAAAGCCCAAGCTCATGAAGGTGTAGTAAATAACGTGTGAGACTTTTACCAAAATCCGCATAGGAAGTGCTTGTGAGACTGCGTTTTCATTTCCTCTTTCAGATTGAGTGCTCTCGCAATGCGTGATGCAGAAGTCACTGTGCCTGCTCTGCTTCAGAGGCTCCCTCAGCAATGCTCTCTGCCATGTTGTGAGGAAGCCTCCCTTGTGCTGAGGTATCTGTTCCTGGGAAGGGAATGACTTCACCTCCAGGCTGAAATGTGTCTGGGCGACCTACCTGATTTCCCCTATACTGCCCAGGAATTCAGGAAAACAAATGGGCACATCCCGGTTTTCCCAACACACAGCTGGCATCTTGACCACATAGATTTTTCCTGCCTCCCTTTGAAAATGATACCAAAAAAGAATTAGGCTCTTTTTTCACAAAATAGGTGTATTTCTTCTTGTGTTTTGTTTATATGTCTGTTGCAGTGATCATCTGGGACAGAAGAAAGGCTTGTAGGGTTAAAGAGTGTCATGGTTTACTTCCTGAGCATTGCACTTACCACATTATCCAATGCAGACCAAAATCTGAGCTGAGTGAATCTGAGAACTAAAAGGAAATCAGGCAGGGGGGACAGGAACAGCATCCTTCCTTAATCTCAACCCCCTTCCTAACACCAGCACCTTCCTTTTTTCTCCAAGAGGGACAAAAAGCAGTGGATTAAGAAGAAATGTGACTTTTCTTGTAGATTGACCCATGTCAAGACCCTGGGTAATGTTATTTTACATAATTTCTTATAAACCCTTAGTTATTTGTGGTTTGAGACTTTATTTTTGCTGTCACCCTACTTCTCAATGCAAAAATAAATTACAAGCCTTTGCTCCACCCCCATAAATATTTTCTGCAACAAGTTGTTTGTTTCTGAAAGTCACAGATAATGACTCATAATGAGTTTTTGAAAAAGGGAAGCAATGTATTTTTTAATGTATTTGCTATTCTCTCACAGCCAGATGTTCCCCTTCATTGCACAGCATGAGGAGGTGGAAAGGAGCCAAAAACTGCAGTAAGAAAGAAAAAAACTCCCAAAAGCCAATCCAACAAACAACCAAGGATCAAGAGGAACAGGTCAGGTGTCAATTTTACATCTAACTTTGTAATTACCTACATGTGCATGGAGCTGAGGCTCTTTTGTTGGAGTTCCAGGTCTCTTAGAAGTTAAATAATGGATCAAATGCATGAAGCATGTGTGTTACTGAGGAAGATCTCAAATAAATAAAATTCAACTATTTTTGGGAAGTTACTGGGTCCAGATAATTCAGGAAATGTAGTGGAGGGAAATGGATGGAAATCAAGACATGTTAGAATGCATCTCTTACTCTACAGTTTTGGTTTTTTGCTGAGTTCACTCAGTTCAAAAGTTGTTTATGAAGTATTTTACAGATGGATGCACTATTTCCAAAATGCAAACTACTTAGCCAGATGGCTTCACATCTGGATTAATCTCAGCATGAAATAGAGAAGAGTAGTTGCGTTTTTAAGTATCTGCTCTCTGTAGCAGACCTAAAATTGGTGATGATCACCAAAGACATTTATATCAGTATAATTTGCAAATAGTATTTATTTCTCTACTTCTGACAGTTCTGAATATTTCTGATGGAAACATTTCAGAATATTTGGGTGTCTGATTTGCTTTATCACAGTTGCAATGGAAACTTACTGCCTGATTGCTTAGGCTGCTGTTGGGAAACCCAAACCTAGTTAAAAACCAGATGAATAGATGTTTAATGTGAAAATGAGGAAACACAAGTTCTCACATAAACTGGTGAAGCGCTGAAGCCCCTTATTCAAAATCTTGTCTCAAACTAAAAGGAAGATTGAAGATTTTAAGAAGATAGGATTCCCAAAGTGCCTTCTGTGAGCCTTCCTTAACTTTATCACTGTTGATAATCGACTGAATTAATTTCATTTTGTAGGGAAAAGAGACAAATTGATTCTCCAGCCTAAGCATGTTTACATAGGCTTTTTATTTTTTGGCACAAACTGCCTTTCATGTACACATAAATTGTCTTTTTGTTTCCTTTTTGCTTTATCTTGTAAATTATTCTGTTGGTTTTTAATCTTTCTTGGAAGCAGTATGACTGTATCTTGGAATGCATGGTACTGTCATAATGTTAATGTGGACCAATTCATTAGCTGTCTTCAGAAAGTTTCCATCCTGCAATGAACATAAAATGCATGGCATTAGATCTTGATCAGGCAGTCTGTTGCTACTGTTTCATGGTTAGAGATAATTTCACTGAGCCCAAAATACTTGCTGAAAAGGACTTGCTTTCCACTTCTGTGCCTCTGGATTTCAAGGCTGCTTGGGAAGCCAGTGCTTGTGCCCCTGCCTGAGGACCAGATGTTCCACTGCACTGGTCATCCGGGCCCTTCGCCTCCAGCTCAGGGGCAGCTCTCCTGCTGTGCCAGTGCGCTTGGGCTGCTTCAGGAGAATGGCACAGGAGTGCTCTCCCTGCAGTCTTATTGCCTGATCAGACAAAGTGGAGAACCTCTTGTGCTGATGGATTCTAAAGTGTAGACAATAGACACCTGAAATCCTGAAACTACCACCACAGTTTTGCTTTCAGTGTTGTGGTAGTTGTGGCAGTAGCTGGAAGTGGTGCGGCTCTGCCCAGCTCAATTTGTCTGTGCTGGGAAAGGTGGGAGTCTCAATGTCTGTGGTGCCTTCACCTGCTCAGCCTCCTTTTGCTGGTAGAAGAGAGGACATATAGGCTGGTAAAATGATACTACTGATCAATCCTGACCAGAACTTCAGAGGCATCCTCACTGAATTACAACAGAACCATGCACACCAATGTTGAATCAGCCCAAAGTGCCTTGGGTTTTTGCACAAAGTCAGTTAGTTAAACGTGCACACTCTCCTCTGTAAAGGCAGGGCCATATTCCAGGGAGGGCCATATTCCAGGTAGCAGAAAAATCCTGAATGTCATTCTGCTACTGCTGTGTGAATAGCTCGTAGCCATGCTGGGCAGTTGTTGAACTGCTCCTTTTCTCCTCACACGTACTGAGCTGCTGGGCTGGGCTGTGACATTAACCCCTGTAGCAGGGAGGAGGCAGCTGCAGGAGCAGCAGAGTACAAAGAGAAAGCTTTCTGCAGCCTGGAGGGTTTGCCTCCCTCCCCCATCTACAAGGTTTTTACATCTGCTCCTGTAGTCACCAAAGACAGAAAGATATAGCAACCCACAACAAACCCACAGAGGCAGAGCTGTGAAGCTCTCCCCAGAAAGCTGACTTACGCTAAACCTCTCCACTCCTTCTCGTCACTCTGCATCTGGCTCTGCTGTGACTGCTGCCTCCAGATGAACTACACCCAGTTGCTAGGACTACATTGGCCTGTAAGCGCAGGTGTCTCTGGTTACCTTTAGAGCTTTTGGATTTTTTGTCTTCTCAATTATATAATTGTTCTAATTTGCTAAAAAAGAAGTCTATCTGAAAAAGCCAGGAACACAGAACACCACTCTTCTTTTTTTCTTCCCTTATCTCGTCTAGGATAGTTGACTTCTTTAACGTTCATTTTCAACAGCCTCTTTCAGCTTCCTGCCTCTGGTGAGTTCATTGCAATTTTTTTTTCCTAAGAGTCTTAATGTGAATTGATATTCTGAATCAAATTAAATATATTTTGGTTTACTTTTGTTAATTACTTTTATTAATAAGTTTGTGAAATTGGTTCACATAGTCAGTTTTACTTTTCTGCTAAATACCATCTGTTAAACGCTTGGTGTTGAGATATACAATAACACACTGGCCTACATCTTGCATTTTCTGTATTTTATTTGTTCCAGAGTTTTTTTCCACCTCAGCGTAAAAAGGCCTTATATAAAGTAGAAAAAGGGGTGTGAAAAATTTCTTCCATGTTAACTGATATAGGAAAAAAGAAAAAATGGGAGTTACTCTCAAGATGGTAGATCTGATTCTGACACTCCTTTCTGTTGTATGAACTATGAATGTAGGAGTGATAGACTATGTATTATACAAATTATGTATAAATCTGCAACATTTCAAATGATGGTCTTCTTCCCCATTTGTGAAGTACATCATGCTTCTGAGGAAACTGTTCTGTTTCATCTTAAATGTTCCCAAACAAATTTAGGTGAAGATTTTATTGTGAGAATTTGAAAAACATGTTCTTAGGAGTGGAGTGAGATTCAAAGTATTTTTAATTTGACAGCTTATCTGTGGTTGGCTCTGGCTCCAGCAGCTGCCTGGCCCTGCTGGGTTTAACAAATGCCTGTGCCACCTTCTGAGATGGAGGATTTCCATCTAAATGGCCACATCTGTAACTCTGTGTTCAGGTCACTCCCGTGGCTTCTTCTCTGCTTTCTGATCCAGCTGTGGCATGTTTAGGGTGTGGAGTCCCCTTACAGAGCAGTATGTGTGTATATGCATGTGTGCACATCTGTGCACACCCATTTCCAGATTCTCCTCACAGACCCTGCATCTTCTGATGCTCTAGTGTGATGGAATGGTCTTGTCACATTGCCAATGAGATGCAGTTAATCTGAAAGGTGAATGAGGATAAAGCACGTTGAGGCTGGAACCATCTCTCTGACACAAGTCCATGCAAAAAATCTGAATGTGGATTTAAGATTTTATAACTTCTCATTTCACCTGTGTTTCCACCTTTGGATGGGCAGGAGTTGAACTGTGGCATCTGGCAGAAGCCAGCTTTAACGTGGGATTTATCCTGAATAAAATACTTGCAGAAGGAAAAGGTAGGGTAAATGAGATAACTTAGTTATTAACAGTCATATATGTCAGCAAATTTTGGTGTCTGTTGCTGTTGGCATAAGGTGGGATTGTGCTGCTTCATATTCCACATTTTCAACCCCACCATTTGTGTCAGTGTTTGTGGTTTTCCAGTAGGAAGAACCATATGTGTATACTTACTTGACTTTAGAATGGGATTTGATATAGTTTTTCTGATATAGTCTGAAGATCTGTAATACAAATGGAGTCAGTTCTACCAGAGAAAGTGGGTACAGACTTCACGTGAATACTGTTTGAGATTTGGGCAGTAACTGCAGGGTCAAAAAGCCACATGTGCACTTGCTTCCTGCTGAAGTTAGAGAATAGGTCTTAGTGAGGCATAATACCAAGTTTTACATTCCCCAGATTGGGTGCTGCAAGCCAGGAAAATCTGTAGGTTTGTAGTTATAGAGAATCGGTGTTTTTATAAGTAATCTGTACTTACTAAATTCCAGAGTAAAGAATTAAATGTAAAAATGGATTTGATTTTCATGTATAGCAAGATTCACAGGCCATCAGCAGAGCAACATGGCTGTAAATTACTGTAATTTAATCCCATTTTAAGGTAATTTTACTGTGCCAAAGCAGTGGGAAATAATCTCCTGGCAGAAGAGCATCAGACCTCCAAATGGAGAGACTGGTGCTAAAGTCACATTGCTGGTAACAACTGCTAGTGCCAGTGATGTTAGGAAGTAATTTCTTGTACAGTAAGGGGCAAGCCATATAAATCCTGAGAGAAGTGAGGGGGTGATCTGCAGCACACCCAGAGCACAGGAAGTGAGCAGCCAACGTGGTGGCAGTCATGGGCTGGCCTGTTTTGTAGAGCAATGGGTCTGTACCAGCGGAAGCTCCTGAGGAGCTTTTCTGGGTGATGCTTTCTGATAACCAGCCAGGAGAACACCAGGCCAGGGAGATGAAATTCTGCTGTTCCTCCTCTTGCTTTCACTGTGCAGTTCTAGATGTATAATAGCAGGTGAGTTAGGCACTTTAATGTAAAAGATTTTCTGTGAAAATTACCTCTTAACCCCCCATTTTCTTTGTGAAATTTTGGTGCTGTGATTCTATAGTTTTCAGTAGAAACAGTAGAATATTTCTTAGGGAAATATCACTGAATGCACCATTCAAGTGATTAATTTGATTGACATTGACCATAAAATGAAAAATTGGAGATTTTTCTATAGTATTGTTTGAAAAGAGATAAAATAAGTTACTGTAAAACTTGCCTTTTTCAAAGTCTTGGTGTAACATTTGAGACATCAAACCACACAACTCTACATCATTCCCAAATTAAGTTCTCATATTTTTGGCTAGTGGTGTGTGGTTTTATTAAATCTACAGTTTTCAAATGTTTCCATGCTATGACACAACTTACAGCTGAAAAATATTTTGAGATAACCCCAGCACAACAATTAAGAAAGGAAGTTGGCTGCAGCTGTCTCAAGCCCACTATTAAAGCATTATAGCCTTAAGATGCTGGGCAGGATCACACAAACACAACAAAGCAATGTAACAACAAAATTTGTGGGCTGTAGCGTACCATTAGCTCTTCTCCACAAAACCAAGTAGAGTTTCCTATTTGCTTAGCAGGATTTAGTTGCCCTTCAATTTTTACGTCAGTGAAGAACTGGAGAACCGTTCCAATCCACCAGATGGATCAGTGTACAGTGGAAGGGGAGGTTTTGGAGCCTGCAAAACCTCTGTAATGCAGAGTGTGAGTACTGGAAGTCATGGCTACAAACCTTGGTGTATCAGGTCTGAATGAGCAAAGTGGCAGGGAATGATAGTCCCAGCAGTCCCAGTCTGTCACTGCTGACAGGGTGGCTGGAGGATGGGGCAGCATGGTCTGAGCACTTTGTGCGCACATGCACGTCCTGCAGAGCGGGTGTGCGAGAGGCTTGTGCCCAGCCTGGCTTGTGGCCGTGCCCTGTGTTTATCACAGACCCTTTATCGCTCCCCCCTGCCCAGTTCCTGCTGCTGTGTCAGCGCTGTGTTGCTTTTGCACGAGCTATTACATTTGCTCTTTGGTTACAGAAGCCAAGGAGAAGTGTAAATTGCTAAGGGATGAGGGTGGGGCTGAACTCGGCATGCTTCTCTTTACCTGACAAAACATATGAACCTGCTGGAAACCACACGAGGATTCTGCTATGGCTTGGGGATTTCTCTACGGGGAGCCATAGTGACCTGTCATGTAGGAAAGACCCAGCATGTGCTGGAAAGGGAGCAAACACCGCTCCTGGCAGAAGCTGGCACAGTGGGCTGTGGTTACATACTGTGCATGATGCTGCTTCTCACACACAAGCGTGAGTACCAGTAACTGACACTTGCCAGCTTGAGGTTGTTGTACCATCTGGTGATACCACTTCTCCTCATGAGTGACAGTGTGTTGCTTTTGAAGGTTAGACTGATTTATGTCAAAATACAGGTATAACTGTCTCTCCTAATATAAAAGCATGAGACTAAGACCCCTGTGTAGCTGGGGGTCTCTTTTAGTTGTTTCCTGTGCCATGGTTATTGAAAGAATATTAAATATTTCAAACGTGCAAGAAAACTGTTCTTTCCTTTCATTGATAGGCATGCCAGTGGACACACAGTCTTCAGCTTGCCTCTTTTATTTACATCAAAAGACTGTGCTTAAAAATCAGTAAAGACTTTGGACTTTGAAGTTATTGAGCTACTGATGTACCCAAATATCTATTAATTAACTTATCTATTAATTATCTATACAATTAGATAATTAGATAATTAGATCATCTGTGAGCTTTTGTTTTTCTCACGATAAAAATATATTATGAAACAGCTGTCGTAAAACCCCTTCATGTAATTTCTTTGTTTTCCATCGATTTAAATGTGAGTTTTTAAATTCCCATCTCTTTCAGTGGAGGTTTAATTCTGGATGAAAAGCTGTTGGGTAAAGTATCTCAGAGTTTGAATCAAGTCCATCAGGATTCAAAAATAAAGCATGGGAAATGTTCTCATAATGTTCAAACATCTCTCTCCTAAAATATCTCTCATTTCATATGTGTGATCATTTTCATTCAAAATATGTAAAAATCAAGAAAATCAAGGAAAACTTTCTATGCTTCCCACTGAAGAACTCTGCAATAAGATTTACCGTAGCATGGGGATTTGCATGATCTTTAAACCAACTGAAAGCCAAGTGGATGTCAGCTATAAATATGTGAAATGGCTTCTCAAAATACTCAGAATGAGTGAATGAGTGAGAAGGATTTATGCTGAAGAATGAGTGAGAAGGATTTATGTATTACATTTGGTTGTAGAGCCTTTTCTCCTCTTAACCTATTCCGTATGACCTGCTACTGTCTGCAGTATCATATGTTTTATGTAAAGGTGGCAAGAGAACAAGATTGTAATGGAATCGGAGGAAAGTAAAGGAAAACAGACACTAAAATATATACTCTACTCTGGCATATGGTTGGTGTAAGATATAAATCAATATAAAATCTGAGCTATCAGGTATAACTTGTGCTAATTCCAGAAAAAAAAATTTAAAAATAAAAGAAAGCTTGTTCCTTTGAAATTGGGCTTTAATCATAACTATGCATGGAAGGTAGGCAGTTTGAGAAGGCAAGTGTGCATGCCCATTTTTAAATCTAATTTTATCTGCTTAAATTAAGGAATTCTAGAGAGGCTGCATGGTAAGAAAAAAAAAAAAGGTCCTGCTTGTATAATGGATATGTATTATTTCTTATTTTATCTGTGTGCTGGATATAGTGCATGAATACTAAGTCATGGCATAGATTGTGGAAGACAACTCCTTTTAAAAAATGTGTTGAAAAAATCAAAAAGATAAAAATCATAAATCAACAAATGCAGGACAAGTTATGATAATTGTATGTTTTATATCACACCTAATACTTGAAAAGTATTTGAAATTATTTCAAAGCAATGTCTTCACATTTTTAACATTTTTATGTACATGTGTGCACACACAAAATTTAAGAACGATATTAAAGATGGCAGTTTCCCCGCTATGTGAAATCTGGACTATGATTTTAAACACTCTGATGTATACAGAGGCAAGAAAAAGGTTTTTGTTGCTGGCAATCCTAAGGGGAAAAGTTAAAATTATCAGGGAGTTTCTGTTTTATAAAATAAATACCAAACCAAATTATTGTTGCTTATTTTGCTAGCTTTGCTCACGAACGTCCGAAGTTTGATGTTCATCACAGCAAAAGGAATGGTGACATGCAGTAAATATGAGTTCTTCCTGAATTAAAAACAAATCATTATGTTTTAGCAAGAGGTCCTTATTGTGTATTGTTTGATCAACATTATTACTACTCAAAACACCTGTACATCTAACACTTTATTCTTCTCACAAAATATACAAAAATAATCTTCCATGGAACACTGGCTAAATCTGTTCTAACATTTCCCTTCTCCATCTTTGTCTCCCACTGAAATCAAACTTGTGCAAACACATAACTTAATGAACATGGAGAACCTCCTTCTTCTCCCGCTGACATTAGGGGGAGAAGATCTAGGCTTGAGAATCTCCTTATTTTACGATAGATATTTTATAAAATCAGAGCAAAGTTAAACCTGAAGAGACTTCTGAAAGTAAAGTTGGCGATCTTGCGAGGGATCCTTTGAGGAAAATGGAGAAATGGAAGGGCAATTTTTAAAGATGTTTTAACATTGAGGAGCATGTTATGTCACTTGTAGCATTCATGTATTAGCTTGTAGCTATAGTGTTACTGTTGATTACTTTGTAGCATTTAAGGGAGCCAGTCAAGAAGATCAAGTAGTGTGCAAACAAGGGAGAGGGGCGCGGTCATACCACAGGTTAGAGCCAAAACACACAGAAGTCAGCCTTCTCCACTGCACTGGGCTTGGCACAGGCTTGAAAGAGGGGAAGCCCTTTTGACTGCAAATGCAGGTGTGAATATGGAGATGCCAGTTTGTTTTAAGAATTTACCATGTCACACATCTGCAGGATTTAATATAAATCCATGCATCTCCTTAACAACATATTGTAAAGGTGTGTCTAATAAATGTAATGCCTGCATACACAGCAGAAATATAACAGTTTACAATGGGTGACTGTGTAAATTTATATGTAAAATTCTATCAATTAGATACCTAGATTATTGCAAATCCCCATCTCTGCTCATGGAGATTGTGCGTGGAGGTAAATGTGCATACAAATACATATGTACCTCTATGTGGACCATGACCATTTCAATAATGCATCCATTTGATGCAAAATATGTATATAGCTTTTTAAATGATGTTAAGTTATCTTGCCCACAACACGTTTCCTACAGCAATCTGTAGCAATGTCTTTTGCAATGAATTAATATCAAAGTGTCCATATATATATGTATAGGGACATGCACATGTCCATGCACATATAGATTTGATTTTTTGTACATGACTGTATTGATTCATCACTGAAATACTTAGATTTTAAATATGCATAGATTTATTTTCAATATTTTTGTGTATCTATATATGTGCATATACATTTCTATGCATCCAGTCTTGCAAATAATCCATCATTCTCTGAGAAATTATGAATGAATATTTAAAAGTAAGAAATGTTAGTTGTATATGAAAGAGAAATGGATACCTGTGTCTGCAGATGATAAAAATAAAGAACAAGCAGAAATAGGGGTAGGGTCAGGCTCACTGGAAAGAAAACATAATAATTGTTGAAGGTTTTAAATGAAAGAGTACTTCAACAGCCGTAAAAATTTGGGGAGATTTTTAAGAGTTAAATCTATTTTAAAAATCCTACAAAAATATGTTATCAAAATATGTTGACAAATCAAAAATATGCTTTTTTTATTTGTCTCAAACTTCAAGAAATTTAACTGTGTTGAAAGAGGATGTGGCATAAAAAATTTGAAGTGGTTTGAGGCCCAAACATTTCTACATGTCAATAATTCTACACACACAGTAGTCTAATTAAGGTCAATTACTTAAATATAATGTGTTTTATATTATCAAGGCTTCAGTTTGGCTACAATGCAGTTAGAGCTGCTGAAAATTTGCTTTTGACCTGTAAGTCATTTAGGTAGAAAAAGTATTCATAAAAGCTCTTATCCAAGCTTCTATGTATCCTTTCAATTCTTTAAAATCACATATCTATGAAATGTGTGATAGCACTGGGGTTAGCACATAGCACTTTATCAGTGTTCATCTGCAAGTGTGTCTGTATCCCCATCTGGATCCAGGAGCGGTTCTGTGTCAGTGTGAATATATATATGTATCTATATCTATATCTATCTATCTATCTATCTATCTATCTATCTATCTATCTATCTATCTTTCTATCTAATTTTTAAAATATATTTATATATTTATGTGTGTGTGTGTGTGTGTACAGAAACAGAGACTGTGAGGGACAGCAGACAGACAGATGGCTGATGAACTTCTGTGCTCGAACGTACACGTGTGTGACATTTGCTCACCAGCTGCTCCATGTACAGCTGCATCTGTAGTGAAACTCAAAAATTTCTTCTCTGTTTAAGCACAGAGGAGAAAAATTAACACAGAGGAGGGTAGGAAAGAGAGGTGACATATATCAAGTATCCTGCAGAAGGAGAAGGCTAGGCTGACCTAACTTGAGGCATGACATGCCGCTCCATTTCTGGTGACTTTGAGGGTATTGGATCAGGCTGAGAATGGATTATGAGCTGGTCCTCTCTGAAGGGATTATTTTCCTACACTTGATTGACCCCAATTTCAGCTTGTAGAGAACATCTATACTGAAAATGGATCCCTTTTGAAAATGACCCATAATACCATGAATGCCACATAGTTTGTCATTTACCATGCCATAAACATGGAGAAAAATTACTTCAAACTAATGGCTTGAATCTTTAAGTGGGTACTTAGCATTGTCAGATCTCATTGAGTTCTATTCAGAGATTTAGGATCTCGGATGAATACATGAGTCTTACAGGCTTTTTGTTAATTTTTGGAGTGGTTCTAATAGTTTGTGTTCCTGTGTAATCTGTAAATTGCTGAATCAAGGTGTGATTAGCCACAGAAACAGGGTTCTTAAAGATAAAAGAAATATTTCCTTTGTTTAATTCTATAATTAGGATGAGAGTTAAATTCTTTTTCTCAGCAACTATAGTGAATTGAATAGATCTTTAGATATGTTATTATCTATTGCTTATGTATTATTATAGGTACTATTACTAAAGAAATTAAATTTTATGAAATATAAGATAGCTCATTAAGTGGTTTTATATGTATGTGCAATGTGTAAGCATGTGTTTCAATACATGTATTTTGTTACACAAAAACTTTCATCCCTTTACTAGGACTTCATGTCTCATTTAATCTTGTAAATAACACCGGTCTGTGTTCATTGTTGTTTTATATCAAGACTTCACATTCTCCATATGAGGGAATTTGCTTTAAATCTGATAACTTGAGTTCCCTTGCTAATAATAAAGTTGACAAGATTACTGAATATTTGATCATAAATCTTTCTCTTCATTTGCAGTGGTTAAAACTGCCAGAGAAAGAAACAGAGGTATTTTCAGGTGTTGACTTGATCCAGAAGTGATTTTTTGCAAAGGTTTCTAAAAAAGTGGTTCTCTAGTTTCTCAAAATTTCATAAATTAGAAATTAAACCCAAAATTCAGTTTTGTTTTTTTTTTTTTTTTTAACAAATAAAGTACTGAAATTTGAAAACAGGAACAGATTTCACTTTTGTGAACAAGAGAGTGAAAGAAAAATTTCCAAGCTTTTAAGTCCACAATTTTTTTAATTCTGGAAGGAGATTGTTTTTGAGATGACAGGACATCCTGGCTTTGAAAATATGGTGTCATTGCATGTTGCTTGCTTTTCTAACTTTAGAAAGGCATTGAAGAAATTATTGTACTTAAGGATAAAATATCTGTATAAAAGCTCTCACCCAAGCTTCTAACTATCCTTTCAATTCTTTAAAATATAAAATATAAAAGCACCTTGAAAGATAATCTGGCAGTTAATCTGTCAGTATTGCAAATAACAGCTGAATTATTCTGCTAGTGAGTGACCTGCCACCTTACTCTTGGGCCAAAGAATAGTGATGACCCCTGTGGTAGCCACCTTAGGAAGTGAATGAGTTCAATGGAGATTTTTTGGTGGAGTAGTTTGGGGAAAAGATGCAGCACCTTGCAAAGGTACAGGCTGTGAGCCAGTGGTGCCGCCTCTGAATGCCACTATGGACTTACATGCTGACACTCTCTGAGGTAGATGGAGGCTGATTGGCAAGACAGGGCTAGAGATCAAAATTGTCTTGAAAGGAATTAAGAAAACAGGAGGCAGCTAATGTAGATGTCAGAGAATCAGCTGTGAATGCATGACAGTGCAGCAAGGATGTGTTTACTTGCAGTCTCCAGACAGACTGCAGCTGATGGATTAGTTTTCAGAAGACCTGTGCTGTGGAAGCAATCTGGAGGATTGTATCTGAATGGAGCAAGTACACCTCATCCACAGAGCAGAAAAGCAGGCAGTGTGACCTTGACAACCTGGTGATCTAGCAGAGTGTCCAAACTGGAGTCACAACAGCCACAGTTTCTGTGTCACAAGGGGCTGCATCTTCTGGGTGCTGTCACTAACCAGGCAGCAGCGTCTCTGCCCTGTGTTGATTCCTGCCAGCCTTCCTCCTCCTCCTTCTGCTTGCAGGAGTTTTCTCAGGCCCTGTCCATGCCCTAGAGTGCCCACTGTGCCCATGGAGGTTAAGATGTAAAGCTGGACACTCTTCTGGTCAGTGAGGGTAGTCTTTGTGCCTCCTTCCTCTCCTTGAGAGCATTTAGCTAAGGGATGTGAGGAGAGTTCTTACATATCTGTGGTGCAATTGCAAGGAGCAGTGGTTACAGTCAGCACATTGGAGAAGAACTGTAGGCACTGTTTTGCAGACCCCACCTCTGTGTGAGGTGGGATTTAAAAGAGTAGAGTAGGTAGGCAAAGACAGTATGTACATTCAAGTATTGCACAGCTGATGGAAGTCTCTCCTGTGGTTTCAACCTCTTCTATTAGTCTAAATATTTTAATTTCCTTGCCATGTCAAGTCTCTTCAAGAACTAGCATAGACAGTGCTCAAACTGAAAAATTAATCTGCTGTTATCCTGACATAAACAGGACCTCTGCTGAGATGTAACTGAGGTAGGGAGTGGATAATGGCAATAATAGTTAGCATGTTAACTGCTTTAACTCTCCAAAGCACTTTGTGACTGATCCAAAAAGTTGGTTGTTTGCTTGCATGGTTTGTTTATGTATGAGCTAATTCCATTGAAATTCCAGCCTACCTGAGTGTGCACTATCAGGATCTAAGAGAGGTTTTGAAATTGGAGTACCTGACTTTTTATTTTCCCCTATCATAAGATGCTGTCCATCCCCTGGAGATGTTTAGCCATGGCAAGTCATACTCACAATGATCTTATAGTAGATACCAGAGATATTCTTCTCATAAATGAAAATTCCATTTGGTCCAGCTGATAAACTTACCCCTTTTGATGTATTAGTCCTTTTTTTCTTTGTTGCTAGAGCTCTTTCAACAAATACCAGATTAGTTTTTCATGGGATGTATATTCACTTGAATCCTCTACCTACAAAGAGCTCGGTGCTGCTGTGCTCTGCTTTTCATCCCATCCCATTGCAGGCTGGCAACCCCACTCACCTTCTCCGTATGGTATTCAGCCATGAGCAAGTGTGAGGCATTTTACCTGCGTGAGATTGCTGAGGTGCAGCTCAGACACTGCCCAAGGGCAACTGTTGTAGGGCTTCTTGTGCTCACACCACCAGTGAAGTCCGAGATCTCTGTAACCACGCACGAGTGCCTGTATTCCAAAGACAGAGGGAACAAAACCTGAAGTTTACTGAAGATCACTACTCAGCATGACCACACAAGAATAAGACATGCATTCTTATACCCAGTGATTTTATAACAGGTCTTACCTTACTATTCAAATAATATCTTCTGTTGTTATGAGTGATGAAAGCATAAACCAAAAAAGCATAAAAGAAGATAGAGGTTTATATATTGAATTCCATATACAAAATGATCTTAATAAAGTTGGTAAATTTTTGAAAATCAAATTGTTGGATGAAAAAAAAAGCCTCCACAGCTTAGACTCCATCTCTGATTTGGAATCAGTTTTTCTGCAATCTTGTAATGGTTGTAGCACACTGTGCTGTCGGACCAAGACAGAATATGAGAGAAAGGGACAAAAACTTTTGCAAATATTTATAAAACTGGTTGTATACTGAGGCACAGAAGTGTCCAGTACTGTCTTTAAAGGACACTTTGAAGTATTGCTCTTTAAAGGACACTGCTTTTTGTTGATGCTTAATCAAGCATTTTCCATCCAGTGAGGTGAACTTGTGTAATTATTTTAATACAGTAATGCTGCTCTTACCCTGAGGCTGCAACAAGGATCAACTAGGTGCCTAATTACAGATAATGCTTCAATATGCACATATGTAGTCCCAATTATATATAGAAGCACATGAATTGTTGTTAACAAATGCAAGACCAGGGCCATTGAAGGCAATTTGTCCACAGGATCACAATATGGACCTTGTTATATACCAGGGTTTTTTGTTATTTACTGGATGGAATGTAGAACAATATCATTTGCTTTGAAAACAATTCTGCACTGTCACAGTGGGATATTTCAGCATCTTGTATTGTCTGTCAACTAGCCATATTCACTAGTCCTTAATATCTCTTTCAATCTTTAATAATTTTTATATTTTCAAAATAACCAGCATAATTTGACCTGGTAATCCACAAGTTGAGTGCCAGAACAATCCTTTTATCTGTCTTTCTCTGTTTTGGCATTTATGAAATTGCAAAAGTCATGCTTTGGACATCCTTATTTCCCCCACATTCCAATGTGCAAAATAATGCATCTGAAGGCACTGACTACTCCTCGAACCAAAGAAATGTTTGTTCTGGAAAGGATACTTGGTACATGGAAACTTTCTCCTGAGGGTATGCATCTTTGTCTGAATAGGACATTACTGTCTTGTGGTGAAAGTGAGGTGTTTTCAAACAATACTGGTGACCCAATTTTGAAATAGAATACTCTGAAAGAGAGATTATTATTCATATAAGCAATTTGAATGTTTATCCTACATATGCTTTTTGAATTTTTCATAGATGTGTTTTGTAAAGGTCTCGTTTAGTTCCCTTGAGAGCTTGTTTGGAGAACAGAGAAGGCAAGAGTGTGGAGTTAGATGTAATGAATCTTTACAAGCAAATTTTCATCTGCTGCCACTAATACTTAAATTCTCAGTGCAGCCTGTTTCCCGGCAGCCAGGAATGCCGTGAAGCAGCCTCAGCCTCCATCCCAGTTCCTAGAAGCGAGCGGCAGTCTGAGCCGCGGTGTCGCCGGCAGGCCAGGAAGCGCCGAGTGTTGCAATGGCTCCTGTAGATACGGTAACCCGAGCGCGCACAGGGACAGCCCGCGGGCCTGGGGCCGCCTCTATAAAGCAGCGAGCTGCGGGCACACATCTGCCGGCAGCCGGGCCGTGAGCTGGGAGAGATGCAGGTGTGCCCGCAGCGCCACAGGAGGTAGGGCATGGCCTCTGCGCAAAACGAAAGCAGGGCAGCAGCAGTTGTCGGTACCTGTAAAATGTTCTCTTTAAGCTCATTTAGCACTTTCCCTTTGTGTTTCCCCCTTTGTGGAGTAAGCCAAAGCTTGGAGTGTTCTAGAAATAAAGGGAGAGGGGTGGTGTGTTAGGGTACTGAAAGTGGAGAGCATTACAGTAAAATACAGTATATGCCCTTTGTGGCCATCATTTATATCTGTGCAAATAGCCTTCAGCTGGGATGTGTCACTACATATATGAAGGAAAGAGAAATATATTATTTATGTAAAAAACACATGACATTTTGAAATTATGCAGTGATACTTTCTTTTTAATTACTCTTGTTCATCAGAATTAATTTGTCTTCAGTTTTGCTGTTAGTGATTTTCAGAGCATCTTGCGTGTCACCCTGTGTGAGCAGTGAATCTTGCACACAGTGAGGAAGAAACAAATGCTTTCAAAATAGGAAAATTTGACTGAATGCTGGCAGGAGCTCAAAAGCAATTACATACTCTGAAGAGTACTCTTAGTTCAGTTTTACAAGGGAGTAAATGCCAGGACAGTTAAATTCCCTTCAAATGAAATTTTTACTGGGGCAAGCATTTGTAGTGGGGCTTTCTTTTGCTTCTGTTTCTTGATTGTTGAAAGCAATTTGTAAGAAAAAATTTACCCTGTTTTTGGTTTTTTCTATTGCTGTGAATCTTTCTTTGCTTTTAAAAATTGTTCAGGTTCATGTGAATTGAGATTCACTCCTGAAGTCTTTGCTTCCTCATTGTCACAAATGGTTCTGTGTTACTGTTTCATATGGGATTGTTTAAATAGTAAAATTGGTTTGCAAAGAGCTTTTTTTTTTCTCCTGACTACCTCTAGAGAGCATGACTACATTTTCAAGGGAATCTGAACTGATCATTTTGGGATTCAGGATTCTGTCTTGGTGAAAGTCAGAGACAGGGAATGTCTCACAGCGTATTAGTAGCAGTTATATAAAAGTTAAATTAACTTTATTAGTCTCTAGACAATTGGAAGGAAAAAATAGCTTGTGTCAGTGGAAAATGGTAATAGTGCTAAGACTGTTAGCCCCTGTGGAGCAGCAAGAAGGTTATTTATGTGAATGGCTGTTGCACACACAGCTGGCTGGGAGAAAATAGAAAAGGTCATCATCCTCAGTGAGGGATACTTGCCATGCCTGTCCAAAGATGTGTCCAGGCATCTTCATCTTGATGAGGAATGATTTGTTCTCTGTGGGTTATAAATGTTACATTTTATTTTTACTTTCCAGAAACGTCATTTGACTCATTGAAGATTTAAAACCAACAGAGTCATGTGGGAGAAAATGAAATTTTAGTCTCAAGTGGCAGAATCGAGTCATAAGAAGTAAAGAGATTTGGATGGTTTCTCACTAAATGGAAATTATATAGAAGGCTTCTAAGATCACTGCATCTCTCCATCCCGCTCCTGCTGCACAGAGACTGCACTCTTGGCCTTGGACATTAATAAAATGCTGGATTCAGTCAAGTGTGTTCTGGTGGGAGACTCTGCTGTTGGGAAAACATCTCTCCTGGTACGTTTCACCTCTGAGACTTTTCCAGATGACTACAGACCCACTGTATATGAAAATACTGGAGTAGATGTCTTCATGGATGGCGTACAGATCAGCTTAGGTCTTTGGGACACATCAGGCAGTGATGCCTTTAAAGGCATTCGCCCCCTCTCCTACCAACAGGCAGATGTGGTATTAATGTGCTACTCGGTGGCAAACCACAATTCCTTTCTGAACCTGAGGAACAAATGGATCAGTGAGATCCGCAGCCATTTGCCCCGCATCCCCGTTTTGGTGGTGGCCACTCAGACTGACCAGCGGGACGTGGGTCCCTACAGCTCCTCCTGCATCAGCCCTATGGACGGAAAGCGGCTCGCCCAGGATGTGCGAGCCAAGGGCTACTTGGAGTGCTCTGCCCTCAGCAACAGGGGAGTGCAGCAGGTGTTTGAGTATGCTGTGAGGACAGCGGTCAACCAAGCCAAAAGGCAGAACAGGCGGAAGCTCTTCTCCATTAATGAGTGCAAGATCTTTTGAGGACTGTCAGCAGTGGTTTTGCTCACGTTTGTTCTTTCTGTTTTCTCACAAAGACGCTGCAGCAGAGGGAATGGGAGGTGAATCAAACGAGGGCTCCTGGAAGGACCACAGTGCAGGTGCCTATTTATGAAACAGGTGTGCTCTTTATCTGAGCCTCTTCCCTCCAAAACACGTGTGCTATCTTGAAAAATGAAAGGTGCATACCCTTATTCACAGGCCTGTGTTTGGACTTGGCAAGCCTGAACTGCTGCAGGCCTAGCCTGCAGATCTGCAGATAACAGCAGTACTGTTATTTCTTATTTTGGTTTTGTTTCTGTCAATGTTCCTCAGTTGTTGGTTTGTCTGCATCTGCATTTATTTAATGACAAAATTGTGCCTGGATCAGCCCCTACCTCTGTCCTTGTGGATTTTTTTTTACTTAAGAATGTAGTATATAAAACCTGACCAATGTGTATTTTATTTAGACGACTCTTGGATATATTGTTGAAAATTACAAAAGTTTGTTTTAATATTTTGTTGGTTTTCCCTTTAGCTAACCACAGAAATGAACTGTCCTGTCCATGTAATAAATGGCCTGCAGGCAAGCCTTAGACTTGCTTGAGTCATTGCATAACGGTCATCAGTATGTCCAGCATAGGAATAATCAAAACTTAGTGACATTTGACAGCTGTCTCCTGCAGTTTTGTGAGATTTGTTACCTTAATATTGTTCCTCAACAATGTGGTCAAAGGTGGGAAACTAATCTGATTCTTCCTAGACTTCACTGTCTTACAACCAGGGCTTGCAGACAGGGTTGGCTTAGACATATGGCTGGGCTGGCAGGGATGAATCTGGGCTGCCATCACCTCTGTTGTCCCTGCTGTAATTCTGGAGACAAAAGATTTCAGTCTCCAGAGATGGAAGATATTTTTTCATGAGCACTTAAATTCTCATATATTTTTAGTACACTTTGTACTAAAAATACAAAACAAAGCAGTCGTTTTACTGGAACCAGTCACCAACATTAGTAAAAGATTGAGTACAAAGCAAGGTTGACTTTAGAATGGCTAAATGACAATTTTTTGAGTTTGCATGCTAAGTATAATTGCCTAGGTTGTATCCAAGTAAGACTGAACCAGGCTTCACATCCTGGGGAACCTGTTGAGTCTAGGAGCCAAATCCTGATGGACGTAGTGGGGACAAGTTACCCTCCTACACAGAAAGGCAGGCTAAGGAAATGGAAACTTCAGGTGTGTAAGAGAACTCTGCTAGAAGATGAAGTGGGCTCAAGCCACAATGCTGTACATTCCTTGTGAATTGTGGTGGTCCCCTCCTCCTCATGTTATCTGTCCCCTCGGTCCTGCACCCCCTCTCAGGTCTTGCAGATCCGTCTCATCCCAAGAGAATTTCTTACTGCAGCAAGATTTTCTTTGTCCCTTTTCCTGTCCTTCAGCTAGCTAGGAACTAACCTTTGAGGAGGTTATAGCATGGTGCCATAAAAGGTAGGATTATCTCACCTGTGATGTAGGTGAGCGAGTATTTACCCAGTGGGCACCTTGATTACCAGTGGGACACAGAACACCCAGAGTTGTGATTGTCCCACCAGCTTCTGGACTGTTGAATATTTACCACTCATCAACCTGATTGTGAGGGAGGCTTCTGATCATAAAAATATCCTGGTCTTATCTGAGGTTTTTATATCAGCCTTAAATCTTTACAAACTTCTGCATCTGAGCACACAAGACACCGACTTCTGTCACCACCCATCTTCCCTAAATTCTTCTCTTTCCTACTTCTCTTCTTCTCAAGTGTTGATTTGTTACTGAAACACTAAAACTGACATATTTGTAAAAGAATCTGAATGGCATTGTACTTGTGTAGAGATACTCAAGTTGCCAAGTATTTGCGGTCCTCAGTTAAAAATCTTTTAGCTTTTGGGAGAAATATTCTTCTACGTGTTGACTCTTACAACACCTCTCCACTGGAAGTCTTATGTTTTGTAACTCTAATTTAAAAGTAGCCATTGTTACGGTTTGAACATTAAAGATTGCAGGAAAAATGTCGTGTTATGAATTTTCAAATCTGTTACAACTGGGGACATTTTTGTTATGTTCCCTACTCCAATAATGGATTGAATACCTGGTTTCAACTATTTTTAAGACATATTTTTTCCAGAATGCTCTATTCAGTTGTCTTCTTTTTTTCCTCGGTGGGTTAAAGTCTGTTTACAACACTTCGTGCAGTTTTTTTGTGCTGAAGAGCAGTAATCACCAGGTGAGAATGCTGTGTTGTGGTATCTACCACAAAGTGCCACATTCAGGCACCAAAAGGCTCCACAGAATTGTTATCAAAGACTAAACCAGACAAAGATGTAACTGAAAATCTCATCTGTATTAGCTTCACAAAACTTGTTATGGTGTGTTACAAAATTAAGAAATTGATGTCTGTTGCAATTCAGTGAAGCCAGGTGGATAGGCTTCTTTGAGATGTCTGAACTGACAATACAGGGTACACAGGAAATGTAGGGATGGCTTGATATACTCTTGACTGTGCATTCTAGACCCAGTGCAAAGTGTGAGGCCACTGAAAGTCAGCTGATTTTTAAAATAAATTTGGAAAGAGTATAAAGTAATGGGGATTTTGGTTTCATGCTCTGTGAAAAAAACCAGTTCAAATTTTCACAGCCTGGTTATTTTCAGACTCTCAAAGCCAAAAGGCACTTTTCACTGGGAGCAAACTGTGAGGCACATATATTTTAGTGCCTGTAATGCAGTTTTCCCAGAGCTATAGAACCCATGTACTCAAAAAGTGTGGCAGCCCCAAACAGAGGTTGAAATCTGGACACAGCAGAACTCAGCTGAAGATTTGGCCCAGTGGTATATTGGGGTTTGCTGCTTGCACAAGTGCAGCCCTGTTCTCTGTGGTGGGAACAACGAGGGACTGCTGAGGTCTCCTGTGAAACCCTTCGAGGGTGGTTTTGCTTGTGTTTACTTGGGTAACAGGGTCTGGGTACTGTTTAGAGGTTAAAATCTGGCTCTGGTATTTAAAATACATTAAAATGACACATGTGGATTTTCAATTCCTTTTGCTTTGAAAAACAGAAAAACAGAAAAAAATGTTCAGCCCTGCCTTGGTTGGGTCAAGCTTTCAGCTGAGAGAAGGGACATTGCCCAAATATTCTCCTTCTGTCTTCTCAAACAGATCCCTTTCCATTTGTTGTTCAGTTGCCAATCTTCTTTTTGCTTGTTATTAAAACAGGTTAACAGTTTTATTTAAAAAATAATTATTTTGAATACAGAATTCCCAGGCTTTTAAACTTACTTGATATGCAGCACACAATACAAATATTTTCTACCAGTAAACAGTAAAAATATGTTTCAAATCATCACTTTTGCCCCCTCCCCTGATTTTTCATGGAGAAAATTATTCAAGCTTGGTAGATAGAATTGATACTGTTTTGCCTGATATTTGCAATTAACAGTTTGCAAATTTTTGTGGGAACTCTATGTTTACTAAAGTGTGTGAACACAAACTAGCTGATACTTGTGTTAATAAAGAAAATGTGTTTAAGGGACTCTGTATATGGCACCATTATAAAAGAAATCACCAGAGGGATCGGACATGAAGGAAAAAGAAATATCAGCACTCTTTACATCTCAGCCTTTCCTGTACTACTATAGCATTTGAGTGAATGCAGCCATTAGAATAATTTCCAATAAATAGGGCAATCCATGTCTTTTTAGCACTTTCTCTTAGTGCTTTGGTTGCACACAGCTCAGGTTAATATAAAAGGAATAAAAAGCTTCATTTCAGAACATCAGAATGCTTGTCTGCTCTTGCCTTTGTGAGCAAGTTAACTACCTTAACTTAATTACAAGTCAGTTCAGCTTCTTAAACAAGCCAGATATGACCACAACTGGATTAGCCAAACTCCCTTGCTCTGAAATGACAACAACGAATTTATGTCCTTGAGTATGAGGAAATGTATTTTAGCTCTCAGAGATTTCCTTCACAATGGTAAGAGCTGACCAGCTATCAGCATGTACCTTGCATGGCAGACCTGTGTGCCCTTCACCTTGTGCTCTGAGCAGCCAGTTATTTGAAAACAAAATTCAGGGGGAAAACAACTTTTGTGTGTATCTAGGCATTTTTATTATATAGCTGTTTACCTACAGCTGTGGTGGCCTTTCCACTGGCCTGGGCCTCTTGCTCACTGTGATGTGACACTGCAGCCTCGGTGTGTCAGCAGGGTCCCTGTCACTTGGGAGGCAGAAGGGCATCATGATGAAGCTGCCCTGTATATTCAGCAGGACAGAGGAGATGCTCCTTAGGACTCCTCTTACCTGCACCATAGGTGACTGCCCTACTCTGCAAACAGAGCTGGCCCTGCCTCAGTCAGACTTCTGTCACTTACAGGTGGCCTGCAGTAACGCATTTATTTTGTGTGCCATTTCTAAAATCAGTGTCAGTATCCAAGTCACTGCCAAGGCCTGGCTTCTGCAGCCGCTGTTGTACTGGTAGCTGGACTCCAGCTGCTGCATTTTGGAAGTGGGAGGAGGGGGGATGTCTCAAAGCACTGAGATGTCTCAAAGCACTGATGTCTCAAAGCATTAAACCCTGTGGCACATCCCTTCCTGAGAGTGGGAAGCTGGCCTCCAGCCTTGCATGAGCTGTGAGTTATTAGCAAGCAAAAGAATAGCTATTTCTGCCTTTCTGGTTATGAAGTGAATGAGTGACATGTCTGTCTCAGGTCTTTCACAACCACTCTACGCAAGGCTGGCAGGGGCATTTCTGTCGTTGCTCCTCTCAGCCTGGTATGATTCATAGAGGGCGGAGCAGCAGGGCACGGGCTCAGTGTGGTGCTGTGGTTGTTTCTGTCTCTGGAAAAGAGGAAGGAAACGACGATTGGTGTCTTCACTTGGTGTGAGGCGCTCACTCGCCGCATCTGCAGTGTTTCTGAGAAGTCTCCAGTGGGCACTGGCTCCCACTGGCACCCAGCAGCTCTGGACTGTGGGACTGTGCCTCAGAGGACACAAGCTGAGCTGCGACAACTCTCATGCCAAGACCTGGGTGTCTCCCTTCACTCCCTTGGCTGTCTTCCCAAAATGCTCTATTGCTGTTCAGTTACCACAGAACGGTGAGACTTTCAAAAGAGATGTCTTTGCTTTGAAAAGCAAGATCCCTTGCAAGTGTCAGCTGCTCAGGATGTGGCTGTGTCTGCTAGCTACAGTCAGGGCAGTGGTGGCCAAAGCTGCACAGCCACTCTCAGGGTGAAAGGGGAGAGATCCAACGCTGATACTTCTCAGCTTAGCCGATGAATTAAGTAGAAGCAGCTGGAGAGAGAGGTGTCTTATATGCCAAACCTCTTCTAATACATAAGCACTGCTGATTTTTCTCTTTCTTAGAAAGCTCCATTTTTAAAATATATGAAATGTTAAGTGTCTTTCTGGCTATTGCCTTATCACTTTCATTTATCTGTCACCGTGACACCAGATCTGACACTTAAAGGCCAGTGATGCAGTGTTCTACACAGCATGTGTCTGAGGAAGCGTTAAAGGTCACACGATTCCACAAGAGACTAATTTAGAACTTCTTATGTGTCTTGGGCATTGAAGTGTATACAGGTATTTTAAATTATTCTCTTGTATATGGAATTAGTGTTGGTATCTGATCCATCATAGAATTATTGATCAACTAAACCAGAGCTGCAGCCTTGGCTCATAATTAGGGCATTGGCTTAGACAGTGATCTTTGCTGTTCAGTCCCTCCCCCATTGTGCAGAGCTTGGCCCAAGCTCAACCAGATCAGGTGGGGAGCTTTAAAATTTAACCAGGCTCTGGGCCAGACCTGTGTAAGCCTGCACAATTAACTTTTAGCTACACAACTCCAAACTGACTGGTGGCATGACTGACCAGTTTAGGATCAGCTTGACCCAAATGAGTTCATTTTGCCTGAGCCTGCTCCCCGTGGCTGTCTGGTGGATGGCAGGAGATGAACTGCAAGCATGAAATGCTACTACACAGACCCACTGGATGTCTCTGGCCCCACTCCTGCAGCTGGGTGACACCAGGCAAGCCATGGCACTAGTGGCCCTCCACATGAGATGGGCACAGGCCAGTGACCTTTTTTAAAGCACTTTCATTTGGTCATGAAAGATCTTGCTGCTTGTGGGTACTTTTGCATTTGTCAGGCCTGTCAGTTGTTCCTTCTCACAGGCTTGACCTGCAGAGTTTGCTCAGAATGGATCTGTAGCACACATATTGGGACTAGGACTTTCCAGAATTTCAACTCACTGAAGCCACAGGGAGTGGGTAAGCATAAGGGACAGAAAGAGAAGAGACAAGATACAACAAAAATTAATTGCTTTACTACTTTAACAGTTTGTAATTAACATAATTCCCTTTTTGATTTTACAGAACATCAGTATGGGTTGAGCTAACATCTCGTTCATCAATGACATGTTTAGAAATCAAATTCTTCCTGAGAGAGTTGTGCTGAATGCTGGGAAGGTAGAGAGAATGTCCCTCTATGGTTATTCCTATCCCTCTTTTTGGAGCATGCTCTTACATTCCCTGTAATGACTAGGGTTTGGGCTGGAGTGCTCTCAGTGTGTGCATCATGAACATTCTTACAGCCCTTTGTGATGGTAAAGGTTTATTTTCTGCAGAGGGAGCAGTCAAGGGTACTAATTTAGAGTCTCAGGCTCACAATGAGGTACGAGACACAATTTGAGGAGATTAACTAGAGGGGAGGAGCATCTCACTCTGCTCCACATCTTCCACAACTTTCCATCTGGCTGCCAAGAAAACCAATGCAGTGCCCTTGATTTAGAGCATTCTCAAGTTTTTGTCTCCCTATTGTGCAGGGATATATCTCTTTAATTTTTCCATGAATATCCAGAGACATTTAAAGAAAATGAGGCATCCTTACCGGACATATTTCCCTCTTTCAAAGCTGACATGTGCTTCTGGCTCCCACTACACAATTAGGTCACAATTTAACTTTTAGTTTACAGATGAAAGAAAACCCATGAGTCTTGCCTGGCAAAAAAATGCATCTTCCCAACCACACCCTGCAAAGAATAGCTAGTTCTGGTGCAGCTGATCTCTGCAGTAGGTGACAGCCAATGCTGGTGGAGTTGAGTCTTTGGGAAACTGTGCAGAAGAGACTGGAGGAATACCACTACATTGTTTATTAAATACATGAGGGATATGGCTTTGAGCTAAGAGCACAAATAGCATATGTATAGCATTTGCTATACAAACAGCAAATATACAAATAGCAAATACACAAGTGAGTTTAAGAAAGATCCAAGCCAGAAGGTGTTGGTTAACTGGGTTAAAAGACTAAGACCTGATTGGGATCTGGGACAAATCACTCAGGGATGCTATTGAAAAATCCAGAATTAACAGGGCATTCACCAAGCATAGAATCTTAGATGTGTGCAGGGTAGTAATCTGGTGTGGTGCCTATGATAGAAGAATCAAAACAATGGGAAAACTGAAAGCTAAGGCAGGGTGAAAAAAACCTGCCTTTAACTTCTCAAAATCAGTCTGCTGAGCTGTGTGTATCATGAAAAACATGAGAAGCTATGGGAGTGCCAGGCACGATGAGTGAAATATAGAAGCAGCAGTGAATCATGTATTTACATCATAAAATTGGAGTCTGCAAGCACCAAGAGAGGATGCCTGGCATGGGAAGAGGAGAAAGCAAAAGCCTGGCAGCTCAGAGGTGCTCTTCACAAGAGCAGTGAACAAAGCTGCAGCAGGAGATGGGCCAAGTCAGCATGAATGTGGATGGAAATTACATTCATTTCTGTACAGTGCTGAGGTATGAAAGCAACTGCAGTGCTAAAGTAACCCCTGAAAAAATCCCTGGGCTGTGGAAAAAAGTTATACAGGGCCTCTGAGGACTTGCAGGTGCATAAGAAAATAAGGAAATAAAAGTCTTTGAATGGACCAGGGGGTCCCAAACCTGTTAGTGCTCTGTGGAGGTGATGCTGTGATTTTCTGGTGGGAACTATGGACAGTGAGATTCTGAAGCATGAGCCTGTGCTGGTGTTCCCTGGCAGACACAGGTTACAGGGAAATGAACCACACTTTCTCTGGAGCCCAAGGGGAAAGAGGTGAGGAATCAGACATTTTGCTGGAAAGGTCTCCCATATGCAGCAGCCTGAGAAACCCAAGCTATGACCAAAACAAAAGACAGGAGCTGTGTCAATATCCAGGGTGGCAGCAATGGGTCCCCAAGGCCCTGTGGACATCCCAGGGGCTGTGGCAGGACCATGTCTGACAGCAAGACTGAGTCTGACACATCCCATTCCCTGTCTTGGCTTGGCTGAGGTGGAGGGGTGTGGGATACAGCCCTTTGAGGGACACCTATAGCCCACGCAGGCAGAGGTGCCTGAGCTAAAGCCACTGGTCCCTGAGGCAGGCAGCTTGTACCTCTGTTGATATGGCACTGAGAGATGGGCTCACCTCAGTAACAGGTCCCACTCAGACCTGCATTTAACAGGGTGCAATGGGCTTTGGGACTGGGCTGAAAGACACTACGTGTGGTGGAGCACCAAAATTTTCAAGAAAAGCTTGCCAGAATAATACAGCAATCACAATAAGAGGTACAAAAAAGAATTTAAGTAAAATAATGACAAGTTCATTGTGTGCCTCCAGTGTGTGCAGAGTTTTACATGACAGCAAGCAGCTGTGAGGAACTTTGCATCCCTGCAAGCATTTTATGATTTGGTGCTCCCACTAGGATGTGAGTGAAGGAGCCACAGCTGGATCAGGCAGTGACTGTGGTGGACAGAAATCTGCTCATCCTTGACCTCACAGATATTGTGCAGGACAGAGGGAAAACAGGAGGCAGAATCAGAGACTAGCAGGGTCAGACTCAAGTCTACAAAAAAAAAAAAGGTTTTCTGTCAGTACTTTTTATTCACTGGCAATGTAAATGAAGGGATCTGGTAAAAAACATCAAGCTTTAAAACATCAGCTAGGTAGATAGGATTGTCACTTTTGGAGGGTAGTGCAGGGACTCCATTTTTCTCCGTGGATGGAGGATCAGGGCACAAGGCTGGTGCCAGATGTATTTGTACTCAACTAAGAGGCAGGAGATGTGCAAGTCCAGTTGTCATGGGCCTCATCACACCAGCTGGAGGTGTAAAACACCCATTGTGCTGGACAATGCAGTCAGTCCTATTTTCTGCTTCTCTGTGAGGAACAGAGCGTGGCCTGGGGAGCCAGCCTGTAGTACCATGGCCTCACTGACCACGTTAAATGCTTGGAGAGCAAAACTCCCTTGTGAATTCCTCTGCATTCAATTACTCATGGTTGTCTGGGACAAGATGTAGAGGATTGAGCCACATTCTGCTGATATGGTGACCACCACCCTTGAACCCGTTGGCAACACGATGTCAAAAGAGCAATATGGCTTTCTTCTTGCTCCCTGTCTGGCCTGTTTAGCACAGGAGATTCCCATCTGTTTCAGTCCAGAGGCCTCCACTGATGATCTTCCAATATGTGCAGTACAACCTTTGCAAAAACCTTTTCCCTTCACAGGCTGAATGCCTGGGTGAATCACTGAGAGTCAGGCCTGCATCTTGTGCCTCCAGTGTGCTCCAGATCACTGAGAAAGCTCCCTCTTCATGTAGCAAATATTGATCAAATTGCAAAACCGATTAATTCTGTCAGAGGTGCAGCTTGGACACAGCAAGGCAACTCTCTTAAGACAAATATAAACTCCGACATTTCTACTGTGCAAAGAGGGTGAGGGTCACAGAATGAAAAATACCATCAAGCTAAAGGATAGAGATGATGCAGTCTGCAAAAGCTGACACAAGCTGGATTTTGTGATCACTTCTCCATGCCCTTTGTAGAAAAGAACAAATGCTGCTGGTGGTGTAATGAGAATTCAGTCATGTACCTGTGCTTTAGGGAGCTCAAGTCTGAATAATCCCTGGATGATCCAAGAATTCACAGATTTAGCATCAATGGCCACAAAATTAAGCCCAGAGTAAATGGCACAAACAGGAATAATCCTTTTTCTTTCACTGAAGTGTCCAGCAGTTTGATACTTGCTGTGTCCAAGCAGCAGTTTGTTTAGCAAACTGTTTTTATTGGACCACAAACCTGCACTGAGTTTCAAATTCATGGACAGCTTGAACTTATTGCAAGGAATAATTTTACAATTTTGAGTTGTATATGGCATTGCTGAGGAGAACATAGTTCAAACATATGTAAAATAAGCTTACTGGGATAGTCTGCACACCTGCAGATGAGAACATCTGGAAAGCACTTAAGTTCATAGCTGTACTGAGACCACTTTATCAAAAAGTAATGAAGAACCATAACAACAGCAGGGCTGGAGGCTCTAACAATGAGAAGACTGTAAGGATGTGGTTTGCTCTCAAGAAGGTCTTCAAAGAAGCTAGGAAGGGGAGAGAGAGGAGAGAGGTGGGCTGCTGTAAGCAGAACGGTAGGAGCTAGAGAGTAGCAAAAGGAAATAGCTGAGGGTGTAAGAAGTGAAAAAAGTTGCTGAGAACTGAAGAAAGCTGAGAAGAGACCATGTTGCTGAAGGGATCTTTTTGTCAGCCCTGCACTCCTATTTTCAAAACTGTTCATTATGTGGTTTGCAGCACAAGAATTCATTTGAACAATTTATTCTGATGTTCCTACTAAGAGAAAGCCAATGTGATATCTCAACTAGGAATTCCTTGGGAAAAAAAAGACAACATGAGGAATGACCTGCATTTGGTGGCCTATTTGAAGGACTCTTCAGTAAGGTCAGTCTGCCATGCAGGAGAGTGCAGAAGGACATCTAGGGCCACCCCCAACCCAGCACTCTCAGGCAGAGTTAAAGAAAAGTTTAATATGCACGCTTAAAAAAGCAAATTTTTTTTTGTACCTGCCCTGCAGCAGGCTGAGACACCCATGCATGGCCCTGTGTTCACCTCCCCACCTGCTCTTCTCCCAGACCTTGTCCAGGCCTCAGGGCATGTGTCCTTGGCTCCATGTGTCCTTGGCTCTGGGGACTGGCACGGGGAAGGTTCCCCTTGGCCTGTGCAGCTCTGCCCAGGGCCAGGGCTTGGACCTGTGCCCACAGGAGGAAGTCTGAGCTTAGAAGCAGGTGAGATGGCTGTTTCAGTGGTGGTGCTGGGTCAGGGGGCTGTGGAGAGAGGACAAAACAACATCTGTGAATGCCCTGGAGTGTGGAATGGCACAAGAACTATGACAGCCAGTGACACCAAGTGGTAGCAGTCAGGGTGCAGTTGTGTTTGTGGCAGTGAAATTGCTGATATTTTCCTTGGAGTCTGCATATTTAATATGTCTGCTTTGGAGCCTGCATATTTAATACAAACATTATAGATCTGGTAGGGAAACCCAAGGCTTGGTAGCCTTGTGTTGCTAAAGGAAAGGTTTCCAAGATACACCCTCACCTTAGAAGTAACCTCGTCTTAGAAGTAAGATGCAAAACTTCTGGAAATGGAGGTATGGGGTTGCTGAGACCTGACAAGCATGCAAAGGTCTCATTTTCCAGTTGAGTGATAGGAGTAAAAATCACCTAGTGCCTAAGATAAAGGGACACAGAAAGCCTTCAGAGCACGTGCTGGGGGACTGGCATTCTCCTATGAAGTCCTGCAGTTGTTAGGTGGCTTCTGGTGGCACAGAGTCCCCTGGAATATGAGCTGTACATACCAATGGGTTTTTGCAGGGTTTGCTTTTGGCACAGCGTCACTCTGAGCACAGCTTAGAGCAGAGCTGCTGGCCCAACAGGTGGCATTTCAAGGTGCTTCAGACCCACATGTCCATCCCTGTAACACTGCAGAGGTATTGTCAGGAAAGAAGCATTGGCAGAATTGAAGAAATGTGGGGTTAGCAATCAGCAGCTGCTGGCAGTGTGGTCATGGGCTGTGCTCTGTCCTCTGCTTGCAGAAGTGTTCTCATGGGCTCCATCAGCGCCAGCCGCTTGCAGATGTGCAGCAGCGTGGGCAGGAGTCTGCCCTGCCTCCCACCCACTCTCCCAGAAAGCAAACCCAGAAGCAGAGCAGACATAAATAGGTGCTTCTGACATGTGATTCCCTCTGTCTGTTCCAGACATTGGTAAGGTGAACCATGCCCCAGAAAAATGTGTTGCTCAGTCTCAACTGTAAAAGGAGTCTAAACAACTTGCTCAGCCTTAGGTGTCCATACTGTGACATCTGAAGGTGGGGAGATTCATTCCACCCTTGTCTCCAGACAGTGCCACAGACCAAGCACAGCTCTGGGACCCTCCCTGCCTTTTCTGACATGGGTCTGGTGAGCCCTGGCACAGCTACTGCTGCTGTGGTGCCTCCATGTCACAGCAGAATGGGTGAAGCTGTGTTTCCCAGGGATCTGTGTCTCAAAAGTGGATGAGTCCAACTCAGATGACAGCTTTTTCACATTTCCATGACATTTTTAATACCCGAGAATCTCTGAGGTTTTTGCTTCTCCACTGAATTTAATTGAAATTTGCCAATGAATGAACAGGTTATTGAAAAGAAAACAAGCAGAAAGCAATCACATCAGCTTTGTTTTCCTAGGAATTAAGGTGAGTAGAGTGATCACCTTATTTTTGTGCTTAGTCTGATCCCTAGGGAAAAATTGTTCCAAACACCATATTCCACAACATCATACACAATTGAGACACTGCTATTGAAACTGTGAATATACATATAACAGATTTCTACTTGCATTTACACCTTATTTTATATTACAATGTCATCAAGAAGGATAGAAGCACTT
This sequence comes from Ammospiza nelsoni, assembly GCF_027579445.1. Classification (NCBI taxonomy): domain Eukaryota; kingdom Metazoa; phylum Chordata; class Aves; order Passeriformes; family Passerellidae; genus Ammospiza; species Ammospiza nelsoni. The sequence goes on from NC_080636.1 coordinate 23,473,392, forward strand.
GTCACAGCTATTGTTTGTCTTTCTGAAGTTAATTGAACTTTAAAGGTTCTTTTTTCCCCACCAAAAGCAGAACTATAAACTACCAGGAATGACTGTACAAGAAAGCAGCATAAAGGTATGATCATGTATATTTGATGTAGGATCAAATAAAACTCAGAGGAATTAGAGACAGAGATAAGTATATGGGACTGAATCTTTGGAGTTCAAATTCTGCATCAAGATCAAGACAGGGACATTCTGCCCTGTAGATTTGAGGCATTTAATCTCAGAGCAGCCACTTCAGAGCTTTCCTGTTAGTGGGGCATAAAGTCAGTTGTGATGACTTAATGTCAGATTTAGGATTTATTGAGACAGGGATGGATATAGATGGGGTGTGAGGGATGTGCAGTGTGAAGGCACAGCCTGATGCTAATAAAATGGGTGAGCCCTCCCTTTTTAGCTATCTTTTCTCATAAAAGAGTCCCTGTTAACTTTGCAGCTGGAGTTACATCCAGAGAGAAATCCAGAGTTCATTTTAACACTGAGTTAACAGTGAAATTCGTCAGTTCTTGGACTTTTAGCAGATGTGTTATAAGTCTAACCATTTAAGTGAAGAAATATTCACCAGTCACTCACTAAGGTTAAGACATTAAAATCTTTCACAACATGGTGCACAGTGTTTGGGCAATCACCCAGCTGGAGTATGTCCCTCAGTCCTGAAGGGAATGGAAATTATTAAACTCAGCACAGGTTTAGTGAGCTGCAGCATGGAGAGAGGTTCTGGCTCATCTACTCTGCAAACAACCACATGAGGCTGCAGTTTTACTTTTTGATGTGGTCTCATTGCAGAAGAGTATGCCAGCTGAATTATCAAAATGAAATACTATTCCTCTTACCTGCCTAAGCACTTGGTAATTTTACTTGAGGTTTTGGGGGAGGAGAGGTGAAACTGCTGGAGAGGGCATCATACCCACAGTTCAAGCAATAATTTAGTCCACAGTACCTCATGGAGGAGCTGAGGTCTCACAACTGGTGTCACTCCTGATGCCCTTCATGGAGGAGGAAAGGAAGACAAGACCTAGATTTGAAAGGACCAGGTCTTGTCCTCTGAGGTCACACACATAAGAAACTGCAGTGAAATAGGGAGGCCTCTGCTGCCTGCATGCCAGACATTGTTTGCTGTATAAAATCTTTGGTGAGATTAGGGTGTGCTCCTGTTCTTTTATCAGAAGGATGTAATGAGAGAAGGGGCAGCTCTCAGACTCAGAGTCCCTCCTTTGATAGCAGATGAACTTCCCTCTCCCTTACTGCACACATCTGTAGATCACTGTGCTGAGCTGCTGCTTGGATGTGGGAATGGTTTTTATTATAAGCATGCTTTTTTATAATACAATGTAGCATGCTACATTATAATACATGGTATGTATTTATAAATTATATTTATTTTGGCAACTTTCTTACCTATACCAAAAGTTACTAACAGCAGTCACAGGCACTGGCTACTGAACACCTTCCCTGTTGTGTGGTCTCCAGCAGATCCTCCTACTGCAAATAGCATTCCCCCACTTTAACATTCACTAGTCCTTACATTAAACTTCTCCTGGAGTATTTCCTGAGTGATGATTTCAGAACAAAAATATTTCACTGAAAAGTTTGTCACTGGCATTCTCATCATTTGTCAACCCTCCTTCAGAGATAAATGCCACGGGGACAGTGGTGAGATGCTTCTGGGTTCAAAGTGATGAAAAATTGTCTGTTTGACATAAATTAAATTGACCTGTAAGTTTCTGACTCAGCCTGATCAATTGCAAGTGTACATCTCCAAGTCTGAAGATAAGATTCTTGGCTCAAGATAAGAGCTCTTGCCTGTGTAATCTTACTCCTCTTCTGAATTTTAAGTGCTGGTTCTTACCTAGGATGAGAAGACACACTATCATATAAATGAAACCATTGGACAGCTCCATGAAAGTCTGAGCTCTGTACTAACAAATATTTGGCTGTTTGACCCTTTTATCTCCCACTCAACAGGAGATAATAGACCCTGTTCAGTGGGAGCCTGACCATTTAAAAAGGAATTGAAGTCTTTTTTATCTTATACCACAGAACAGAAATATGGCACCCCAAAATAGAGACAGATAATTCGATTAGAGGATGTGTGAAAGCTTTAGCTTTGCCAGGGAGCTAATTCCCTCAAAGGACACAATCTGGACTGGATTAGAGGCAAATCTTACTGTGGAGTAAACTGCGTGGTTACAAACCTCTGGGTGAATGCTCTTGCTCTTTGATGAAGTGTGAAGTCATTTACACCTTTTTGCCATATGTTTTGCTGAGTAGGAGTGTGTATGCAAGGGTAGTTACCATGGAATAAATGACATGCTGTAAAGTCACACTGTCAATTAAATTTATTTATGTGCCCGTGCTTTTAGCCAGAGGAACACCCTGTTTCTAGATGGTGGGTGAGGAGCAGTGTGAGGAAAATGCACTGGCAAAACAAAGCTGCCTCTGTGCACATGTAGTAGGAAAATCAAGTGTTTTTGAAACAGTATGATCACAAATAGTGTGCCTACAGGCTTCCCCGTGTTCTTGGCTGTCTCAGTCTGACTCAAAGGTAGCACATCGGGTCAGCCCTGGAGAGCTGCAAAGGGAAGAGACTGCTGGCAGAAATGGGAGACTGAGTGTTTGAGATGATACCTTCAATTCACGTGCCAATTAAAATTGACAGGCACCCAGATCCCTTCCTCAGGGTTTGTAGATGCAAAAAGAACAATAAAAATATTATTCCTGGCTTCTGCAGGGCAAGGTGGGGAAATTTTGTGAAAAAAGGAAAAAAATCTGGACTTGCATCAGTGCTTACTGTATGGTTAGATGTGTAGTGGCAGGCATGCTCCTGAATGTTTGGCCCAGGAAGCCTTCCTTTGTTCTCTGCACTCACACTGGGCTTGGCTGCACTCTGCTTGTGGGAGTATTACCATGTGCTGCATCACTGGATTTTTCAGCTTAATTTTGCTCCTTAGTTTTCCTCCAGGACTCTTCAGAGCTCTTTGTTTTTCCTGTCTCCCTGATGGAAAGGAGATAGGTAGCAACACTTCCACTCAGGTTAGGATGAGCAAGTCCAGCAAAGGGGATGTGCTCAGAGGGCTGGGGAAGCCTGGGAAGCTTTTCCTGACCCATGAGAGCGGCTGGCAACTCCTGATGCACCACTGCCCTTGCCCAGCTTTTGCAGCCATGGTCACAATAAACTAAGTAAATTAATTGTGGGTTTGGGTTTTTCAGCTACCTTCTTTGAGTGATATTAAGTACAGAGGTTAGTGGTGGGTGTTAAAATACTCTCATGGCTCTGGAGCTTTTTCACAGGGGCTCAGATAAGGTGGGGGAGTTTCTTGTGTTCGGTGCCGATTGGAGAATAGACTCAAGTATGCTATGTGGCTTAACCACAGGGACCTGTTTTCTTTCTCTGCCGGAAACACCTGCCAAAAAAGCTGTGTTCACTTGGGCTCTATAAAGAAAAACCCCAAATGAAACTTCCAGCCTTATAGCAACAGGTCAGGAGGTGATACTCACAGTACACTTGTTTAAATTCAAAGCATCTCACTATGCCAACTGGATATGAAAAAATTATGGCTGTTAATTAAAATGAAATGTCAAAATAAAGGATCTAACAATGCTTTCCCTCTCATAATTACCAAAGAAATACCTTTAATTCTTACTGAATTGGCTAAATTACAAGAAGAATATGGTTGCACTCAGAAAGAGTCAAACTAAATATGTGTGGAGATTTTCCCTTACATGGGGAGAGTGGTTTATGCTGACAGAAACAGAAGCTGAGGGCGAGTGGGGACCTGGGGTTTTTTAACCACAGGAAGTAAGAGCTCGCTGGTCCCTCACCCAAAGAGCCATGTATTGGGCTGTGGGTTTGAGTTCCCCTGAAGAAAGGCAATCCAATTGCTGCAGTAACTTCTATGGACTGAACGTGTCCCAAAGGCTGCAAGCCCCCAGGTAATGCATGAACACATCCTGGAACCTGATTAGGGCTCCCTGATGAGCATGCCAGGGGATCCAGATTCACATTCACAAATACGAGCAAGATGACTGGGACCACAGCTTGTAGTAAAGCTGCAGAAAGGGAGCTACCTTGTGTGCCAGGGAATTCACAGATTGTTGTCTACTATCACAGCTGTTTCTACAGAGTGAGCTTCCTCGAACTAAAGATCCTCTTGGAAACTAGCTGCAGAGCTGTGGAGTGCAATATGATGCTGGCTGTTTCCTGAACACCCAGTTGTCACCCTGTTCAGTTGAGCCCTGAGCACTCTGATGCGAGGCACTATCCAGGATGCCATTTCTTCAAAGACCCTTAGGTATGAAAGGTGACACTCAACCTTGTTATGATCATGCTTCTCAGACACTACTTGTGTAATCTGTGCTAAAAGCCTAACAAGTGCACCAATTACAGAGTGAGTATTATTTATGTTAGCTATCTCTTTTGTGTCCTCAGCTGCTTTTGAACTGAGCAGGGCCAACTTTGATGTGTCAGCCAGGCTTCAATCAAAGGCTACTTTTGAACGGGATGTATCCAGGTTTGATACATCCTTTCAAGAGGGATCAGTGAAGGATGCTAAGGATTGTCAAGGCAAGGCTTCTCTAGGTAAGGAGACTGAGACTGCAGCAGGGACAGGTAAGGTTGGGTGCAGCTGTGATGGAACTGCAACTTGGACAGAGGAGTAACTTCACTGCTGGTGTCACATTATCACCAGCTCTCAGCTTTACTTCTCATCACACTAGACAGTACAAAGTGTGCAGGTTTGTATAAAGTTACATGTCACCACTGCAAGGAATGGCCTTTGACAGGGTGTAAAAAAAAAAAAAAAAAAAAAAAAAAAAAAATACAGAGAAGTTCTTGAAAGAAAACACCATTTAATGTAAGATTACACAAGGTCAAAGTGCAATTAGAACAAACATGCTGAATACCACGTGCACTGCCCCACAAGTCCCAGTTTTAAAACCATGATATTTCATTCTCAAAACCACCACAGTTGTGAAGTCCCTTCCCTTCCACTTGTTCCTCCTGTTCTCTCTAGCTTTACAGAGTGCTGAAAATTCAGCCTGTATGAAGTACAAAATTTGTGCATTGCAGAAGATTCCCTCTACTGAGAAAGTGCATCAGAGACAGAAATAGGTCTTTTTCAGAATCTTCACCACCACCTTGCCATTCTGTTAATCACTTTGTGTGAATGCCCATGAGAAGCTCCTGTTAGGGTTCCTCAGCCAGAAGGAATGCACCGCATACTGGTTTGGAGGGAGTCCAGCGAAGCGAAGGCCAGCGCGGAAGACAGCGAGGAACTCCCTCTTGGTCACAGCCGCGCTGTCTGAGTGCACAAAGAGAGGGCCCTCCCCGGGCGGCCGTGCTCTCACGTAGGTACGGAGCGCCTCAACAGGACAGACCCACATCTCTTTGCGTAGTCTCAGCCGGACCAAGCACCTCTGTTGGCCCATATGTGATGGATGCAGAAAAAGGGTTGCACTTCCTTCTGCCAGCTGGAGGTCACTCAAGTACAGGAGGTCTGGCTGTGCCATATTTGGGTGATTTGCCACCATATCTCCTATATGGAGCACACCAAAAAAAGCTACAGTAAAAATGGCACGATACAACAGACACTCATAAGGAGAGCTGCACACAGACTCCAGAGTGCCCAGGAGAGATCTTAACACTTCAATTGTTACAGGAGAGTATTCATCATTTGGATGGCTAGTCCTCCGTTTCAGCCTTGACATCATTTGACAGAGATGAGGATCTGGAAGAGGATCAGGATGATTTACCATTCTGGAGATGAAGGACAGTCCTTCCACATACGTTATTATTTTCGTGGGAGGCTGGTTCTGGGACTCCATGGCGACCAGAAACTGTCTAATTTGTTCAGCTGGAATTGGCCAGACTGCAGATAGAGATATGCTTTCTCTAAAGCCAAGAAAGTTTTTCAGGCCTTCATGGTAGACTTGCCATAAGTGTCCCTCTCTCGAGTCCTCCAGTAGCTGCAGAGCCTTCAGGGGCCAAGGGCCCAAGGAATTCTCCTCAGGAACCTGGCTGAGCTTATCTGCTGAAAGAAAACCATGTTAGTAATGGTAAACAAAAGCAGATAGAAGTTCCCTCCCTTTCAACATGCTTTAGCCTTTACTTGAACTTTTTGGGAAAAAAAGTCTGTCCCATGCATTCTTATGACTCTCATCTGCAGAATTTTTTAACAGCCAGAACACAGGAGGAGGATTACATTCTCAAAACCCATAAACCACCACTTATTTGTCTCTTTAAAGCAACATCTCAAGCCTGGTGACAGATCTGACACCAAATTGCAAGGTTTCTGTGACCTCAGACCTCCACCAATAAACGCGAGTGGCCGGGAGTGACAAAGGCACCACAAAGTTAGAATATATTGAGGAGGTCTCAGAAGTCTTCCAACAGTGTGGTCAGACCTCATGGAAGAACCTGGCAGGACCCTACCCATCTCCCCCACCACTCAGCTGCCCCCTCCCCTCCCTGCCCCCAAGGGCACAGTTACCTCCTGCTCCTTCCCCGCTGCCAGCCTCCAGTCCCCCGGTGCCACCCGATCCAGCGCAGCCATCGGGGCCGCACGGCAGCCACTCCATGCCGGGCTCCCGCCGCAGCAGCGCCAGCAGCGACCAGAAGGGTGAAGGGGCAGCCGGCAGCTGGTCTGGTCTCTCCATCACCAACGAAACAGCAGCCTCGCAGCGAGAAGCACGAAACAGCAACTCCTCACTGGTGCCACGGTGCTGCCCTTTTATACCCTGGCCCTCCAATGCCATCTGGAACGCCCCCCGTGCGCGCCCTGCTGCGGCCCAATCCGAGCCTGTGCTGAGGGTCCCTGCGGGCCCCCCATCCTGCCTCCTCCGCCCTCTTCCCACGGGGAACCCTGCGGGGGACTTAGCTGGAATGCGACACTTCCAGTGCCAGGAACTGCTAATCGGCCCATTATCGCCTCCATTGTGCTGTAGCTGAGGCCAAGGAAGGAGCAGAGAATGTGTCCGCGGGTGGCTTAATCTGTTCCCGGCCCTATTGTTCTGCCCTGCCACAAACCCGTGCCATTTTGTTAGCAAAAGGAGAGTGCCAGCAGCAGGGGGACTTACAGAGGCAGTACAGGTCTCTAGGACGGCCAGGAGTAATAGTCAGACCTTGACGGGGTGGAAGCTCCTCGGGAAGGCGGCCGCCGCCGTCCCTGGACAGCTTTCTTCAAAAAGCTTAAGTTGTCGGCGGAGGAGCCTGGTAGCTTTGGTTTTTTCTTAGGATTTTTCTGGGATAGCTGCTGTGGGAAGGCAGCTGTCTCGTTGAAACTTGCAAAAGCATCTCAGCCTGTACTTCAGCGGGGAAAGGCAGCTGAGTAATTCAGAACAGAGCCAGCTGCCCTCAGCGATTCTCTGCCAAACCTGGACACCACGTCTCGCAGAGTCCAGGAGGTAACTGGGGGGTAATACAAGTACATTTCTCTCCTTTTTAACTTTATCACTAAACCCACTCACATCTCAGACTCTGGCAGAGAACGAATAAAGGCCTGGCCGTTTCACACCTTCCCGTTCTCAGGCCGCGCCCGGCTTCCCATCCTCCACCCAATCAGCCGGGGCAGCGCTCGGACCGCACCGGGGCTGTTCCGAGGAGGGCTCTCCATAAAAGGGCCCCCAGGGCTTAGCCTGGCAGTCTCCGTCCGCTGCTCGTCCCGCTGCCATGGCCTGCTCTGCCCCCGCCGCCTCGCCCTTCTGGGACATGCTGGCGCTGCTGGCCCGGGAGCCGGGCATGGAGTGGCTGGAGCCGAGACTGGCCGGGCACGGAGTCACCTCCCCGCCTCGCAGCCGGGAAGCGCCGCGGAGCGGTAAGTGCGGGCCGGGGCCGGGGGCACCGCACCGGGCAGCGCCTCGATTCTCCTCGGGTTCTTGTGTGAGGCTGGAGGGTTCGGAGGGATGGGTTGGGAGAGTTCTCCCTCCCGGGCTGGGAAATAATGCTACCTACTGGAGGGAGTGGGCTGTGGGACCTACTGGAGGGAGTGGGCTGTGTGACCTTTGTTGTTACTTCTGTAGCCATCCCTTAGTTTAAAAATTGCTTTCTATTTGTCCTCATTACTACTCGGCAGCCTTGTAAATTCCCGGAGTGTTACCACATCCAGCGCCTGAAACGGGCCTGATATGTTGCTTGTTTCTTATTTGAAAAATATATCCGGTGCTCCTGTGCGAGAGCTGCCTATGAGACAAACTCACAGCGTTATCTGTGAGGTGTGATGCGCTCAGGAGTGCTGGAGTCTTTATTGCCGTTTAAACAGTATGCTTATGCCTCTTGTCATCCTGTGCTAATGTGGATCTTCTCTTGCAGGAGGCGATATCAGTTATCAGCAGAAGCATTCCTTGGGACATTGGCCTCTGAAGACTTTGTCGTTGCTGGAGCACTCAGGGGACAGTAGGCTTTGGCAAGCCTACCTCGAAGGACTGAAGAAATTCCTTGTCTTCAGGGAAAGCACGGGAATGCCTGCAGCCTGGCCAATTCCAGTGGAACAAATTAGAGGGTTTTTGGCCGTGGAATCTAATTATTCCTCCTCGAAGACACTCATATACGTGGCAGCACTTTCTTATTTATCAAAATTGACTGGTAACGCTGATCCTCTGGAAGATCCTATGACCTGTTGCATGGTGACAGGGTTGAAACGTCGAGCGGGTATCCTGAGGGATAAATACTTGCCTGTAACAATTGAGATGTTGCGGTCTCTCTTAGGAGTCCTGGAGTCTGCATGCATAACTCACTATGAATGCTTATTGTTTCGTGCATTATTCACTGTGGCTTTTTTTGGGGCACTTCGAATAAGAGAGATTGTGGCCAAGCACCGTGATGTACTGCAGCCTGAGCTGCTGTACCTGAGCGATCTCCAGCTGATGGAGAGGAAGGCGCTGCTTTTCCTGCCTTATTCTCCCGTGGATCACGAGAGGCATGTCATCACCCTGGCGCTGTCCGGAGAGCCGTGGGTGTGCCCGGTGCTGGCCCTGCGGAGCTACCTGGCAGCCCGTGCCCGGCAGGAGGGGCCGCTCTTCGTGCGCTCGGACTCGCGGCCCGTGACCCGGCGGGAGTTCCGGGCGGTGCTCAGGCGCGCCCTGTGCCTGCTGGGGCTGCCCCCGGAGCACTACGGCCCGCACTCCTTCTGGCTGGGCACTGCCCTCACCGCGGCGCGCTGCGGATACCCCAGGGAAGAGGTCACTCGCCTGGCAAGATGGCCCTGCGTGATCCCAGGGAGATTCCTGCCGAGGAGACCAACGGGAGAATAGAAGCTAAGGAATCATCTTCTTTATGTAGAGTCAAATTTAGCTGTATAGTTTATAGCTTTTGACAGGAATTTAGTGTTAACACCTGAAATTAATTTTCTACCTCACAGTGGGGTGATCCTAAATTAACACAGAACTTGTTTGTTCTGTCTGTGTTTAAAGGTGGGGGAATGTTAAACCCTTGTGCATGAACTGCATTTTTATCTTGTATAGTATCCTTATTATCTTGAGATAATAAATATTGCCTTTTTAAAAACAGTTTCTGCCTACTAGTACTATTGCTGGTATTTACTCAGAAATCGTAATCGTGGCACTGAGAGCAAAGAATGACAAACTGAATTTTCTCAGTTTGTCATTCTTTGTTCTCAAAGGAAAACAGAGCTTTTAAGGTACTAGTTCTAAAGAGGAAGCTGTTAAATAGTATTGTATTTTGGCATAGCTCTACACGTTTTGACACTAACATTTCACTAAGGTCAAAAGGAAAGTATAAGCTACATTATTAGCCAAATAACAGACACCAAAGGATGATCTTCTTAAAATGTTGATCATCATAAAATGTTCAAAATAATACCTTTTGCTGTTTAAATGGATGATAGTAGCTTTTCATCAAACTCTGCCTCTGAAAAGATTTAATTTAATCTTCCAGACTCAATTCCCTGTGAGCATAATTAGCTTAATCAGTATTTTAAATAACAAAAATAGCACATGGTTCACCTAACAGTTAATGATTTCCTTAGGATGTGCTATATGCTGGCCTTAATTTGACCTGCTTTTTTTCCTGAATTTTAAGCTACTTTTTTAAATTGAGTTTTCAACCATAACCATAAAGTACAATGGCTTGAACTTGAAGTACAATTTCTTATTTTGGTGTTAATAGCATTTGTAGCACTTTGATAGCCTCTGGTGGAAAATATTTTTCATCATATGGCTGGATGGGGACAGGAGTTGGTGAGTCAGACAATCCTCTGTCTGAGAACGGTGGTGAGCAAGCCTTTTAGATCACCCTGATTCCTATCACTGCTTCCATCCTGTACTATGATTATAGCTCAACAGGGTGGTTTTGTATCTTGCTCTGCACTACACTCTTCTCTAACAAAGAAATTATTATGGGGAACAGAAAGATGGTAGCTGGCTGAAATTGAATGCTGACTTCATCTCCATGTGGGTAATCAGCCGTGATTTCTGAGACTTTTTGGTTTTAGTTGCAATACACCCTGTCCATGCAGGGCAGCCCCTCAGTCTCTGCTGTGCACAGTGTTGGGGTCACTGTGGGAGTTACCTACAGCACAACAACACTTCTGTGGTTGTGCTGATATCAGAGACAGCAGCTAAAAGCTGTCTTTTTCACTTCTTTCCTTTGTTCACCTGAACAAAGGTGCACAATAATTTCCATTTCTGTGCATGAAATCTTCAGTGTAAATAGAGCTAAGCAAAAGTAGCATCTCCCCAGGAATTATTCTGAGGTGCCCACCGGCTGCTGCGGCTCTTTAGGCAGAGCAGGTACTTAGAACACACCTGCCTAAGGAAGTGCTTTGTGCTCCGTGGAAGCTTTGGGTTTTTGCTGTCCCCTGTGTATGTGATGTGTCTGCTCACTGGCTGGTGCTCCATCTGGGCAGGCTGCTTTTTGGTGTTGTCTGTTCACCTTGCTGTGAAAGGTCTGTGTATTGGCCTTGTGTTGCACAGCTTTAGTCGTGGTGGGAGGGGGAACTGCAGGGGTGGCTCTGTAGAAAGAGGTAAAAGGGGCTGCCCCATTCATACTTTTGTTACTCCCAGTACCCAAATATTTTTTAACAGCCTGACAATTTAACTAACTGCTAGGACTCTTCCTTTTAATTGATTTCAGCAATAAATTGTGTTTCCCAAATGGGGATACAGGAAAGTTTTTTGCAAGCATTTTAGGGGTACAAATAGTTGTCCTAGCAGACAGCAATGGTTGTATTAATGCTTGCACCTTTAATATAGGTGCTGTTATGAAAGCTTTTAGATAAGTCTGTCTTCTGGGGAACCTGGTATTTGGCAAACAAATGTCATGATGATTGCTCAGGAATATTGGGAAAGTGGATGTCTGCCTTATCTGTAATTTCTATGTCTCTGATGCACGAAGCAGAAAAAAGGATTATCTTTGCTCTTATTTCTGCCTACATTTTATACCTATAACCAGAGTTTTGATCTTGTACCACTCCCTAGTGGAAGTAAAACCTCAGAAGCGGCACTCCTGCCCCTCCTTCTCCACTGACCTGGGTGTCTGCAGAGTTGCTCCTTTCGCATATTCTCGCCCTTCTCTTGCCACACTTACATCTGCACGATAACTTTCTTTCTTCCTCCTCAGATATGTTATCACAGAGTCACTGCCACCATTTCTAACTGGCCCAGGCTTGGCCGGCAGCACGGCTGTCCTGGAGCCATCTGGCACTGGCTCTGCCTGACACAGGGGAAGCTTCTGGCAGCTTCTCACAGAAGCCACAGCTTTAACCCCCTGCTACTGAAACCTGGCCATGCAAACCCAACACACTAGTTCTTTTCATTTAGCAGTTCTACAGTATAGAAAATTAATAGGCAATAAGAAGGGTATTTACTTCAAGGTGTAAAGTAGGGAACTACTTCAACTCACATTTTTCCCTACCATGTCAATTAATAGTTTCATGCATTTTTATCATGTTCAGGATGAAAAGCTAAGTGTACTGACTAGAAAAAGCTGAAAACCCCTTTGTCTTAGGTTGCAATGCAAGATGTAACCAAAAGTGTTCTATCACCATCAGTTAAAACCAGGCAGAGCAGTGTTCTTTATCTCTTCCATGACCCATAACTCCAGGGGGGATGTCCTCTGTGAATAGGCCAGCTATCAAAACCCAGTAGGGTAGTTTTCTTTATCTCTTCCATGACTCATCCTTTGTCTAAGGAAATATTAATAGGCCATTAAGTCTCACTGCATCTACACCACCACTAGACCTTCAGAAGAAAACTGCAGCCTTCTACAAGGCCACTGCTTCAACAAAACTGCATCTGTCACTCCAAAAACACTGCAGCCACCATTTCAATTTGACTGCTACCAATACCCTGACCAACAGGGTGCCAGGCTGTATTCTGACTCTGTCAGTGCTGTTTTGTATTACTACATTTTTATTTTAATTTTCCTAATAAAAACCTGTTATTTCTATTCTCATATCTTTGCCTGCAAGTCCCTTAATTTCAAAATTATAATATTTCAGAAAGAGGAGGTTTACATTTTCTATTTCAAGAGAAGCTCCTTCTTCCTTAACAGACACCTGTCTTTCAAACCAAGACACTCTTGTATTACTGATGGCTCTTCTGTGGGATTTCACTGTATTATGTGCAGATACTGGTGAATCATTCATGTGAAAGTTCAAACTCTTAAAATTTCTAGAGTTTTTAATTGTTAATTTAAGTAGCTAGACTCTTCAAGAATGAAGGGGAAGTAATAGAATAATAGAATCACATAGAATTTTTTGTTGAGATCTTTAAGACCATCCAGTTGCAGCCACTCTGCCATAGGCAGGGACACCTTTACTAACTTCACCAATTTACTCAAAGCTCCACCCAGCCTCCAATGCCTCCAGGAATGGGGCATCCACAAGTTCTGTGGGGAAACTCTGGGAATACCTTATCCCTCACAAAGTGAAAAAAAAAAAATCCTGGTATCTAATCTAAACCTACTGTTCTAGTTGGATCCATTTCCCATTGTCCTGCCACTACACGATCCTGTAAAAAATCCCTCTCAATCTTTCTTTTAGGCTCCATTCAATTACATCATCGCTAAACCTTCTCTTTTCCAGGCTGAACACTCCCAGGTCTCTCAGCCTTTCCTCATAGGAGAGGTGCTCCATCCCTCTGACCAACTTGGTGGCCCTCCTCTAACAGGTCCATGTCCTTCCTGTGCTGTGGCCCCAGAGCTGGCTGCAGCCCTGCAGGTGGGGTCTCACCAGAGCAGAGCAGAGCAGAGGGGCAGAATCCCCTCCCTGCCCTGCTGCCCACGGGGCTCTGGATGCAGCCCAGGACACCTTTGGCTCTCTGGGCTGTGAGTGCCCATGGCTGGGTCATGTCCAGCCTCTCATCCACCAGCATCACCAAATCCTCCCTGGCAGGGCTGCTCTGGGTCTGTGCATCCCCCAGACAGGGCTGATACCAGAGGCTGTCCTGACTGAGGTGCAGCACCCTGTATCGGTCTTGTTAAACCACAAGGGCTCACTTCTCAAGCTTGTCCAGGCCCTTCTGGATGGCACTGGGTCCCTTGGGAGTGTCAACTGCACCACTCAGCCTGGTGTCACCTGCAAATTTGCTGAGGGTGCACTTAGTCCTTTCATCTATGTCCTTAATGATGATATTAAGTAACACTGGCCCCAGTACAGATCCCTGAGGGGCACCACTGATCTCCATTAGGACTCTGAGCCATTGACCACTACCCTCTGGATGTGACCTTTCTACCAATTTCTCATCCATCTAGCAGTCCACCCACCAAATCCATCTCTTTCAAATTTAGACAGGAGGATGTTGTGGGGGACTCTGTCAAAGTCTTTGCAGAAATCCAGATAAATGATGTCTGTAGCCCTTCCCTTGTACCCTGAGGCAGCCACTCCATTGTAGAAGGCCCCTGGCTTGGTCAGGCAGGTCTTGCCCTTGGTGAAGCTGTGCTGGCTCCTCAAATCACCTCCCTGTTCTCCACCTGCCCTAGCACAGCTCCTAAGAGGATCTGTTCCATGATTTTCCCAAGCTCAGAGGTTGAGGCTGACAGGTTGGCTGTTTCCCCTTTCTACCCTTTTAAAAGATGGATACAATGTTTCCCTTTTCCCAGTCATCCGGGACTTCACCTGACTTTTCAAATATCTCTTTTCAAATATCACAGAATGTGGCTCAGCAACTCTATCAGCCAATTTTCTCCAATTTCTAGGTTCAGAAAGTTTCTCTTCAGGGGCTGGGAGGTGGTTGGCAGAACTCCCTGTGTACATGCATAAAAAAAATTATATTCAGAAAACCCTAGAACTGTAACATACAAATGAGGATTTCCCATCTCTGGAAAATGTGGCTAATATTCTTCATTATCTCATGAGCTAGAATTGTGAACTCTCCTAATGCATTTCCTATCTTCTGTGTGTACAGCAGGGTGGAAGAAAATATGAATGAGTGTGTTGGTTTCGGGTGGTAGGGGATTTTTAGAGAGAAGGAAGGAGGAGGCAGTAGGTGGGTGAGAAAAAATGAGGTGGAGAGAAACAAGTTGCATCTAAATGAAGAGCTGTGTGCTCTCAGCTGTTGTTACCCGTGCTGTTAAGAGCAGTTAGTCTAAGGAGAGAAGTCTGACTGAACAGTTAGTGTGCTGCTTGACCCTATCACAAGATAATATTCAGTAGCAAATGCTGTGAAGAAAGGGAATGCAACAGCTTCTGTGGGGAAAAATTGGCAGGAAGGCAAGTAGCAGACTGTGAGACATTTCTTACAAACTGTGCTTAGAAACCAATCTGTTCTTCTTTATTCTCTGATGGAGGGATGGATTATAAATGGTACAGACGGCCTTAGGCCTGTGATAGTACAGTATCTGCAGCTTTTCCAGTTGAAGGCTGAAAACTCTTAATGGTTTTTATGCAAAAAAGGGTAAGAATCCATTAAAAAATTCTGAAAATGTACATGTAAAAACCTTAGGCTCAAGAGCAAATTATTATTTTATGCAGGAGAAGAAGGATTGAAAGAAAATTCTAAATATGTTTTTACACTTCTTACCTACATTGCTTATAGTTTGGCTAAGATAAATATCTAACTTTGGAAGTTTTAATATGAAAGAGATCTCTCTTATGTCATCTCTACTTCAGTCTGTCCTATTTATATTTTTGATGATGTCTATAAAATAGCATATGCGTGTCTAGAAGCATAAAAAGTTAGATGTGTTATGTGAGTGGTGCACAAGCTCAGTGCACCAATCAATGGTCCATAACACTGAGAGTTAACAGCCCAGACTCATTCCCGCGGAGTCCCATGTTGGAGCAGAGTTCGTGGGAGCGGGGTTGGCTGCTGCGCCGTGCCTCGGTGTCTCCGCAGGGGCAGAGGCAGCCGGTGCCCCGCTTTGCGCCGGCTCCCGGGGATGGCACGGCTGGAATTCCCTGCCCCGGAGCCCCCGGGCCGGCTCGGCCCTGCCCAGAGGGATGTCCGGGAAGAGCCGGGATCCAGCCACCGAGCGGTTTGATTCCTTCTGCTCATCTTTCTCTTTAAAAGAACGTCTTGGCTCACCGTGATTTACACCAAATGTGTGGCAAAGGATCCGCGAAGCTGATGGAAGCAGGCGGAGACGCGATGGGATTTTTGGGTGATCGGTAGGCTGGGTGACAGGGCCATCTGCTGGCACAGGGACTGCGACAGCATCCCGGGAGCTCTGCTGGGAACGGCTCTCCTTCTGGGAGGGGTTACGGCTCCATTCTAACCTCCCAACACCCGCCACTCCTCTGAAATTATCCTTGTAAGCGGCTTCGTATCTTGTATTAACTTCTGATTTGGTAGCAGAGCTTTTTATTGTAAAGAAAGACAACTCTCTAACTATGAATTTAAGCTTCATTAAAAGTTAAAAGGGATGTTTGATCTGGGAATAATATTGCCTTAGATCACGCCAAAACTTAAAAACTATGTTCTGAGGAAGTGTGGGTTTGTAGAAGAATCCCTCAGATCAACGAGAAATTAATGTGAATGCTCGGCATTCATACAAAATATATACATTAGGGATATTTTGTTTAAAAATACAAATCAGACATAAAGAAGCCAAATGATCTGTCATACTAACACTGTTAAATTTCTTGTGTCTTCAATATTGAAAAGGCTTTTGGAGGTGTTTGAGTTTACTTTTGCAAGCACTGTGCACTCAATGCAGCATCTCAAATGTAACAAACATGTCTGATATACATGTGTGCTCATGTTTACCTGTCTGTATGTTTAAGTACATCAGTCCACACTGCTTGACGTGTGTGTATTGCTGGTGTAACAGGTCACACGGTTGTCTCAAGCCTGTGGCAGAGCAAGGCTGTCCTGGTTCCAGTAGTGTTTATAGCAACTCTTTTAAAGCAGTACTCCTCATCACCCTAGTGATTACAGTAAGAGATGTTAAGCAGTAGCTCCTTGCTGACAGAATGGCAATTTATTGTAGACTAAAATTATCCCCTGAGAATGCACTTCTCTGACTGTATTGAAAAATCTTTCGCCTTCTGTCCACAATATTTGTTGTATCTAGCATCACATACCTTCATCCCACAGAAAATGCAAGGTATTACATACTGCCTAGGGGCTGTTCTGACCTTTTTGACTTCTAAACAGTTTTCCACTTTTTTACTCCTTTGACAATTCTTCAAATTAAATGACAGAGATGGATTCCATTACAGGAGCTTTGACCAAAATTTTTTATTGCTTACCTAGTAAACCTGGCCATAAATGTAATTGATTTATAAATCCCACAAAAGCACAAACATTAGCCAGTGACTGCTTGTAGTGCTGCTGTGTAGAAATTATGTGTATGGAGGGATAACTTTTCTTCTGGCCAAAAGACTGTGCAAGAGCAAAACAACAATATTTTATGACCTCTGTGGATCAGGACTATTCTGGACCAATTTTTTTCCTGGTAGCTCATTCTATATTTTCACTTTCTCTTTTAGTGACTGTTTTCTGTTTTCTGTTCTAAAAGGATGGCAGAATGGACTGCAGTATATCACAAAGGATGGATTGGACTGCAGAGAGGAGGAAGCAATCTCCTCTCATCTGAGAAACTTGGAAGAAAATGTCTGTGGTACTAGGAAGATAACCTGTCAACATGAGTAATATAGACAGAGCTGTTGAAGTTCTGACCATCAGGGTGAGATGGAAGGCCAGGTAAGGTATTGTTTCATATTCACATTTTTCTCCTGAAACTCTTTTGGCTAAATGTAAGTGTGGTCCAGTAACTAATTTTTTTTTTTTGGTCAAGTTCAGCTGTGAAAAATTGTACTGTATAAGGGAAATGGCATTTTTCCTGCAAAGTCCAGTTTTACTCCTGATTCACTGTGCTGAGTACTGGTCTCCAAGTGTCTAGACCTGTTAAAGTTCTTGTTTGCACAGATATATTGGGCTACTGCAAATATTAAATGTGTTTTCTGCCCTTGGTGCAACTGCCTCTCTTCCATATGGCAACACTTCGCTAATAAAAACCTTGTTTTATCAGCATGGGAGTGGCCGTGGGTATTGGCTTTTTTTCTGTGTGACATTGGATGTGTGATGTACAGTGTTACTATTCCTATTAAAGTACTGAGTCAGATCACTTTCTTGTGAAGGTCCACAAGTTCCATAGAACTGTTCTGAGCGGGATATTGCAGAACATAAGTGCAGTAAAACAAAGCCCTCCAAAGAGCTGTAAAAGGATTTGTCATAAATGGGACGAAATCTTGCATTTGTAGTACAATTGCAATGGAGTGCAGTTATGCACTGATACCCAATCTGTCTGTTTTCTGTCTCAGCCCTGGCTGGGGAGCAGCAGCGCTCGGGTTACTCGGGGAGGGAGGGCTCGGCAGGGACAGAGCCCACGGTCGCTGCAGGGCTCCGACAGCTGCGAGGGACGAACGAGCTGCTTCTGGAACCGCACCCGTGTACCAGCGCCTGGACGCTGCTGTACTACCTGATTTACATCCTTGGGTAGTTTTGGACGGTGGCAAACACTTCTTTGCCCTTGGGTGAACAGTTTTATTTAAGGTCCAGAAATGAAGATGAGGAGCCTCTCCTCCTTTTACGTCTCTCTGTGGATGCTGTGCACAGCAGCGATACTCAAAGGTGAGAACACCGCTTGTTAGTTAAATGTTGCACCAAAGTTTATCGCATTCACATAGGATCTTGTGACCTGATCTACCCTACATGGCTGAGCCCCAGAAGTGTTTGATCTGTTTAGTTTAACTCTGTGTTTGATGCATAGACAAAACGGTTATGTACGACCAGAATTGCAGCGATCTTCGGGAAGTTTTGATTTGTTGGGATATCTTTTTAGTCAGGAAGATTTGCTTTGAACTCCTAATTAGCCCGGGAAGTAGGTGTGAATCACCAGAGATGTACTCCAAAGCACTTGTCCCCTGCGAATCGCCACCTGGCATTTGCTGGAGCCTTGCAGGAGCGCTGAAGCGATAACGACCCGGACAATTGGCCATTTGCAGGAGCAGCGGGTGCTCCGGGCAGGCCGGATTGCACCCAGAACAGAGGGGAGGAAGGTGGGCACAAAGCGGGTGAGCGCCCATCACCGGAGATCAGCGGGACAAATTAACCCTTGTTTGGCAACAAGCTTGGGCTTTGAACCAGATAAGGGAGAACACCGATAAAAAGCAGGTCCTGTGAGACGGGATAATTCTTCTTATCATGTATGGTGATACCGGTCCTCTCCATTATCTGCTCTCATCCTTTCTTTCTTTTTCTTTCTTCTGTATTTTCTGAAGCTTAATCTCTATGTTTTCATATTGCTTCATTTCTATAGCTAATAACCGATACGACTATGTACCTCTTTCCCATTGCTGGAATTCAGGCAACTTTTAAATTTTTTTCGGTGACTTTAGTCAGGGCTTTGCTCGCCTTTGCCCGGGGGAGGGGAATTGAAGTTAGTCTTCAAAAGACTGTTCGCCGGGTAAGGTCTGATGGGTTTAACATCTACAGGTGGAGAGTAGCCAGAAGGTACCCGGGAAATAAAGGAACATTAACGGACATTACTGCCCCGGAGACACTTGGTCTGGGAAAAGGTTGATAAGAGAACCAAGGAATGAGATCCGAATGAGTATCGGAGGTGAAGGGATCAATAACCAATAAAAGATTGAACTCTAAGGACGGTGTAATTTAAAACGAGTGAACGTGAATTTCTTTGGGGTTTTTATGTGTAAATAAGTGAAAAGTCTGGTAAAGAACCATGTAGGATGGAATGATTTTCACTGCACAACCCGAGCATGTGTGGATGAAGTAATTTCCATTGCAGGTCCTGCTCAGAAAAACATCCTGCCCAGAATAAAGGATGTTATTCTGAGCAAGAAATAATAATAATAATAATAATAATAATAATAATAATAATAATAATAATAATAATAATAATAATAATAATAATGATGATGATGATGTCTAATTCTCCAACATGGAAAAGACTGAGTTGGCGAATTTCTGTTTTCCCTGTAGTTTCAGTGGCAGCGTTGCATCAAATTGCTCTAAAATACGCCTGCCATACATAAATATGTGCATTTATACACAACCAGTCG
The DNA here is from genome assembly GCF_027579445.1 of Ammospiza nelsoni. NCBI lineage: Eukaryota > Metazoa > Chordata > Aves > Passeriformes > Passerellidae > Ammospiza > Ammospiza nelsoni. The sequence continues at coordinate 23,492,912 of NC_080636.1, forward strand.
TTCAGTGTTGTTTCACTCTTGCCCATCCCAAGGGATCTATCACGAAGAACCTCAGTTACCCCACCTTCAGGGGTGGCTTGTAACAGAGTGGTTCTGTTGTCCTTGTCCTTTGCTTGCAGAAATTTGTGTATCTATGTAAAGAGGTTACCTAGAGAAACTGTGATGTGCAAAACAGTATGAAACAGCAAAAGTATAATTTCAAACCTCAAGTTTCAGTCAATTATCTTTAGTATCTAAGTTTGGATAGCAAGCAGCATCTCCAAATACATGGTTTGGAAAAGATGTTGGTGCACAGATGTATTCACACATTAAGCAATTGCCAGCTTGTGAAGAAAAGCAGCTCAGACATTTTACAGGTGGTAGTTTAAAAAGAAAAAGACTAAATTCTGGAATTAGCAGGAATCTTACCAGTTCTTCATTTGGGGACATACCAAAAGCCATTAGCCTGTGAGTAAGTGTAATTTCAGACCTTGCTGACTGTAAGTCAGTAATATCTGCCTGGGAGAGTAATTTGTAAAATAAAAGTAATTATATTTACTTTCAAAAAATGTAAGGATTGCTGTATACACTATCTTTCAGTGGGTGTGAAAAGCTCAAGTTAAGTATTCACTTGCTCCAGCTGAACGCTGTTTTTATTTGAATAACTCAATCAGGTACTCTTCTGTATCTGAACTAATGATACTCTACCATATATGACTGATAAATATTGTTAGAGCAAATACTGCTTGAAGCAGTAGAAAGAAGGTGTATTCTGATGCTGCTCAGTGCTTAATCTAATGTACTGAACAAGTCCATGTTTTATAGCTGTAGAATCAGCCAAAGGGAAATATGCTCACATGCTGTTTAATGAACTGTTTGAAGACTACTCCAATGCTCTGAGACCAGTGGAGGACACAGATAAAGTACTGAATGTCACCCTTCAGATCACATTGTCCCAAATTAAAGACATGGTGAGTGAAAGTAGAGTTCTGTTTTTCCAAAAATATGCAGGACTATACTAGCTGTAAGCCTTTTGTTTGGAGTAGGAAAAGCATCCTTCAGTTTGTTGTGACAACTTCAGGAATGCTTCCTCAGGGGCAGGGGACAGGGGGTGCCCTGAGGGCTTGGGGGTGTGTTCTATTCTCCAGATTTTGTACATTCTTCTCTGGTTGCATCACTTAAGGCTTCCATTATAAGTCTGGAAACCTGGAGCTGCTGAATTTTTAAGACTTCTTTTGTAGTTAGGTGTTGGTATAACACCCTCCAGGCAACTTTTGCTGAGTTTTAAATACAGCAAATGCTTTTTCTAAGCTGCAATAATTTCTACATAAAATCCCTAAAATTAGTCATCAGTAATTTTTATAAATATGGGGTTTTTTTTAGACACACTTTTAAGGCAAAAGAAAATGTGTCTGGAAGGAGAAGGAAAGATTATTTTTGCGACTTCTGAATTATAATTTCAAGGCCTCGCCAAGCTCTCAAAGAATTTTTGAGCCTGGATCTGTTAGCTATTTGCTATTCTGAAACTTGCAAAAAGAAATTAGGAAGAACTAGGAGGATTAGATACTGTGATTAAAACTAGGCAGGGTGCTGAGAGGTGAAGGTTTGCACAAGTGAAAATCCAGACCAGTGATTTTCCTGTACAGTATATGGGCCTAGATTATTTTGTGTCCTGTTAGTATTCTGGCCTGTTTTGAACTCTACATCAAAGGCACATTACAAATGCTGTCTGTGTCTAAGATGTGATTTTGTCACCTTCAGCTAGAAATATCTCTACATTTTTATGCAGGATGAAAGGAACCAAATTTTGTCAGCTTACTTGTGGATTCGACAGAGCTGGTATGATGCATACCTCAGATGGGACAAAGATAAATACGATGGGTTGGATTCCATCAGGATCCCAAGCAATTTGGTTTGGAGACCAGATATTGTCCTGTATAACAAGTGAGTGTGGCTGGAGAAAATCAGCTTGCATATTTGAGGGGGGGAGGGGGTTAAAGGAGGAACTGGCCTACAGAGTCTGAACTTTCATCTCTACTTACCTTAGCAAGGGGTATGTTTGTTGTCTTAACATTTGTTGTTGATAATCTAAATATTTTGCAATAAAGCTATAGACAAGATCTGAAAATTATGCTACATAGCAAAGCTTTTCTGAATTTCTCTGCGCTGGGAATTGAATACCCTGGCTGTCTGAGGTGCTTTCTGCTGAGGCTCCTGAGAACTCTGGAAGATTGCCCACAAAAAGATGATACATAAAGGCTGCACTCCCTGTCTGCTCTCCCAGGCCAGTACTGACCTGCAGACTGTTTTCATCCTTTAATGGACTCTTATCCTACTGCCTTCTGTTTGAGGTCAAGTTTGAAGGAACTATGGCCAACAAATGCAACATAACTCAGCAGCACTGATGTTTGGCATTCATGGGCATTGTAAATAATGGTTATTAGTAAGTTCCTACTAAAATGCAGTGTAAATATGATTTCAGGAACATGCTTTTAATGGTGTGAAAGGAGGGTCTTCCCCATTCCCCACCTTCTCTGGCCCTCACCCTTAAGTTTTTGTCTGTCAATCCTGATTGCCATTTTTCTGTCTTTTAGGGCTGATGATGACTTTTCAGAACCAGTAAATACTAATGTAGTGCTGAGATATGACGGAAAAATCACTTGGGATGCACCTGCTATCACAAAGAGCTCTTGTGTAGTGGATGTGTCATATTTTCCTTTTGACAGCCAGCAGTGCAACCTTACCTTTGGGTCCTGGACCTATAATGGTAATCAGGTAGACCTCATCAATTCTCTTGATAGTGGTGACCTCTCTGACTTCATAGAAGATGTGGAATGGGAGATTCACGGTATGCCAGCAGTTAAGAATGTCATCACTTATGGCTGCTGCTCTGAGCCTTATCCAGATGTGACCTTCACGCTGATTTTGAAAAGGAAGTCCTCTTTCTACATATTTAATCTGCTGCTTCCCTGCATTTTGATCTCTTTCCTGGCCCCGCTGGGATTCTATCTCCCTGCAGACTCTGGTGAGAAAGTGTCTCTGGGTGTTACAGTTCTTCTTGCTCTGACTGTGTTCCAGCTGATGGTTGCAGAGATCATGCCCCCATCTGAAAATGTACCTTTGATAGGTGAGCTTTACACACTTTGTCTTTAAGCATGACTTATTAATAGCAGGGCTGTATGTCAGTGAATCTTCATGTAATTTGTGATTTCTGGGAAGAAAAAATTGCTGCATTTTTGAAGCATAGTGAAGTACTTAAAATATGTGTGGAATCTGTATAGGTATGCTGCAGTTTTTAGAAGTTATTTTGTATTTATTTTAAATTATACATTAGCCAGCTGTTTTATATTTATTAAATATAGTTAGAGATTTCAAATGATGCTATCACATCTTGAAGTAAAGCTGGTAATTGAAAACAATTTTAGAACTAACACATGAAGTATAATCAAAAGCTATAAGCACAAGGTCAGACTGTTTCAAGATATGTTTCTGTCAGATGCAGAAGGTTGGATGGCCTGACTGGCACACACACCGTTGACTTAATATCTGACAATTGCTACATTGGATTATAGTTCCTGGGAATTCATTAAGCTGAAATTTAATTTTTGTCTGGGAGTTCAGGAAAGTTCATGTGCAGTGAAAGGAACCTAGCTCAGCTTGTTGTCTCTATTCCCACACTCTCCCTTGCCATCCATCCCAATCCCTTTGGAACTGGGCTCGCTCACACCTGTCTGTGGCACACTTGTCTGTGCTGCTGCTGTCAGCTCTGCTTGTCCTGGAGAGCTGCAGAGCAGGGCTGGGAGCTGCTTCTCTCTCAGCACAGCCTGGTTGGGTGCTCAGCTGTGTTGGGTTCGGCTGCCAAAGCAAGGGCAGAGGAGCACAGCTTGTGTTCCCTCCAGCCCCGTGCTCTGACCTGGGGCTGGCAGCACACTGGCTGTGGGTGCCAGCAAGGTCTGCCTGTTCACTGGATCTGCTGGCGTGGGCTGCATCAATAGCTCAAACCAAGTGTGGTCATCTCTGTTGTTAAGACCTGAGGAAATGGGATTTCCAAGGCGCTGTGTGAAGCCATTGGCATGGGGATTTTGCAGATACTATGAAAAGAACAAGGCTCTTGAGAAACATTGAGTAATCAGAGGTCTTAGCTTGCAAATATTTACCATGCTAATACAGTAGTCACACACTCATCTGATAAAGACATGCCAATAATGAGTATGAGATTTTATTTTAATGGCTTTTATCTTTGTTTTTAAATGGTGAATCCTGATCTAAGAGAATTAGGTTGATTAAAATTTTATTTCTCTTGCATTTATGCTTAGCACCTGTTATCATGTTGTTGCTTCTCATTGAATTTTTTTTTATTAGAGTAATTTCTTTAATATAATTTTATTTTGTGTTCTAGGGAAGTACTACATAGCAACGATGACCATGATCACAGCTTCCACTGCATTGACAATCATTATCATGAATCTCCATCATTGTGGCTCAGAAGCAAAACCTGTTCCACAGTGGGCCAAGGTGGTTATTTTGGACTATATGTCAAAAATATTTTTTGTTTATGATGTGGGTGAAAATTGCACAAGTCCGAAAAGAGAGAAAGAAGAAGAATGTAGGTTAGAGGGGGATGATGGGAGTCAGAGGAGGCACCAAGAGGTAAGGAGTCCTCTTTCCACTAGGAACGATGACTGCAATCTCAAGGAGAAGCTCAATGGAAATTGGAATAAAAGCTATGGAGTTCATGGTGAAAATCTTAATTGCTGTTCTTGTTACAAAATGCTGATTAAAAATATTGAGTATATTGCTAATTGTGTTAGAGACCATAAAGCAAACCGGGCCAAAGGAATTGAGTGGAAAAAAGTTGCAAAAGTGATGGACAGGTTTTTCATGTGGATTTTCTTTATCATGGTGTTTTTTATGAGTGTGCTGATCATTGGGAAAGCTGCTTAACTGACAATGAATATGTTCCTTTTGTAAATCTGAATATTCCATGTTACTTTGTTTAGGAGGAGTTCAGTGATAGGGGTGCTTTTGAGATCTTTGTCTTGCATTCTGTAACAATAAACAAATTGCTTCCGTAGGCTGTGACAGTGAGTTGAGACACAGCACAGCTGAGGACTTTGCTGGTGGCTGTCCTTGCCTTTCAGTATGGGTGAGCTAGGGAGGCTGCAGGATCAGCAGCCACTGTTCACCTTGGTGGGAGGCGGCTGTGGCTTCAGCCTCTCTGGGCCAGAGTATTGCGGCAGTGGGGCAGACAGCCCACCAGGGAGTTCTGTATTCACAGGGCTGCACCTCTGCCCCTTGCAATTTGATCAGCCCTTTCTCTCTTCCAGGGGAAAAAGTGTATTTGTGATATGGTGACATTTTCTGGAGATCATCCCTTCACAGCGTTGCCTTTCCCCCTTTTATTTTAGCTTGACTTGAAAACTTATGTTTTTGTTCCAGCTCTCTGATCACTGTTCATTTCATAGGCTCTACATGCTGTGCCTTTAGTTTCTAATATGGTTGAACTTACTGAATATGATCTTCCTCTTTATCATTTTCTGCTGCAGAATATTACTGGGTTGTTACCATGGCTCAAGTAAACCAGATTCCCAAGATTTCTTCCTCACTGAGACAAAGAGCTTCTTTTCAATTCTTACTCTTGAGCCTAATAATAGGAAGAACTTCTCCTGTCCTTCCTACGTGTCTCATTGCCCTGGGCATTTGTTCAAGATGTGCATTTAAATGTTACTTGAGACTGCTAAAATAGGAGGCTGTGACTTCTGTCTTCTCTCACTGTATTTACCTGCCAGTGTTCACCCTTTGTGTCCCTTGTTCACTCTTACAAGCTCTTTAATGCTTAAATTTTAAACAGTTTACAGGAATGCCAAGGTTGCTCTGTGCATTACTTAGCACAAAATTATGATTTACAGACTCTTTAAAGTAGTGCCATAGTCAACGCTCCTTGCTCAGCACCTTAGTTCTTACATATATGGGGAAATGTTAGTTGCTGACAGCACCAAAAACCCCTGTTCTGTGTGTTAATTTCTGTTAACCCTCTCAGACTGATAGAGCTCTGGAGAAGGTCTCTTGCAGTAAAGTAAGAACCAGTACCACGGGCATGCCCATGGCAAATAAATTGCTTTTGCAAAGCACCCTGAACTTTGAAACCATGATATTCTAGATGCAGTGGGAGAGGTAGAATGGCATTGTAATGGATCCCAGTCAAAAGTTCATGTGATAAAGCTAGTTTTCATAATGGTTGCAGTTAATAGGAGCATACCTGCAAATCAGTAACTTAAGAGCAAGGAGCTAAACTGGTAAAGTGATGCGGTTGTTATGCCCAAATTTATTAGAAGAAAGGGAATTGTTCTTTTTATTTTGATGATGTAAATGATGCATTGAATTGCTAATGGCAGGTTTTCTTTTGTGCTGAATAATTAGCACTGTAAACTTATCTGGATTCTCATACATAATGCAGGCCTAAAGTCCAGGTTTTAATGTAAAGCTAAACTGGGTGACTAGCCAAGAAAAAACTCAGTATGTGGAAAAAGTCTCAAGTGTGTTCCCTGTGTATTATCAGTTCCCACTCAACCAGGGTAATTTGAGTGGCTCCTTTAGAAGACAAGCTGTTCATTTTCGTTCACTGTGCAGAAAAATGATTGCATCCCTTTGCCACATAGTTCAGGGTCTGGCACTTACACTGCCTGCTTGAGGAAACTGGTTTGCTCTACCTTGTGGAAAAAGTTATTGTCTGGAAAGCTGAGGGAGTAAGGTATTTAAAGATAAGGGTAAAATATTCAGAACAGGAGCCTTCAGCATGGAAAACTGATGACCAAGGGTTTATTTAAGGCTTATGGGTGGCATAAAGAGCTACTGTTCACAGTCTCTTACAATATAGGAACAGGGTACATGAAATGTACACAGTGTGTGGCAGTGGGAGAGTCTGTACAACATGTGATGAGGTTGATGAACTCTTTGCAACAGGATGGGTGAATGCCAAAAGATTATATGGATTTCAAGACTTGAGGGAAAAAATAAAAGAAAAATCTACTGGCATACTTCTAAATACAGTCACCAAGCATTTAAAGGAGGAGCAATATTTTAGGGATTCATGACTACATGTTCTTCAATGCTCTTCATCCCACTGATGGCATCCACTGAAGGCAGCTTCCAGATTTAGACAGCTCCTTAGTCTGATTCAGAATATCTTTCTTAGAAATTCAGATTTGTCTGTGTCACTCTGTTCAAAACAAACTGCTGCAGTTGTGGGCTTTCCATGTGTAAAGGAAAGTTTGCAATCTTAGGTGGATTGTGGGCCTCTGTCCTGCTGGTGCTTTTCAGTACTCGGCATGCTTGGATGATGATGTTGAAACCATGCTTTGCAATTGCCCAATACTTTTTATGTGAAGATGTGATGGTATAAGAAATACTTTCCTTGCAAGAACATGATTTGAAAAATAGTTCTGATGATTCAGCTTATTAACCAATAAATTTGCTTTTAAATTTTTATCTTTTTCTTTGGATCACCAGACATTCTCAAGTGTTTCTTTCACCCTTTGTTTACATAAGGTGATTTTTCTTGATCTTGTAAGAAAGACTTTTCCATTTTTAGCTCATAAGAGCCCTGGATTTGATAAAGATTGTGAGTAGAAGATGATGAGTGCCAGTAGAAGCTGGTCCCTGAATTTTTGTGATGCTAGGACCCTTGAGCCATGTCCCTGGACTTGATCATCATTCAGGGTAAAAAACATGATATGACTCTGCTTGCCATGATTCTGGTGACAGGGCTGACCTACGGCCCATGTTGCTGCCGTGCAAGGGCGGCCTGGTTTAAAGCTAGCTCAGGGGCTTCTGACTAAACTGTGGGGACAGTAGCTTAGGCCTTCATGTTTGCAAAAAACCAGAATCATTTAGATTGGAGAAGACCTCTGAGATCATCATGTAAAGTCCAGTTATTTCTTGAACACCTCTAGAGATTGTGACTGCACCACTCCCTGGGCAACCCTTTCCATGCAGAAATTCCATCAAGAAGGAACTAAATCAGGGCTGTGTGTGACTAGGCAGAACTGCACGTGGGAGCTGTAGTGCTAAGTGAGACAGGACTGTTTAATTTAATTTTATCTGTCTTGGTCTCTTCCTCTTTCCTTTGTGTGCCTTGTGCTCAGATCCAGTAATCTTTGAGGAAGATGAATTCCAGAAATTAATAACTATCGTTCTATAACAGAAAATTAGCTATTTATGCACTGAGTAACTCTGTTTACCATGAAGGCAGCAGGGTGACTGTATATTTACTGAGGAGAATGATGATGCTGTAAAAACACTGTTTTAGCTCTGTGTGCTGCAGAGGCCTTCGAGGGATGAGCTGACAGATTCTTTTGTTGCACCATCTCTTGGCAGAGAGATCAACTCTCCTTTCTTGTACTGAGTCACTGCAGTGTTGAAATGAGGAAAAATAGGAACTGTCTCTTGTGATGCCTTCACTGCTCTTTTCACAAGCAGAATTACAGAGCTCAAGTGTAAAGGGATGTTGGGGTGTTGAATTTCAATGGTGCAGAAAGGCAGAAGATGGTCTTTCCTAACCTAGGAAATCTGTTTGTTTTCATGGAAATTGGAGCAAGAGGGTTCAGACTAAACCAAAAAGGATCATCCTGAACAATAAATGAGATTCTGAGAGAGAAGAGGAATTTCCTATGTTTCAGGAATTCAGATGTCACATTCTAAGCATCTACATCTTTTGTCCACTGGTTAGCAAAGCTTGGTTCTCTGACACTGCCAGAATTATGATACATCTCACAGTCATTTCTCAAGAAATGCAGGAGTGTGCAATAATTCCTGATTGTGCACCAGTCCCAGTTTGAGAAGCTGACCACCTGAGTGTGATTCTTTTGGAGACAGGAAAAGGAGACTATGGGGTGAAAGGCAAGTCCTCTCATTCTGTTTACAGAAGTGTGAAGAATCCATCTTTTCTTACAAACTTCTGTTATTCATTGAAGAAAAGAATATATTGACTCTTGTTTTCTTTCTTAACATGCTTTAATCAGTGGCAATATATAGGACCAAAGGCGACCTCTGTAGTTTGTGTGCTTTGTACCTGCAGGCAGAGTGAGTGACCTAGAGCTCAATTAAAGGCTGAACATCTATTTTCCCACTGTTCTCTGAAGTCTACTAAAAAGGAGAAATCTTTCTTCTTTGTTAGAGGCAAGTCCAACTCTGTGAAGAGACACAGAAGGTAGTGAAGGTGTTTGTATCTAGTTTGTGCTGTGCCAATTGGGTCTTCATTGTGTCCAGACACTTTTTAAGAACTCCCTTTTACCTTTGCAGTAAGGAGTAACAGAGATAGTGAGTACCTAGCTCACTTTTGTTCTTACGTCTGCCTTTCTAAACACTTTTGTGCATTTGATTCCCAGTCTGCAGGCCACAGAGCACTGAAGATCTGCAAGACCACCAGGAGGACACTGCAGCACCAAGGTGAGGGTCTCAGGTGGTGCCTTCTGGCTCCCTGGGCTGAGGGATGGATGCTGGTGGTGAGCTAAGTCATGCCTAAGTCACATCAGCTGCTCTGTCTGGCCATGACAGCACTGGATCTCCTGTCAGGGGCACTTCTAGCCATTGCTGTTGAGAAGACAACCCAGAGGCACCTTTCAGAGGTGAATTTCATCAGGATTGAATACAAATGTAACTGTAGAGGGTGGGCTGTAAGCTTCTGAGGAGCATAGCAGGGTGGAAAATAGGGTCTGTGAAAAAGCTGGCATCTGGAACTGCTGTCGTCTCTTCTTTGGTATCCCTGCTTCAGAGTAGAAGTCCATCTACTGAACATCCAGGAAATGCAAACTGAGATTAAAAAAGGGCATCTGCAATTTCAAGTTGGGTTTCTATTCTGCTTTCTGAAGATATTTATTTTAAAAGTGATCCACTACTACTTTTTAAGTAACCCATCTAGGATCATGGGTTTTTTTGGGGAGCAGGTATTGTTTTTACCTCTGCCATTATCATCTTCTGTGTCTTGGCATTCACACAGCTACTCACAACAAATCTTTATCTCTATTTTAAAAGAACCTGAAACAGATTTTCATAGGTCATTATTTTTATTTATATCACCCTTCACTGAACAAGATTTTATAAATGGTGTTGAGAGTGCTGGAGAGACTGCACATCACAGTCTTTCCTACATTTGAAGAAAACACTAGTTTTCTTCAAAAAGAAGTGAAATGATTAATTTCACTTGATTAATTTAAATGTGATGCCAGAGATGTCAAAAGAAGAGTGGAACAAAAGATCATATGCTTTTAAAAAAATACTTAAATTTAACCCAGATTATTGTAGGCAGAGTGTTTCACTGAATAGAATTATTAAACTGGATTCACTGGGTATTTGCTTTCTATGCGTCTGTCATCACTAACAGACAACTTGATTAATAGCAGTCTTAAATGCTGTATAATCACATCATACTCTGGTTTTGTTTGCTTTTGAATTCTCCATTAGCATGCTTAACAACAAGTTATCAGGAAATTTTTTGAGGCAATATAATATGAACAAATAAAGAATGATAGCATCATTAATGCACACATCTGCATTCTTCTGTTGTTAGTGTGCCATAGATAAGTCATAGATCTGGTTGTTTTATTCATTCTGTGTTTTCAGTTCTAGCTGAGCACTACCAAGCTGCTCAGGACATTGCAGTAACAAGAGTGCCTTTTGTTAATGTTACATTGGAGCAAAAGCATACCCTAACAAGAAAGGTAATAGATGGTAAAGTCATCTGGAGCAGTCTCCAGCAGTCAGAAAAGACCTTTACAGAGAAAGCATTTGGCTAGAATGTGGAGTCCATGTTCAATGGGGATGGAAGTGTTGGTTTGACTTCCACAGAGCCACAATTGCTTAGGGGATGGTAGCAGACACAGCTGTGCTGCAAAATAATGCCACAGAATGTCAGCAAAATGAAGAAGAGGAAAGAGATGGGAAAAGCTAACTAAATATGGAGTGAAAAATGTAAATTACTGAGACTATTGAACAGCACCTGTGGGTTCACTAGAGCACATTCAGGCAGTGGGATAGCTCCTTTAGTTCTCCATGTGCCATTCACTGGGCAGCTGTGTACAGAGGTGGGCTGCTGGCAACCCTGGGGCTGCATCCCAGCAGGGGCTCTGCTGAGGGGTAAGGGGTGGCTGTCTCAGTCAAGGACAAGGTGCCAGCTTACCCCAAATCATGATGAGCTGTCCAAGCCTTCACTAGCTTGATGGATCGGTGGGACCCTGAGGACCCACTGTCATCACCTCCTGGTAAAGAACATCTACTTCATCTCTCTGCTCAGTTCCCAAAAGTGTCTGGTGGCCTTCAGCAGGAAAATTGTAATTTCTATAGTCTGGAAGGTTGGCTTTCTCTGGGCTACTTGATGGCACTAAGTTCCTTCTGGCACCATGATTGTTCAAATAATTTTCTGTCCAGCTCACCCATGTTCTCACAGGAAGTTGGTAGCTTCCTCCACAGGAGGCCTGACATGGCTCTTAGCTGTTATGGGTGTATTTTCTTGTCCTGCAGGTTGTGCCTACTTTTGATTAGCATTTTAATATTCTAGGTGAATGCCAGCAAGACATTTGTGGTGAATTAAACTTCTGTTACTTTTATCTACTGTTTTTAACATAGCTGAAAACAGAATGGTGGTCACAAGGTAATCTCTTTCCTCATAGTCAAAGGATGAGAATTCATGAAAAACTTTATGAAAAAGGCTTACCATTAACATCCCAAACCCAAGGGTGAACTGGCTTCTTACTCCCTCACTCTGAAACAGTAGTGGAGTGCAAATGCTGCTCAGGTATGGGCAAAACTTAGTCACCTTCAGGTACAGTGTCTCAGCTCTGCTTTGGAATGCCATGTCCACTACCCTGCAGAGGCTGTTTGACCTGCAGCAAAGAGCATTCTCAACACCTTGGTTCAAAGTGGACTGGGCTGGATAAGTGGGTTATTTGGGACAGCACCCTTGAGCTGCATGAATCCTCAGCAGTGCTTCAAGCCAGCAAATTTTGTGTCTCCAGGAGCATTATGCTGGGGCCCTAGACTGCTGAGGCACCAGCAGCAAACCAGTCTGGGGGTCCTGCCCTCAGGGGAACGGTGGAGAGGTGAAGGGTGGTGGAAAGAATAAGTCCAGGGCCCAAGTGTCTGCTGTGAAAGTTCCTTCTGAGGAGATAGTTCCTCATCTGAATCCTGAGACCTCTAGGGGTCATACAAGTACTGTTCTAGTTCCTGGGGTGCTTTGAGGCCAGGCTTGAAGGCAATTAAAAAAAAACCCCACAAAAATAAACCAACAAAAAAAGTAGCTCTTAGCCCTGAATGTGCTGTTTTCTCCAAGATGCAACAAGTGATGCAGCCTTGCTAGCACAGCTGCTCCTGTTAATCCTTTATTAAGGACTAAGTAAATAAAGGATTCTATCCTATGGGTAAGAGCAAAGATTGCTATCCAGAAAGGCTCCTTCGTTACTTCCTCAAAAGCCATGCTTTAATTTATAGTGTGATTCAGGGGCCAACACTCTTAGGAAGAGATCTGATTTGAGCTAGGCTCTTAGTCCTTGAAGCACTGCAGGTTGGAGCTTTCATGAGCAGTGGAGGTTGATCCCTACACTTGGTCAGAATAGTCTGGTATATTGCTGGGACCAAGGGAAAATGCCTGCTGGAGGCAATTGGAGCTATGGCAGGAGAAACCTGAGCCCTTGACCAGGCTGTGAAGGTAATTTTCTCCATAAGAGCCCTCACAAAGCTGTGCTTTGCGTTGGTGGATAGAAAAGTGTGGCTAACACCCCAGAGCTTTGGCTGTCACTGAGCAGTGATTCATTGCATCAGTCTGTCTCTCCAACATTCCCCTTGCCAAGGAGGCCAGAGCTGGGCATGATTTTGGGAAAGGACACAGCCAGGACAGCTGACCTACTGATCAAAGGGTATTTCATAACACAAGACATCTGCTCCTCTATAAGAGCTATGAGAAAAGAGGAAAGGAGGGTGGTGGTAGGGAGGGGGTGAGGAATTTTTCTTCCATGGCAACTTCTGTGTGTTCTGAATCCCTACTCCCCAGGAAGAAGCTGGACATCATCTCCTGATGGAAAGTAGAGAACAAATATTTTTGTTCCCTTTGCTTCCATGCTTTTTGTTCCCTTTGCTTTTGCTTTATTAATCTGCCTTTCTCCTTATCCATGAGGGGTTTTTCCCCACCTTATTTTCTCTCTCCCTCTTCTGCTGAGGAGGAGAATGGTAAGAGTGACTTAGTGGGTACCTGGTGTCCAGTGAGGGTCAACCCACCACACCAACTTAAACTTTTATTGTTGCATCAGGTTACCATCCTCTGGAGAATTCCTGAAGTGTAGAGACTGTGCTCCTGAGAAGTGACAGATGTAATAAGACTGTGTTGGAGGTAATTTGGTCCAGCTCAAGAGACCCAGAGCACTCTAACTGCAGCCTGGGCCTGGTTTATGCTCTAACCTTCCCCCATGACGCTGTTCCCACTTTCCCTGCTGATGTGCTTTGTAGGTGGTGCTCTCAGCCCAGCCAGGCAGGTGGCTTCTCCTTCCCTCTGCATCCCAGTGGACTCACACCTGGAGCTCTCCTGCACATGGCAGAGGGGAGGAGGAGTGCTGCTCAGCAGGCAGAGTGGCTGCAGACACCACCAGGCTCTGTCATCAGTCTGGCTGTACTTGCTGGCATGGTGATATGACCAGCCTGGGGGCAAGGACTTCATCTTGTGCAGCAGCAAAACATCAGCCACTGTTCACTCCCACTGTGCTGCTGCTGTGACAGCTACATTGCTCTTCTGTAACTTATCTTTTCTTTAAAAAACCTACAAACAGAAAAAAAATAGCTGGAACAAGAAGGTAAACGTTAATCAGACCTCTATCAATATTGTCTTAAATCCATGAAATACACAAAGCTTCCCTATAGAGAAGGAGCATGGCACAAATACTGATTTCAGAAATTCCTGACATCAGAAAAGCAATTAACTGAAAAAAGGAAACCTTGTGAGAATGCTGTGGGACCTAAAAATTGCAGGTTTTGCACACAGGTGATGGGGCTTTATCACAGACTGGAGAGAACCAGTGGGCAGATCTGCAGTGCTGTGGCATCTAGTTTTAATGAGATGCTTGTTTAAAGATGAGGCAGCAAAGTGTTATTATAGGTCTGGGCCATGGTCCTGCTGCTGAGGACTGTGACCGAGGCTTGCTCTTGTGGCTTGCACAACAGCAAGCAACCCATGTTTTTTTTCTTTAGCAGGATGTATGAATAAATTGCTCTAGATGGGGGTGAATGCAAGACAGAACAGAAAGATGCTGGGTTTTTTTTCATTCCCTGCTTCACTGTGTTTAGTGGGGGTGCTTAGCTAGGACACTCTGTATTGGTATTGACTTCCCAATTCCTTTTATTTAATGACTGTAGCTGTTTTTCCTTTCAAAATTAAGCATCTCTTGACAAGTTTAGAGATGGCATTTGTAGAAGCAGAGCATTGTGCTGGAGTAGCTGCTTTGGTTAAGTTCTGGATCCTGCTGAGGATCTTCATGCCCTGGTAGCAGGATCAGCACTTTGGAATTATCCCAAAAGTATGGCAGGCTTTCCTACAGCTCTGTAGTTCTCAGTGTTGACCCTTCAGGTGCACCCAGGCATTACTGATGAATAAACAAACACAGGCAATTTTTATTAAAGAGATGAAGATTTCTCTTAAAAGAGATTAAATCTGTAGGGAAAGGGAATAGGGACTTCATTTAGTCCAGGAAGAGCTGTGGTGGGGAGCGGTGTCAAACAAAGCAGAACTTTGTAAGAATTTTCTGGCTTTTTACCTGGTATGTGAGCTTCCCCTCTTTTTATTGCTCCTGTGGCTCATGCTGTCTCACTCTAAGTAAGATCTCTCCAAAGAGCAGCTTTATCTATACCAGGTAATTCACCTAATTGCATGCTATTGAAAGAAAAGGGTTTTACTCTTGTAGGGAGCTAGAAGTTCCAAGGTTCATGGCAAAACTGAGAGAAAAAGTATCTTATCAAGGAGCTATACAATCCCTTGTAGTTTGCTTTTGTTCTCTTAAATACTGTCCAGCAGCTCTGGATCCCATGTGGAATAAGTTTACTTTTATGACCTCAGTATACAACAAGTGGTGTTTTGCATACCTCTTCTGACACCAATACTAATTCCTTTTGCTGCTCTTGGTGGATGTTGCACAGCCTAACTTCTGTCTTGCCTTCTTTGCTTTCAACCTTGCCGACTTAAATGCTAGAGGTTTATTACATGCTCTCTGTCTGAGTTAATTTTTTTGGCCTCTGAATCTACTAATTGCCATTTGTAAATTTTCCTGGTGGTAAAGGTCACAGAGATAAAGACTGGCCTCCATAGCTCAACCTCTTGGCACATCTCAGGTTATGAAAGGCGGTGTTGAAGTCTGCTGATTAAATTAATTACTCTTCTGAAATTTCATCATAAAGAAAAACTCTTTTGCCTTTGTAGTTCACTTCCATAAAATTTTTGCATCATATCTCAGAGCTGGGTTAGGAACCTCTTATTTTACTGGAGCACAATCAGATGGTAGAAAGAGTTTATGTTGGTCAAACATAAACCTGATCCTGAACTGGGTGTTGCATAGATGCCTTCCTCTGCTTCATAAGACTGGAAGGCATGCTGCTGATTTTGCTTTCCCTCTAAACTTTCTGCCTTTGCTAGGGACATCTCTGAGCTGGAAAAGCCTGAGAATAAAGCTGGAAAAAAGCCTGAGAATAAAACAAGAGTGTTTTGGTCTCTAAAGGCACATAAACTAGCACTCAACATTCACTCTATCCCCTGCAGAAAACTCACCCATGAAAGTGTGTGCTTCTGAGCATAAGATGCACTTTCCAAAGTTATGCTTGAGTGCCAAGAGGGGATCTGGTGCCCTAAATTAACCTATTCCTATTTGAGGGAACCAAGAGCAGTGTAGTACCAGGATGTTGTCATAGAAAGCTGGTCTCTGGCTATTCCTTACATCCAGCACTCCTGGTTAGTCCTTGCTCCCTTCACTGGAATGCCCTCTCCTGCTGCTCCTGACAGCCAGAGTCCAGCAGGGTGGGGACAGCTGAGTTAATACCAGGTCATGCAGAATAGCCCTTGATGTGAGCTGCTGGGGAGGGTGTGTAAAAGCAAATGCCCCTGTCCCTTCTGCAGGCTGTCCCCTCCTGCCTTCCTTTGCTGGGGTGGTTCTTACTGTGCTTATTCACTGGGTACAGCATTGCAAAGCTGGCGTTGCAGCTCTTTGGAGCTGTTGGAGTATAGCTGATTGTGATGTGCTGACACTTTCTGAAGCTTAGCAAGCTCCCCAGAGCCACTGCAGCAGAGAAGGCCACTACCTGCAGAGGTAATCAACCCAGGGACTTCTCAAATACCTCCTTGCTGCACTCTGGTGTCCCTATGGACCAGCATTGCAGCATTGCCCTTCCTACCAAGATCACCTCCAAGGCAATTGCAGCAAAGCCATTGTGGTACCTCTGAAATATAGATTATAATTTTTAAAATAAGCAATATAGTACACATGTGGCTATATAAATCACAAGGCAAAATATAATAATTGCATTTATAGAATTATAGAACGGTTTGGGTTGGAAAGGATCATCTACTTCTGAGCCCCTGCCACAGGTAGAGGTACCTCCCACTAGACCAAGCTGCTCAAGTCCCTATCCAGCCGGGCCTTGAACATTTCCAGGGATGGGTCATTCACAATTTCTCTGGGCAACTTGTTTCTGTGCCTCACCACCCTCATAGGGAAGAATTTCTTCCTAACACCTAATTTAAATTAACCCTTTCTCAGTCCAAAGCCATTTCCCCCTTTCCAGTCACTACAAGCCCTTGTGCAAAGTCCCTCTACAGCTCTCTTGCTCCTCCAGCTCCCAGTGCTGGACCTCAGCTCAGGCAGAGGGGCTGGGGCCAGAGTGCTGCAGCTGCCTGACCACCCCTGGCTGCTCTTCTCCATGCAAGTCCAAGCCTTTGGGGGTTTTGCAGAGCATTTGGAGAAGAAACATACCCTATAACATCTGTGTCCTCTTGTACTGGGGAAAAGCTGACTTCAGCTGTTTATAGGGTCTTTGCTGGATTATGTTTTTGCACAGAATTTATGAATACAATAATTAAATGTACTTTTGAAGCAGCTTTTCTGGCTCTTCACTGTAGTGAAAGTAAGGGCAGTTTTAGGAAAAAAAGGCCCTCCAATCAAGATCTAAAGGCAACATCCAAAAATATTCTTAAGATGCAATTGCCTTCTCTTTCCAGAACATCCAAACCTCATGTCGCCTCCTTTTTTACTTAGTCACTGCACTTCATTTTTCCAAAGCCCAACTTCACAGTTCCTCTGCTCTATCATTTCCCAGCTTGGAAATCATTTGCAGCATTTCCTTGATCTTGGATACGTGAGATTCCCAGTTGGAGCCAGACTTTGTTGGTCCTTGTGCACTGGACATAGTTGATACATTAGCAGTACTCTGCCCAGTCTGTCCATGACATCTGCTGCATTTCTGCCAGATGTCAGGCTATCTCCCTCACCAGAAGAGTGTTTGGGCATGATCTGAACAGCCTGAGCACCTATGGCAGCCCCTGGCACTGAAGTTGCCACCTGCCTGCCAACACAAATTGCTTTCTGCAATATTGGGGCTGTTGTAAGCTTTATTTGCTCTTGTGGACTGTCTGCTCTTTCTCAATTTGAATTGCCTTGTGGAAAGTAGCTCTTTCATCCATAACTCCTTCCTTAAAATCAGTGATAGCAAATACCAACATGTTCAGAAATGCTCAAGATGAGATTTTCAAGGGCACATTCCTCTAAACCAAGTTTAGTGCCTCAAAAGCCAAGACAGAATGAGGGCTAAATCTTCAGAACTGCAGAGGAAATGCTGCGGGATGGGTAAGCATGTCAGAGTAACTACCACAGTCTCCAAAGGTGAATGTCCCTTCCCACCTTCCCAAAATGAAACATTATTCTCCTTCTATGTTTCAGGCCCAGGAAAGTCATGTATAGTTTAAATGGAAGTAATGACAGAAGGTAGAGGGAGTGTACTAAGTACCTATGCAAAATGAAAAGGAACAATGTCTGGTTGAGCTTCCATCTGTTTTATTTGAGAGGGAGAGTACTTATGTGTTGACAGTTGCTAAATAAACAGAAAACACATTCATCTGCAGAAATCCCCCGAGCTGGAACTGCCTGGAGGTAGAAGGGATGCTGGGGAACTGTAGATAAAATTGTTCTGTTCCTTCTCTTCTCTGGTTATTGACTTCTGACAGTGGTGGACACTAAATCTTGGGATAAATGGATCCTGCATCAGACTCAGCACAAATGCCCATAAATTCTAACTGTGCAGCTGCTAAAGAGATGGAAATACCTTCCTGGGGAGTTAATATATTTCCTCCTGTGTTGTAAAAGGTGTGGAAGCAAATCCATCACTCCTGCTTCTTCTCCCCTATTCATCTTGGGCTATTCTGAAAAACAATCTTCTCTCTTAGCATTCCTTTCAGTAGCAAGCAAGTTGAGTAAATTCAAACTGCTTTGCAGTTTGGGCTCAGCAAATGTAGAAGTAGGAGTTCAAGGCAGTCACAGTTGTCTCTGTTCTGGCAGAGACCCCCCATAGTACGCTGGACCAGAACAGCCATTGCATGAGGCTCCTTATAATGGCAATGTCCAACCAAAAATCAGAATTTCACACGAGCAGTTGCTTTGGCAACAGCCTGTTAGCAAGCTGTCATCTAGCAAGCTGCCAGGGGAGCTCTTCACCGAGTGGGGAGGTGTTGGCAGCTCGAGCCCATGGGAGCAGAAGTGATGGGTCAGGGCTGCAGCGCGGGGGCCGGTGCTGCGGCTGTCCAGTGCAGCACTGCTCACTCAATGTGTCTGTCCTGATTGGGATGCAGCTCAAGTGGATGCCTCTGAACAGCTTTTTGGCAGAAATTTCACAATGATTTGCCCAGCTTTGTCATTTGTATCATAGTTCCTGTATCAGCTTATCCTTGTTATTGAGACTTTCATGTCAATTTAAATATATCTATTTCTAGCTTTCATCAGTTTGAGCCTCTTATGCCATCTGCTAGATGTCCAAAAGTTGCTTTCTTACTAGAAAATTGTGATCTGCTATATTTACTCTTCAATCAGATATTAGCTCATTTGGACTCATTTTTTTGTCTTTGATCAATAGATCCTATAAGGGTCATCAAAAGCTTTTGTTCCTTCTGATCAAAGTGAAAAAGTAAAATGTAGAGAATCACCTCCATTTTCCTTAGCATTCCTCTGCTTTTTGAGAAGAAGAGCCTTATTCCTTGTCTATTTTCTCTCTTCTACGCCTTCTTAAGGTTCATCACTATTATATCTTATATTTTGGGTTGCCATTATCTTCTTGGATCAAGCAAAGCCCTAATTACATTGAATTTCTATATTAAAAACACTGGGTAGCAGCTCCTTAGCCGGCTCTGCCATTTCTGGAGTGAAATTGCTTCATAAAGCTGCCCTTTGTTTTCATTGTTGACCTCTTGCAGGTTTTTCCACTCTGCCCTCACTTTTTTGCTTCCCCTTTCTGATTTCATTAAAAGAGCAGCTTTCATCTTTTGTTTTGGGAGGTGTGTGTTTCCATGGGCACTCTTGTGCTGGCTCTTTTGTGCTGCTTTCCCATCAAACTCAACAACAGCAGAAAACTTACAGGGGACAAGACCTGAGACCTCTAAGCCCTGTCCAACCCTGTGACATTGTCCTGCTCATTACACCGAGGTTGTAATGTCAGACTGCAAGGAAAAGCATTCTGGAAGAGCACATAGACAGAATTTTGTCGGATGATGACTATACTTCCACCCCCTCTACTCATTTTGGGGCTTATTGTTTGGCCAATTAAGAAATAGCCAGGTAACAACTAATTTTAAAAAAAAGGACTCTACTGGTAAGACTGGAATTGACAATGGGAAACCAGAAAAACTCTAAGAAAGCCTGTCAAGATTAATTTATAATAATGATTTTAAATTTATAAATTTATAACAATGCTTTTAAATTTAGAATTGAGGTATCAGAAAGCTGTTCTGAAACATCTTTTCGGCAGGCATGTTCTCTTTTTTCCCCAGCATAACATATGGTGCTAGGATGTCTTAGTAATCTCTTCTTAAAGACTTGTCATGAAATACACAAAGTCATCGAGTTATGTGTATATAAGACTGTTACATGTGATCCCTTATCTTATACAATCTGTTCCAGGGTGTTCCTAAGTTCTGCCAAAGTCAAATCCTGAAATGCTTCTTGGTAGGAATTTTCCATGGTTGTGGTAAGATGAGAAGCATGTAGCTGTGCGCAGGTGCAGTCTGATATGCCAGTCAAACCAGACCCACAGAGGAGGCCAGCTCATCCTTTGCTTTTCATTAATATTTTTGTCTGTTCCCTATTACAGGCCATGTAGTCTCTGTGGATCACAGCAGCCAGGCCAGGTCTCTCCACAGCTTTCCCTGTCTGCACACATGAAAATCCAACCTCTCGGAGGTGAGCGGTGGTCGCGGCGTGTGTGAGCGCCGCCATCGCTCGGATGCTGACACCATGGCAGGAGCAAGGGGAGCAGCAGCCTCTGGGCAGCGCCCACGTGTGAAAAGTTATTGGTGCTCAATCCTTCTCACTTGTGGCTGCTGCTGCTGCTGTGGCCCCTCCTAAGCCCTGGGGAGATGTGTAATGCCATTGTGCAAGCAGCGGGCGAGACAGCAGAAGAGATGAGAGAATTCTGGTGGAGTAAGTTGTCGGGGAATGGGGGCTGTGTTGGGCCCAAGAATTATCCTAGCAATAAACCTACTCACAAGAATAAATGGGAGCAGGAGAGCTGCCAGTTCATAAAAAAGGCTCGTAGCAGAAAATATTGGGCTGAGCACCAGAAGCAGCCTGACAGGCAGAGTCACAGTGCATTGCGGCGTTGCCCAATTTTATGTACAAGATGTTTTCTGTGCCAAAGGTGGGGCTTTCACACTGCTCTGCTGTGCCATGCTTACCTGCCAGGGCATTGCTTGGTGTGCTGCTGCTGCTGCTGTGCCCTCAGCATTGCCCTGTGGATGCAGGCAGGCTGAGACGGGAGCAGATGCTGGGCTGATCCTGCAGAACCCCCTTGGGCTGCACAGCTCAGCCCTCTGCCTCCTGCAGTGGCTCCTGTGGGGACATGGCACACGGCATCAGGGAGCTGAGCCTGGTTAAACACAAGCCTTCGCTCCTCCCCTTGGGTCCTGCAGCCGGTGGGAGCTGGGGCAGCCAGGCTGGGGCTGGCAGCAGCCATTCCCCGGGCTGGTCACAGGTACCTGGGCTGTGGGGCTCACCCACCACTGCTCTGGGCTGGTCAAAGCTGAGCCAGCTCCAGTCTGGAAACCTGCATGTCATTCTCTCATAACCCCTGAGATGGAAAGCCCTGCTCAGCCTGTATGGGTGTCCAGCTGGCAGGTCACAGGAGGTTGCAGCAGTGCCTTTGCAAAGGTACATTTCATCTTTAGCTGTTGTCACACTTGGGCCAACATTTCTATGGATTGAGCGGACTTCAACAAAAAGCTGTTTAAATAATATGATGAGACTAAGGTTGTCCTAAAGAAGATGTTGGCATGTGTTAGCATGTGAGAGTGAAGCCAAACAAAAACCACCAAAAGTGAAAAGCCACAGTTCTCAGAAATCACACCACCCTAGGAGCTGAAGAAGACAATCTCCAGTGCCCAGCACTCTGACAGCTGCAATTGCACCCCTCAGTCATTTGAGGTCTGTTCTTTGTGCTAACAGGAAAATCAGAGCACACCCTCTGGACTGCACCAGGGCAAGCCATGGGCACAGTCTGCAGAGTTTCTTCAACATCTTCTGTCCCCATTAAGCTTTCCCCAGCCTGCGTCCTCATCTCAGCTGACAATGCTGACTAAACATTGCCTTGCCAAGGACTCATAACCTCACCTACTGTGTGTCTCAGGCCAAGACTGCCCTGGTCCCTTCATGCTGGTCCCTGGTGATGCTCCATTAGGAAGGAGTTGCTGAGCATACCCTGGCATCTCCACACATTCTTGGAGCATGCTCCTGATCCAGGGTGGTGGCAGACCTGTGCCTCTGGTTGGTCTGAACTGGATTTCCCTGTCACAGTATAGCAGAGTGTGCAGCTCCCCAAACACCCAGCTGTCATTTCAACAGTTCATGATATTCTGGAGATGATGCAGAAGTTATAGTAATTGCTGCTGCTCTATCTCAAAACATAATTGGCTTTTGGGAAGTTGTTATTCATACTCTGGGTGCAAAAGGAAATGGTGGGCAATCCTCACCTGTGACGAGCTGACATGTCCCTAAATGCCACAGCCAGGGAGAAATAGTGAAGCTCACTAAGAGTTTTCAAGGTAAGAAAGAGTATTTGGTCACGAACAGATGCCCAGTCCCAGCCTTACCTATGTTAACCAATTCTGTAATATATTTTTTCTCTCTTGTGGGCAAATAATTTATAGTAATTTAACAACAACCTCATGAAATTCACTTCCTTCTGTTGAAAAAAAAAAAAAGACAAGAAAAATAGGATTAAATATCTCAGTTTATCTTTCCACGTAGGTCACATGGCCAAAGTTGATTGTAAAATGTTGAAATACTAGTTTGAGGTGTAGCCAGTGCCAAGTGTTGTACATTTCCGTGTTCTCCCTCCCCTCCTATCACTCACAAAGATGTCACAGAAAGACAAGGAAGTTCATTTTCTCAGGAGGCAGATTTTTTTTTTTAGTGTAAATTTAAAATATAATTTATTGTCCTTAAATCTAATCCTTTTAGACCTTGTTGTTGTCCTAGTCCCAAATCCAAAAGGAGCAGACTGAAAAAAACTCATAGAAGCCAAAGTGTGTAATGAAGTCACTGCATCTAAGAGTGTCTCAAAGCCCCAATGAGCTGCAAGGAGTGGGCCCAGAAATGTGAAGTGAGACCCTCATGTAGCCTTTTGTGGAAAGAGCAGTGCAGGTCCCTGTGTTTTTGGGGTGTCTACAGACCCAGGCAGGGGCTCAGGCAAAGGCGAGCTGGCTGAACCTGGTGAACACCTGCCTGGCAGAACGCTGAGGAGATTGGGGGTTTGAATCAGCATTTGGGAATTTGGCTCCTAAGGGTCATGGGTGTGGAGGAGTTTGGGACTCAGAGACAGTACAGTGCCATACAAAACTTGATTTTTCTTCCCAGCTACAAATTACAGCAGACTTCTATGACTTGTTTTTCCATGAGCAGCAGTTTATGTGTGCTATGGTGGAAGCAGCTTTGGTGCTTCAGTGCTCTGCCAAGCTCTCCTTAGCTGTCCCATTGCTGCCTGGATGCCTGCATTGCAGCTGCTGACTAGCATTGTGTCCCTCCGTGTCCTGCACAAAGGCTGATGAGCCAAGGGTCCATCTACTGGAGTGAAGCCAAGCTTTAAGGGAATTCTTGGCTTATCCACATGGCCAGAAAGCCTCCTGCAAGGGACAGCACCTGAAATGTCAAAGGCTCAAGGAGTTAAGGATGCCCTATGCACAGCCAACGCATGCATAACAACTTTAATAAGTAATCCCTTGTCATTACATGCCCTTTGCAGTGACTGTAAGACACCTTGGTCCATAACCTATGGATTTGTTACAGGAGTGAGAATTGCTTATTGTAGTTATTGCTTCAAAGATTTGGAACAAAGGACCTGCTTTAAGGGTAGGCTGTTTTGCCTCTGACTGACTTAAGTGCATTTTTCTCTCTGCTGGTTAGCTTGAGGTCACTAGGTCACTTCTGTGGGTTGTGTAGGCTGTTTGCAGGGGTTTATTTTATGCTTCATGAAGATCTTTGGGCTTACCTGTGGCTTCCTGCTTCCCACCAGTGCACAGATTGCAGGCAGTGGCTGAGCCAATGATGAGCTTCTGTGACATTGCAAAAACATGCAAGGATGGGCTCAAAGTGCAACCTGGCTGGCAGAAATTATGTGTGTGTGTTTGGAAAGAGGTGAAAAAAAAAAGAACACAAGCATATTTTTCTTCACAGTAGAAGTATGATGGTGTCAGCCAAAACATGAAAAGTGACCCAGCTTCCTCCAGGGCAGTCACCACCCCACAAACCAGCTCTGTGCAGAAGCACAGGAACAGTCAGGGTGAGCACCAGGTTAGTGATGGTGTGTCTCCAGATGCCCTGGGGAAAGGTGGCTGTGGGGAGCCCTGGTCAGAGGAGGTGAAGCCCCAGGGCCCACTATGGAGCAGAGTTTTAACTTTCACAAACTGTTAGGTGGAGATGTCTGACAACTGACACAGCCTAGACAAAGACATCTGACACTATGTTGGGAAGCCACAGGCATGTGGTACCTGTGGGACAAAGCTGAGCATGCCTGAGCATTTTTCCCTGTAAAATTTTTTGGTGCAGGCAGTCCTTGACTGGTCATCTCCCACATGCAGGATTTACAGTTTTGCCTGAATCAGGACTGTGAGACCGAACTTCTGTCTTCTTTGATTAGCAACCAAGTGCACTCCAGTTCTTGTCTTCTGGCTGGAGGAAAAAAAAAAAAAATCTGATCTAATTCATCAGCTTGACAGAAAATGTTTCATGTGGAAGTACTCCTACAGTTCCAAATTTCTGAAACTTACCGTTTTCTCTTTCCTCTTTGAACAATCATAATTGCATGGCACAGTCTGTCTTTGTGCCAAAAGGGAGGGACTTGGTGCCACAAAACTACTTTTTTTTTTTTACTCCCTAGCTTGCAGCTTCTCCCTGCAACACCATCCTGACCATTTTGCTGCCAGGCAGGACTTGGCTCTAAAACTCAGTCAAGTGTGATTCAGCATTTAATTGACACACTGGAGCATAAAACCTGAATATTACTGGCTTTTAGATGCACAGCAGAGGTATTTTCTCTTGTTACAATGTAGGTCCTCGGTTTATTTATTTTACAGGTCAGCATGATGGGCCAGTTTTGTGGCTGATTGGCATCCAGGGAGCAGAGAGTCCTGTAAGTGCTCAGGACTCATTCAGACCAGAAGGGTTAGGGTTGTAACCCCAGCCACAGAGAAGGAGATGAAGTACTGCATCTACCTTTTGGTATGTATGAAAAATGCATTTTACATGTACTCTGAGTGTTTTTATAGATGAGATGTTGCCGTATCAGAGTGACGCACTTGGATTTCTTCTAAATCTGCTCGTGTAATAGTTGTGTCACAGTTGTGCTACTGGATGGTGTTTCCTGAAGAAAGCCAAAGCTGGTTTTTAGCATGGTTTTTAGGATGATACCAGCCAGGGAAGAGCATATCTGTTCTTCAAGACCATGAAGAAAGACATTCAAAAAGGGAATGGGATCACCTTGATCCTAGCATTCTGAGTTGTCACAGTGCCCAAGGCCTCAGCAGAGCTCCTGACATTCCCAAGGCAGCAAGGTCATCCTGAAAGCACAATTGCATTTCTCTGGCATTGTTTATGTTAATATCCTGAGAATGACTTGCATATTTCAACCTTACGACGAGTTAATAATTAATTAAGATCTTACAAAACTGAAGACAGAAACCAGCAGTCTAAAAAAATAAAGAAATAATCTTGTAAAGTGTATGTTTAGAAAAAGTTGTGTAGATTAATTTTCTTGGGTAGTTTGGGTAAAGGGAAAAAGGAAAGAGCAGAAACATTTCAGTGTGGCAGAGTTCATCTCATTTGGAAAATATTGCTTTTTGTGAAGGTCATGCCTCATGTTTAAACTATAAAGGACCGGGGTTTGCTGGTGGTTTCTTTCTCATCCAAGTGAATTATTGAATCATTGAGGCTGGAAAATACCTTTGAAATCATCAAGTCCTGCTAACCTAGCACTGCTATGATCACTAATAAACCATGTCCCCAGGTGCCACATCCATATACTGTTAACACTTCCAGGGAATGGTGATTCCGCCACTTCCTTGGGCAGCCTTTCCAATGCTTAACCACCCTTTCAGTGAAGAAGTTTTTCCTAATGTCCAATCTAAATCTCACCTGGCACATCTTCAGGCCATTTCACCCTGCCCTGTCACTTGTTACTTGGAGGAAGAGAACAACGCCCACCTGGTTACAATCTCCTTTTGGGCAGTTGTAGAGAGTGATCAGGTCTCCCCTGAGCCTCCTTTTCGTCAGGTTAAACATCCCCAGCTCTCTCAGGTGCTCCCCATAAGCCTTGTGCTCCAGACCCTTCCCCAGCTCAGTTGCCCTTCTCTGGACACCCCCCAGCCCTTCAATGAGCTTCCTGTGGTGAGGGGTGCAGAACTGGATGCAGGATTTGAGATGTGTCAGTGTTGGGTACCGGGGGAACAATCACTGCCCTGGTCCTGCTGGCCACGCTGTTGCTGACACAGGTCAGGATGCCATTGGCTCCTTGGCCACCTGGGCACTCACTGGCTCATGGTCAGCTACCTGTGGACCAGCACTCCCAGCTCCTTTTCCTCTGGGCAGCTTTCCAGCCACTCTGCCCCAGCCTGCAGCACTGCCTGGGCTTGCTGTGACCCCAGTGCAGGACCTGGCGGGGGCCTTGTTGAACTTCATAGTGCTGGCCTTGGCCCATGGATTCAGCCTGTGCAGGTCCTTCTGCAGAGCCTTTGGCCCTCCAGCAGATCAACACTCCCACCTGACTTGGTGTCACCTGTGAACTGACTGATGGGCACTCAGTCTCTTTGTTCAGGTCATCAGCAAGGACATTTAACAGGACTGGCCCCAGTACTGAGTCCCGGAGAACACTGCTCTTGGCTGGCTGTCAGCTGGATGTAACTCCATCCATGGGTGTAACTCTGGGCTTGGCCAGTCAGTCAGTTTTTTACCTAGTGAACGGTGTGCTCCCTCATGCCATGGGAAGCCAATTTCTCCAGGAGAATATTGTGAGAGACTGTGTCAAAGGCTTTACTAAAATAAGGTTAGACAACTTCCACAGCCTTTGCCTCACCAACTAAGTGGGTCACTCCTGATATTCCCTTTGGAAGGTTTCTCCTTCCACTCCTTCTTGTAGATAGTTGTCAGATTTGATATCTTCCAGCAACTGGGACCTCTCTGGTTAGCCAGGACTAGTGCCTCAGACTTCTCCACAGACTTGGTATTTGCAGCAAATTTTCTCCAGGTATATTTACACTAAGGAAACAGCCAGGGAGTCTAGAACACTGCAGATGAGGTGCAGCTTAGCTTTCTGTGTGTTTGAAGCATGGAGCATGCTGAAATGAAAAGGATGAACCAATTCCCAGTGCTCCTGCTTGGCAGTGAGGATATACAAGGAAATATAGGAATTTGTGCATGGGGTGGATGGAAAGCACAGAGAGATATTAGCTGCAGCTCCATCCACATCTAGGCACTGACTCTAAACTGCATACAAGAAGAGATTTTGGTTGTTCAGAGGATGCTGGAAGAATGGAGAGATGCCCACTGAGCACGCTGGGAAGGTCACTGTCCTCTGCAGGTGGTGGGACAGAGGAGTCAGTGGGACAGTTCATCTCCCCTCCCTGCAGGAGCCTGCAGGGATGCTGGCTGCAGTGCCCTGCTTCCCTCCTGCCCTAAAACCCTCTTCCCAGCTTGGAGGGGAGCACAGCCTTGCCAGAGTGGGAGGTTGCAATGAAGTAACAGTCTCTGTTTTTAAAGAATGCTTTATTCACTACATCCTAGAAATGTACCATAAATGGAGCAAGAACTAAATAAACTCAGAGGCTTCTGACAATAAAGAGAAGAGAGATACAATAAAATATCTAAAATATCAGCTCTTTTGAGAATAAGGCACACTAGTTTTGTTTTATTTTTAAATATATATACTTTTTTTCTTAGAATAGTTTGTTCTTAACCTAAAGATGTTCACATTTCAAGTTATTAGACTTACCTCCGTAGTAGTGTACATGAAATGTTTTAGAAGTAAATGTCAAGACAGGCACGGGCAGAAGCCTCAGCATGACCTGGCTGCCTGCATGCCTGGGTCTTGCCTCCATCCCTGGGTGCTGCCTGCTGCTACCCAGGCATGGGCAGCACCCACTGCTGGCTGGGGACACCTCACGGTTTTCCCTCATTGGCTCCTTTCTCTTCCTGCCATCTCTGTGAGCAGCAGGCCCCTTGTCCTGTTGGCAGGGAGAGGATCAGTGGGAAGGGAGCCCTCACCCTTCCTCTCTCCTCTGGGGGTCAGCCATGGCGTGGGGCTGGAAGGGCCAGCCGAGCCCAGACCACTGGAGTGCCTGTGCTGGCCCCAGGGCTGTTTGTGCACGGCCCAGGGACCCACGCTGGCATTCAGTGTTGAGCCATGCAAGACCTTAGACTGGAGGAGGTAGTGCTGGACTCTGGCTGGGGGCTTGGCCCTTGGGCTTTGCCCAGATCTCCTCCTCTCTCACCCTGCACAAGGGCAGGACCTTGGGGCTGAGGTCTGGCTGTGCTTTCAGGTGTGCAGGTACAGACAATAAAAGTTTCCTGGGAAGGGGCGTGGAGGAGCAGAGTCCAACCTAATGGGTAACCTCACAGTGCTTTTACTAATGGGTTGGCAGGGTCAAGGGCAGCTCAGATTGTCTGAGCAAGAGCACCTAAAATACAACTGCTCAATTTTGAGGCAAGCAAAAGCAGTGTATTAAAAAGGTCACTTAACTGAGCTCAATATGGTCTGGAAGTGGTTCAGTTGTCAAAATATGGCCAATGTGAAACTCCTTTGGTATGTACTTATACCTCAAAAAGTAAAAGAACATTGTTTACTGACTCCCTGCTTCTCACCTTTTGTCACCGGACTTGTGTTTGTAGAGCTGATGCACTTCATACAAAGGGCAAGATATTTTTTACCATTTTACTCTATTTTACATTCACTGTACTACTAAATAAAAACCTTTAAACAGGCCACAAAACACTGCAAGAATATATTTACTTCTTAATAAAACAAACTTTTTTATAACATTGCAATAAAAGGTTTTTGTTTTGTGGCAAACCACATACCATGTAAATTTGCAACATAAAATGACTTTAAAATGAATATTAAAAGATATTTACAAGCTCAATGTCTTAAAATCATTGGGTCTAATCACTCCCACCCCTGATGTGCATGTACAACTCCAGTTGTGGAGAAGGGGAATTAAGAGTGGAAGGGAGGCTGGGAGGGAGGCTAGCCCTGTTTCACTAATTCCAGTATCACTACCACCCCTAGTACCTTTGGAATTTCTCATGGAGCATGATGGAGCAACGAGTAAGTAATGCTGCACATCCTCTTGGCGAGAGTGTGGCTACTCTTGCTAACAGCAACACAAAGTGTTCTCAGTCACTACAACATATACTTCAAAGAATAAAATGAAGAGCATTGAGAAAAAGCCTTGGCTTTATACTGGATGAAGATCTAAGTCAAGACACCTCGCGTGAAAAGCCAGCTACTCGTTTCTGTACGTGCTGCAACTACAAGTAGCTTCAATAAATAGAAAATCCAGTTGCTAAGGAAAACCTGGAGCCTTTCTTTAGCTGAAAACAAGCCTGCAAATCACACTGTGAAGAGGTATGTGTGAGGAGGCTTTTTTCTTTTCTCTTTCTTCCAAACAGGCAATATTAGTTACTTGTGATTTCAAATGAGAATGAGCAGATTGTATTAATGCCAGCAAAAAATGCAGAGGTCTTGCACATTTTTCAAATTGCACTTTCCAGTATAATTTTTAAATAAGATACTTGTTGTTTTCTTCTTAAAAAAACAAAAAACAAAACAAAACACTAAGGTATGTATTTAAATATTGAATATACTCTTCAAAATATATTGTTAAAACTTTCCCTAGCTGCTCAGGTGTGCTTTTTAATATATAGCTGATATATTATTAAAGGCACTACAAAATAGACATCTCTGGAGTGCAGAAATTACTAAAAAAAAAAACCTTCATACCACAAATATATTGAAAATATAACTGCTAAAAAAAAAAAAAGACCCTATGCAACCCTACTGCAGTGCATATAAATGCATGTCAGTGGTGGGCTGGATGCACCGAGGTCCTTTGGAAATGTATGAATACAGGCATGTTAAATTTTTAAAAATAGCCTAAAAAAGTTAGTGAAAACTTCAAGCATAGAAAATATTTCAAACACGTTTTTCTATGACATTCTTCACTTTCTGCATTGTTTTACCAAGCCCAAATGTTTACTCTTTCGCGGACAGTTCTTTCTTCATAAATAGTAAAGTGTTCCTTCAGTGTGTGTTTCCCCAGCACCCTCCTCCGCCGACAGTGTCAGTACGTGGGGTAGACGTCGTGGATGGGCACCTGGATGGTGGCGGCCGGGAATGCCGGCGGGATGTAGCCGGCGTAGCCCCCGTAGGCGGCGGCGGCGGCGGCCGCGTTCTTCTGTAGCGTGGCTATTGTGGCCGTGGCCGCCGCGGGCGCCGCGAAGGGCACGTAACTTGTCCCGTAAATGCCGGCGGCAGGGATGCGCTGCACGCCGGGAGTCATGGTGTACACCGGCGTGATGGGGCGGCCCTGCAGGGAAAGGGAACAGACCTCGCAAAATGCGCTTTGTTGTGACACCCCACTTCCATGAATGGCAAAGCCCCAGAAGGGAAGGGGGTGATGGAGAGGGTAGGCAGTGCGTGCCCTGTTGATTGAGAGTTTATGCTGCCAGGGGAGGCTGCTCCCCCCTCACGGTTTGGGTCCCCCACAGCGGGGAAAGCAACAGCCCAATGCGCAGATGTCTGACAGGTGAGATGGACTTCAGGGCTCTTGGGCACTGTGACACCCTCAAGAGCCTGTCCTGAATGGAGCAGGGCAAGAGAACAGGCTTTCCCCCCACCCTGGGTATGCACAGCAGGATGCATGGGAAGCGGGATTTCTGTGCTGAGCTCACCTGGAAGGGAGGAGGTGTTGACACAGCTGGTATTACAGCTGCGGCTGCGGCCGCTGCGGCAGCTGCTGCACTAGCTGGGTCCTGCTGGACAGCTATGGGGTTGATGATGTGCTCAACAGTGTGGATTTTGCCATCTTCCATCATCTTGGCTGGTGGTGCGGCCTGAAACATGGAGTACTGGGCACCAATGGCAGGGATGGCCACTAGGAGAGACCAGACATATCAGATACACTGGGAAAGAGTTTCCAGGACCTCCTGTCAAAGACTCTCCCCCGCAGCTGTGCCAACTCTCCAGCTGTGATCCTGTGCTGCTCTCATCAGGGCAGGTAGCCTTTTGTGCAGGCAGGGGACCTGGGGCATCTCTTCCCTCCCATGCATGGGAGCACCATAGCTGATGCACAGTGACAGGCTCAGTGCTGCTTGGTCCAGCATTTTCCCCCATGCTCCTGCCATGAGTATCCTAGGGCCAGTCCTCCTGGGGAGTGGGAGCTGTGACCCAGATTTACACAACCCCTTCTGACCACTGCTGTCCTTCTCTCTGGCTGAGAGTGGCCTGATCACAGGCAGTAAGAGTGTGTAATGTCCCAGTGAGTCCCTGCTCCAGCTCTTGACATCAAGGAATATGTAGCTGCCATAGGAAGAGCTGCTCCAGGACAGAAAGTTGTGGTTTATACTGCAGAAGTTACAGGCAGCAATGGGTCTGCTTTACATGCCATCCTGTGGCCAACCCTGTGAAAATATCAGCTCTGTTACCAGCATTTCCCAGGACTACCTTGGCTAAATATGTTTTATCCCATCTGTTTGCTACTGGAGTGCTGTGTCCAGTTCTGGAGCCCCCAATATAAGAAGGAAGTGAACCTGTTGGAGCAGGTTCAGAAGATGTTAAACAAGAGGGAGCACCTCTGCTGTTAAGTCAAACTGGAAGAGTTGGGGTTGTTTAGCCTGGAGAAAAGATGTCTTCGGGATAAAGACCTCTGCTGGAGTTTTTCAGTACTTAAAGGGGTCCTACAAGAAAGACTTTATGGTAAGGCCTGTAGTGATAGGACAAGGGGTAACAGGGTTAAACTGAAAAAGGGTTGGACATAAGAAAGAAATACTCTATTATGAAGGTGACGAGACACTGGACTGGTTGTCCAGAGAAGTTTTGTGTGGTTCATTATTGGAAGTGTTCAAGTTCAGGTTGGATGGGTCTTTGAGCAACCTGATCTAGTTTAAGACATGTCTGCCCATGACAGGGACATTGGATTAGATGATCTTTAAAGTCCCTTCCAATGGAAACCATTCTATGGTGCTGTGATTTCCATCATTGCCTCATATTGCACACTTCAGCATTCAGCTTGTTAGCTTTTTAGCAGTAAGGCTATTCACAAGGAAAACAAAGAAATCCATAAATAATAGATGATGGACTAAGAGATGGCATTGGCATTTATGGGAGGTGCAGCCACTAAGCCAGAAATGAACCCTATGTACACAGGTTTATTTCTGTGCAATGGAACTTTGCAATGTTAAAGTGTGCAGTTATGCCTGGTGGAAGGAGGTGACAGAAAGCACTGCTTTTGCTCTGATGCTGGAGACTGCAACAAGGAAGCTGCTCAGATATCTTTCAGGCAGAAATGTGCTCTCCACCAGTGGACTATCACTGTTTCCTCAAGCAGAGACCCCCAACACATGAGGTTTTCCAGTTCTCCTTTTACACAGAGTCCACCTGGTCAGGTCAAACCGGTTTTGTCTCTGGTTTAAATATCCTGGATAATTTCTCACCAAGGCGAAGAGCTCACGTGCTCCATTCTCACATGCAATAACTTCTGGCAGAAAAACCATAGCAGGTATCTGGGGTACTGGGGTGACCTCCCAGGAGTATTCCAACTATTTGCAGAGAAATGAGCTTTAAGGTTGGTCTAAACAGTAGGCAGGAAACTTTGCAGTCAGTACATTTCTACTCCTCTGCTCTGGTAATGTGCTTTCAAAGTCATACCCTCTTAATAACAGAGGTAACTCTTGTGTGAGGTACCTCTTATTAGATCAGCTGATGTGACTGGGGAAAACAGACCAGGTGCTGCTGTGCTCAGAGGCTGTGCTGAAACCATAAAACAGGGGAAGGTCTGATAAAAAACCCTGAATTTTAACATGCTTCAAGTGTAGAAACACTTTGGCTTGAGCTTCAAGCTTTTGTTTGGCAGTCAAATGAAATATAGACACCACTAACATGCATGCATTTCCAAGCTCACTTTTCAAGCATCCTTTAGTAATACCTGGAATTCCTAAAGTATCTTTGCAAACACACGTAGCAGTAATATTTTCTGGTGGCGGGTGGGTAGTTTTCTCAGGAAGTCTGATCTTTCTCCAACTCTAATCTTAACAGCCTTCCTTTGTCTCTAGACTTCTGATATTACCTCATCCAGTTGTTATGAGGAACTCTTCACAGACTTCATTAGATGCAAGCTGTAATTTTCACTGACATAAATGAAATATGTTTTGGGAAACCACAGTAGCTCTATTATTAAGCAATCTTGCCATTTACAGTTTACTTGGAAAGAAAAATGAAGGAGAAGACATCAGGACTTCAGGATGGGGTCCCCATCCCCTTCATGGACCTTCTTCCTTAGGCTACTTTTCCAAATAAAAATCTTTCCAAACAGGATCTTGAGGAATTGCAGAGCTTCAGATTTCCTCTTGTTCACTTGGGAATGACAAGGGCTGGGCACTCAGCTGGCAAAGCAGCGGAAGGAGGCAATCCCTGTCCCAGCCCTTGGACTGGCCCATCAGAGCCCAGCAGAGATGAGAGCACTCCTGTAGGCACTGCACAGCTGCAAAGATGGACCTGAGGGCTCCCTGCCTTGCTCCTTCCCCATGCCACTGATGGAGATGGAGGAGCTTGCCTCACCCAGGGACTTTCCTGCAATGGGAAAGCCCCAGATCCTTTTCTCAGCCTCATACCACTGGAGCAAGATGGACTAAACAGGGCAGGGCTCCAGCCTGGCTGGAAATCTAGGATAGGCATCTCCCAGGGTGAAACTAGCATTGAAGACCTTAAAAGAGAGATTGATCTTAGTCACCATGTTCTGGTTTCCAGGACTAGAAGGAGAGGAAAGTCTGCTTCCTCCTAAACAAATGCAAAAGGGGAGAGGAGGAGTGGGAGTTGCTTTAGTCCTTTTTACTTTGGTCTGAAGAACTCCCAGATATCTGTGTCCCCTATCCTGCTGTGTGCCTCTTGTGTGAAGAAAGTCTGGCCAGGACCAGGAGGCACTCAGCACAAGGGAGCACTGAGCCCCAGCCCTGGAGCCACCCCCATTGCTGCAGTTGCAGTTGTGGACTGGCCCTGGAGGGGTTCTCACATGCCTGAGACAGGGCTTGGAGTGGGGGCCTGCCCACCACCCCTGCTTTACTCCCCTCATTACACATACTAACCTGCACCAGGCTTAATGGCCACTGGATTGACTGCAGGTAACTCCAAGTTGGGAACCAGTTCGAATCCTTTCTCTTGCTGCTTTCCTTTGCCTTCATGGTACCTGCTGTAGATTCCACGGCCGGCGGAGTATCCCCCCAGGTAGGACCCCCTGGGACCCGGAGCTCTGTTGCCAGCTGCGCCTCGCCCTCTGCCTCGTATGCTGCCTGCTTATGATAACAACACAGAAGATGGTGAGTAATGGACAGCGACAGCCCTGTGGGGAGCACGAGTGACCCCAGGCTGAAACCTGGAGGCTTGCACTCAGAAATGTGGCTGCTTAAGTCAGCATGGTTGAGTCTTAGTGACCCTGCTTAGGGAAACAGAGGTGCCTAAGAAGTATCCAGTAAGCCTATGCTTGTTTAGCTTTTGATGTTTGTGAGCATATATTAACTGCTCATTTATATTGATGGAACTCTTGTAGTGAGTGTTACAGGTTCAATGCAGTCAGTAGAGAGTGAGAGGATCCTCTGGCTGATTTCTATGCATTAGGAAGAGCTTCTGCTTTCAGATGTCCTCCAGAGAAGACCAAACTTGTCAACCGGCTGCAATGGGACTCTGCCAAGATGGCACAGCATCACACCTGCCCTTTAATCAACTTTGTCCCATGACTGCATATATTTTCACTTACATTGTTGAATTGTTTTCTCTGCTATTTTATTAGGTGTATATAACCCATTTCCAATAATATTGCCTTTATTCATCTTAGTGACTACACATCTGTTCTGACAGTACTTTGAACACTGCAGTATAGATTTACTTTATGATGACCTAATTGAATATTTAGTCTGTTACTCAACTCTGCCATAGTTCATTGCAAGTACAAACCTGGAAATTGAGAAGAAGCTGAAATTCTTGAACGATTACGGTTAAAAATACTTCTCGGTTTATGTGGGAGCTTTAAGAATATATTTATGCTAAATTGCTTCTTCTATGGAAATACACATCAAATGTCAGGAAACTCTAATTCCTGTAAGTACAGGATAATTGTAATTATAATACCAGTTATAGCTGTTAGGTTTTTTTTTAAGAATAAGTGATTTTTGGTTAATTTTTAATGACTATAACAGATAACTAATTAAGGTATATATAATAAAATAATTTTTTTTTCACTCATGTGATTCCTTCTGCTTGTAGTTCTCAAATGACTTTATGAAGGAACATTACTGTTATTTTAATGTGGAAGGTAAATGACACCTAGAGAGCTCCTAACTAAGGCTTTCCCTCACTCCTTCCTTTTGGATAGGTCACCATACCCACGCCTCCAGAGCACTCTGCCGTAGGATGCAGCTCTTTGAAAGGAGACATCAGACAATGGAATCCTTAGACTTGCTCAGACTTAATACATTGCTCATAAAACCCAGATCCATCTGTTCGCCATCTCATGCTTGGTTTTTACCTGCTCTTAACCCCATATTTGATATCTCTCTCATACTATCTTGCACATTTGCAATTATTTATAGATATATACATTTTATGTAGTCATAAACTAAAGTAAGACCCAACAGAAATATGACAAAAAGGCCTATACAAGAGTATTAAGAAAAATTGCGTAGTACTAGCTGTCCTTTGGCTGAGGCAGACCTCTGGCATCAGCCTAAGATCAAAGCTGCCCATCACATCTCCTAATTGTGCTTACTAACCTTTCACAAAGTAATCTCTGTTGGGCCCGATCAAGGCATTGTATGGATATCCATAGTATGCCAGTGTATATGGATCACAAGAGTAAACATAGTTAGGTTGCTGCGTTACTTCGGAGGTTGCTGCAGCCCCTCCTTTTGCTGCTTTCTGGTAGCGAGTGTACTGCTCCTTGTCTACAGGCTTGGCCAAGGTAACCTCCAGGCACGAGCCCTCTAGTTCAACACCATTGAGGTTGTTCATGGCATGAATGGCATCTTCCCTGGTTGTAAAGTGCACAAAGGCGTAATCACGGATTTTTTTCACTCTCTCTACACAGCCAGGGTTAAACTGACCGAACACCTTTTTAATGGTGTCCTCTGTGGTCTCAATCATTAAATTCCTCACATATAAGATTTTAACAGTCTCCATGACATCTTCATCCACATCTATCTCTGGTTCTGCCCAGTCAACAGCAATTTGATGTCCCCACAGCTGGATCCTTCCTGGCATGAGTTTTCTCCTGGCCATGGCTGCTGCTCGATGGCTTTCATACTCCACAAAGGCAAAGCCTCTGTTCTTCATCTTGTCTGCGGCGCTGGCATACACGATGACATCCAGCACGCCTTCTGTCACCTTGGCAATCTCTTCCAGGATCTCCTCTCTCTTCTTCATCTTGGGAATGCCTCCGATGAAGAGCCGGCAGTTATCCACGCTGCAGCAGACCCCCAGCAGCCTGCCGGGGCGGATTTCGTAGTTGTTCAGCTCCCTGACGGCGCGCTTCGCCTCATGCTTCTGGGTGTACATCACGAAGGCGTAGCCACGGTTCTTCCCATCGAAGTCCATCATTAGGCGCATCTCGTAGATGCGGCCCACAGACTCGAACACGGGGACCAGCTCATCCTCGTAGACGTCGCGGGGGATTTTGCCCACGAAGACTTCGCAGCCCCGCGGCGGGTGCAGGCCCTCCCAGCCGGGAGGAGGCCCTCCGTACTTGCGCTGCCCGTTCTCCTGGATCATGCTGTACCCAGTGCGGGCCATGAGGGCCAGCAGAGCCGCCTCGTTGGGGGCACCGGCAACGCCTTCGGGCACTTTTGTGGTGGCCACATTAGTGGAATCATTGCTCATCCTTGCAGTGGAATCCTCAGCGGTCATGGTGTCAAACTCATTCACAGCGTGATAAAACCTGGCCAAATGAAGAAGGAGGACACTCGTTAAAAGCTATTAGCTACCATGAGAATTTCACCTCTCTTTTATTTTCCTGTGGTTGTTCTGCAAGTTTGTTTTTCAAACTGGGACTAAGACTGCAGAAAAACAGAGTAAGAAGTCACACCAGCCTGAAGAATGTTACTGCAGGAACAGCACATCCTGGACATAGGCAAAGCTCCTCTTTGAGGGAATGGTCGAGGATCACCTGCTCACACATCCCAGGCATCAAGAGCTGCTGTCACAGGACACCAAAGGCACATGAATGGATGCCATCAAGTACCTCAAAATCTCAAGACATCTTTGAAATGGTAAGAAGGAGATTGCACAGAATTGGGAGAGAAAAGATACTGACAGGAAGACAGAGGTACCCTACAGAGCCTTCTCTTCCCTCTCAGTCACTCATCAGTTAATCCATTTACTGCTGAATAGCACAAGCACCAGGTGCCATATTCCATGGTGAAAGGTGGCAAATGCATGAGAAGCACCAGACAGCTTCCATTTGATAACAAACCCCTTGCTCCTCTAGACCTCTGCAGTAACTGTCAAGTAGGAAATAGAAAATACACTTTAGCAGTGGGGGTGGGGGACAATTTGTGTTCTTTTTGTGCAAAGAG
The DNA here is from genome assembly GCF_027579445.1 of Ammospiza nelsoni. NCBI lineage: Eukaryota > Metazoa > Chordata > Aves > Passeriformes > Passerellidae > Ammospiza > Ammospiza nelsoni. The sequence goes on from NC_080636.1 coordinate 23,530,489, forward strand.
TGATCTGACAAGTTTCTGAGTTGCCTACTGCGTGTGTTACAATGTCTGAGGTGTTTGTCTCTTCCATTATTACAGCAGGACTTGACAAAAGCTGAAGAGAATCACTCCTTTATGAGAGGCTGTGCTTTAAACCAAGCATGGCACTGCAAGCCTGCAAGAGGAAGGTAAATCACAGAAACCTTATTCTGCATTTGAACAGAGGCAGAGAGCAGGAAGTGAAGACATACAGGAAATGACCATGCTAACAACCAAAACTGCAAGACAGGGAACTTTCTTTCTGAGCACAATTAAATAAGACACCTTGGACTCTGAGAGTAGTTAGTTCATCGACTTTTAAAACTGCAGTGGTCCACCAGACAATTTAATACAAGTGATTGTATATGATATGGACCATTACATTTTAGTGTTATTTGCACATTAGGTGCTATAGCATTTATCTCAGTAAATTGTATTTTCCACAAGGACCTTGGCTGTAAGTAATCAGAGAGCTGTGGACCACACATCCCTGTATGGCTTGTTTGCTAACCACTCCCTCATACAAGTAAGTGTGCAATATTTCTCACGAGAATTTCTCTGGCTTTTGTTTCCAGACAGGATTAGATAGACTAAGCAGTCTTTCAAGACCTCTGCTTATGCCTTCTAGTGATATTTAAGTCACTGAATCACAACACAAGTCTGTCTTTCGAATAGAACTTGCAGGCTAAGCTCACAATTAGTCACTTGCACCCAAAATTACTGGGTTTTGGTCTTTTGACAGTTCTCTAGAGCTTCAGCCTCTTTCACATTTGCTATATACAGGGATGAGGATCATCCCTCTTTCTTCTCCCCACGTCTGTCTTGCCAAAGCCTGCTTCTTCACACCTTCTCACTGGCAAGTCACATGTAGTTGGGGAGAGTTTTTTCAATTCTAACCTCAAATCCTCTATAGAAGCACCACGTGCTCTGGTTATGTCCCATGTAGCAGGCATGACTTGTGTTTACTACTCTGAATGCCACAACCTTGCATTCAGCCCTATCCCAACTGCATTTCGAATAGATCCCACCTATTGAATGTTACACTATTGGCTCCTTCCCATGGTGTTCTACAACTCCATCAGTCTTTCCTTCACTGATTTATTTGTCATGACTTGCATTCATCACCAGTCTGTTGATGGAACTGTCAAAATACACTCACCCTTGTAGGACACTGCAAACCGCTGTAAGAAATGTTCCCAATATATAGGTTTGACAGGATTATTTTTTATTTTAAATAAAAAAGGATGAAGCTTCAGAGAGATTTATTTATTCTATACAGTTTTCTTATTCAGTGAGACATAGGTTTCTCTCTGTCCCATAATTGCATTGGTGACCACCAAGGAAGATTTTTCATTAGTGCAGCAAGCCCAAGTTCACAAAAATATCAGCACAAATTTTAGGCACCAAAGTCTGATTTATATGGTTCACAAAATCTATTAAAATCCTAGTAACTTCAGCACCTCAGATTGTTTTCAGTAAAGCTCCTGAGCTGTCCAGAGCTGTGCTGGTCTATACCCAGAGGTGCCTCTGCACAAGCCAGGGCAAACACTGTTGAGCCTGGTTCAACTCTTAAATGTATTTGGGATTAAGAAACCAGACCTCTGAGCTTTGGTCTGTGGTAATACCTGATCCTGCACGTGATTTTGGCTATGAGTGTTGCATGCTGATGCTTCTGAGCCATTTTAATTTAAGAATATGGAGAGCAGAGGAGAAGATAAAGAAAGTGGAGAGCAATAAAAGTGATGCTGATGCTCAGGCAATACTTTACTAAACATGATTCCTTTGAAGCCAGATCTGTCATGAATAGCTTCTTGAACTGTTGATACACATTTCTCTCAGATTCAAACATCACCCTTTAACAGTTATTTAACAGACACCCTTTAACACACATTTTAATTTTATTCCTGGGAATTATTTGAAATAATTAAGAACTTAAGATAGAGTAAAACATCTTCATTTTTCACTTGATAGTTTGGTCCTAGAAGTGTAACTTCACCTTTCTTGGAATAAAAGCACAGCTGGTTATACAAACACTTTGGTGGGAAATAATCATTACCTTTACATGAGCCACCTGTTGGCAAGTCAAGTACTTATCACCCCAAGTTTGGCTAAGTTTAAAAATTACCAATTCCATTCAAACCACCTGTTTCAGGTCAACTCACAAAATAGGTCTCCATATCTCTGTTATCTGCAGGGCTCTGTGTCTGGGGCTATAGTCTGGAAAGCTGCAGATGGCTACTGGGTTTGTGAGGGGAGTTGAAACAATCTCCCCTGAGCCCCAGAAACCAGTTGGTAATTCAATGGCCATGCAGGTGATTGCATGTTCTCCAGCATTTTGCATTGCACCAGCAAGATGATTTCTCATATTGCAAGTTGTACCTGAAGCTGCTTCTAAGTGCTGCTGGCCACCTTTGCTGCAGACACTGCCACACACCATTTGTGATAGTGCATCATTAAAAATTCCTTATGAACCTAAAATGCATTTATCCCTATGTAATTTGTTTTGAATCAAGATTCATGATCAAATGTGGTTTGGGTTTTTTTTCCTGTGCAGCTACATAGAGCTGGGTTTCATAAGTAAGTCCTACCTAAGAAAGTTATAATGCCCATATAGCCCTAATTTTTGTAACTAAATACACACTTAACAACTTGTTCATTCATTGTCGTGCTACACAATCAACACCTTGACTAAGTTCATATAATCAACACCTTGATAAATGTTACCAGAACATTTATCATCACTGATCACCTGTAGCTTGATGAGAAAATGCACAGCCTGTCTGGTCTGAGTGCTTTTCTCTTCTGCTGCTACTGCCTTTAAAAATGGGCTACCAACACAATTTAACCCTTTTCAGACTAAAATGCAATCCCTCTCAAGAAAACAGTTTTTGAAAATACCAGCTTCCAAAGTGTTCAAACCTGCTTGTGCATTTTTTAAGTCAACAGTAAACTGATCATGAAAACCTGCTACCCTGTGTTGTGGGTCTACACAAGGCACGGGCTGGTAATATGGGTCTAGTGGCCTTAATAAAGACAAACTGATTTCCAGCACCCAATAAGTGAGATTAGTGCTAGAAAAGGCAAAAATTTAATCTCCATTAAATTACAGTGTCTTGTGAAATATAAGTGCTTGGTTTCTAGACTCTGAGGAGGAAGGCACATCTGATCTTGATAACATAGATTCAAAAAAAGAGAGACAGGTACATACATTTTTAACAAGAAAGGTTGTGTTTTGGAGACAGCAAAGTTTTAAATGACTCACTATCAGGACTGAGACAAGTCCTTGGCTTCTTTTTAGAAAAAGGTAAATCCTGCTTGATTGTTCACACCAGATGTTGTTAGATGGACGCTAACATCTGCCAGCCTACCAGGAGTGAGGCTTACCAGCCTCTCAGGAGTGAGGCATGAGTCCTCTGTTCCAAGGACTTCTTGCACAGGTGAACTAGCAGACATACATGTTGCACTGAAACCATTCAAATTTCACTTCACCTTGCTTGAGAAACTCCTCTGCTGCCAGTAGGAAGACTGTAAATAAGTGTTGCCCTAAACATGAATTACCTTCTCTTTAAAGGCACTTACATCCCACATCCCAGAATATTAAATGGCAAGCTTACTGCGTTGGTAGTGACTGACCTAAAGCATACTGTAGGCAGGCTGATTAACTGAGGTAGGTATTTTATTAAGTAGAAATACCACACCTTGATCAACAACAATGCAGGGCCAGATGGTGATGTCCCTTGTCCCAGGGCAAAGGCAGCTTGGGGCCCCATCAGGAAAGCAATGCCCAAAGTCCACAAAGGAACTTATCCCTGGGTTAGTCCAGCACTGGGCAGTGCCCTGTGAAGTTAGGCAGACACGTTCTCCTCTGTTGATCCTAGTGTGGTCAAACAGGCTTTTACAAACACAGGGACACAGCCAGTGTCCTTGTGGCAGTAACTGTGTGTCCACCTCACTCACCTGATCCTAGAAAATGAGGTTGTTTATGTCTGGACTTAATTCACCCCCCCCCAGTTTTGTGTTACATGGGTTTAGTGGCATCATCTGTGGGTGACACAACTGCTGGCAGTCCCAAAGCCTGGGGACAGGTGCCAGCATCACCACAGGCAACAGGAGAGACCAGGGAGATGTGCTGTCTCTGTGATAACTGTCTAGGGGAGGCATGGGGACACCTGTGCCCCACCTGCAGACCCTGTACTGCACAAACTCCCACTGAGCTGACAGGGTGTGTCCTCATGGACTCTGCACAGCTACTGCTTCCTTCAAGAAACTGCCACAGCTTTGCATTTTAAACCACAGAGGGAAAGACAGTTGCTGAAATTTCAAATACACCCAGTTGACAGAGGAAAATAACAGCTACTGGCTTAAATGTGACCTTCCTGGTATTTTACTTGAAATAATGAGGGAAAATGTTGATCCTGATGATGATGATGATAGGGAGCAGCTCTAAAAGCATGGCTGTCATTAAAGTTCTTTATTTTCAAATCCTGACTCTATTCCCATGACAACTTTATATTCATAAAATGCATACAAAACCAACAGCTTACTAAGAACAACTGTGTAATTTTATCACAAACATCAGACACCCCAGAAATGCTCCTGCTGAAAACAGTTTGCCTGTTTAGAGATCTATTGGCTGAACAGAAAAATTCAACAGCCTCATCAATTCTAAATAAGGTAGTGACTTGTGCATTGCTTCAAGTGTCCTGTGCAAGTTACCTCCCTGCTTAAAGATGATTACAGTATCATTATACCTCACTTTGCTCTTTCTTGACAAGACTGTCACTCTTTTCCTCCTCATTAATTTCAAAAATGAGCTGAACAAAGCAGATGTCTTTTTTGCCAAAGCTGACCCATGGCATGCCCAGCTGCAGGATCTGGGGCCAGTGGGGATCAACAGGAACTGGATCACACTTGGTTTCCTACTTTCTGCCATTAATGAAATTCAGGTGTCCAAAGCTGAAATTTGTGAAATTTGGGTCAGTGCAACAGAGCGCAGCATTTCAGTACAGCTTTTTGGCCAAGGCCCTTTTCTGAAGGTCTTTTAGGCAGGAAAGCAAAGGTTGGATGGGATGGATGATGCCTTCACCCTTTTACAAAAAAGCCATACCTGAGCCAACAGGCCATGACAATGTCTGCAGTATGTCAGACACATCTTTACCTGCAGCTGAACTGGGTGAAGAAGTTGTTGCAGGCTAGGTGAAACATTTTGAAAAGGTGAATTTTCACAATCTGTATCATTTTGGCAAAACTCAGTGGAAAAAGTGGTGAACTGAGTCAGCAGACCTGAAGGGCAGGAACAACGGCTGGCGAGAGGCTTGATGAGTAGCTTGTGATGAACGGCTTGGAAGAAAGTAACCTCAGAGATCATTGACAATGACATGTCTGTCTGCTGTGCAATTTATCCTCCTGCCAGCCCTGCTAAAGGACTGCTTATTCTCATCATCATCATCTGCATGCCTCAACTGGGTCATTGAACTTGTCCCTCTCCAGCCAGGGTCAGGAACGTTTTGACTCAGGTGCTGCACAAACACAATGAGATGTGCACGGAGCAACATTTGCTGCACCACGTATTTCCCACGAATGTTCAGACAAGAACATGCACAAGCAGAGGCTCTCTGCCCACTAGAAGTATTATGCTTAAATATAGAGAACAACAATGCCTGAGAGGTAGGATAAACCAGACTATTAAATCCTGAGGCTAGCTGCTGAAATTAGGACAAAAGGAAACAGCCACAAGTTGCACCAGGGAAGGAAAGATTTCTTCATTGAAAGGGCTGTAAGCATTGGAACAGGCTGCTCAGGGAAGTGCTTAAATACCAACTCCAGAGGTATGTAAAAGATACGCAGATGTGGCACTTAGGGACCTGGTTTAGTGGTGGGCTTTGCAGTGTTCAGCTAATGGTTGATTTCAACCATCTTAGAGGTCTTTTCCAACTCAAAGGTTCTATGATTTTACGAAATTCCCACTTCTACTATGGTGACAATTAGCATTCTAATCTAGAGCCTATCAACAGAGTTCTGATTGATTGCAAGAGTTTGTATTTCATGCTTAAAGTTCAGTTTTATTGTGGTCAGTTAGTTATGTTCACTTTGTATGGGGCAAGTTAATGCTCAAGGCCTGAAGAGCAGTCGTCAGGGTGGATTTACTGCAGGGAGGGCCTGTGCATGGTTTTTAGTTGCTTAAATTTGTCTTAAGTGGCTAAACATGTTTAAAATTGTTTGTTCCATTTAAAACTCACCAAAATCTGTTGACTGTGACTTCTGATTGTATGAGGTTCAAAGAAAGAAACAGAAAATAAAGTGTGATATTCTGACAGTACTCACACGTAGCATGACTCCCCTGACATCAGTTACAAGACTCTAATGGCTGCAAGAGGGATATATTTAAGATAGGGATGAGCACTACAGAAAATCCTGTTTTAAAGGTCTTGCAGAGACAGGTTATATTCTCCAGGCACCAATCAAAAGCAATGTATTTGGCTTTAAAAATTGTAACAAAATTACTAGAAATCTGTTCTTTTACTTCTTGCTTCTTTTTAGTAGGAAAACACCTGAAATTATTCTGTAAATTAATATCCTGGAATTTCCAAAGTTAAAACTTGAATGCTAATCAGATAATTCAACAAGGAATTTGTACAGTCAACAATTGGCTACAGCTTCAAACTAGGATTTGAAGGTTAAACTTCTTATTTTCACCTTTATCATTAGAAAAATAACAATTAAGGATCTAATTCCCCTAACCTTGTTATATCAGTTCCCATGGTGTATTAATCTGGCCTCACAGAAATTTATGTACAATTTAAAAAATGGAGCTAAAATTATGATTCCCATACAAAATAAAGGCACCTTGTGTTGTGCAAACATCCTGCCTATCCTGTTACCAACTCTCTCTGCATCTTTCTATGGTGTATTTAATCTTGTGTGTGATCCACTTGCATTTTATGTAAGCACTATCCATGCCTAGCAGTGAACATTCCCAGGAGGAAGGTCCCTCAATGACCTGACCCCTGCTTAAAAACTGCAAAAATTATATTCAATGAGATATGAGTAATAAGTTTGGGTAAGCAAAACCTAGTCCCCCCTTATTTTATAATGCACTTTTCTGCAAGTCATTCAGAACTTTGTCCAACAAGTTGTGTAACCCCTGTGTTATCCTGTTTGCCCCAGCTCCATCTTTTACCCACTCCATTTGACACTAATTCATAACTCTCCCCTATTTGGATAGGAGTTGTTACTGGCTGAGGCTGAAGTTATTACCCTGCAATGTTTTGAAGCCACATGTTGAGGAAGGCTGAGAAGATGAGACATGGTTTGTGTAATCATTTTATCAGTGGTCTAAATCAGGGAACAGCACAACCATCCCCTTCTCCCCAAATTCCCATATTTCAATCTAGTCAATAAAGTCCATCATTACCATGATCAGACAGGAAAATGCGTGATATATAAATTTCAGTGTACTCTTTCCTATTCTGGATAAGCTGTACTTGATGGGAAACTTTTTGCAGCATTTCTTTACCAAAAATGAAATTCAGCACTGATCTCTGCAGAAATGCTGATACGGGTTAGTGTGTCCTCCTCATTAACTATCTGCATTAGAAAGCATTCTGCTTGGAAAGGGAGAAAGTTTCATTCAGGATCGACTCGAAGCTTGCAAGCTTTTGCCATAAGAAGGACAGGAGAAGCAATGTTCTGCAACTGAAAAACAAAACCACAACTAGACTCATCTGTTAATCATTACATGGGAAAGATAACACATTCACTTATTTTGCTTTTTGTTCTTCTGAAGAAAAATCTTATATATGAACACAGTGATTTAGTTCAATAATTGAAAATGTCTGTCAAAGTCTTTGCTGAACTCTGTGGTAAAGGAATTTATAACATAGTATCTATCTGTCTGTCTACCTAAATATTACATTAGTATGTTCCACTCTGCAGTGCTATCAATAGTATCTTAAAAAGTTCATCATCTGCAGCTTTTCTGATCAAACTTTTTCCTCTAACTCTCCTGGAGATTTCAGAGTGAAACATAACACATTCTGCCTGTTCATATAAAGTCTACTTGCTTATCAAATTTACTACAATAAAAATAGCCTCAGAATTTTGAGTTTACCCTAATCCCAGGCACTACTTTCATTGCAACACTCTAAGCTCTGTGTATACCACGTGAGATCTGCAACAACAGGGGCCCAACCTGCAGCCCTGCTTTCAGCAGGAGGCAAAGATTCCAGGAAAAGCTGAAAGTGGCTCAACATGTTCCCTCCCCCTCAGGTCACCGAAATGAAAATCAACATAAGGCAAACCACAGTTGGGATGTGAATATGTGAATGTTCACTGCTGAAAGTACATTAAACTCAAAGCATTTGGCTTAGTCAGTGGCTGGGATTTCGTCCTTTTTTTTTCCTTTGTGCACTGACATTTGACCCTTTTTATAATATGCACCTTGCACTGCTGAAACCCAGTTAGTTATTAATTAAACGGTGGTACCAATGGCTGACTTGTGCCTATCACCATTTTAACTGCCTGTGCACAGGAGTGGGGGCTGGAAGGCAATCGTCAGTCCTGTGAAATTCTGTCATATCGGCAGAAAGGAGCTGCAAAGTGCAGCAATTTGTACCTGACCTCTGAGCTAAGGAGTTTGTATAGACCTTTGAACGTTGGGTTGGAGAATTGAGAAACAAGATTTACAAGTACAAGGAAGAGATTTTCAGCACTTGTTACTCGTGCCCAGTGTTAATATTATAAATTTAAAAAAATGTTTAACCAAGGCAGGAAATCCCTCAGAGGGCAACTCTCCCGTGCTGGGTTAATTCAAGACAATTTAAGTCTACTGAAATTGCAGCTCACTTGGAAATATCTATGGTTTTGAAATGAAATTTCTGTTCACTCCAAAAAAGGACTGGGGTTTGAGACACATATTATTTGAAATTAACCTTTTGCTGACCTTAAGTGAGATTATTTCTCTTTTAATTAGAAGCTGAAGAAAGAAGACAAGGATCGTTTGATTCAATAAATTTTTTTCAGCAAAGACTGGAGGTAAAATGCAGAATTGAATGGAAATCATTAAAAAGACTAGCAAAATCTTTGTTAATTTTATTTTTATGCAACATATTAGCTAAACTTGATTATACAGTGCAAATCTGTATGAGAACCCATGGAAAAATAATCAGACCAACAACATTACAACAAGTTCCTGACAGACAGTCATGTGGCCTTGCCTTGACAAACAAGGAGGGCACGTTTCGATGTCCCATTGGATTAACCATGTTAATTTAATTAGAAACCTCTCTCAACTCTTACACACACTGGCAGGGTCTTTGGTGCAACACCATCAGCTAGCACCAACTGCAGACTGCATTGGGTGTGAAGGCCTTCAGAGATAACACTGAAAAGGATGTCCTTTCTGCAACCCAGTCTGCCAGGCCATGGAGCACTGCAGGGCACAGCATTTGCCGTGACATCCCTCAAAGGTTCTGAGCACAGGCTGTCCCCCATGGCAAGCCTGGATGTGCAGGGGCAGTGGGGGTGCTTTACAGATACATTGTGAATCATGGTTTCAATCCCACCTAGCTCAGGACAGGACAACATCATGCACAGCTGCTGCATCTGGTCCACATGTAAACTGACATTTTTGTCATTGGCTTTAATTGAACCTTACTTTCAGCAATTGCATTTATTCTTTTCCTGGTTTAAGTTCAAACTTCGCTATTGTTATCAGCACTGACCCCAATAAAGCAATAAATTAATAATGAAATAAATAAGGGTGAACAGATTAGCGTCATGTGTCCAATGTCACATACAAGTCTTACACATCTCACATGCTGCTTAAGTAGAATATGAATATCAAAGCTGACTTTCTGTAATGCTTTCAAATTTTCAGTATGCACATTGAGCTATAAAGATTCATTTGTATTAATAATACTTGCAGATATACCCTGTTTACTTAAACCTTCCTAGCCACCTTCAATTTACAAACCCCAAATTCTTCACCAAAACCTGATAATCCACTTTTAAAGCTTTATTTTTTATGTCAAGCTCTTGAAAAAGCAGAACAAAATACCAGGCAGCACAGACAATGGCAGAGACAGACTGACTGAAAACACAATGTCAAGCAGTTGCAATTGGCTACCTTTTGCTTCCTTAATTTAAGATAGCAGAAAAGATATCTCAGAACCATGATTTTGTTTTCTTCTGTCTAAAATATCCATGGCTTAGTGTTCATTGTTCTGACTTTTTTTTTGGTATTTGCTATGCAAATTCTTTTAGATATTCACATGTTGATCTCACAGCTCAGTCTCACAAGCAGTTGCTTAATTCTCAAACAACCCCTTAGGACCCTCTAAAGGATGGCAAACCCCTGAACCCAAACCTTGATGATGACATAGTTTTGGTCTCAACCCCCTGATAAATGAAAGCCAGATGAAAAGCCCTGCAGAGCAAACAAGATTTCCCTTACCTCTCCGCTCCTGCGATCGAAGTGCAACAGGTTAAGGGGACTCGCGCCTTTGCCCGAGCAACCTTTCTTCCTAATGGCAAGAGCTGTGCAACCTGGTTATAGAGTTTATGCATCTCTTTATTGGCCAGCGAGCGTTAGCCATTTAAATTCCTTGGGAGTCATTTGTTAAGGGCTCTTAGGCTGAGGCTAAGTGGGTGGGACGGGAGGGAGAGGGGATGTTAGTGCTGCCAGACGCGGCGAGCTCTCCGAAGTGGTTTGAAGATTAATAGAAAACTATCTGCAATGACGGGATCTTTGGGGGGAGGGCTGGGTCCAACCTTCAGGGAAGCATAGGAACGAGAAATTGTAACATTTTCACAGGTAAAAAGAGTTTGAAGAGAAAGATTTCATTCAAAATTCAAAACTTGGAAAAAAAGGAGTGAAACATGTACAAACAACTCCTTCCTAGCACAAGGCGTTGTGCAAATAGCTTGGGTTACTCACGACAGATAAGATAAGAAAAGGGCATATTTTGCTTGACTGCATGAGGCTTTTTCAGTGAAATATTTCTTTTTCTTCATGTATGTCTGGTAAAATTATTTCAGGGTGCGCTGAATCAATTTACCTTTGGTTGTAGGAAAAACAAAGGGTCTGCAGCTCCTGCAGTCAGAAGCAGATTTACTGAACATGTCGGCGGTGGGACGGTAGGAATAACTCAGCCTGTGCTGTGTACCCGACATGCACTGTGTCAGCAGTAAACACGGAAACTCCAACGTGTTTGCTCAAAAGGAAAAAAAGCACCTGGTGCAGAAGTAAAAGCACAGGGGTGGTAAAACATGATTCATGACAGTAGAAATGGTCTGTACATAACAACGGAGCATTAGGCCCTGGGAGCACTTAGGCAAAGCAAACAACACACCTTCTCGAGCAGCCAAGAGGAGGAACTGCTCCCAAACACTCTCTGGATGATAGATTTGCCCAGTTGGCAAGCAGTGTGCACAGCCAGCCGGTGGGAGAAGAGGGAGCAGGGCAAACCTTGGGAGATGGCTCATTTCTGGGAAAGGAGACAGCCTGGAGAAGGTGGGAAGCAAACAGCATATTGCAGTAGCAAAACAACTACAGTCTTTAGTCCTTTCCCAGGTGTTTTTTACAGGCATAACCATTTCTTTCTTCTTTCTCTGCTTTTTTACTGTTTTTTCCTACCCTGAAAAGAAAGCCTGATCCAAACCTCCATCCAAAGCACACAAGCAACAACCTCAGGTCATCCACATGTGCAAGGAAAAGTGTCTTAAGCTCTCAGTGACAAATCATAAATACAAGTATATTCTGCGGAATCGGTTTGTTTGAGATGGTCCTACATAATAATTTATTCTTGTCCTCTGAGTCCTTTAGTCTGGGCATGTAAAACTTAAGAAATAACCTCAAATTGCCAAGTCAGAGGCTGGTCAATAGGGAAGAGGGGTAAGGGAGTCAGTGGGGTGTAGAGATAAGCACTCTAATACTGGACGGCTCCAAGTTAGAAGAATGTGGAGGGTGGCAAAGACTGGCAAAAGAAGCATCTTTGTGGTGGTTTCTGAAAGCAAACAGGAAGGAGAACTGTTCTACTTACACTGCAAACCAATGGGTGATTACAATCACTCTGTTCTGGATTTTTATTCTTGTTTATCCACTGTGCTGGGCTGTGGTGTGTTAGGCACTGTACAAACACACCTGGAGCCTGGATCCTGGTCCCAGAGTGCTGGCAGCCCAAGTCTACTGTGCAAGTCTTTCATCTTCAGAATTCATCCCTGCAAATGTTAAGCTGTAAGAGCTGCAGAGAAGCAGGTACTGCCCTGCAGGCAGGGAAGCTGCAGCATGGAAATTTAAATGGTTTACCCAAGACTATGGAAAAAATCAGTGTCAAAACTGGGGCAAAAAATCTAGGAGATTCTGCCAAAATAAGATCCATGCCTTAATGCCACTGATCTCCACAGGAAAGTGAATAAAAGTGAATCAGCAGTTATGAATTTGCAAAACTCCAAATTAATTTATTTTTAAAATTCAGTATCATTCTCTTACTTCATATTTTTCTGTTGGAAAAAAAATCAAACTTACAGCTAAAAATATTGTCAAGTGAATTCTATCAGCTACAATTGTATGTGTACTTGAATGCCCAGAGAAGAGTCCTCTGATGTAAGTGAGAAAGCACTGATGCTAGTGAGTTGATGGGCTCATTTTCAGAAGGCTGTTCAAGGCTGTGTCAATTAGGATCATGTTGGGAGGCCTCTCAAACCCATGGCTTTCATTTCATATGTTCACTTTTAGCTGCATCCTGTTGTTAGTTTCCAAGTTATTTTCCCGTTATTGTTTAAAGCAATGATCATCAACAGATCATCTACTGCAGGGTATTCTGAGGTGTTGCCATTCCCAGTGGCAGAATTTAAAAATGTACTAGCTTTTCCTGCAGGCTGTGCTTTTATAAGAAACCTCAGAAGTTAGGGCAGAACTCTGCAGTGTGTCTCCCAGCTTTCCCTGACATTAGACACCTGGTTTCCTTTGACTTCAAAACCACTGTGTTCACAGTGATTGCACAACTCTTCATGTACCTCTTTATGATGGCACGTAAGGAACAGTGGAAAGTGTTAAGGGCAGAGCCATGCAAGCAGCAGGAGAATGGATTGTATGTACACCACATGCTCCTCTCTTCATACAGCATCCACTGCTCTGGGCTAAAAATATAAGCACTTCTTTCCTAATGTACAGCTGCCTACAATGAACAAAACCCACCCACTGTTACAATAATAACATATATATTTAGTTGTTTTGTCATTTTAATTATTGACAGTGAAGCAGGGGCTAAATCCTAAGAGATGTGAAACGAAAACTGTCCAGACCAGTCCATGCCCATGTTTCCCTTAAACCTTCCATTGCCTTTTATTCTTTCCTGTAGAGGGATTGAAGGTGAAAGATTTTTCCTAAATAATTATTCTCCTGAACACAGTGATAGAAAAGAAATGTAAAGGAAAAAAAAATGATATTCATTGGAATATGGTAATGCCTGTGAATGGGGATCTTCTCCCTGATGCAGAAAAGACTTCCAACAAGTTGGTGTGCTCCCCTCAGCTGTCTCTCTTCTGCAAGTACACACATAAACTGGCCTTTACAGATGGAGTGCACTGGGCTCCTCAGTGTGATGTTGTCTAATGAAGCATTGAATCTGCCTCTGAGATTTTTAGAAAGATCAAACCCAAATGCTTTGGGAGATCCAGAGGCTGAGCATAGGCTTACAATGTCTGGATGTCATTGTCCAGATAAGAGTGAGTGGTTTTGATGATTATGGTAGTAAATAGGTTTTGAGGAGATATTTCGTTATGGAAATTTAGCATTATGTAACAGTGCAGACATATGAGCAAGTGAAAAAAGAAGGGAGAGTAAGGAGTGAGCAGTGGGTTGGCCTTTATGATTTTATTTGCTCTTCAAAAACTGCTGAGAGACTGCAGTAGGAAGAGAAGGGAATGTACCGAGTGAAATATTTCACTGAAAGGGCACATGAATGTAAGAGTGACTGGCAAGGTCTCTAATCTCAGTCTCAGAAAGTCTTGATCACTATATTCACACATAAACCCAGAATCAGTCACAATACAGCTGCAAAAATTGGGATCTCATAATGTAACAAACAGCCTTTTCCTTTTCTATAATTTCCTTCTCTCTTTAACAAAGCCACTCTGTATTTGGTGAAACAGGTTCCCACATGTTTATAGAACAATTTTATTGCCTATTTGAATGTTTAAAGGGACAACATCACTTTATGTAAATTAATAACGTTATTTTACACGCGTTCTTATACAATGTGAGTTAATACAGCAGATTTTGTCATTTCCTGACTTCCCTAACCTATTGCAGACCAAAATCTGGGAAGATCCTTCAGAGAACATAAAGTCTGTAACAGGCACAGCTTTCCAAGTTCTCTCACACCCAAGCTGCTTCTATGCATAACCTATGTCAATGTTTTAACCCTTACCTTGCCACATCACAGAGAATTACCCTTTGAAAGATGGACTCCCATCTGCTCCCAGCAGCCACATGCCTTATCCCACTAAGGAGATGACAAAGTCACAGCCCTGAAGGTGGAGTACCAACAGAGGGAAATTTGGCCAAGGACACCTTGTGCTTTCCCATTTTGTTTTTTAGTCTTGGGCTTTTCTAGCTCATGGGCAGTAGGATTTGCTCTGATAACCTTTCTGGTCACTAGGCAAAGGTTTTGTTCTGTTTTTAGCAAAAATTTATTTTATTGTCATTCTGCAATGAAAGTCAGCACAGAGGATTGCTGCAACAGTCAGGCTCAGTTTCCCCATGTAGAATTTTGTGCTTTCATTTAAACTTGAAAGCAGGCTTTAGGTTCAAAAATATAAGACAGATACTGAATAAACCCACAGAGTGTAACAGCTTTTTAATTAGCACACAAAACAGGAGGAAACTGGCAAAACACAAAGTAGGTTTTTTGTTTTTATATAGCCATAGTCATTACATTTCTGTGGCATGTTTGCTTTCCATTCAAATAAATACAGGGTGGGTTCTGCATAGACATATCTACAAGGGAGGTTAATACAATAATTGCCTTTCAGTCCTAGGGTAAATAAAACACTCCATAGGAAAAAGGTTTGCCCTTGCTAGGCTGATGTGGCTGCACCAGACCACTCTTTCACACCACAGCTAAACTGGTGCTGTCTGCACAGGGTCCATCTCCATCCTTACTGCAGCCTCTGCCGGGGCTGCCACAAGGGTTTGTGCAGCTGCACCACCACCCACCCACACCACCTGAGCACGTGTGCTGGCAGAGGGGTAAAACAGGGTGGGACCTGTCCCTCTGCCAGCACTGCTGGCTTAATGCATTTATCAAGTCACCAGCATTGAGCAAATTCATGGGAAAACAGGGGAAGGGTTTCTTTTAAAACCTGCTGAATCAAGTTTCACAGCTCCTCCTCTGAGGAGGCCAATGAGATTCCACAGTGAGGTAAATGACAACCTTTCTGTAACACCAAGGAGCTCACTGAATAATCCAGGGAGACCAGAAGGTAGAATAGTAAAGTGCAACTCTTTATTAGTCTTTATGCAGCTGGGGAATTTTATTGAGGGGCTGAAGGTCCTGGAGGAACCAAGGAAGGAGGGGCAGCACAGCAGCGTGAGCTCAATAGGTCACCAAAAGGTACCCAATGGCCACCTCCTGTGGCTAGCAGGGATGTCCAACCAGCACAAGCCAACCGTGTACCAACCAATTTTGATAATTAAAAAGTTACTGGCAAACAATATTCTTGCTGGTTCCTTGCAGGGCTTTTTGCAAAGAAAACCACAGGGTTATGTGATACATGTTCACAAGAAGGAGAATAAAGACCTCCAAACATAGATTTACAGGAGCTTTCAGAATCAGGGTATGAAAATGAGTGTGGTTAGCACACACAGTCTCTTCTAAGAATTGTTCTGCTTTTTTACAGCTCACAGTAGAATATAAGGATATTAAGGGAAAAACTCTTCCTCCAGCCAACAGGCATCATCTTTGGTCAGGGCATGAGCTTTTCTATTTTCATTCCTAATGTCTTATTGAAAATTAAGCAATAAAAATCACATGGAAATTGTGTGTAAAAAGAGGTTATCCAATAAGGAGACTGATAGAGTTTCCTTTAGGAAGGCAAATTTATTTTTCTGCCTCCCAGTAACATGGAGGAAAAGTTTAGACTACAGGAGACTGAATGATCTGCTGGGGAATTTAAAATATCCATTAACTCCAGCATCTCTAATATTGTATTTTATTACATGTCCACAACTTCCATTTTTCAGAAAACTGGTTTACTATCAGGATTAGAAAAAGCAGCTTTTGGTGATGTTGGCAGAGTCTGCACGGGCGTGCACAGCAAAGGCACCTTTACCAGAGAAGTCTGTGTTGAGCAGGCTGCGATGGGACTTCACAAGAAAGGGATTTGCTGTGACTCAGTCACCCATCAGTGGTGGGTGCTGCCATGAGACCAGAGTGGGGTCACATCTCTTGACCCATGGCACGGCAGATTTTGGCCATGTGGTCCAGCACAGATTTACCCATGCTGTCACATGCCTTGCCTAAGCTCAGCCCAGCACTGGCTCCTCCTCTGCCAGCCTGTGCATCCTGTCTGCTCCTCTCCACTGCTGACCTCCCCTAGGGCAGGCAGGACTGGGGCTGCAAACCTCTCTCCAGCTCAGCTTTCTTCTCTGCAGCCAGCATCGCACCAGAAACGAGCTGCAGGCATGCTGCTCCTGAGCCACTCTTTGGGGTGACTTGAGCTGGGTTGCCAGTCTGAGGTGTGCTTCTGCAGAGTAGGAAACAGGATGGATTTGCCTCAAATGTTATCTACAGCGCAGGCAAGTGCTAGAGCTACATCTATCCCCAGCCACCTGCTTGGCACACAAAGAGAAGGGGAACATGAGCGACTCTTGACAGAAACTTTGCAACCTTGTGGTAAACGTGCTCACCTTAATGAAACATGCTTAAATAGTAAAAGGGCACTTTCACCTCTGCAGCTGCACCTGGTGTGGGACCCTCAGGCATCATCCCCTGACTGCCAGAGCTGCCCAGGTCACCCTGTGGGGTACAGCCAGCCTAATTAAACTTGAAAGTGCTCAAAGGCTGTGTTAATGGGCAGCTCTCCATAACCACAGTGAGGTGATTTTTTTACAGAACTACAATTCTGCTATAAAATGCTTCTTTCTCAAAGAAAAATCTTTGAGTGCTGGTGACATACCTCAATTGGTATTTGACAAGATAAACCAGGAAAAGTGTCTGGTTTCAAGGACCATAATAGCTGAAATAGTTAGGAATAAAAAGAATGGTCTGAATGGCTGTAATTATTAAATCCACTAGCCAAGTTGCTCTTTCCCTTTCTCAGCAAAGAAAATATCTCTACAATGACCCAGGATCTGCCACTCTTGAGCCATTGACAACAGGAGATATATCTCATTCAGGAAGAACCTAAGTCCCATACCTCCTATCTCTAGGAGAAGGTTTGTATTTTCAAGAGGACGTTTCCAAACGGGCAGTAAGACTTAAGTCAGATCTGGAAGCTACATGAAATGGTCCCGAGACAGGGAGACACTTTTACTTTGGTTAAATGAGGGGCTGTAGCCACAAAATGAAATGTTTTGTGCAGTATCTGCACTCTCAGCTCTGCTGTGTTTCTCACATTTCTTCTCTGCTCCAGGATGGATGCAGACACTTGGACTGCCCAAGCTAGACCCTGTGGTTGAGGCCACCTTGTTCTGGGGGGAAGGAGAAGGCTTCATCTAAAAGGTTGTCTGCTGTGCCGTCTTTGGGTTCAGGGA
Source organism: Ammospiza nelsoni (assembly GCF_027579445.1). Taxonomy (NCBI): domain Eukaryota; kingdom Metazoa; phylum Chordata; class Aves; order Passeriformes; family Passerellidae; genus Ammospiza; species Ammospiza nelsoni. The sequence goes on from NC_080636.1 coordinate 23,548,262, forward strand.
ACACACCCCAGCATGTTTTATTTGTTAGGAGAGATATAACCCATGTGATCAACTGCTCTGCTGTGGGGCAGAAATAATGCTCACCATGCACCTGAGATATGAGCTGTTTGCAAGGATGCATCTGCAGTTAAGCTGGAAGTTGCAGCTTGTGACAAATGGCAATCAATATGCAGAGATACTCCATTTCTTTGGAAAAAAAAATTAAAAATCTTCTCAGGAATTTTAAAAGGTCAGTGACTTTGTCCTTCCTAAAAATAAGCAAGACAAACTCACTCCTAAAGGAAGCACATTTAATTGGTGGGAATATTTATAGGTTACATCTTCAAAGTAACCATTTTTCCAAATATCCAGGAGCTGCAACTGTCTCTATGCAAGCTAAAATGGTTGAAATGTGACCTTTGCATGGCTGTGTGCTGTCCTCAGAGAACTAAAGGAGGTAGGCAGAGACTTAAGCATGAGGACATTGCCCTTCCTGCTGCCTCACCAGTGAGTATTCCATAAGATTAGCACAGAATGTCTGAATATGAATAGATAATATATTGCAATCTAGCACATAGATTAATGTGCCAACCACCAGGTTGTCATCTGTACAAATACTCAGACTTTCATGTCACTTCTGAGGTCTGAATTTTCTATCTGTAGGAAAAAATATTTGTTCTGTTTATATTTAGAGGTATATGAAGAGGTGGTTGAAATTTTGTTGATGTATTACATTTATTTGAATGAAACCAATACACTCTTGGTGCCACATCATCATGCTTGACATGAACAATGTCATATCAGGACTTCAACTTGACTTCTCGTATGTTTCATGGTATGAAACTGGTGGTATGTAAAAGAGAGCACATTCCAGAAAAAGCAAATAAAGCTATCAGGTGGTGGTGAAGTTTGTCTTGTTCTAATCTCTGGCCTTCGAAAAGTGAAGCAAAATTATTTTCTGAAGATGTACCACAAGACCACTGAAGAATAGTAAGGTTATTCTGAGGCTTTAAACTGTTTTTCTTTGGAAACTCTCAATTCTTTTGGGACCAATTATTGCTAGAAATTAAATCTAAGTGTATTAAAATTGCCTTGATGATGCCAACAAAAGAAATGTCTTTATGCAGTTACTGTGTTGCATCATTTCAGAGAGGAAAAAATATAAGATTTTGACTTTGTGTATTTACTCCAAAAAAGAACAATTTATCCAGTTGAAAAGGTTACTTAGAAGATGAAACAACACTAAAAGAGCACTTGGGGAGCACAGCATGGGGGTTACTGTACATGCTGTGGCACTGGTGACCTGGAAGAACAGGAGCCTCCACAATGCCTGCCTGTTTCTAACAGGGATTCTCAGTCATGCTCAGAGCACAGTCAGCTTCACAAAAGGATCAACTTTGCTATCTAAAGCATAAGACAGTCTCTTGCATTTTATAGCTAAGAAGACAGATTCCTGAAACAAGCTTTTCCATAACCCCTCCTCAATGAACATTGCATTTTAGGGCATCTACTACTTCCCAAGAGACTGAAACATCTCTCACTGCCTAGGCTCCCCTTTGACACAGCCAGAACCCCTTCTAAATACCACAGGACCTACAACCATGACGACAATGCTGCCATGGGTTATGGTGACTAACCTAAATACCATACAATCACAACCACAATACTACCATGGGTTATGGTGACTAACCTGCAGGTTGTTCCTCAGCTGGCTGCCAGAAGGAGGTTTGTGTCCTGCTAAGCTGTCACACACCTGGTGCCTCTGTCAGCAGGGTGTCCCCAGCACCCGGCCATCCACTGCTTCAGGACCTCAGCCAGGGACTTTGGAGGTCACAGAGAAGCAGCAGGACAGACCTTGTGCTTTCAGATGCTCTTTTACTGAAACTATCAACGAAGCCTAAATCATTACAATCCCTAACAATGACTGGAACTGATTAAAGGGCATTTTACAGAAGGTTCCTCCCTGGGTACACTGTGATCGTGTTTCGCCGGGAGCAGCCAGCTTCTCTGCTACTTCAGCTGGCCAAAGGTTAGCACGTCAATGTGAACAAAGTCCAGCTGTAGTTCATGGTTAAAAGGCTAAAGCCACTCTGGCTCTAGCAGTAAAGCTGCTGTGACACTGAAAACACACACATAGAAACTACTCTAAAATTTGGAAGGGGAGAGAGTGCATTTCGGCACAGAAGACAAACAAGGTTTGCTGCTGTAACTGTGCAAACGGGCAATAATAGACTCATTGTCATTGCCTGAGTTAATTTCCCTGTTTGCACATCCTAACACTTGCATGCCCTTCCTGGTTTTGCTGAATGTGTGGTGTTCCCATCCTGGTTTCCTAAAAATGGTCCCACACCCTGCCCCTGCAGAGCCTACAAACTTGTGGCATGTCTTCCAGTCTTTCATCTCCTCATTCCCACTTGTGGATCTCTGCACCAGGGGCAGTCAAGCCACTCATGGGTGGGGAGAGGTCTCAGGGAGTTCATGCAGCCTTGGGAAAGCCAGGACTAACTCTGAGATTACATTTGTATGAAGCTGAGGGAGAAGCAGTCAGAGCTGAGCTTTTCCCCAGTGCTGTATGGGGAGGCAGTGGCCAGCAGGGCTGTACAAGGTGCAGGTGATGGCACCCATGGCTTCAGCAGCCACACAGCCTGCAGGACAGGGGAGAGGCTGGGAGGATGGGAATTGCTGGGAACCTGGACTAAAGCTGGAATTTCTCTGTAATCCTACAGTGGTATTGTAGAAAAGCAGACTTAGCAAGTTGTGTTAGTCATAGATCAGCCTGCTATAATGATTTTAAATCCTTCAGTCCTTGTCTGTCAAACACGCCAAGATAAGTACAAACTAAACATGCTCAAGAGCCTTTGAAGACTGTATGGGTGCCTAAATACTGGGCTTGGGAGGTCTGACTTTAATTATTCATGTCTTAAAACAGCAACATATAAAAAAACAGTTCTGTTCAAACACAAACTTGAATCACTCACATATTGCCCAGGTCACAGAAACTTTATCGAAAAAAGTACACAGTAACATTCTAACCCTGAGTAAAAATCAATTTTCTGAGACTATGATGTACTTTATTTCATTAGGCATAATTTTTAATTTAATCTAGACTTAAAGAAACATATTCCAGAAGAGCTTATAATGAAACAAGGAAGAAACACTGAGGACAGGTAGAAATCTGAAGAGCAGAGGATATCTTCTGATAAGGATGTATAAGGGAACAGTCCCATTGCTTGTCTGCCTGTTGGTTTGGAAACCTCTGACAGCTAAGGTACTGCATGCTTCTGTGCCTTTATTTCAGCAGAGGGAAAACACATTTTATTTATTATCCCATTATAGGGCTTTGTTTCTGATGTCCTTACACTCAAAAGCAGTAAAAGCACCAAAACAACACACTGTTTAATATCAACAGTGCTCTTGTTTCTCATCAGAACAGGGAAGTCAGTGCTTCCTCAGCTGCACAGACAGAATGAATATAATTATATGTTTAGACTGGGATTATCAAAGAAAAAAAGGAACAGTGTGAAAGCAGGGCAAATTTATGATAGCAGCAAAACCTGTTAGGAGTTTCTCTAAGTGCCTGTCAAGCTACGAGCACAATGTTTTATAAAAACTCAGTGTCAGTTCTTAGCTCAGAAAAAGGAACCAACAGATGCAGATGTGGCATGGGGAAAAGAAATACATTGCATTTCAGTGCAGAGTGGCACACAAGAGCCCCAACTTTTGTAGCTGGGAGAGAAGTTACTGCTGGCATCTCACAACTCAGATAGGTTCTCTGCCCTGCTTTGCAGCAGTTCTTTCTCTTGGTTTGGCCCATAAATTACGTTCTGGACATGAAAGTTCAATAGAAACTTAGTTCTTAAAAGGACATTTTTTGGTTCTAATCATGTATGCTCTGCACCAAAACTGTGTACAGTCTCAACAGGCCATAACATAAGCACATCACCTGGACTTTAGCTTTCATATCTTGAGGAGGAGCTGCAGAAACTCCCTTCTGAACAAGGATCACTTATACTCCTAGGAGGAGATTCCTGGTGAAGGAAGGACTTGCCCACTGCCTGTGCTGCACCTCCATTTGACCTGTGAGACAGCAGGGCATGGTACATGTGTGCTGTCCTTTCCCAGCCAATGGACCCCTCTGCTCTTTCTTAGATCCTCTTTTAGAGAGAATCAGCCAATTCTTCCTGACCAAAGCCTAAATGTGGCTCCAGGGACAGACAATGGATCAGCTAGTGCCAGGAATAGCTGCCTGGGCTCATGCAGCAGAATCTTCCAAGAGCATTGTTGCACTCCCAGGTGACCCTGTGTGACCCTGAGCTCTGGTCAAATGCACATCTTCAGTTTCATGACACCTCTCTGCTATACTTCAGGAGCTGACAGCAAACAAAAAGCATATGAGAAATTCTAACTATGCTTAGAACTAGGAGGGCCATCACATGTACTAGAGAAGACGTGGGGTACCTGTTATATGGATGAGCCAGCCTGCTCCAGAGAGGTTAGCAAGCCACCCCCAGCTTCTGGCACAAATAATACATTGATAGAAATTTAAATTAATAAACTGTCTGCTACCTACTTTTATTTTCCTTGAGCAACACAGCATAGTTAGTAAATGTAAGTGAAAACTGTTGGTTACAAAAGTTACTCTAAACAAAAACAATATCTAGGAGGCAAAATAAATTTGGAAGTCTGAGGTGCAAGCTGCACATGTTTAGTGTCATACCTCCAAATGACTTTCTGTGATTCTACTGAAACCTGCCAGGAAAAACCTACCCTGGGGTCAGGTGAGGCAAAATTTATTTTCCTTCTGGTTTCTCAGAAGTGGAGTTGTTGTATGAAATGTGGGCCTATAATTAAAAGGTTATTTCATTTATAAATGTGCAGAAACTTGCATCTAGCATTGGACCAATTAGAGGATGCTGTAAACACTCCTATGTCTGCCCCCCTCTCATAGGCATTTGCACTGCAAGTGGTGAAAAAAACCCCACACAAATGGAAATGGCATCTTCCCCTGGGAGGAGACAGGCAAGCAGAGGAGAGAGAGGCACATCATGGCACAGCCTGTGCTGACAGCCTTAAATCACCAAACAGGAATGAAATACTGTGCCATTACACCCAACTTGCACAGAAAGCATCTCACTGCTAGCAGGTGAATGGGAAAGTCATATTTCACAACCAGATTTCAGCAAGGAGGTCATGCTTTGAAGATGAGAGGCTGTGCAAAAGAAACAGGCTATTTTTAAAAGTGAAGCCCAAAGCTTGGAGAAAACCTGTTAAAAGGTAGCCGCCAGCACAGCTGTGTTTATGGGTCTATTCAACCAGAGAGCTGGCTCATAGAACTTGAGTGCAAGCAATGATTCAACATCATGACCCAAGCAAGAAACTGGAACACTCCAGAAACAATCTTGGCAAGGGTTCATTTAATGAGTCAGAGTGTCCTGTTATCTGATGGCATGCTTTTACATGGGGGGAGCTATTTTAATTGCTGTGTAATAATCTGAGAAGCTGCAAAGGGTTGAATGCTTCCCCCTTCAGTACCTGCCCAGTCAATGTCCATCATGGTTGTGCATTGTGTCCTCCTCAGCAAGGCAAAACTGCTCCCTCTCCACTGGACCCATCTGGTCATGGGCCAGGGCATGGAGTCACCCTGCCCATGCCCTCCAGACAGCTGGGACTGTGGCCTGGGCTGCAGCTCTCCTTTCCTTTCCTCTGAACTTTCCTTGTTTTTATGGCTGGGGAAAGGGTCCCATCCTCCTGGTGTTTGTGTCTGTTCTTTTTCACATGAGCACCAAGAAGAATAAATGAGAAATAGAGCATGTTCAGGAATCAGAAATAAATCATATTTGAAAGCAGAAGAGATGATTCAGATGGGTACATTTGTTCTGGTGATGGTTTCCATAAAAAACCACCTTCCAGCCTCTTTACTCAGTCCCACATTAATTTTCCAAAAAGCCCCCAGCAAAACCCAAATATTTGACCCTTTTGATCTGTTACTGATAGAACTGACAGGAGAATTATAGACACTATGAATTAACCATATGACTAAAAACTGCCAGTCCCAGATATTTTTATAAGCAAACAGGAAAATCTATTTCATGTAAGAAAACCACCAATGTAATATGCTAATCTGAGATGTCAAAAAGCTGCTCTCACAGCTAAAAATATTTAACACTTGTAAAGTTGCTTAATTAGAAAAAAACAGTGTGGTTTTGTTTTTTTTTTTTGATCAGGAGAAAGTTAGATCTGGAATGGTCAAATGCCAATTGCTGAACTATATGCAATCGCTTTTCTGTCAGGAATTGCCGTAATCTCTAATACCAAAACTCCACCTGCAGATATAGGAATATTGATTATTAACTGCCTTCCAGGGTCAAGGTGATCAGAGGGATTAAAGAGGAGAAGCAGAGGGATTGCTTGCACATCTGTTTGTCAGGTCCTTGCATGTGCTCCCCTCACACAAACTCACAGATCTTGCTTGCTAACAGCCTGAAGGACAAAAAGCAGAGAGGTTTCCAGTGCCTGCTGTCTTGACACAGAAACTAATCCACAAGATAGAATAACTCTTTTTAAAATTGCTAGCAGTTCACTCACAGAAACATAATATTAACATTAAATAATTTACATAATTTCAACTCTGGAAAACCTGAGTTTAAACAAAACAGCAAAATCCCTGGAACTGGATTGGACAAGCAGGAAAAAAAAAAAAAGAGGAGACACAGATCCTATCTTCCGTAGCCTGGCATTTTAGCACAACTCTATTCCAAAAAATTTACTTCCTATAAAACCTGTAAAAATCTGTCCTCTTGAGAATAACCTTCCTGCCCCCTTCCTCCCTGCCCCCACCTTTCTGTTTAATGTACCTTTATGGCATATTCAAGAACAAAACAATCATGCCTCAAAGTTCAGCACCGTTATCAAATTAAGTGCCAGTTAATAACTTGCCAAGGAGAGCAGTCCTGGACTCTGGACACAAAGTCTAGGGAGGTCACTGGAGTGTCCTACATAGCCAGGGCTAATGGAGATCTGCACCATGAAGTTCTGTTACGTGGTGCTAGCACAGAGTCCCTTCACTTCATCCGGTAGGAGTTTAAGAAGGCTGCTCATCACCATAAGGAAAGAGAGGGAAGAATTCTTGAAAGGATGAGTTTATCAGTTTTGCTATTGTCCATCAGAAATTATAAAATTTGACTAAGAATGATTATTATGTGTGTTTTTGAAATAATTCGTTCTTGACCTGTTTTTAACCTAGTTCTTTAGTTTTCCACAAAACAGAGCTCTAATTAGACTCCTGATGCAGTAAAATATCTAAGCAAGTGCAAGCAGTTTCATCACATTAACACAATTATGCTGTGTCTAAAACTACATATGTGCTGTTGGGGGTGGATCCTCTCTGCATCTCCCAAGGTGTAGCCATAAGTCAGTAAACTTCCTACCACTGTGGTTAATGAACAGAAGAGTTTCACTGTCTTTTCACACTGCCCTAAAGACACTCCCAAGTAATTCAACAATTCCTTTATTGAAACTTCCTTCTTTAAATGCAAATGAAGAGCAGAGCTGAGCCTACAGTGTTGAATGAACATAAATTTAAATGCCTTAACCGGATTTAATTTCCATGCCTTCCCTCTTCTGTTAGGAAGATGTGTCATCACAAAGTTTAAAAGAAATCTCTCTATATATCCTCTTTCTATTTACAGAGGGCTGCTCACCTTTCCATTTCCCACTTTTAAGATGAACTAAAAAGAAACACATTCTTCATTGAAACATGTCCTTTACACCTGTGCAGAAAGCAGTCACTTTGAAAAATGCTCAGTTGCAGACATGTACATATTCCAGTTAGTGAAAGTCATAGCATTTGTTTCCAACATCAACACTAACTTCCCATTTACATCAAAATATTCTGCAGCACAAAATGCAGTACTCTTAGAGTGAAAAACTTAGCATATAGAACAGTACCATATTCAACAGCTGTGCATGACTCTAGCTTTAATGTGGACTATCTCTTATTATGGTGGTAGTACAGAATCATAGTGGTGGTTTTCACTGTGGCTGATGAGAAAGAAATTTTCTTCAGCCTCATTGGAGCAACTGCACAACACAAAATGGATCAAGAGAGTCTGACTTTTGTTCAGGGTGAAACCCCATTAGGGCTTTGAGGAAGAGGACTGTAGCCTGTTGAGCCTGTCAAAATAGATTTGCAGTGGATGTACTGGCCATTCCCCTCATCTCTGGATTGTGAAAAGGAGGAGCCTGTTGCCTGTTGTCAAGAAGACAGGCTTGTTTAGGCCCTTTATATTGCTCCTCAGCACTCTAGTCCTGGATCTCCAGCCAAATGACACCTTTCTGCTATGGGGTGTGATACATTCCTGAAACAGGCAGCTGGTCATCAGCCCATCTTACTGCTCCCCCACTCCCTTCTCCCACCATCTCCCTGCTTGTTTCTGTGACGTTGCTCCCTTCCATGGAATTTTTCTCAATGTTGTCCTGATACAGGACAGGTGTCCAGAGCCCTTTTCCTGTCTTTCAGCCTTCTCTCAACCAAGGGCAGCAGGGTTCCCAGGCCCACCACCATATCAAGTCCTTTCCACAGAGATCTCTGGATCAGTGGTGCTCATTTGGATAGATGTACTCGATCATCTCCCACTCTCCCCTACGATATTGGTTTTGCAGGCACTGTAGTATGATAATGTCAGCATTACTCAATTTCAAACAGTGTCCCCTCTGCTGAGAGATTCCCACCTGACTGCTGATGCAGAGCTAAGCTTTGCACTTCTATACTGATTGACAAGAAATTGTAATAAAAATGTTGAGTAGATGAAAATATAGGAATTTATAGAATGGGGTCCATAGGCACATCCTACGAATTTTTTGGTACTGCAGCCTGTTTGTCCCTGGCAATCCATTCAGAGCTATCCCTGAGGTTATGTCCATATAATGACCCAGGCATGCATTGCCCTTTCAGACTTACTCACGAGAACAGTCCCTTCAGTATGTGGGATATAATTGCAATGTAGGTCCCCAGGATAAAGTTAACAGGTATAAGCCTGCCACCAGATAGAGGAGGGTTTGCAGAATCAAGATTTTATTTATTATTCCAGTTGATTAACATCAGTGGAGCAAATAATCTTGCAAAATTCATCCTGAAGAAGCCTATCCTCACATTTTCTATTGTTAAGTCCTTAGTTTCAGGTTTATAAAATTGTCTGCCCATACAGAGCTGATTACAGGTGTGGTTTGATCATTTCTGGGAATCATTCAAGGAAGAGCTTCATGATAGAGGGGCTGTGACTTGGAGAAGCATGAACAAGAGTGCCATAAATGAGGGTAGCAAAAGCTGTTTCTGTGCATTACAGAATATTTACTGAACAATGTTCCTTTTAAAGCATCCCAAATTTTTCAGGTGAAAGTATTCTGTTCAGTAAAGCTTATCATGATCCCAGCTAACAGTTTGTTTCAGGGCTGTTGTGGGGGCTGTTTCCAGTTGAGGTAACAGAGACTTCCCAGAGGAAAGAAGAGCAAGATGTGCAATTTTTCTGGAGACCATTAAAAACTACAGTGCTGCTAAAGTACAGCAGCATTTTGTCTGATAGTGTCTTCACAGGAGGTAGGAAAGACTGGAATAATGACTGTTTTCTGTAGTTCTTCAAGAGGGATGAGAAGCTTGTAGGGGCTGACTCTTCACTCAAAACCAAAAAAGATTTGGTTTGAACAATGCATTAAATTTTTAATCCAAATACTCATTAGATGCAAGAGATACAATCTGATGACCTCTCAAAGCTGCTTCTTTCAAAATACAAAGGTTCAATGGCACTATGGCACTTTTGCTCAGTGTCTTTTTGCTTTTCACCCTTACAGCCTGGGAGTTGCAGGGAGTCAGAATACTGTGCTATGAGAGGTAAGCCTTGCTTTAGTTCAGCCATTAAAAAAGATCTATGCACAATTATTTGTTATTGCTTCTACTTCTGCCTTCCAATGTGCAAGCAAATGGTGTTTGATACTGACAGCTGTTTAATGCTGGAATTAAAGGGAAACATTGTGGCCCAGCACCAGGGAGGGGAAGGCAGAACTGCCATTCATCTGGACAGATATGCTTGATCATCAACTCTGTACTGCACTCTGATCTGCGCAACTCCTGACTTCGGAGGAAATAAAAGGTCTGAAAGTTATTGCAGGAAGCAAAAATTGCATAAAGAAATATCACTGAAAGCACACATTGCAAAGAAGGAAAAACTAAATCAAGATCTAAGCACTCATTCCTCTTTGGCACCATTGGGAACTACATATACATGCATGCAGCACAAAATAATTTTTGCAATTAAAATAATTAAAGTTACTTCATTTTATGGAATTTGTATTTCACATTCAGCTGTAATTCATGGGTTAACTTTGTGTTATTTTAGCAAAATTGAAAAGCTGAGGTTTTAATGCATCATTAGTACTTCTGCTCAGCTAGAAATGTGCAAAGGTAAGTTTGCTTGTCTCTAATCACTGTCTTTTAATGTTTTCATTTTACCTGATAATTTCATTCACTGCAACAGAAAGAGGAGAGTCAGCTTATTGTCTCAAAATATGCTTCTTCAATTGGCTCTGAAAAAATAAATAGCTTCCCCCAGAAAACTCTTACTCCTATAAAAGAAAGTGTCCCCAAGTAAGATTTACACTTCTGCCTTAAGGAAATAAACTACTGAAATGTCAGTGTTTTAAATTGCTCCCAGAGTGACACACAGAGCTTTTTCTGGTCGTGTGGGTCATGTACAAGTAGACTTCTATAGAAAAGATTGTCCAATATTTAGGAAGAAAAGCCAAAAGCTTTTTTTTTATAGAAGGAATGAGTCTTCTGCCAGAGGCTGCAGAGCACTTGCTCTCCCGCCCCGAGCATCTGCAGTGGCCATAATCAGCTGCCACACAGCTGTCGGGGGAAAAAAGGTAACTACAAATTTGTCATTTGGGGTAGGCTCTTAGACAAAGAGGTCCAACACAGCAAGACACAAGTAACCCATCTGACCTAGGGGATTTGTTATCAACATCTTTGTAAGGGGGAATCTCACCAGAGGTGTGATAGCTGCTACACAAACAAGTGCAGTAAGGAAATGCAAGCCACCAGAACGAGCCTCCGGTGCAGGAGGTCTCTGGAAACAGGGCCTGGATGCTCCTCTTGGCACCCTCCCAGTGCCAGCCCTGTCACTCACCCACAGAGAGCAGGGACTGAGGCTATCCCAGCCTCCAGAGGGGCACTGCTCACCCTGTGGGGCCCTGGCAAGCATGGGCAAGCTGGGAAATGCTGACACTTTCCGGGGAGGAGACAGCAGAGTTTTGCAATGCCCATGCTGCAATCCTGGCTGCATGAAGGTTTTTCTTAGGCAGGTTTTCTTTTTTTGCCATTCGAATATCTGGCCCTGACATTGGGAGCATCATTCCCAAAGTATCTGAAGAGATCATTTCCATTTAATATGCCCATTTAACATGGTAATTTCTGGTTCAAATATAAATTAGAAATTTAAAATAGCAGCATTATGTGAACTTTGTGAGATCCAGAACATTTTATTTCATATAGGTTTAGCATTAATGCCTGTGTCACAGGAACTGCCTTCAAGGCTGAAGAGAGAGTTGTTTTTAAGCAGCAACTGTATAACTAGCCCAGTCTAAACTCTAGCCTCAGTCTGTTTTGCCTTGTATGTCCAGAAAAAGGTTTTGCAGAGCAGATTGTCCTCGTGATCCCTGTGCAGCCCTGCTCCTTTCAGTCTATGTACACAGGTTCAACCAACTGAAACTTTGTAAACAGCTCAGCTGAAAATCAAGCACAGGGGATGAAACCGGTTTGCTTCATTGATATGTTACTATTTACCGAAACAATTTAAATTGTTCACAATTTACAGATTGTCATGGCTCCCTTATCTGGAAAGTTGTCTCAAACAGGACCTAAACACTGAGCAGGTTTTGTCTGTGAACTGTCAGATACGATTTTACCACTTTTTTTTTGTTTTGTTTTGTTTTGTTTTGTTTTGGTTTTTTTTTTTTTTTGTTACTGCAAAAGAAACTTTTACAACAGTCCAAATTTACTGTCAAACATTGTTCCTGGGAGGAGAGGGCAAGAATCCCACAACACTGTGAAACAGATGAAAATCACAGGTTTTAATCAAAGTCATGCTTTATGTCTACAAATTCACCAGCAGACTGAAACTATGATGCAGCCTTTACTAAAATTTTATTGAATCATATTTCAGTCCTTTAAAGCAGCCTTTTGTGGGAATCCAGTTGCTTTGTTCTCCAGCAACCTTTCCTTGCACTTTTCTCTAGGAGTTTTAGTACTGCTAAGAGTTGGAGCCATACTTAGACTACTTTTAATAAAGTAAATGTATTACCACACTCTACTACAACTTTGCACCACAGAGCATGTACTGAGCATAAATATCATGTAGTGTGCAAGCGCAGGTAGCAAACACATCAAGAAAATCTCTGTCACATCAGGAAGGATCTAAACATGAAGCAAGCACAGCCAGGGCCAGACATGGATAAACTGGAAGCAACAGGTTATTTTTGTTTTAAATCTCTTGCATTTTGTTTAGCACACAAAACATGCTGATGATAAATCATGAATACAGTCAACACATCATTCACTTCACATTGAGCTGTCTTCAGGATTATTTGACAGTTGCCTGGGGTGTAAAAAGTAATTTCTGAGGAGTCACGATATGTACTTTTATAAAAGTACATCCAGATCAGCAAAGCACCCATGGAGGATGGCTCCTGCATGAATGAGTCAGTTTCCACTGCCTGGCAGAAACTTTGAGTCACTGAGCAAAATTAAAACAATTATTCGAATCCATTCATCTAAACCTGTCTGAGTGGCATATGCATACTAGGAACTTAAATCCTGGCATTTTTTCTGTGCCTAGTGTCCACGTTCCATGCTCCAAACATGGAAATAATCTTTAAAAAATTAGTCACTTTGACTATTTCTGCAAAGCTCAGTCAAAAATCAGCAAGTGTTTTTCAGCATGAGTCACTGCCCACATCCCCGTTGCAATAATTGGATTACACATTTTCATTAAAATCTCTGACTATTATTCCTACTCTTCAGTTAGAAGATGAGCAGAAGTCAGGTTTGGGTTTTATTAGAAGGCAATGACATTTTCAAATGCAATTATGCACTGATTTTGTTTATTTGAAGACACAACAAAATCCAAACTAATCAAGCGTGAGTTAATCAACCCATTATCTAGGCGACCCCGTTCAGCCAACTACAGCTGAAAAAAGCAAACCGCAAAATAGCGAGGCTAACTCCTCTTACTCCTTCCAAGCTTTGGCAAACCCCATAACCCAGCACCACTGCCCTGCTGCCTTTCAAGGCTGGGAAAATGAAAGTGGAAAGGTACCTGTGGAGAAGCTGCGGAGCTCCCGCGGGCACGGCTGCCGTGGGCTCTCGCTGCCTGCCCGGGCAGCGCTGCGCTCCCGGGGCCTCGCCCGCCTGGTCAATGTTTTACCAGGCTGGGAGCAGCCCGTGTGTGTCCCACCCTCCTGGCAAACATCTGGGCCACAAGGCAGCGCCGGGGCCACGGGGCAGAGCCGGGCTGGAAAGGTCGCTCCTCTTCTACCTGCCCTGCTCTCCGCAGGGAAAACAAAGCACTCCAGAAAACGAAAACTTGCTAAGAGGGTGATCTAGGGAAAGCGTGTCGTGGAGGGTAAAAAAAAAAAGGTACATAAGTGGTGCTATTAATAGATAATTTGTGGCAGGTAAGTCATGATAACCTTTCTCTGTATTGTTCTGAGGTTGCAGGCAAGCCTAGGCGTGCCTTGCTGAGGGCTGAGTGAATGCTTAATTTGTGGGAGTACATAAATTTCCGAGTAAATCTTTTGCATAAGACAGCACTCAGACAAATGACAGCTAAAACTCCAAAATGATAACAAAAAGACTAAAACTGCTTGACAAAATAATGTAAAGGGAGCTTAAACACAAAGACAGGGGGAAGAAATGGCCAAAGCAATCTGCAACACCTCGCTCTACTCCCGTGCCTTGGCTTTTCAGGAGTGCCTCAGAGTTAAAGCTCCACCTGTGCTAAACAGAAGTTTCCTGTTCTCAGGAAGTTAACAATTGCAAGCAGAGGGCAGAAGAAATGGGCTGGCAACAGAGCACAGTGCTGATAAGGTGACACTGCTGCTCCCTGAGGAGGAAAGGGCAGCTGCTGAACTTGGGAAGCACCCAGAGGCTGGGACTCAACATGGAGTGGCTGCTCCCAGCATGGGAGACATTTTCTGGACCTGGTACACAGATGTTCGCTCATGGAGGAACAATGGGAAAATTTAGGCTACGTTGTATAGTTCTGGTTTTGTGATGTTGCCTTGTCTGTCACGGGATTTCAATCCTGGTTTTCAATCCTGGGGAAGAGCAATTAATTTCATCTCATTTGGATCTCCAGCCTAAACAGTATGTATTTTAATGTACATATTTGAGGAGAAAATCTACACCACAGCTGCTCCAGCTAGTCAGATTAGCTGCTGAGACCTGCCACATGGTGCAACAATGATCACTGTAATGGGGTCCATATAATGGGGCTGCTGTTGATCTGGATCTTGAACAGCCTTGCGAAGGGTTGGGGATGTCCATACCCGGTGCTGCTGGGCTGAGGGACATCATCTGGGTCCAGTCAGGTTGGAGAGGCACTCTGCCTGCTGGGTTCACTGCTGTGTGTGTATCACAGGTGGCCAGCAGCACAGCTCCATCCAGCTCAACAGCTTGCACACACATGTGACACCGTTGCCTCAGCAGTGGGCTGTGGCTTGACTGCAGCAGATGTGTCACTGGAACCAGGAGAGCCTTCCCTGAGCCAGGAGTGCCCAGAGCCCAGGGCACACCTGCAGGGGCTGAGGCATGGCCACTTGCTGCAGTAACACAGGCCCCGTGGCTACAGCCTATTCCAGATGCCCAGTGTACCCAGCACACAAAAGTCTGCTCAGCTCTCCAGGGTCCATTTGCTCTGTGTGTTTTCAGGTGTGTTGCTCGCTCCTGCATTCACCTCCCATCCCCTTTAACCTGGAAAAGGAGAGGCAGAAGGGGAATGTCTCATGCATTTGGTACTATGCCACCATGGCAGCAGCCTGTGACTGCCTACTAGGATGGTTCTGTACTGGGAATGGGCAGGATGCTGGCATGATTAGAAAAGGCATGTGGACTTCCCTACAGCTGCTACACACAATCCTGCTGCTGTAGGGCAATCTGCAAGACTGATCAATACCTTTTGCATGAACCTCATGAATTCCCAACACCAATTTTTATACCCTCTGCATGAAAATCCCTCCCAGCTGCTTTACAGCATCTGCTCCCAGCCTGTGAGGAAAAGTGCAATAATTGTGCAGGGGAGGGAGAGACCCATCTTCCTCTGCCAGCTTCTCAGGCTCGTAAGCCACATTCTGATAACCTCTATGTGCCTTGCTGATACCACAGTAGGAGTAAGAACACCCTGCTAATCCTCCACTCCTTGGAGTCTCAGCTGTGGCTATCAGCTCCGAGACCCCCAGGCAGAAGCAGGGGATTTATCTGAAAGAGCTTATCTAGGCTTAAGACCCTGCCTAACCAGATTTAGGGAGCAGAAACTTCTCATGGCAGTCTTGCTCCTCCTGGTAACCAATGCTGCTCACAGAGAGGTGCACTAGAAAGGCAAGGGAGAAGGTCCAGCCAAGCTGTTGCTCTCTTCAGTTTGGATAAGGAGCCCACTCAAGATCTCTCAGATTTTCCCAACAAAACCTAGTTGGAAAAGACCATGTTTCTGTGAAAAGATTTACTTTTGGCAGTTTAACATTTTCTGGTTGCAGTAGCATTTCACAGAAGACTGGAGGAGACCTGGCCACAGATCTCCATTAGATAAAGTTTTTGTCACTGCTGTATTCCATGTCATGGTCTGGACTTTGGCAAGTTGAAAACTGAGGCTGCAGTGGTGAGATTTGGGAGTAGAAGAGCAGCACACTGGTACCTGGGTT
This sequence comes from Ammospiza nelsoni, assembly GCF_027579445.1. Taxonomy (NCBI): domain Eukaryota; kingdom Metazoa; phylum Chordata; class Aves; order Passeriformes; family Passerellidae; genus Ammospiza; species Ammospiza nelsoni. The sequence continues at coordinate 23,564,207 of NC_080636.1, forward strand.
ATGGAGCCAGCTCAAATTTAGTTTGCCTGGCAGCATAGACAAGGTTACTGCTTGTTATGGGAAGGTTGTACAAATACTCAATTTTCCACAGTGCTAACATTTCTACAAATCATGTTAGCCTGGTACAAGCCTAAGAAAGTCAAATAGTGTGTTGTATTTACACTCTGAGGGCAGAGGACTTCGAAGAAACTCAGTTATCAGTTGTAGCTGCCAGGTATAGCTACCACAGAAAAATGATGGCTCTACTACAGCACACCTAAAGTTGTATCATGTCCCCCATGGCAAAGAGAGCAGTGGCAAATGTGATGGGTCCTCCCTCTGAATTTGCCCTTGCAGATCAGCTGATATAAAGCAACAGAAACTGAACCTTTTTTTCATTGTTGCACAAGAAACAAAAAAAGAGCCTTCCCTGTATAGCCATCACCTTGAGAAAACTCAGTCTGTTATTCACACATTTTCGCTCTCAGAGATAAGGTTTCCACAGGGCTCAGAGAGAGGAGGATGCTTCTGAGGAGGCCGAGTCTGCCCTGGTGTCACCAGGTCCCAGGTGTGCCCCACCAGGCTTGGGCAGGTCTCTGGGGTGGGCTTCTGATTAACACACACCTCACAGAAGGGACTGGGGCCCATGGAAACTTGGCATTTCAGTCTCCTTTCAGCCTGCAACCTTTGTCACAGAGCACAGGTTTCAAGGGCAATGTAACACTTGCATATTTACTCACTGTGGATGGAGGAGGTGCCGGGTTGGACAGCATACAGACCGTGAAGTCAAACATTAATTTGATACAGACATCGTATGACTTCTACTGGCTTGGGAGCAACTAATACACAGGGACATTAAAACTGAGAAAGCACCTAAAATTCACAAAGCTCTTTCAATGAAACACCAATTTACTTACAAATTGTTAACAACCTTAACAACACAGAGACCAAAAAACAAAACTAAAACATGCGTATCAGGTACCAGAGGGGAATTTCTGTGAATCTTAAATAGGGCTTAATTTTGTTCCAGTTCTCTTTCAACAGATGCATTTGTATTTCATCCTGCAGGGCCACACTTGCTTTGGAAAAGAGTACAGGCAGATCCAGAGGGGCTGCTGCAGAGGCTTTGAAAATTTTCCATTGCCAGTAAAGAGCCTGCATCTGAGCACATGGGGCTATTAGGAATATGTTTAGGCCCATCCCTAAGCAACGTGTCGAAACCACCTCCCCAGGAAACACAGCACTGATCTCTCCTAGAGGAGCTACATCCCCCTCTCTGGAGCAGAAGGATTAGCAACTACCTGCTGCTGCTAAAAAGCAGGTGGGAGGGGGAAATAATGGCTGTGAGCTGTGGAAGATCTTTATCACAGTAAAACAGCAGAGACCTGAAGTATGAATTGAGAGCACTATTTCAACAGCGGCCTGAATGCTGCACACATGAGGACACCTCTCCAGCTGTGGGTTTGATTTGGTGTCTGGGCTCCTGGAAATCCTATCTGGACATGCCAGCAGTGCAAGATCTACAGTCCTACCATACCTACTCATCCTTTTGGTCCATAATCTAGTATCTTGTGCTGAGCTTTCAGATCAAAATGCCCTGTAGATATTCATCTATCAGAGAATGAGTCCTCAGCACTTGACAAAATACTCCTCTGGATGACAAAAGAGATGGTAAGGAAACTGAAACATTGCTGCTAGCTGATCCCAGAGCTGTTTGGCTTGTGGTTTCACTGGATAGGAGTTGAAGTCATCACTATTTCCTTAGAGGGAGCAAACCTTGCAAAATACACAAGATACGTAAGAAAAGTTGCTCATGATTCACAGAGAGACCAAATGTTGATGGGGAAGAACATTTGCAAGCAGTTTCTGTAGAGCTGCTACCAAAGAATGGGCAACACTGATACAAAATTATATATCAGGCTAGAAAACATCCTACAAAAAGAGGCCTTTTTTCAAGAAACAAACCAACATATCCCACCTTTCTTGTTCACTCCCTTATTTGTAGCTTTTTTTTCAAAAATAGTATTACGAAACATTATCATCCAAAGCTTTCAGGGAGTATTGCCTATTTTTACTCTATCTTGTTTTGTAAGACCACACTACACTTGTGATTTGGCAACTTCACACTGTGGACAAGTATTTCAAAACATTCCCTTCTTATGAACACACAGCTGTTAAACCACTTTTACATGTATTGCTGCATTTTGTGGTGCCACCCACAGTCGTTCTTAGGAAAGGACCTGGGAAACTCAGTGCTTTAAAATCAGGGATGGACATACCCCATGGGTTTGATTTTAATGCAAAAGTCCCCCATCTAAGCTGCTTCTGGGATCTGCTGATGGGGCAATTTTATGTAAACAAGGAGAAGCTCAGGCTTTGGTGGTGCTGATTCAGTCAGGATCCTCACTGGACAGCTGGGAGGGGTATTGTGGCCTGGAGGCTTTAACAATGTCCCCATCTTATCCCTGGGCCCTTGTATCCAGTTGTGGAGACCAGGTGCAGAGGGACAGATGGACAGGTCTGGGAGGAGATGCCTTCAGGAGCACTGTGCCACCACAACTGCCTGGCAGGCACACCTGCCCTGGCAGCACTGGGATGGCACTGCCTGCAGGTAGCAGTGTCTGTGGGGCACTGGTGTGTAGGGACCATGACATTAATTTATTTATTATCGATTATCCATTATCCAGCCTTATGTCGAGATACATTAGGTTTTTAAATGCTTTGCAAGAGCTGACTGGACATGTGGAGCTCTAAAAAGTTATTCTAATAAAAGAGAATACATGTGTTGCTAACAATACTTTAATTCTACTTTCTTGGGCATTAACATTGGAACTGAAACTAGCCTGTAGCCATTTCAGCAATGAGCATTCTTCTTACTCTGTCCTTAGCACCTTATGTTATATTTGGGCAAATATTTGCTCTCAAATTCAGTTCCTAACATTTGATGACATAAAGAACCTTCATTAGACTCCACAAGTGCAGCTAGTTGCTTTGAATGAACCCCAGGAGACAAATAATGTTTCTAATTTAAAATAACACTTAAGAAGGTAGTACATACAGAGATTTTTATAGCTGAATGGAAAAGAATGGGTCTGAATCAGCCTTTCCAGAATATACTGCCAAGATGATGAATTAAATATTTTTATTCTTATTTGCTTTACTCAAAATCTCACAGGAGATACTGATGTGGATCTCTGTGAGGCCAGTTCCTGAGGACTGTACTTACGTATTTGGAAGCTATTATTTACTTAATTATCTCCATGCATCCCAAAACATCCCAAAGCTTCAGTACACAGATGCCTTTTACAGGACATCCACCTCATCACCAAATTCAAAGCACAAGGAAAAACATTTGTAGAGGAATAGGATGAAGATCTGAAGGTTGGACCCACACGTGGACCTCTTGCTTTGTGGTTTTCCTATCAGCTGCTGGTAAGAGGTGTCTGGCTGACTCTCACTTCTCTCTTTTGGTAGAACTCAATAAAGAGCTCCTGCCTAGAAATAGCAGAATGGCTAAGACAGAGGTGGAGGTAGATGGGTTACCACAAAAGCACAAGTTAGTTGAGGATGCCAAGGGATAGAGTGAGTGACTTGATGATTGTCTGAAAGGAAGTTAAGAAAAAATCTGGAGATTAACAGACATATGGTTCAGGAGGAGCAGGATATTGGGAACTGCTTACAAGGTGAGTGATAGATGCAGAGGAAGGTGGGATAGAGCTCAAAAGCATCTTGTCAGTAGAAGAGATAAAAGGAAATCCACAGTTTCTGAAGGGAAAAAAAATAGGATGGGGCAACCCGGCTGCTGAAGTGAAGTTGTTTTGGAGGGACAGCTGATGAGACATAGTAATGCTTGTGAGAAGGGAGAAAATGAGGGTTGAATTGGAAAGAGGAAGTAGCAAATACAGGATGTGCAGATGATGGCTCTGAAGGAGTGCCTGTGAGTCAGGTAAGATAACAGTGTACTGGAAGAACATAACCAAAAGGACATCTAGTCCCTGGGTGAAGGGAGAATTGGTGGGTAGTGTGCTTCCAAGCCATGCATCTGGCACCATTGCACTGGGTGCTGGAAGCTGCTCAAAAGTTGAAGAAATGGAGTCCATCTAGAGAGAGAAATGGGAAAAGGTCAGAGGGACAGCGCAACGAAGCCCAACCACATTAAAAAAGGGACAAAATTCCTCGTGTGGTGAAGCTGGAGGGATGAAAACTATTCAAGAGGGACTGGTGGGAAAACCAAAGTGATGAGAGCTCAGAGGTTTGAAGATCAGAAAATAAACTGCCTATGGGGATCTGATCAGTTAGGGAGCATTTTTGTGACCAGGGTGAAGTCTTGCTTCACTTTCAAGAAGTCAAGCAAAGCTGTGAGGCTGAGAAGAGAGAAAGCTAACAGGGATATGGGACATTGAATGACAGTCACTGTGCTGAGAAATGAGAGATCTTTGGGGCAGCAGGAGAGAGCCTGAGGTGCAAAATTTTGGGAGGCAAACAATGGGGAGCAGTGTGTCAGCAGGTGGTTGAGCAGAGGGAGGAAGGAGAGGCAGTGCTGGGTGCAGCCTGCAGGGACTGAGCTTGTTAGCCCTTGCTGGCAATTGGCGGAGCAGTGTCAGGAATGGGCAGGCACCATGGCCCCTGCAGGGCAGCAGGGAGGGCTGGGGAGGGCTGGGTCAGGGTGAAGGGAGGAGTGGGAACCACAGGGGGAACAGGTGAGGAAGAAAAATGTCAAATGAACCTTTTTCCTGTTTATGATGGAAATACCCTCAAGCAGATTTTCATACTAATTAAAAATATTAATATAAAAGGCTCCTAGGAAAACCAGCAATGCCCTCTCTACAGTAGCTACATCACATGTGCAAATAAAATATGTTGTTAAACTTAGTTTTTTTCTGTGTAAGGACTAAAACTAGATATCATTTAGTCCTATGCACACACAGCCAGTAATAGTTTATGCTTGTGGAGTTCCCATCTACTGTATGAAAACTAGACAGCTGAGTAACACAATGTTCTGTACCAGAAAATGGCAGCATTTAGCCATTCTACCAGCTCCCCAGAGAAATTTTATGGTGTTTCTATTTTTTAAACCTTCTAGTAACAGTGAAAGTGGATCAGATTAGTCAAATCCTTTACCAATCTGAACTTGAACACTTGAAGGGATCTCACATCTCTCTGGGTAACATGTTCCAGCATTTTACCACCATCATCATATTTTTTTTTTCCTTATATCTAGTCTGCATATTTTATCTACAAATCTAGATATAGTAGATAGATAGATAGATAGATATAGATATATCTATTTACCCTCTTTTACTTTAAAAGCATTACCCTTGTCCTATTGCAACAGGCCCTGCGAAAATTTGCCCCCATCTTTCTGCCTTTATGTACTGGAAGGTGCTATAAGACTTCCCCAGAGCTTTTTTTTCTCCTGGCTGAACAACCTGAACTCTCAGATTTTCCTCATAGGAGAGGTGATCCAACCCTCTGATCATCTTCACAGCCTTCCTCTGGTTTTTGCTCCAGCAGGTCCATGTCCTTCCTGTGCTGAGCCCTCCAGAACTGAATGCAGCACTCCAGGTGTGGTTTCACAGGAGTGGAGAGGGAGAATCACCTCCCTTGGCCTGTTGGCCACATTTCTCCTGATACAGCCCAGCCTGTGGTTGGCTTACTGGTCTTTGAGAGGACACTGCCAGCTCATGTGCAGCCTCTCATCCACCAGCACCCCCAAGTCCTTCTCCACCGAGCCATTCTCAATTCCTTCATCCCCCAGCCTGCTTTGATGCCAGGGGCTTCCTTTACCCAGGTGCAGCACTTGCCCTCAGCCTTGTGCCTCGTGAGGTTCCTCTGGATCCACTTCTTGGTCCCCAGGGATGGCATTGCATCCCAGCTTGGCACCATCTGCAAATGTGCTGAGAGTGCACTCTTTGGGTTTTTGTCTTCAAAACAGTCCCCTAAGCAGTGAGGAATTAAACACCTGAAAGTACTTCATTTGATTCAACACAAGTCCATTTGTTCCATAAGGACTTTGAAGAGCACTTAAATTTTGCCTATGTTGTGGACCTCTAGATGGATCATTTTTCATCAGTCATGGAAAACTACATGTTTTTCCTGTTTTTTAAACAACAGAATAGATGGATGAAAACAGCCATTCAGAAATAGCATACAAAGAGTCCTAAATGGATGTCATAGACCACTGTGAAGGGAGATGATGAATCATATTTTAATTAATGATTACCAAGACTCCAAGCATCACCAGATTATGAGAAAGGTCTTAGAAGATGCCTTAGTAAAGATTGCTAGACAGAGTCTAAGTCACTCAATTTATCACCATCAAAATACCAAATGCTGAACCCAAACTGTTAGTCTCCTGTCCCCAAATGTGAGAACAGTGCTACAAACCTGTTATCAGGGTTTCTTCATGATTGATTACTTACTTTTTTTTTTGTTTTACAGTTTATCACCTGCATCTAGACTGAAATGTGATTGGTAGTTTGAAATAATCCTGAAGTATTCTACAGTGATAGTTGGTATTTCATGTTACACCTATGTTCTTGTGGGCTTTCAAATCCTCATAACAGTGTACATTTCCTTAGCCTTTCCCTTGAAGGAATCCCAGCTCACTTGTTCTTCACATGGTGCTTTCACCTCCTTTGACATACAGTCAGCTCTGAAGGAGAACACTGGAATGATTAAAGTCAGAAATTAAAAAATAATACTTGGTTTCATTAAGTTTACTGTGACAATTTTGAGTGATAGCAGAGCCATTTATCTGATCTCACACATTAGTCAAATACTGGTTAAAAATGTAGGGATGGGAAACTGAGTGTCTTGGCCACTTCTAAAGATTTTTGTTCTTAGTTAAGGACATGCTGTCTCCAGACACAACGTACCAGCAGCAAGCACCATTCATCACAAGAAATGTCAGAATGCTGTCATATATTTAACTATTAAAATTGAAAATGGCTCCAGATCATGGAAAGTGTTTCCACACCTTCACCCATTGCTTGGGGTGGCAGTGGGGACATCAGACTTCTCAAAAGCAAAGAACTGCAGAGACCAAGAAGAGGTCCAGCACAAAAAAGAGCAATGACTCTGCTGTGTTTTTTCTGGGGCCAGCCAAGACTGCTAAAAATTTCCTGTTTGCCACTTATACTTGTTTTATTTGAAGAAACAGATTATCTCCTGCTAGACACTGGGCCCATTTGGGCCAAGTAAGAATTGCCATTGCAGCACCTTTGCAGAGATATGGCACATAGCTGGCGTGAGCGCGCCCTCTCAGCTGAGCTCTGGTAGCCTCACCCCTCTCTCAAGCTCACTCCCAGGCTGGGGCACCTTCCAGAGCTGGACCTGTGAGCTGCCACCAGGCAGATCCTGGGATCCTCCCCCAGCCCAGCATTCCCTCCCAGCAGGGCCACGGGGAGCTGGGAGAGCAGCCAGGGCTGGGAGTGCCTGCCACCCGCCCGGGCTGAGGTGTAAGCCCAGCACACCCAGGACAAAGGTGAAGCTGTTTCTTCACCAGAGGCCGCTCGCAGGAGTGATGGCAGTGCATGCTAGAACACCCTCACTCCTTGGCACAAACAAGTGAGGGCAACCCAGACAATCTAAATAAACAAATAGAAGCACAGAGGGAGGAAAAAATACACATTTTGGATTTGCTGCTATTCTTCATGGGTACATTTGACGCTTAGATGTTGTTTCAGGGGATGCCATGGTTCAGTTATTGATTGAATCCAAGTTGCTGAGCCCATTTCTCGTTTCTCACTGATGTCATTTATTGATAGGTTGCATATACTTTCATTTGCTTGTGGTTAAGTAAATCATCAGTGAAATTCTTTATTTTCTTGCAATGCTAAAGCCACTAAAAACATGAACAAGACATCGATGAATATAAGCCTGTGGGATCACACTGTGTATGAGCCTGAAATTCCAGACTGTGAATCAGTCTGTCTGGCAGAGCCTTTAGTGATCCTTTGTACAAAAATGGAGTAAGCCTTGTTGAAACTTCATTCTCATCGGTGTGTTAGTCAATGTTTTGGGTGTTAGCATCTCGCTGATTGCTTGATGTGTTAAGGAACAGTAAATAAAATGGTAGTGTGTAGCTCCTTTGCTGTGCAGATCTCTCACCTGTGATGCTGTATCTCTGAGGGGAAAAGCAAAGGAAAGATGGATTTATAAGCCCAGGGTTGTACCATGGAATTGCTACTGTTAAAACAAAGTTCACTCCATCCTTGTTCCTTCTATATGATAATTGGAAATGAAGGCAAAGTGTGTATTTTCTTAGCTCAGCTAAAATCCCTCCCTTGCCACCTATAGACCTATGTAAAGTAGTATATGCAAGGAAGGAAAGAAGATAAATGATGTTCCAGAGAAGGTGAAAGGAATTCTCATGGCCTCATTAAAAATACATTCCTGGGAAACTGGTTGCTAGAAAATAAATTTTCTATTAATTTCATTCCAGTTGAGTGAAGAAGGAAAAGGTGGGACTATGGCAGTCAGTCAAAAAGAGGTTTCAGCCCTATCATATTTTGGTGACATTCTTTTAGAAACCTGTGTCTCCAAGATCCTTTTTGCCTTGTGAATGAGATACTGAAGGAATATCCAAGTTAAATGTCTGCATTTCTAACCTAAAGAAAAATACCATGCTCAGTCATGAAAATTAATGTGTCAGTCAGAACCCACTGACATCCCTGGGACATCAGATCAACTTCTTTTAACTAATGAGTCTGCATTCTTCATTTAAACCAATTAGCACAGTTCCACTAGAGTCAAGACAGAGGTCCTGTTTCAGAGGGCTTCACAGCAGAGCTTCAAGCAATGTGACTAATATCAGGAAAAAGTGGCTTTATTCCCTCTGAAACAAAACCTAGAAGCTCTATAGCAATTAATGCTTATATAAAAAACGTAAATAATGCATACACCATTTATAAAACTTTATAAAAGCCTGTATTCCAGGCAGTACAGCTATGTACACGTCTCAAAAAATGCCCGTGTGAAAACATGCCTTAGCTCCCTGCAGCCACAGGGAGTCACATCTTATGACTACATGCATCTCTGCACACATTTGACACAATTCTCATGATTTTGTGTATATATGTGTGCGCAAAACCTGCAGTATCCCTTTTTGAAAAAGTATTTGTAAATAAAAATATTTATTATATTTTCAAGATTTTAGAATGCTTATTTAATTAATTTTTACCATTACTAAGCCATAGGAGTATCAGAGTGGTTTTTCCTTCATAACACATATTGCATATACTTTGCCACATTGTCACTCAGACGACAAACCCACAAAACACAGAGGGCCAGAAGCAGCTTCTCAGAGCTTCCCCTCCTCACAGCTTCAGACTTTAAGGCAATGGAGTTGCACTGATGCTTTTCACTAAGTGCTTATCTTTCCTGTTCTGTAAGAGAAGGGGATAAATAACATTTTTTTTCTGGTAGTCTGAAGATAAGCAAGTTAATTTAAACTACTGAGTATAATGTTTCTTGCTATATATTCTCAAGTACAACGGCAATCTAAGTTTTGCTGTATTGCTGTGACCCATGTTTTACTTATTTGGAGGACAAAGGAAGAACTTGGGGTCATTTGTTAACCCACAAACTTTTAAAAATTATTTTAGTTACATAAAAGAAAGCACAGATCTCAGTTCTGAGTCTTCCTATGCACAAAAAGAGGGACAAAGTGGAAGAGAAGGGACAGAGAAGGTGCTCTTGGCTAGGGCAATCTTGTCAGGCTAGTTTAACAGGGTTGAAAAACCATCCTAGTGTAAATAAATGGGAGCACTATAGCACGTGGCTTCACAAAGCATAGCCTGCAATTTACTGGACCCCAGACAAAATACACTATCATGCAATGCTGCCCTTGCCACCCAGCCCTACTGCAGTGTCTCCCCATGCATCTGGTACCTATGGCCACGGTGTAGGGGACAGAATGATCTGCTTCCCAGAGGTACTGTGGCACCACGGCTCCCTGCAGTGCTCTCCCTCCAGCTCAGGCATAGATGGGAAGTCAGAGTGCCTTAAATTAATCTACACATCAGAAAACTGATATACAATTGGCTCACAATTCAAATAAAAATATAAGAACAGTGTTATTATTTCAGATTTTTGGGGCTCATGTAGCCCAGTAACCTGTCTGCAGCAGTGACAAAACCTGACCCCTGAAGAATAGCAACAATGGGATGAACATAATTGGTCTTTTCTGCAAGTTGTCTCCCAGTCTCCAACCATTTTCAGCTCAGGGGTCTCCTCCAGCCTGATCTAGATTGCCCAGTGGTGGACCTCTCTTCCAAATACTTGTCCAGTCTTCTCTTGAGTGTCTAAAAAAATTGCTGTATCTGTCATAACCTTCAGTAAAGAGTTTCACAAATACAGTACTTGCTGCATGAAGAAATATCTCCTTTTATTCTGAAAATGGCTCCTAGATCTTTGTCTAACAGTCACCACCTCTTGCATTGGGAGAGAATGTGAATAGCTCACCCCAAACCACAATTTCACACCACCCTGGATTTTATAGACCTGAATCAAAGAAAACCCCATGGTGATCTCTGCCTGAGCTTGAGCCTACTCAGCCAGAGGCTGACTATCACATGTGTTTGGTTGCTTTTTTCCAGGGGATTAGGGAATTTACTAAAATGTTCTTATTGCCCAGGGTCTCAGCACATCCTTGTGGCAAAACTTCAGCCCTCACCCACTTGCTGGACATTGAGCACACTGAGCACAACAACCACACAAAGCTTGGTGTGGGCCACTGGTCTCAAATATTTCATTGTCAGAGTGTGAGTGTTGAATTGCTCTCTTCATGGTACTTTGCAAAGTACCAAAGATTTTGCCTTACCTGGTGTATTAAGTTTTGGATATTATAGGTAAGATCCCCTCACTACTTAGGTGCACTCAGTAGCTTTTTATTGTATTGCCTGACATCATGTTTCCCTTCCATCACATCATTCTGCCACATTTTAATTTGCCTTATGGTTTGCTTTCAGTTAGTTGTAAGTAAGCCAGAAACCAGAACTTTTAATGGTCATCAGCACTGTAAGCACTCATATATTTATTGCTTCCTGCAAATATTTGCATGTGATGCTACTGAGTAAGATTTTTAGTTGCCTTCTGAAAGTAAAAAATTCATGAGCTCAGTCAGCAGACTTCTTTAAAAGCTGGCTTCCTAAGGAATGATTTCTAATGCTCTATGTTTTTGCTATTTTAACTTCTCTCAATAAGTGGGCTGGAATGGAAATCCTGCCTGATCAAGCAGATCTTGTTTAGGCAACATACCTTCAATTGATTTTACATCCATTCATCAGAATAGTTTGCTTTATAAATTGATTTTATGTCTAGCTAGAACACAAGAAAATATGTTTAAACCAGTTACTCCATGTTTACATATGCACCATATGGCTACGTGGTTTATCTCCCATACTGGGGCAGGAGGGCATTTTTAATTATTTACAGCAAGGGCAGCTCATCAAAACTATATCTGTAAAAATCATCTTGGCCAGTCATATTCCTCACAGGTCTGTGAAGCATCCCAAAAGCATATCCTGCCCTGCTCACTATGCAGACCTTGCAGACATCTTCCCCTCTGCTGAGGCAGGGGAGGGCAGGCAGGGCTCCCCAGCTCTGAGAGGAAGCAAATGGCATCCTGAAGAAGAGCAGCTGGAGCTGGGAACGAATATGTGCAGAATGGTGGGACAAATGTATCAAATACCTCGGGTTAATTGACAGTCAATTAAAGCTAGTGCCTAGGAAAGCTCTCATGATATTGCAAACTCAGGGCTGAAAGTGGTGGATATAGCAACTTTAAATAGAAGATGCTGATATTTTTTCTCACTTATTTACTTACTTATGTTTACTATGTTTAGCGATTTTCCAAAGCAAATTTAAGATGATCATATAGACCGGAAATAACTCCATGGCAGCACACTCAATGGGGGTGACTTGATCAGCATCACTTCTACTGGCACAGATGTTTCCAAAACACCACAGTGGCAGCAGACACAGCAGAGGAAGACAATACTGCTTTAAAAGTGCAGTGAAGTGATACCCCCGTGAGTCACCACTCATGGCCTTTCCCTCCATTCTCAATGATCACAGTATTGCTCTGGTTTCCCCAGGGACCTGCTGGAGGAGCACTCTTAAATACTTCACACAGCCCCCAGACCCCTCTGAGAGAGACTGCTGGAGAAACAGCTTGGACCTGAGAATAGTTTATGGGGGGGCTCATGGGTGGGCTTTGCACAGCCAGGGCCCTGGTTCTGTGGCAGAGCTAGTCTCAAGTTAGTAATTGCACATTTAGCATATTATGCAAGCATTGATTCCTGCTTTTTCACAGGTATCAATTCTGCTTTGTGATAGCCACTCCTTTTGTCACTGATTTCACGCGCCACAGGAGCCCAGGTCCTGTTGGCATCAGCATTCTCCCCCCAGCCTTGCCTGCCCTGCAGCAGTGACCCTGTGCTTCCTGGGTTAGGGCTCGTGTACTGCTCATGCCATGTTTCTCCTGGATTCAAATTACTAGGATCAAAAGTTCAGCAGGTTCTATACTAAGTCAGTCTGTTTATATGTTTATTTGTTCCAGTAACCTGCCAGGTCTTCACAGGTCTTAACCATCCCATGAGAAGATCTCTGCCTTTCTTCAGAGTTGGCTTGACTTGTGCAAGCACAAACTGAGGGGCTGCTTTGGGGGGAGAGCAGAGATGGGGGGTTAGTGGAGGATCATGAAATGCTGTTTGGAGCCAGCAAATTGCCATTAAAGAATGCTGCCCACTTATGTAGAAAAACTGGGTGCCAGCCACTCACCAACCCTGTTATTCAAGTTCTGCAGCCTGCAGCAAAAGGCTCCTAGAATTAGCTCTCCCAATCTGGTGGTGAGACACTTCTGATGTCTGAAATGGGCTTCCCTTGGGGTTGTTAAATACCTGCTCCATGTGATTGGGCTAATTAAAAGTTTTTAGCCAAACAAACCCCTGTTTGTGAGGGTATAAGAGCTAAGAAGATTAGATATTAGTTAAACTAGACATAACTGAGAAAACAAAGTTGCTGCTGTTAATTCTTAAAAATGCTGCCCCACTGTGTGTGGGTGAAGGAGTGGATAACAAAATCAATAGGTGAAACAGAAGTCTCAGATGACAGGTATATCCCATCAGAAAAAGTGCTTCCTTGAATTCAATATTGTGATGTAACAGGAGAATATATTTATTCTACACAGAGATGGCAAAACCAGCTTTAGAAAAAATTAGTCTTGATCTCCTGTATTCTTCTTGCAAAGGACATGTAGGTATTTTCCATTATTCTATAGATTTACTACTATAGCTCATTGACTAAACAGGTGTAAACAAATCGCCCCAGAAGCTGGCTAAGCACAACTCAATTCCACACTTTGATCAGAAAGATTGTCCTCTACCACACTGAGAAACTGGATGAGTCTCATTGTTGTACTGACCAGCTGGGAAGTCAGAGCCTCTCAAAGACTTTCTACCCTGTCCTTCCAGGGGGGTCTCAGTTAAAAAGAATCAGCTTCTTTTACATTTTCATAGGAATCAAAAGTCAACTGTTTTCTTCTTCCAGTAGGGAACTGCTTGCAATTGCATCCCCAGTAAGAATAGTTTAGGGAAAATTGAACTTTGATCCAGAGCATATTTGTGCTGAATTTGTTTCCTCCCTACAAAAAAAAAAAAAAAAAAAAACCCTAAAGAAAAAAAAACTAAAAACCCCACAAAATCCAGGCCATTAGTGCCTCCAGACTCCTCCTTCTCCCCCTCTGCAAATAGACTCAGATCTTATGCTTGCTTAGAAATTCTTGACTTTATTCCCAGTGAAACTGTTCAGCAGCAGCCAGCAGCCCTCTCCGTCAGCATCTGCTGCTACCTGTCATCTTGCCTTGTTTCACTCCTTCCTGGGCAGACATCCCAAGGATCCCAGGTTTTTATCTTGATGGCTTCGTTCTCTCCTACCAGCCTCATTCTAGAACACCTGCTAAAGCTGCTAGCACTAATTATACTTTTATTTGAATGCAAATACTTTGCTTGGGGACATAATAAGTATTCACCTGATTTTGGAGCCTCTGAAAGAAGGCTGTTGAGCTGATCAGTGCCAATGAGGAAGGGAGAGATGTAAGAACTACCTCCACAGAAATAAGTGAAGTCAAACCATGTCAGTGGGCATTCCTAGGCACTGGAATGGAAACCAATTGCACCTTTTAAAGTCCAGAACAGCTGACACACTTTGGACCCATGTAATTTAAGTACACCAGAGGGCAGATCATCACTCTCCCAGGCACAGACTGAGGCTCAGGGTGAGCTCTGCATTGTACCTTACACACAGCGTGGGTGTTGCAGCCATTGGGTTTTGGCAGGTGACACAGCATCCTCCTCTGGAGGCAGCCAGCCCCTGTGCCAGAGAGCAATTCTGGGCACATCTGATTTACTAGCAGAGATGTAGCTAATGGGGAACAGAGATAGAAAACCAAACTCCTTATTTAACAAGTAAAATAAAGAAATCTTTTACATCTGGAAATACTGAGGCGGATGATCAAATAATTAGCACTGCAAGTTTGTACTGCCTGCAGCTAGAAGAACTGCTCTCTGTGGAAGCAGGAATGTGGTTGAGCCTGCAAAAACGTGATAAGGGATCTGTACCTAAGATTTTTGGATGGTCTGCATACGTCACAGGTAAGTTTCCACAGAGTTGAAGGAGTATTAAGGACCTGACTCCCATGGAAAATCTCCCTGCTCTATCCAGCTGAGGATGGCTTGGCAAGCAAGTGCCAGTGCCACATTTTCACTCCTTCTGAGGAGGTGTAGCAAAACTAAAGGTGTAGAAACAACCTTCCTTTTTCTTCTATCACAAGGTGACCCCAGAAACAGCAAATAGAAATAGTCTTTTTACTTGCTTTTCTCAACCAAATAAAAAATCAATTTCAGTTAAATTTTCCCCCAGCACTTTAGAGGTTCCTTCCATTTCCACATAAAATGCTCACAATTGAAAATTGGAAATATTTTCCTTAGAATTTTAATTTTTATACAGTCTGTTTTGCAAACTCTACCTAAATAGTTTTATTTTTACGAAATATTCACTTTTGGTAAGTATGTAAGCTGTTTACACATTTTTATCCTAGCTGGAATCCCAATGAGCTTGCATATTGTAAAGAAAAAAGTATGGGTATGGATTTCTATGCTGATGTTTCATCACATGTGTGGGCTGAGGTTGGCTGTAGCTATGAAATACAAATGTAGTATATACAGATCTTGCTGATCTAGTAGAAGTATTAAATAACAAATCTCCTGGCTCTTTTACAGAAGATGATTCAAGCAATCCATAGGTTCCTAGGCTGCTGCACGAGATCACAGCCTGATCACACGTGTATGATGGCACAAAGATGAATAATAGCAACTGCATTTTCAGTCCCACCCACATTTCATCTTATTTTTTTAAATCACATTACACCTACACACAATGCTTGGCAAGGATTGACAAACACAGACTACAAGAAAACCAATATGTTGTTTTCTATATGTGTGTATTTCAGGAGGAAGTAATACCTGGGGTTTTTTTCCCCCGTTTTTCCTTGTTTTTATTTTCAAGGAAACAAATCTGAGAAAACAAACAATGGAAGTCATTAGTTGTCATGGGATTTCAAATGCTGAGTCCTAACACAAGTGCAGGTAAGATGGGACTAGAGCAGGAGACAGCTGAGCTGTCCCAAAGTATTGCTGCCTGGCCTCCCCGTTGGGCTGCTGTCAGCTCCAGCACATGCCGTGACCTTCCCTCTGCTGAGAGCTGGGAGAGTTCTGGCCTTGCCTTGAACGGCAGCAGGACCAAGCCCTGCCCAGCCAGTTTCACACTCTGCGTGCTGTGCGTGCGTGCCAGCGTTATGCAACGGGGCGAAAAACGAAAACCTGTCAGGCACAGAACTGGTGCACTCAAGGACATACTGTTATTTGTCTTGCAGCTTTGCCACTCTACACTCTGCTTTGCCACAGGGATTAGCCACGTGCCATTGATAGCTGCCATGATAAAGTCAACCAAAACACTTCATTTTTTAACTTTCAGAACATGATCTAAACTTTTGAGGGAAATGGCTTGCTTGGCATCAAGTTTTTATTAGAAAAAAACCCAAAATTAAACTGGAAAAACATTTACTTTTCCCAGTCTTCTTTCCCCAATTTTCCCTTCCTTTGTCCCTCAGCTAACAAAGCAGCAGATTGAATTCACATCCCAATTCCTTTATTAATTATTTTTTCAACCAAGTGAGTAGGTATTGTAATTGCCAACCTTTGCTTTCTGGAAATTCTTTGGTGTATTACTGCATAGCAGAGTGGTGTGACAAGGATAAAGAGATTAGAAGTAATTTCATATAACTCCTTCTGTCAAAATCTGCAGAGGGTTTTTACTGGTAACTCTGAGTGTTGCTGAAATTCTTCATTAAAAACTTTCAATATATGGGCAGGAAATCTCTAAGCTCTAAGACACAAAGTAACCAAAACAGAGGGAGAGAAGGAATATTAAGTCAAAGTCTGAATAGAGAGGGAATACAAAGGAAAAAAAAAAACAACAACTCACCCCACTCAAGTACTACAGTAATAATGCATGTTATCTCCAGGGGGTTTGACAGCAATTTAGCTTTGAAAACCAGAAAGCCACATGCTGATTTTCACCAGTTTCAAGTAAGTGGGCATAACCTGTGCAGACACAGGCTTTCCCTACTAGCCTTAGACTGCCCAGGTGGCTGTGACCTGCTTGATGGTCACTACTGCAAGCTGCCTTGGCTCTCACAAAACCCAGGCTGTGCTTTTCCTGTTTGTTGTACCAGCACACTTCACATACAGCCTAGATGGGTGAAATCTGGCCAGTAGACAGAGAATGTTTCCTAGTGTGGTTGTCAGGGATGGCCCCGAGCACTGTCAGTGTGAGAAAGCAGAGGTGAGGCACACAGAGAAGGAACTAAATATGATCTGGCCAACACAGCTGGGCCAGCCTACAGACCTGATAAAAAAGCTTTGGAGACAAAAGGAGGGTGGTTTGCATTCTCTGTGGTTGCTCTATTAAATGAACAGAGGAATGGACAGATATTAAATGATAATGTCAGTCCTGCATCTTTTCAAAAGTTGCTATTGTGTTATAAAGCAATCTCCAGGTATTGCAGGTCCTCCTCAGGGCCTGTGGCCTTGCAGAAGAACAGAGAAAGTGCAGATAAGCATGAGCACAGGTGCATGAAAGGGAATGTACTGCTACCACCATGGAGTAGGAGAGGAGTATCATTGCTCTGTCCCCTATTTGAGGCGCATACTCTTCTATGTTTTTGGGAGGTCCTTTTCTCTCTTTGTGAATCATTCTCCCATTAGTTTCCACAAACATGTTCACACCTCAGGTTTGCTCAATGAAGACTGTAGCATAATCTGCTGTGTTGCAGCCCACCCAGGGACAGGAGTTTTCATCCTTGTCTTTGGCAATTTGCTATGAATGAGGGGGATTGCTCTGTGTGCTTCATTTCTGATCCTGGATTTCAAGTTGGTTGATCAAGGGATATTTTCCTCTGCTAACTGCAGCACCCAGTGCAACAAGTGTTTCCCAGTTGTCCACTTCTGCTTGAAAAAGAACAAAAGCTTTCCCAATATGCATTGTTTAGGAAATGTAATGCATTCAGGTTTTGATCCTGCACCTTTCTTGAGGCACAGTTGCTTTTGGTATGAGAGGGAAAGCAGCCCCATTGTACAGCTGTGCCTCAGCCCTGGTCTGCCTGAAGGCAAAGTGCAAAGGAGAAACACAGCCCTGTGTGGTGGGCAACCCTGGGTGCACAGCCTCTAACCAATCTCCTGCTCCTCTCCTGAAAACAGCTGAACTTCAGGCAGCTATCACTTGTAACTCTCATCCAGCAGGAAAAGGAGAGTAAAACACCACAACAGCACAGGGTGAATTGCTACATTTGACTTCTGCCACTTTACAGGACACTTTAATAAACAGATCTCTAGAAGAGGTGCACTGTGGTGGCCAGAGCCATGCTGAACATATTCCCTAAGCAAGGGAATGTCTAACCCTAGTACACCCAGCATGGGTAATATCCCAGTCCTCAGCACACTGCTCACTGTATGTCTTCCTTCCTTACCCCCCTATCTTTTCTTACCATGCAGAGGACACCAGCCTCATTTATGTTTTCATCTGTTTTTTCAGCTGCAATGCTGTCAGCAAACGAGGCTTGCTTTGCAAGGTTTTGGTCACCTGTCCTGCTTGGCCAGTCTCATCAGATGTCCAGCTGACCAGCAGGGATGCATGGTCCCAGTGTGGGACCGCTGCATCCTCAAACCAGCCCCTAAGTCAGCACAATTCAGACTGTGAGTGACTCCCACCATGAGAAGCCATGGCTCACTTCTCCCTCTTTTACCACAACGTGCAGGGATGGGGATAAAACACAGAAAGGGGCCATGGCACAGAAATGACAACCCAGGATCTCCCCTTCCCAGCCCAATACCTAATCAACCATTGGTGATGAGGATGCCTCTACTTGTGAGTTCTCCTCCTGGCCCCACACATCCCTGACTAGGCAGTGGCAGGGTGCTGGCATCTCCCCACTCCAGCCACTTATTTCTGGTGTACCCCAATGCAGCTCTACAGCCAAGGAGGGACAAAAGCATTGCAGGGCTTTCCTTGGGTACCCTCCAGTCTGACAAGGGCCAGGTACCATTGCCCTCACTCCCATGTTTCACCATGTTTCACCCAGCCTGCGTCTGGGTGGATCTTGCAGACATGTGCATGGGTGGGTGAGTGGTGCAATGTGCTGCTCCCCTGGAGCTCCTCATGTTTGGAACCTGCAAATTTGATCTCACACTGCTCTGGACCCTCATGGCAGACAGGGGCCTCCTTTGCTTGACATGCAGTAGAGAGGGTGGCCTTGTTCCTGCAGAGAAGCTGGGCTCAGACACCAACAGTGGCTGCTGTCCCCAGCATTCTGCTAGAGACAACAGAGGTGACAGCACCTGATGCACTGCAGGAAAGGGGAATCCACAGCTAAGGCAAATAAAGAGGCTCTTGATTACAGCTTCCTGCCTTTGGTCTGCACATGGATCTTGCGTGTCACTGGACAAGTCATTTAAACCAAGCTTTGTACAGCTGGTGACCAGTGGCATGTTCCTGGTTTCCAGATGGGAACATTTTCTGGACTGCAATTTGCTTGCAGGAGCGCTTAGAGCTGCAAGGAAACTGTTTGGGAAATGCATTTTGAAAATGTGGATCTGAAGAAAAACTAAGTTTTCTGGAAAGTGGAGTCATGAGGTGAGCAGTGTGACTGACTTATACTAGTAGCTGAAGTACAAATAAAACAAGAAAAGAGGACAATTTGTTTTGCCTTGAGGCAAACATTAAATTTCTGAACTCTTTACCCTATTTTTATCGTTAAATTTGGTGATATTTTCTAAATGAAATTCCACTCTAAAGCAAAAATAAAAAAGTGATTGCACAATTTTGAAAACATGGAAATAACACATCAACTTATTTGTGTACCTGTATTTGTGACCGTCCAAAACAACCTCTCGGCTTGACACAAGCCTATAGCTAGAGCTTGTTTAGCCTTAGGAACACTGTTCAGTGAAGATGACCTTTATGTAAGCAAGTTCACCTGTGCCTGGCCCTAGCATCCCAAACTGTATAATTAAAACTATGGCAAACTTCTTCATTTATATCTTGTGTCCCTATTTTTTAGTAAATAAATATCAAATGGTTGTTATGCAGATTATCTCATTACTGTTTGTAAGTATTTAAGTTTATAGTAATGACCACTACTAAAAAGCCAAAGAATAATAAATCTCTCTTCAGAGATTTGGAATTCAAGGGCATGAACCATTTACATCCCAAACAGCAGGACAAAAAAAAAATTAAATATTTAAAGTTTATTGTCCACCCTCATTTTTATGGATGGCATATTGCAAGGCTCCTTCAAAAAGCCTCATCAGCACTGAATGTGTCAAAAAGCCATGATCATACTATAATAATATATATAGCAGAAGGCAAACTAGGATTGTGCAGACTATAAATCTGGCACTTCACGTTTTTATGAGCAGGATATAGCTGTGCATGGTTTCCTAAGCTTCCCTGTTTTTGTTTTTTTTTTAATGAAAACAGAAACCCAACCCCAAATTCCATCATGAGGCATCCTACTGATGTGTGTGTCACCAGAGGGGTGGCACATGATATTTACTGCTTGGACTTCTGTTTCACGAAGGAACAGTAAATGACAAAGGCAGGGCAGCAGCAAAGAAAGAGGGAAGAGGCATGAGTGGGGGACTCCTCACAGCTTCTTGAGGGAAAGTTAGAGTGGTAAAAATCCTTGAATTCACATCCCAAAGTGCTTTGGCTGCATCCAGTCACCTTGGATGACTTGCCCTTTCTTCTGCTCCTGCCCTTGTCCAATAGCAGTGCCTCAAACTCCCACATCTCCCTCCTGTCACTGTCTCTAGCCCTGGGAACCCCAACCTGGCTGGCTCTGAGTGCAGCCCCCATGTCAGACCTTGCTCCCAAATGTGCTGCCTCCCTGCCCAGCCACCTCTTCTCAGTCATTTCTGGGTTGTCAAATCCCCTTTTCCATCAGCCTTCTGACTCTGCATCAGCTCTTCAAGGCAGACAGTGCTCATCTCTCTCCTGCCTCTTTGTCTCTCTTCTTCCTCCTCCTTTCCCACTAGGTTCAACCTGTTCTTCAGGAGCCCCACAGCCCAGCACCTGTTTCTTTGCTTTCTTTATCTTTAGGTGCCCTATAGCTGCTCTTGAACACAGGGCAGAGAGCCCAGCAGGCTCAGGCTAGAACTCTGACTCAAGTTTTCTCAGAGCACAGGCAGCGTCAACAGTGGGTTTGGGGACTTGGACATTAAAAGTTGAAGTTTCCAGTAAACACATGGAAACTCAGTTTTCAAAGGTTCACATCCTGCTTTGACCCTCCACAAGAGCTACTTCCCTGCTTGAGGTCGAGTACTTAGTAAACCTTAGGAAGAAGTTGCAAAAGTTTGAAAAAAAGCAAATTCTCTAGCTTTGATTTTCAGAAATTGTCAAACACTTTTAGGCTGAGTGACACTTAGGTCTCTATACAGGTAAATGCAGAACAATTCACAGGCCTCAGGTATCTTGCCACGCAATGCAAACTTTTGCAAAATCATGAACAAATAAAAATGGTCTCCTAATAGAAAATGCAGGACATTCTTATTAACCAGAGATGCTCTATCTTCTTCCTTTTACATCTGCTTGTACAATGGAAACTTTTGGATGGTAAATGTCATACACTTGGAGCAGTTACAGCCCCAGATCTCTGTAGGTTATATTGTGTGGACACTTTTTTCCGCAGAGTTCTAGAGTGGGCTACAACAGTTATATCTGCTTATCAACACTAAAGCTTCAGGCCCTTTAGCATTACATTTCAATCTGCTTTTCCAAAACCAGTGATCTGAAGCAGAAACTTGGGATTGTCCCACCAACATCCTGAGGACTCCCTGCTCTCCTCGGTCCCTGGAGTTCCACAGCAGGTGCTGCTCACTGCTCTGTCAGCAGGACCTTGCTCTCACTTCACAGGGACACAGCTGGATCATGAAATGCTGGCGGTGCCCCCTTCCCGTCCCTTGACAGCCTGTGCCATTGCAGTGCTCCATGGAGTCCCCCTCACCCCAGGGCTGTGGGACTGAAGGAGCTGAGGCCAGGAGCCCAGGGGCTGCCAGATGTTTGGGTTAGTGTCCAGCTGGGACTGGCACCTTCCCTCATCCTTCCCCAGGACTCGCACAGCACAACGACCCAACCTTATCAAAATGAAGGCATAAACCAAACACAGAAAAATCCCTGAGATTTGCTGAAGTTCCCCACCAACTGACCATAGCAGACCTCACAACCTGGTGGGACTTTCAGCTATACCAGCAGAGACCAGCAAGCACAAAACAGATATCCACAAAAACCACTGGACTCTACTGCTGTTAACTCATGTGTGTTATTTTCTATGGCAAGGCAGGGACATGAACCCAGGTTTCATAAGTTTTACACTGGTGCTTTTCCTGCAAAACCAGTCATTTGTATACTTTTTCTTCTTGCCTGGCTTGTTCTACACCCTGTTGCACATAGGTGTACAATAGTACCCGTGAACTCAGAAGAAACCTTTATTTAATAGTGACTGACATTTGCAGGAGCTTTAAGAATGCAATGATTTTGGCATCAGTTCCTTTCCAGGTAAGGATTAATGAACCAATGTGTCAAATACCACCTGATGTTCTTTGTTTGAAAAAGGCCACGTTTCAAAATGGCAGCAGCTTTCAGATTTTTTTTCAGAATGATTGTGCTTTGGTTTGGAAATAGGGAAGCACAGCAAGGATTGCAACACAAAACAGATAAGATTAGATGAAGAGGAAATGTGATATAAGTGGTTTGGATCTACAGAAGGACGAACAAAATTATGTTCATCTCACACTGTTCATGATACAATGCTTGATTTAGAAGACACAAAAGCAGTGCCCCTCATCAGAGATCAGGCAGAAGCTAACCCCTCTCTGTGTCTTGGTATTGTGGCTGAAACCACATTTAAACAATGTAGAAAAGCAGTGAAAAGGAAGGTCTGGTTCATCCACCTTGCCTGTCATTGAAAGCTCCTGATGTTGGCCAGAAGGGGGTTCACCCCTTTTGCTTTTCCACGGTTCCAACACCTGTACACCCAGCTGTTTGCAAGGATGCAGAGTGGGTGGTCTGTGGGGCACCAGGGCACACACACGCCAGTTCAGAGCGCGTATCCTGTGCCAGGATCCCTGGCCACAGTGCCAGACTCACTGACTGACACAGACAGAGCATGCAGAGAGCATGGAGACCCAGAAACTGGCACCAGGGCCAGAAGGCAAAGGTGAACCTCTGAATATGGGAAAGCAGCGAGCCAGCTTTGAACACAGAATTCCGAAAGAAACTTGCATAGCAGCAGCAACTAGCAAGCTTAGCTAATCCTCTTTGCACCAGCCTCAGCTCTGCAAAGGGTTTGTCTGACTTATTTGTGGGTATTCCTGGGGCACAGGGGACAGGTAACCTTGTATCCACAATCACAACACAATTACAGCTCCCAAATTGCAGTGGGATCCTTTGCGATTGCTTTGGAGTACAACAAAAAAGAGAACATAGAGTTAGTTGCCCATGTATGAAAAACATGGAGGTGCACCTGAAGATACTACAAACTTACACCCCAGCTTACAAACCCCCTGTTCAGCCCATGTCTTGTGTACTGGCAGCATGCACTGGGAGTTGAGGTCTTTAACTGATTTTCACTATTACGAGTATGAAGCTTTATTGAGAACTTAACCTTTTAGGCTTACAGATGGAAGGCATTTTCCATAAAATTAAGTTTCTCATACTGCCCATGGGAAAGTAAACCTCACTGTCAGCAATTTTGCTTAAACTTCCTTTGGATAACTTGTAGTTTTTACACAACTTATTTATTTAGAAAAAAACACCCTGCTGTATCTGTTGGAAAATACAGAGGCAGAGATGCTTCATGTTTCACCTCTTTTATATATGTAGTATATTCTTTAACAGCTCGTCTGTTGTGGCACTCAAGAGTGTATTTCTGGTATACAGAGGGAGAGAAAAAATATGACACAGTGGGCAAAATGATCCCATAAGATCATCTCCCTGAAACAGAGATAAAAATGGTAACTGACAGTGCTTTAGGAGTTGGAAATCCAGCACTGAGACTGATTTGTGTTGATATCTCTAGCGCACATGCTGTTTATATATATGTACAAATATACAAATATAAATACTATATTTTCCTTTTTAAAACAAACCAACAACCCAAAACCTCAGTGATCTACACATGGAAATGCCAGGATTTGACTCAGATTTCAATGTCCTTGGTAAAGGCCAATGAGATGGACACCACAACCTGCTCTCAGCAGCCCCAGAGCCCAGGGACTAGCAGGATCACTGTTAACACCTCTCAAATCCCTGAGTTTTTTTAAAGGTGCCTCCCTTCCCACTGGCATAGCACCATAAACCCATCTTTGGGACATGACAGGAATCAAAAAGCCACTGTTGAAACTCCAGGTAATGCTCTAGACAGGGGAGGGGGAAGAAGCCCTGAAACTCTTCTGTCAGCAAAATGCTTGCCCTGGGCTCTTCTCATTCTGATGCAAAAACCAACAGACAAGACCACCAGTGCCTTTGGTTTAGCAATACTTGCTGTATTTACTCAGGGCTTCTGGCAGTTCATTCCACATTCCTCACAGCTGTAGGATTTATACAGTGCCCTGTATATCAACCAGACAGTGTACCTGATAAACTTCCCCCGAGGCAGGTGGCCATGGGAATGGCCAGGAATTTGTGCAGGAATTTGCACAGGAATTTGCACAGGAATTTTCTTACTTATAAGGTTAGCAAAGAGTAAAAACTAAAATTGTTCACCAGTCAGTCTTGCTGCTTACCAAAAGTGTCAGCTGATGACTCCCTGCAGAAAACCAGAGCTTTCCAAGAGAATTAAAGAGTGACCATGGGAAGACACCTTCTCACCACCTCCAGCAAGGACCTGCAAACACCTGTGGTGAATCACAGGTCAGAGAACAGACCTTAAAATATCAGGGAGGGCTCCCAGTTGGCAAGGCAGAGAGGGGCAGAGCAGCACAGACACAGCTGTGTTCAGGAGCTGTCTCAGACCCTCTTCCCACTGATCACACACCATGGAAGGCAGAGCACTGTGCTGACATCCCAGATACCTCTTGCCACCCCTGTGGTGCTCAGGAAGGTTTATTCTGCACACATACAGTCTGACCTGTGACTCACATTGGTAAGCTGAGACTTAGGACTTCAGTATGTGGAAGAAGCATGTAAAAGCCTTTTTGTTTATTGTTGCTCAATACAATTATCCTCTATGAAAATCACATTTTTTCCTTCCCTGCAGGACAACTGTGGCCTGTTTGAGCCCTGCCCAGGTTGAAGCTTGCTCTGGGCCCTGGAGTTGTGCAAGGCTGCTGGGTACATCTGCAGCCACCCTTGGCCTGGGTGCTCAGGATGAGCAGACAGTCTTGTCAGTAGCATCTACTCATCCCATTTGCTTTGTAAACACTGACAAAGATACCACAAATGGCAGCAACAGCAAGCACGTTCAGATCTCCTTGACCCAGCCAGAGGCACCTCCATGTTCATTGAAAGTCTGCACTCAGTAAGTCAGATAAGTTGTGTCTTTTCTTGCCTGCTTCATGAGGCCAAGAAGCTAAAGGCAGAATCCACCTTCAAGAGCCACAGACTATTGTGCAGTCCCAAAAGTTTGAATGCACTCACCAATTAAGTCTAGGTCTGCTTGCAGCCTTAACTGTGACTATGCTCCTGTGAGCTTCTGGTGCTGTATTAGTGCTACCTTTAATGAAAATGCTAATGACAGTGAAATGCTTCCTGTGAGCACTAACACTCACATTAGGATGTGGATAGTAGTGTATGAACTCTGGTGAAATTTCAGCATACAGTCAACAGAAATTTTACTGCCAGAAACATGGCCTCAAGTCATGGTAATAATGTTAATATTTAATTGAGGTGAGTTGAACGTGCTCTTTTGTTGCAAAAACATCTAGAGGACATGTCCCTGCGTGCATGATCGTGTTTGACTCTATCTTCCCTCCTTGCCTTTCACGCTTTTTTACCCGCTCCAGCTCTTCCTCCCTCCCCAGCCACAAGAGCTCCCACAGTTGCACCCTGCACACACCTCATACACTCTGTTTGTCACCCCAACACAACTTCCAGTGTTAAAGACCTGTTAGCCACAGTCTCTTCATAATTTCACCCTTACAGGGTCCTGAAATCTTGAGCATAGCTTTCAAACCCTAATAAAGCCCCTCTGTCTCAGCTTTTCTGATCCCATTTGGGGATCAGACTCAGTGAACTGACCTTTTCCTCCCCTGTCTCCTTCCTCCTCCACCTCTTCCTCCTCCTCCTCTTTTCAAGGATTGCTCATTCGTCATTTTCTCCCTTCCCTTCTCTTCTGAGCCCTGCAAATGCCTCCCCTTCACCCAAGTCCATCACCTTCCTCCTTGGGTTTTGATTCCCCATTTTTCTCTTCTTATTCCTGCTGATTTATGCTGATGACCCATATCACCCTCTTTGTCATGCTATGTCCATTTTAACAATTCTGTTCCTCTTCTGCCCTGATCCTTTTCTTTTCCTCATTAAAAAGGACTGTTTATTTGGCATGCACTGTCCAGAGGCTTTCTACTGCTGGGTTATTCCTGCACTAAACTACAAGTGGTCCCATTCAGCACCACCCATTAGCCTCCCCCATTATGTCCACTATTCAGCCTTTTTGCGATTTCCATTCCATCAACCCTCATGACCCCTCTTTTGCTTTTAGCCCTTACCTCTATACCGAGTTAAATTGCAAAATCTCCCTACATTTCAATTCTCTTCGGTTTTCTTCCCTATAATATCCAGCCCAACCAACACCCCTCAGCTGTTTCTCTTCTGCTAGAAAGGTTGAAACACTGTCTCCTGAAAGCCCAGCCATCACTTTCAGCTGTATGTGGATAAAGCAGAGCCTCTAATACTGCCCCCCTCTCAAGGAATACCCAAAGTCTCTTTTCTCTCCTTTTCACAGTGACCATTACTGCTCTGTTTGCAGGCAGAGCAAAATTTTTATTTGGGCAGCCTTTCTTTCAAGGTACAGCTAAGACCTGTTGATGCTTTCTGCATGCATGTCAAGGACATCGGCTATTCTCTCTGCCCTCAAAACTTAAATGCTTCCCTGGAGTCTCACCCTCACATTAGCTCATTAATGGTGACAATCCTTTTTGCTCTTTCATAATTTGGTCCACTGTTGATCTACAATCTTGATCACTGTTTTGTCTTCCAAATATTATTTCAAGAGTCATTTTCATAGCTTTGAATGTGCCACTCATTTTCTGTGCTCCTGTTGATCCTCCTTCCGTCTTCTAACAAATAAAATAGAAGGTCCTTACACACAATACTTGCCTAGGCAGGCAGAGCTGAATAGTATAACCAGGTGTCTTTTGTAGCTTATGAACACCCACTTTATGCTTCTCATCATATGCCCTTCTGTTTTCCTTCATAATTCCTCGCTGGGACTGCCTCCTTGGTCACAGCTGCAGAGGAACTTTGCTCACCTCTCCTAAATTCTTTCTAAAATCTCTCCCTTGCTGCTGAGATAGCCCAACAGCAGCCAGCCTGCTGGCATGCTGCTCTGCTCTGTACCCGGCTGACCCCTCACCATTTCCTTGTGCTCCACCTGCATCCATCCCATCCCCTGCCTCTCAGCAGCAGCTGTGTTGTGCACAAACCCCAGTGGCAGTGGCAGCCCTTCCGCTCCGCCTGTGTGAGCGGCTCCCCGCAGCAGAAACACCCAGGTCAGGAATCCCAGCTCTGTGACACAGCAATCATAAATGACATCTTCAATGTTACTGGGAACTCAGCTTGCTGAAACTCAGCCCACACCCTGACTTGCGGTGGAGCTGAGTTTCTCTGGTAAAAGACAAAAAGGCAGAAGCAGTACCTCAGTTTATTTCTACGGCACAGCTCCAGCCCATCCATTGAGTACTCAAAAGGCCAAAACATGAAAGCAAACTCTGAGCTACATCACTTGGGGTGCTGCTTTTCCAGAGTAAACCTTCCAATGGCTCTCCCATTGGCAAATAAGTTAGAAAGCCTCTCAGTTGTTAGAGGCTGGTTAAGCTGTTCTCCCTTTGGAAATACATGGAAGTTACTGTTGTTGCATTGTTATTGGTTGAGGATTCTCATGCCTTTATAATTTCTTTCCATCTCATGGCAAATAAGCCCATCTGTGCTGTCTCAGTCTCAGCTTTATGACCTACCTAAGCAAAAGATAATATTCAAACTCTAAGCATATTTTGTAAAACACACTTTAAAAATATCAGAAACCTCTTTCTTCTTTTCAAATAAAATCTTACTTGGGATCAGGGCAAATGAAAGTCTGGAAAGGACAAAAATGCCCTCAAGTATCAGGTAGTCAGCTCTGCAGTTACTAAAAAGTTGCTTTTCTCTGTTGAGTTTACTGTGTCACCAAAGCCCTACCAGCCATAGCTATACAATGCCTGTATTGTCTCAGCAAGGCTACTGAGATGTTCCTGATCTTGGCAAGAGCTGGGTCTACCCAGAAGCATTTTATTGAAAAAAAAATTACTACAGCAGAAAGAAATATTATTTTAGGCCTCATATTGGAAAGATAAAGGTCAGAGTCCTTCCCTCTTACTAAGGGAGCAGACAAAAATATCCTGTTCACGGGATCCATTTTACAAACTTGAAAATTGCACCTAAAAATCCCCTTATGAAACAAATTTCAAAGTGACTACAATATAAGGAAGGATTTGTTGGTTTAAGTCATCAGTAATTTGGAAATTTCAACTTCATGACAAAAGAGGCAACTACATGTACCATATACAAGCATGGAGATAGTCTCTGTATACTCTTTATGTTAGATCTGCTTCCTTGCTACAAAGCAAGCCTGATCTTTATGTTCACCTTTGTGTTTATAATTGATTTTTTTTTTTTTAACAGGAGCAGGATCTGCCCATGTTTCTTCACAAAGAGCACATACTTGCCCCTACTAAATTTCTCAGTAAATTCTAGCAATATTCAGATTCAGGAAACTGCACACAAGTGATCAGGGCCATTTGAATGAAAAAGCCAAGACCACCTTTTTCTTTCACCCATAAATGTGGTGCCACCTCTGCTGGAGTTTGTCACCCTAGCAGAGCAGTGGGCCCCATGGTAACCCAACAGGTACTCTCACATCACTCCAGGTAACCCCTGGTTCTCTCTAGCTGTCAGATGCTCCCACAGCCTTCACAGAGGAGGGTGTAGCATTTCATAGAGTGGTAGTAGCAAAATGAGGGGCTCTGCCATGTGGAGGAGGCCAAGACTCCAAAATGTGGGAAGCTGCAAAAGCAGACCCCAGTGCCAGGGATAGCTTTGCTGAAGCCAGCCAGGTGAGGGCCACGCAGGATCAAGGGTTCAGACCAAACTGACATAGAAACAGTATTCCCTGAAGGCTCTACCATCTCCACTGCCTATATTAAATCTTTTTATTACAATGTTTGCAACTTTAAAAAAAATCTGTTGCATTGAAGGCAGCACGTTCTTTTGTTTTCTAAAACTTCAAAGGAAGATTTTGCATCCTCAGCTGCAGCAGGGACACTCAGAAATTATTAGCAACCCTATTTAAATGCCAGTCAACACCAAATATTTCCCTAACAACACTGAGGGCCCGGAGCCTGTGTCTCAGAGGAGGTCGGACCCCAAAAGCACAAGAGGGTGCTGGGGCTACGAGGTGAGGTGGGAACAGCCGCCCTCAGCCCTCGGGATGCACAGCTCTGA
Source organism: Ammospiza nelsoni (assembly GCF_027579445.1). Classification (NCBI taxonomy): domain Eukaryota; kingdom Metazoa; phylum Chordata; class Aves; order Passeriformes; family Passerellidae; genus Ammospiza; species Ammospiza nelsoni. The sequence continues at coordinate 23,593,499 of NC_080636.1, forward strand.
AACGAGCCCCGAGAACAACCTCTCTCAGGACGGGAATATGCAGGGGAGCGGCGGGAGGGAGAAGGACCGTGCAGGAGGAGTGTTGAATGTGCAGGAGGAGTGTTTGTCTCTTGGTTTATCTCGCAGACAGCGGTCTGTAGGCTTCGAGCCTGCCGGACACCGGCAGCGGCCCATTCCTGGCGTTATCTCCAGCTCCTCTCGGAGAGCGCAGCTGCCTCCCGGTTTCCAGCTGTACACCGGGATACCAGGCTCCGCTTAACACCGCGGGCGGCCTCTGCCCCGGCCTGGCAGCTCCGCGGGCGCGCACCCAGCGCTCCCCGCGCACCACGGCAGCCCGGCAGGACCGGGACAGAGTAATTGCAGGCTTGTCCAAATTATCGCTTGCAGTCTCCCAGACACATCAGGGCACCGATACTCAGCGTTAGCCTCGGGCGGCTCATTTCAGCCCCGGCTAATGCTGCTCCCGCCTTCTGCCAGGTCAGCTCAGTTGAGCCGATAAAATTTAGTAGGGATCTTGCGACCTGTAAGGTCCCAGCCCATCTTTATCCATTACAATAGGTTGGCTTTTGCTCGAAGTTTTATTTCAAGTTCCTGAGAAGAAATGAGCTGCGCAGCCTTTCCTCTAAAAAAACTTTAAAATCTGCTGTTTCTTTTAACATGAACCCTAGTATTTCTCATCTACTCACGCATATCACAGCCTGATCTCCTGATGGATACATGTATTCTAAATGGTCTTCAGAAACTTTTCACAGATAAGGTCCCATTCTTATGCTAATGTCTATAACAGATTGGCAGACAGCAGACTCAGAACCCTCTTGTCACCTCCCTGTCACTTGTGCCACGGCTCTGGGGTCTGTACAAATTACAGCATTTTAAGTGTTCAAAAAAAAAAAAAAACCAGCCATGAAACGAAACACTACTTCCGAAATTGACTCCAAAGACATTAGGCAAGTCACGCTGTGCTTTATCTTTGACTTGGAGAAACACATATTTTAAATTAAAACTCTCAGATCTGCAAATCACTTCTCAATCTGTCCTTTTTTAGTACCTGTCTGTGCCTCTCCCCTGTCATCTTTCTTCAGAATCACCAGAAGTCTGTCAATTGGAAAGAGTCACCAAAACTCCATCGAAAACATCTGCAGTTCTCTCCATTTGCCTTTCTCCCGTAAAAATACTTTAAAATGTATTTTCTGAGTGAACTTCTGGTCGCTTACATTGTCAACCCAATCAGAGAGGAGTGAGTACAATCCAATGCACAGCCAAGGGCGGAGGAAGCGCGGAGCAAACCGAGCAGCGGCGGTACCTACCTGGAGCCCACCTCAGCGCCCAGTACCATTCGCAGCGGCGGCCGCGGCGTTTTGGGGTAGCGACCTTAATGCATTGTCCTTCCTACCGCGCTGCTGAGTGAGAGTTGAGCAACTCCTTGCACTGCTTCTTGGAGCAACAGCTCTCCCAGCCTTAACCCCCTCTCTTGGCTCTTTGCTTGCTTGGTTTTTTTTTTTTTTTTTTTTTTTTTTTTTTTTTTTTTTTAACCAGAGTTTTTGAGCACTAAAACTTGCAATTAGTACCAGCTAAGCCAAAACCCCTGCTCGCCCCTGCCCTAAGCCGCACATTCCAGGGCGCTGAGCTGAGCTCTCTGCCGGCACCGCGCAGCTCCGGCACCCCAGACCCGGCTTTCTGCCTGCAAACTCGATAAGGCTGCGGGAGCTCAGCAACACGCACTGAAACTCGGACAGGGGAAAAATTGGTCTCTAATCTCCAGCCTGGGTGGTTTTTATTATCCTCCTCCCCCCCTCCTCTCTTTCTCTCCACATTCACAGTAGCAAGGTTGTCTCCGGACTACTCCCTGCCTTAAACTCACCAAACCAGATTTTTACTCCCAACACCTTCCCGTAAATCTGAACTGAAATTTTACCCTGCTTGCTGAGTTGTGGCTGGCTGAGGGCCAGCCAGCATTCCTGTTGTTTTAAGAGGGCAGATTAAAAAAAAAACCAAACCAAACAAACAAAAACCCCAAAAAACACCAACAGCAAACCCCTCCCCCAACAAACAAAAAAACCCCCAACCCAAACCCCAAAACCAAAACAACAACAAAATACAAACAAAAACAAACAAACTCGCCCCCCCCCCCAAAAAAAAAATCAAACCCTCCAAAACCAGAGAAGAAAACCTTGAGAGATGCAAGGGCTTGAAGCAAACTTTTAGAGGAGCTTTACTAAAAATACTGTGGGATGAAGTGATTCGCGTTTATCTCTAAAGGGCTAAAACAGTGAGTTGGGTTTTTCTTTGACAGTGTCAGTCGTGAAAAAATACCCTTCTCAGCCATCTGCCTCCTTCAGGTGGATGGATATTTGAAAATAAAATAAACCTGTGGTACTCACCTGAAGGACGGCAGCAGGCATCAGCACAGCAGGGAGAGGAGCCTGCACCTTTGCCTGATCGAGTTACCCCAGGGCAGCCGTACCGCTGGTTTGAGAAGTGCCACATTTTACACTTTTCTGACCTAAAGTTACATGTGGTTTCTAGAAAAGGAACAAAAGAGAAACCAGTTTACATAGACAGAAAAACAGCAACCAAGCCTTCTTTTAAACTCCGTGTGATCCCTCTCACCGTTGTCTGGAACGCTTAAAGAAACAATGAAGCAAGACTGTAAACTTTCTTACCCCCTTTTACCTTACTTGTCTGCGCCTGGCTAAGGGCTTTGATGTATTGAAACAAAGCACAAGACCTGTTTATAGTAAACGAAACCAACCAACAGAGAGATCTAATTCAGACTTGTGACTAAACAAACTGGAACAGGAAGCACACACCAGCAGATTTTTTTTTTTAACGTAGTAATTCCTGCTAGCATTGTCATGAAATAGAAAAAAAAAAAAGGTTTTTCTTCTCCCTTCAATTACTTTTGTTCAAATGCAGGAGTTTTTGGTGGTGTTTTTTTGTTGTTGTTGTTGTTGGCTTTTTTTTTTTTTTTTTTTTTTCTGGAGTGAAAAAGCCCAACCAATCAACCAACCAACCAAAATCCCAAAACAAACAAGCAATGTTCCATCTGTATATGTAAATATTTAACAGAGCAATATTTACCACTGGTGGTGACCTGGAAATATTCTTCATCCATTTGTTTCCACATGTAGGTCATTTGTGCAACTGATTAATATCATGACCCTCATCCCAATTAACATCTGTAACTGATGAGTAGACAGAAGATCTTCATCTAGGCTAGTTCAAGTCCCCAACAGTAGATTAGAAGTCCTGCAAGTTAAATTTTTAAAGAATAAATAATATTGGAGCTCAAAAATAGTGAAAGAAATTGATTTCCATAATTCTTTGTAATTAAAAAAATAATTATTTTTATTCTTAATTAATTCTTAGCAATTCTTATTTAAGAATTCTTCTTAATTCTTCTAAATTCTAATCTTTTAAAAAGATTTATTCAGAGCTGGGTACCCACTATGCTGTCTTTTTTCTGGAATATTACCTGTACTTTTTGAAAGCAGTTTGTGCTTCTAAACAATTGTAAATCTAATTGTATTCTTTTTCAAGCATAGAAAAATCTCACAGGTTTTACCTAAGCAAATCCCTAAGACAGTTTTGCTGCAGGTAGAAACCAATCAAACTACTATTGGTATAGTATGTAAAGCTCACAGTCAAATGTTGCAAAGTTCAAGTTCACAGTGTGTCCTCTCCAAACTATTGCAATTTAAAAGTTGATAAAAGCATGTGAGTCCAGTTTTAGTAAATGCATCAAGAATAAACAAAAAAAATTCTTTTAGAACTTACCTGCAGTAATGAGCAAATAATCACAGGGAAAATTTTCATTAAATACTTGAATTAAAATGGGAGTTCAGCATTAGCAGCAAATATTATGCAGTTAAATTCTTCAAGAAAAAATAGTCCAGAATAGTAAATAATGAGGGCTTTAGTGGTACAAAAACCTCTCAAGTATTCTGTAGGACTCTTTAAAATCATGACCCATTCACCCAAAGGGAGGTTTTCCCTTAGAATCCTCATCTGATAAGTTTGCCAACAAAGTTCTCAGGCAATCCATCTCAAGCAGAGAGAACCTATGCTCCATTTGCTCCATTTAGAGGAGCAAATTGGCTTTACTGGCAGAAGTAGTTCCTTGCCAACATGTACAGATTACCTCTAAATGAGCATCTCTGTAATACAATGGCTAGTACAGAAAATACAAAGACATGTGAGTGCAGTGCCCTGCATGTCCAGAACACAGGTACACTACCAAAAGCCATGGTTGCACCACTGTGCTCAAGTCAACTATTTTAAGGTGTGCTGCTAAAGTGTAGCTCTGCCTGTTCTACTGACTGCACATGTGCTTGTGGGCCTTACCTCTGAAAGCCAGTTCATGCCTTTCTGGTGCAGGATGCAAATAGGTTTCCTTGGAAGAACCAAGGATAGGAAAGAGTTTGACTTTCTTCTTAGTTCAGTTCAGCTGCAGGTGAAGTGTGTGACTGCACTTGAGGCGTCTAGTTAGAGCTAATCCCTGCCAGCAGCTCATCCAGCAGTTAAAATACTCCTTATTGCTCACCATCTGGGTGAGGAGACACATTCCATGGACCCAGGTGAGATTGCAGGGTACCACATCTCTCTGCATACTCCTGCAGGTGAAGGGATGATTGAGAAACATCTGCTCACAAGTTTTTAACAGACTTCCAGACTTTGGTGAGGAAAGCAATTTTTACATTTCTCATCTGCCAACAAAACAATGGTGCAAAACCTCTACTATTTATTGCTTGTGCTTTACTCTGGTTCACAGATTCCAGATCAAATAACAGGTAATGGTGCCAGGTTGTTCCCTAAGTGCACTTTCTCAGCACAAAGGAGAGGAGCAATTCAGGAAAGTCTCTTCTTGACCACCAAATGCTGAATGTATCATAAGCTGAGATAGGACAAAAGCAACCTCAACAATCAGTTGTAGGAATTGTTGCCATTGAGGTTTCAGGTAACCTAAAATTAAACTTTAGATCTAAGCGATAAAATTACAATCTGAGACATTTTTGACTATTTTGAAAAGGATTATTTTTCTCCCTTTTGTCCCAGTTGTCCAGCTGACAAAGTGTTCTGAGGGGTTGTGAGCTCCTTACATATGAAGGAAGGGGTGACCCACATGTAATTTGCTGCAGCACCCTCCAGTCTGTGTGTTAAAATGAAAGAGCAGTCACAACCCTCCAACCTGGAGAAGAAATTTCCTGTTTCTCTGCCAAGCCATGGCAGGGTTTCTGACCAAAAGAAAGAATTTAATGAGACCATAGCAAAGCAAATTAAGCTAAGTGCAGCATGATTAGGCTGTGAACACTAATCTTTAAAGGCAATAGTATTTGATTAAGAAAGGTGTCCTCCAAAACTGGTCTTAAAATTGCAATAAAAAATGTCAGGAGGTTTGGAGTGTTTTTTTGGAGGGCCGTGTCTCCTGAACTGTAATTTTTCCTTCTGAATATGGCTTACTGTATTATCAGTTATGTGAAATACCTAATATAGAGTTTGTCACTCCTGCCCAATAGCTGACTTCACTGCAGCAAGCAAACTGCATGTTGAAAGTTTGGTGACTGCATTTCATTAAGGAGATTATGGCAAAATGTTTTTTTCACCCTCTCTTTAATAGGGAAACTATGAATAAGTGAAAGTATATTATTCAAGAATTAATTTCTAATTATCAGAAAAGTAATTGGAGAAGTAGAACACCTGCTACTTTTGTCAAAAATTAAAAAGCTTCTACCTTCAACTCTAAATTTTGTTTAAGTTTTCTAACATAGAATGTTTCCTACTACAGGTTAAACATTTGAATATAATTCAGTAATCAAAGAGTCTGTAAATAAGTCTGCAATCATACAGCATTTGATTTTTTTCCCAGTTGAAGTTTGCAGAGTAAGCATTTCTGATAGTGGTCTGTGAAATCGTGTCCCTTCCTCGGATCTCAATATGCTTAGTCTGTAACACAGCATCTTCTTCCTCAGAAAGATCTTGTTTGTGATACTTCCATGAAGTTTATTTGTGACAGAGGTCACTGTGGCCCCCGTCATCTCTTCCCAGCCTGTAACTCTTGCTTTCCTGCTTGGTTTGACCACCCTGCCCCTCTCAAAATCTGCTTCATCTACACACATTTCAGATTCAGGCTTTCATTTAAACTCATCATTTCTCAGCCCTTTTATTCATATCTCCATCTCAGCACTTTGCCTCTGTCTTTCCACAGCTCCAGCAGCACCAGCCCAAGTCATGGTAATATTTGCTTTTCTACAAGTAACTTCATGTGCTCTTCCATGCTGTCTTCACACCAAATACAATCCCCCAAAAAAGAAGGGGGTAAAGCCACTGCTGTCCTTTCTTTGAGTCCCTCCTAAAGGCTATCTGTTGTGACAGCAGTGAGACTCCCAGTGTTGTGTTTTGGGATGGGGCTGACAAGGCTGGATGTGTGTCCTCACCGGGCCCTGGCAGAAGCTCTGTTGCCTGCCTGGCTGTGATGAAGGTGCTGTCTTCTCTTTGCCCTTCATCTCACTGCAATAACTCTCCTCCACCTCCAGGCCCCGGGTCTCTGTGCAGCCATTTACACCTGTGGGAGCCAGGCACAAAGCAGTGGGTTGGAATCTGCTCTGTGCAGGAGCCCCCAGCAGCAGAGGAGCAGCTGCTGCCCTTGGCCCAAGGCCTGTGAGGTGCCAGGGGCTCTGTCCCCATCAGCCCAGGCTGGGGGTGTCACAGCCCCAGCTGCTTCTCTTTGATGTCAGCCCTTCACCTGGGGCAGCTGGCAGGTTGGCATATATGCCACGTGCTCCTGCTGCAAATTGTTTGGCTAGCAAATAGCCTTTGGGGGGTTCTGGCCAGAGGCATACATTGGGGTGTTTCTGCTCAGGGGTGTCTGCATGATGCACCTTGGCTGTATGCAAACATGCCCTTACATAACCCTCCAACCAAACCCACAACTCAGAGAGTAATGCAACAAGCTGTTGCTCTTCTTCCCTCTTGGTTTTATTAAAGCTTTGGAGGGAAGAGAGCTCCACACTTTTACAGAGCCACAACCACCTCCAGTGCAGAAATAATAATAGTCATGTCATTTCCATTGTTATTATGCTGAGCTCTCTCACACATACAAAGTGGTTTTCCAGTCCCCATAATAAAATGAGGACCTGAAAAAGCAAGGGCAAACCACTCTGAACGTAGTATTACCCTTCTCTCACAGTTTTGCAGCTCATAAGAGTAGATAGTTTGCACAGGTTATCTTCTTCTTTGCATATTGTTGAGAATTCACAGCTGAAAACTTGGGTGCTCTCCTCACAGCAAACACACTTTAGCTCAAAACTGGAAGCCATTGCTGGTGAAATCAGAAGCTGGGTAAAATCACAAGGCTCTGTGGTCAGATTTAACCCCGGCTGGGAGTCACACTGTTCTGGTCCAATATTTACTCTGCAGTCACTTCTTTTGGAAGGGAAGTGAAACAGGCAAAGTGCAGCAGAAGCAGTTCAGCAGGAAATTATCGTTATGTACTGAAGCAAGACCTAAGAACAGAACAAAAGTCAAGCCAAGTATTCAGCTGTTTATTAATCCTTGTAAAAAGGGGGAGGAGAGGAAAGACATGGCCTAAATTTACTTCTCTGTCTCTCAGCACACATAAGCAGCAAGGTCTGAGAGGCCACCATGACAACAGCAGATACCACTGTGGCGCATGTAGACATCTATGTGCTCGTCTGGGTGTGAGCTTGAGCAGAGATCAGGGGAACAACCAGGAAGGTTTGTGACTGTGGGAGGGAGTGTTCACACACATCCCGTAATAGTCATGGGTGGTTACCAGAAAAAAAGGACTCAGATGACTCAGGGACTTGAAAATAATGGTGAGAGCTGAACACCTTCCACACTCCAACGGACAGAAGTGCTCCAGCAGGACGCAGGAGTCCCACAGGCTGTGGGACTATAATGCACAAAAGGAAGCCATCAAACAGGAAGGTCGCTCAGATACACAAGCCTTATGTTTATGTTAATAAACACTGATATTCTTTTTGACTTAAATAGCCAGGTAATTTTTTTTTTAATTAGGAATTTGCAACAAAGCCAGGAATTTTCTGGATGCAGGAGAAATCAGATAATCATGAAATAATTTCAGCAGCCACAATATTTTTTCTTTTCTCTCTTTTTTTTAAGAGAAAGACAAATCATGCAAAAACCCCACATCATGTTGAAAAACTAATTGAACTGTAAGCCATTATAAGAGTTTTGTACTGAGTAGTCTCAATAGATGTAGTCTCAAAATTGGATAAAGGAAATCTAAAACCATTCTGCTTGCCTGTCTAGTCCACTTGAAACCTAGAGAGAGTAGCCAGCTCAGGCAGGAACACTCTGAGCAGCGCTGAAGTCCAGTTTTGAAAATTTCTATGAAAATAATTTCATAACTGATCATCCTATAACAGCAGCACAATGTGACTTGCTGCAATATTTGGAGAAGATGCCTACACTTACCAGCCCCTTCAGATTCATAGCAGCAAGATGAACAGTACAACATGGTTTTGAGGTGTTATACAGGAAGCATATTTACCAGCTTAATTTCCTTACTAGCAGTGTCTTGCAGTTGGGTAACAATGAACTTTTGTATGTTTCTGTTTCTTCCTTTTTTTCAATATTTCACAGCATCTTTTCAGCTTAACTTGAGAGTTCAAACAAGTCGATTCTAGAGAGCAAGTAAATCCTCCCCAGCTGAAAATTAATTACAAATGTAGTGTAAAGATAAAATTCATCCAGCCTATGTGAAAAATGCAGACTGTATATGCTTGAATGAAAGACATTGCACATTAAAATTCATGCTTTATTTTAGTCTTAGTTGCAACATTCTAAGTAATTCAGCGTTCTTTAAAAAATTAATCTAGAAGCAAATGTTTAGCACTGCATATATCAATTCATGAATAAGAACAAGATCAAAATAAAACTATGAGTTCTGATTATACATAACATGGCAAGCAGAAGAATTTGGAACACAGTCACAAAGAGGGGCACAGATATAGTTCATTTCACTTTTAAATAAGTATTACTTTTAAAGTTATATTTTTATTTTTTGAGTATAACTCACAACAAAAAAGGCAATTCTTGCTGTTTCATCTTTTTAGTCCAGGTGTACTCTACCTCAAGGAATATCTCTTGACACAGTCTATTCAGATGAAAAGTTCTGTGGGGAAAAACATGGGACATGATCCACATTTGTCAGCATTTGGCATAACAGGATCCTGATCCATGACCAAGTCCATCCAAATCTACAGTAAGATATGGTCACTACATTAGTGACCATAATAAACATTAGCTCTTCTGTAGGTTTTCCCTTTAGGGACTCTGATGAGATATCTGGCACGTTAATTAATGGGATTCACCAGAAGAAAAACTAATGGCTTACTCTGGTCTTAGTAAGTGAAGGTCAAATAAATCTGTGCACCCTCCAATAGTCTCTTAACAACAGCAGTAAGAAGCACAAGTTGCCACAGAGCTGATGACTTAGACTGACGAGCTGGAAGCCAGCCACCCTCTGTGCCATGTAATGGGGCTCTGCCATCCCTGTCAGACTGCTCCTACAAAATTAGAGAGATTATATGAATTTTATAGGCCTTAATTGTGGGGTGTTTCTTTTAATTCTATTAGCTTAGTAATTAGTGGTTTGCTAATAATAACCTTGACACAGCCAAAATATCTGCTGGTATTGTTTTAAGCAGGAGCGATGGAGAGGAATGGCACAGAGTCAGGAGCACTTTCCCTCTAGCCAGGGCTGATATAACAAGGTTTTAGCAGCACTTCCTACTACAATGGACAAAGTCCTTCCCTTCCCTTCCCTTCCCTTCCCTTCCCTTCCCTTCCCTTCCCTTCCCTTCCCTTCCCTTCCCTTCCCTTCCCTTCCCTTCCCTTCCCTTCCCTTCCCTTCCCTTCCCTCTCCACTGCAGCTTTTCCTAAAATTCACCAGTTTAAACTGCAGGTAGAAAAAAAAAATCATAGATTCTACCCAGTGTGCAGGAGCAAGTGGAGAAATCTAGAAGCATGCTTTGAGCATCTGAGAAACATTTCAGACAGAAGCTACACAAAATCCTAGAGTGCTCTGACCCTATTCTCTCCAATCTTCTATCACTTTGTTAGTACAAGCTGAAGCTGAGCTGACAAAGAAATCATATGTGCACTCTCAAAATGTTGTTCTGGTCAGAGCCATCTCACTCAGCATAAACAGCCCCTGAGCCACCAGGGAGGTGCTACTGAGGGCAGCAGGGGAGGAAACGCTCAGTTATCAAGGAATGGTCACCACCTGGGAACAAACCTGTTCATGCCCACAAGCTACTGCACCGGCACCAGTTTCAGGCCATCACACTTTCATTCACATTAGCATCATGAAAAGGTTCACCAGGTGAAGTAATTTTCCCCTTTCAAGGTGAGTATCTTTACTGAAAATTGAAATTTTCATTGACTTGTGTAGTGTTGTTCCTAGTTTTCTTGTGGAAGATAGAAGAGCAATGATGAAAATGGCTCTGCAAAAATCTAAATCTCTGAGATATGGTGTCTCCTTTCTTCTCTAATATAAACCTGTTTCAACTGAAACAGGTAAGAAAATAGTAATTTTACTATATATCATTGGAATGAATTCTAAAAAAGTTCATTGGGCTGAAGTCTCTAAACTAACAAGACAGCAGGACACCCCCTGCAACTGGGGCTCCATTTCCAGATCCATACATTACAGCTGTCACAAAAAGCATAATTTGGAACAGAGAGCCTGCCATTAGCAGCTAGCATCATAGTACAATTGTGGTAATAATTGGAAGAAAATAAACAAATATTTATAAAAATATTTCATGGCAGGAGAGTTTTGCATACCTATCAATGAGCTCTCCTTGCAGATGGAAGGATGTTTTTTCCTGGCTGTTAACTGCAGCCCTGCAAAGAGCTGACTGCTAGAAAAACAAGCTGGGGGACTTTTGGCTTTGTCTTGTCACAGAGTCACAGTGCTGGAAGAGACTTTGAGAGGTCATTCTGTGCATCCCCCTTCCTTAAAGGATGAACAGTTATTCCCAGAGTTTCTGACCTACTTTGCCATTAACCATCACTGTTAATTATGAACCTGGAGACAATGTTGTGCCCACGGTGCTTGCAGTGGGGACTGTACTTGCAGTGCGGATGCATGAGATAGCAAACAAAAAAGATCCAGCTTTCTGCTCCTTACCTGTGATGGCTTAGAGGATCAAAGAAATCCAGAGGAGAAGGGAAACAAACAATAATTTACACTACTAAACTATCAGGATTCTGAACACAAAGGTGCTTTTTGTTGTTTGGGTTTCTTTTAATTAGGATCATACTTTGTAATAGTGATCATGAGAGCTATGCATGACACTTCCTAGCAAAATGACTCAAATTCCTGCACGAATTTTTGCAGTATGCAGTGCTTTCAAGCATAATGGGCTTAGATCCACAAATTTGCAGCTTGTAAACTATTGAGACTATAGCAGAGAGATTCAGAACACCAGAAAGAAAACTCATTTGCTATCATTTCAGCTGCTGCTTAAGCAAAATTCTATAACCACTGTGTGTGTGATGGATTCAAGCAGAAGACTTGGCCATGCCCATCAGTGCAAGGTAGGAGCAAATCAAGAGGTGTTTTGAACCGTCCAAGGAGTTGACTATGTAAGGGAAAAAATAATGAACAAATGTGCTAGACAGGATGGCAAATGGCAAAAGAAAGATCCTTTGCAGAGGCAGAAGGCCTAGAGGGTAAGGAGAGGAAAGGAAGGAAGGTCAAGTGACTTATTCAGCTTCTTCTGCTGCTTTGGATAAGAAAAATATTTTCTTCACACCAAGTCAGCAAAAGCATTTCCTGACATCTTGATCTCTTTGCTGCTGTTTCTTTTTTCAGTGAAAGCCGCTTTCTAAAAGGCATTGAAAAATGTGGGTGCTGGTCAAAGGAATGTATTCAACTGTCTCCAGGCTTAATGCTGGCCCTGTTGCCAGAACACCCAGGCACTTTCCATCACACTCCTGTGCCAAGGGTGAGCTTCACTTAGGCAAAGCACACTGTGCAGAGCAGGTGGAGGGTTCAGGGAATGGAGCAGCATGAGCCAGCAGCCAAGCAGAACCTGGAAGGGCTGGCATCAGGAACTCTGATGTGTACAAAGCCAGGTGTGGGTGCCTGATTTAAACCAATCCCTTAGACAACTTTTCTTCAAGCATTCAAGCCTGTAGAGTGCTTTTGGGTTTTCCTCCTTTCCTGCAGGCGAGTCTGTAGCTGGGTACAGTTCAGGGTTGTGCTCTCGCTGCTGTTCAGCTGCTGTGAACCCACTGAGTTTTAAACTCATTAGTGCTGTGTGGAACAGCAGTGAAAATATTTCTCTGAGTAAATCAAGCGGCAAAGGGAACCTGAGGCAGGATTTGCCTCTGGTTTTTCTGAAATGTAAAAGGTAAATGGGGACTTCCCTCTGCACTCAGGTAGAGCTGGTTTTACTTTCACGGGATGAGTTGTTAATAATTTCAAATCTTTCCTATTTACATCTTTTCATATTCTTTTAGTGAGAACAGGTGAAGTTCTGCAGAGCAACTGCCTAAACTGCAAAAATCTGTTTGCATGATTTGCAGAACTCTAGGAAAACAAGCTTGAGAATAAACTGTAAATATTTTGTATAAATGTAAACTGCTCCACTCACCAGCAGGATTCGGACCCAGGATTCCCCCTGCTCCCAAGCCTGGACGAGGACAGCAGGAGGGAAGGGGCGGTGGGTCCGGTTGGGAGCGGCGGGGCCGGGGAGCCGTGCGGCCGCAGGAGCGGAGCGCAGGATGCCGGGCCGGGACCGCTGCCCCAGGGCCACTGTGCCGCCCTCCTCAGCGGGGACTCTGGCAATGGCCAGTGCCAGGGCACCTTCCAGAACCTGCGGTGGAGCCACGGTCCCGGCACGCCCGGGACAGAGCAGCATTTCTTGCCCGGATCGCTCAGTGGTGAGCGTCCTCCGCGCCTCCCCCTCACAACGATTGCTGCAATTCTGTCCTGTTGGGACACTCCAAATAGACAAATTATTGCGAGCACACCAAGTGCCCTGGATGACCCGAGTGAACTCATCGCAGCAGACTTGTGTTTTGTTTTGCAGGGTGCGGAGCAGTCCCTCCAAGGCTGGACAGCAAGCGGCAGCTGCGGCAGCTCTCCCCCTGCCACCGAAGCGCTAACACACATCCAGCCAGACAAACGGACCGGGCTGATCCTGAACTTGGAGTGACCCTCGGTCAACGCACCTTCGCACTTTGTGTTACAAGGAAATGCCAGGCAGCAGCACCCCCTGACCTGCTGGTTTAGGGAGATGGCCCTCAATGAAAAACTCTAATGAAAAAACAGCTTCCACCAAGTCTCTCCATTATGTGCTAGTTGTTTTTATGCTCTCAAACTAGTTTTCCCTCTTATTTTTTCTTTTTTTCTGTTACCTTTTTTTTCTTTTTCTTTTTTCTTTCTCCCCTGTTGCTAATGAGCACTTGAGAATTTGATTTAGCTCCTTGGAATGACTGCCACTTACTGCTAGAATGTTAATCTGTCTAAACCCATTCAGCTCCTCTTACTTGGAAGTCAATCACCTGGAGCCTGCATTTTAAAGAGATGCTGGCTAAGGCCGTGCAACAGCAGAGATGTTTTGGGACAATTCCCACAGTTGGGAGTAATGTCGGGAAGCTCATGGCTACCTGACGGCAGACAAACAGTGTTGAATCCCCGGAATAAGCAGAACTGGAGCAAAGCCTGGCAGAGACCAGAAGGGCAAGTGGAGAGGAGACAGGAGGCTGCTGACCTGCAGCTGCCACACGGGATGCTGTACTGGCCTGTTTTGGGGGACAGCCTTTAGTTAATGGTGAGAATATACCCAAGGAGGGCGTAGGCAAACCAGCTCAGAGGAGATACGCCAAGACACAGCTGGAGATAAAGCTTTAAAGTGTCAGAGGAGGAGTTTGGCTTTCCAGAAGTATTTAGAGAAATAATTTAATTTGTCTTGTACTGGCCATTTTAAAACCCCTGTTTGGAGGGGGAGAAAATGTGCAGAATTCCATATTAAATGTAGGAGACATGGACGTCACTTGGGATAGTTGATAATGTAGTGGAGCTGTGTATCTGTGAATCATCCCACTGTGCTATTCTGGAGATGTTTCTGTTTTAGCTTACTTAGCATGCTTAGAAACCTCCCATGGTCTGTCAGACCATGCTGCCCAGGCCAGAGGGGCAGCCACCACTGGCCACGAGCTGGAGAGCCAGGATCTGGGAGTGGAGGGGACCGTGAAGTCCCTGAATGCCAGAATTGCTCCTGGGTATTGCTTTGCATTTTTGACATGGGAAGAAGCGTGTTTTACCTGTGGTACACCCCACCTCTGTGACTGTCCCTTCACTCCCTCTGCAGTTCTCTGATGTCAAACTTTGCAGAGAGAAGATGTAAAAATTTAACAGCAAGAAAAGTTGCTTTGCTGCTGCTGCAGAGGAGCAGACTGCTCCTATGATCCCATGTGAAAAAGCACATTATTTGAATGAGCAAATGTTCAGAGGCATTATTTGCTCTTTCCATAGAATTTTTCTTTCTAAATAAGAAATACATCTTCAGGGTGCCTCTCCAGAAACCTTATAAATAAGAAATGCAGAAGGAAGGTCACAGTATGTATTCTGTCAGCATATGCAATCTTTTATGAAGAGACAGTTGGAGATGAAACTGGGATTCCTTTAGGTACTTGTACATTTATCTGCTGTCCTAGTTCTGAAACAAAAGTACATAAAAAATTAAAAGTCAAATGTACCATTATTATTGATTTATAAGCAAAATGGAAGATTGTGTCCATAAGGTTTAGGAGACTTAGGTTACATGCTACCTAATGCTACACGACCAGCCTGATACACTTGCTACAGACTATGATCAGAAGAATATTTTAGCAGTTGAACTTAAATCTGCAGTATGCAGGCACAGTAATGCCCTAATACCTCAGTGTGAGTTTTCTGTGCTGTCTAGGTGGCCTGGAAAGGCCCAGGGATGGCCTTGAAGAGCCCGGAGCTTCAAAGGACGAGGAGAGACTTCTGATCTTGTCTCGGTCTCGGTGTTTATTAATTGTTTATCTAAAAGATTTTCTTTCAGCCCGACAGAGGTCTGCACAGCAAGTCAGCCATGGGCACACTCCCGAAGCCCCCGGGCGGTCACTTATCTTTATACCCAAAGTTACGTGTACAATATTTATCATTTCTCCCCAATACCTTCTACCCTTATTAACCGGTGCACTTTTAGTAATAACCAATCCCAAAGTGCCACCATCACCACAGAAGATGGAGGCCAAGAAGAAGAAGAAGAAGAACAGGACACGCCCCAATTCCTCCATCTTACTTCTTTAGACCCCCCTGTACCAAAATCCTAAACCCTGTGTTTTACACTCTAATTAACTTATCCCTTCACCATACACCCAGTGAAACCTTCCCAGTCCTCATACAGGTGTCGTCTCCTGTGTCAGATCAAAGTCCAGCCACCAGACACTTCTGGCAACATTCCAGGACTCCCGAGCCCCCCAAGGGTGTTCTCGGCCACTCTGCACCTCCATCCTGAGGTGCTGAGATCCCACACCTCAGTTTTGATGTAAACTTTCTTTAAATTACTTATTCATTAGCAAAAGTGATTTGAGGGATCAAGTACAGCAGTATCAATGTGGTTTCAAGCTCTCCTCAAAAGCAGTTTTTTTGTCTATAATGGAAGAGGTACTTTTGTGAATTTGCCTCTAATTTTCCATAGACTTCAATAGGAAAAACAGTGGGAAGAGCAATATATTCTGTTTCTGAAAATTTCAAAAGAAAATGATGGACTCAATCTGCTGCAGTTACCAGCACTGCACCCACTGCAGAGTCCCTCAGGGGAAAGCTTGGTACCCAGTAGCACAAGCAACCTGCTCAGCCTGAGACCCTCAAAGGAAAACATCCAAAAGTGGCCATTATTCAAATAACAAGATGTTTTCAGGAATGAGCCTTTGTTGGAAAAAAGAAAGAGCATTAAGTGCAGCCAGGTTTCAAAGCTAATGTGGATGGCTGGCTTTGTATTGTGAAGCCAGAAAAATTTGCCCCTGTAGATGTTGAGACCCTGTGGCAACATGAGTCTTTGTGTGTGAAGAAATTAATGTCTTCTCCATTTATTAACATCAATTCTTGGTAAAGAAATTAAGAGATGCACAGATTGTAGGTACCTGAGGAAGATTTCTAAACTCCTGTCAACTGGGGAAGCCACTTCTTAAAAATGAATAAATCTCCAGCTTATTGGAGATTTGGCTGTAAACTTCCAGATCACAGGTTTTAAGCTTTTTTTTTAAAAAAGTTGTGATGATTTCTATTTTATTTTTATTACATGAGGTCTAAAGGAAGACTGTTTTTTGACACACTAGATTATTCAGAGCTTTTGGCAGTGATGGGAAGAAGATAAAACACAGCTTCTTAATGTCTGGATGAAATAACCAGACCTGCCAAAAAATTCCTTTGGGAGGTGGAGGAAGAGCAAGCTTCAGGCTTTTCTTCATCGACCATTGTGGCTGAGGGATAGATGAACACCTGTACCAGTGATGGCTGTGGGACCTCTGCTTTGCACCCTTCTGCACAAGGGAGTCACCCTGGGCTCAGAAGCATCAAGGGGACACAAGTCTCCCAAGCCTGGCCAAAACTTGGTCATGCTGCCAATGCAGCCCCTGCAGAAGGATTAAAAAGCCTTTTGTATTTTAATTGACTCTGCAAGGATATCTGAGGTACCTAATTTTAAAGATCTTTAAAAAGTATGTCAGCCACGAGTTTGATCTTTCAATAATTTTCATGAGTCCCATTCCACAAAAAGTAGAGGTTTGTTATTATAAATGGTTGTCAATGACTGGGGTTAAGCTGTAAGCTGATCTGGAATTTTTTTAATAAAGTGGCTATTATTTGCAGAAAACTGCTGAGTAAAGTTGTTGTAATGCCACCCTATATTTAAAAAACACTGTCACAGTGTTTTAAATAGTTAGGCATACATTTAGCTGTGGGGCCTGGCTGAAGACATGCACCAGCTGAACTCCAGCACACAGCACTGGTACCAGTTATACTCCACTTGTATGTGTGGCTGCTACAAGAACTGAAATTCCATCACGGTCAAACATGACTGCCTACATTTTGCAGGTACATTGTCCAACCCCAAGTAGTTTCAAATGTCCCAAAGAACATCAAGATTCAGCAGTATAGTCTGAGGCTAAGAATCTCAAATATTTGCGTGGGGAAATTGTCTTCCTGAGTTTCAGTAGGCTGAAAATGTCCAGATATAAACTTCTACCAGCTGAACTAGACATCTCCAGTGCAAACTCCTCAGCTGGGCTGGTTATCTTCTGCTCATGGAAATCTCATGTTTGGGAGCTGACCTCAGTTGTTTTAACTAAAGAAAAAGTAATTCTGGACAAAACCTAAGATTTTCTTCTGTGTGTCCTGGCCTGGGGTTTCAAAACCATGGGCCAAGTCCCAGCCATTACCAACCGCAAGAAAACTCATAAAACAGCTGCTGTGCGAAAATTCCTATGTTCTTTCTCACACTGCTCACCAAACCATTACTAGGAAACTCAAATCACACTTCTCTCAAGATATAAAATTTCTGACAGAACTAGTAAGTTCCAAAGAGCTGAGCCACTTTCTTCCCGTCTCTACCGGAGCAAGCAGAGCTCCTACCCCTTCAGCCTAATTGGGCAACTCAGCTTTTACCATGCTCTGGTCTCTTGCCAGCCACAGGAGCCCAGCACCTTATCTCCAGGCAGGTTAGACCCTTTGGGTCACAGCCAAGCTCCCAGGCTCTCCAAGCAACCATTGGCTGCACCCAGGACAGCATATCAGTTCATCTGCTCCTGGCTCTAACAAAATCTTCAAGCCCTTCCCAGAAGGGAAAGGGTTTAAAAAAAAGCCCAAAACAATATAAAAAAACCCAAACAAAAAACCAAACACACAAAACCCCAAACCAAAACTGCTTCCAGGAGACAACAAATGGGAAAAAAAGGGAAAGGGTGTAAAGGTTACAAGCTCAGAAATTGGTCTGTAGAGGACTGGAGGGAGACAGCAAGCAGAGCATCCTTGAGAGCACCCACCACTCCCTGAAGCTGTCCAGACAAGACACCTCTGGGTTGCTCTGCACAGGGACTCAAGAGGACTAGGTGTGGATACAGGCCACCACCAAGGTGCCTACACAGCTTTGTCCTCCTGCTGGTATGTCAGATCAATCTGACCAGGGCCAGGAGGAGGCTGATGAGGAGCTCCTGAGACCATAATGCTATCTCCCTCTGCCCCCTTACAAAGAAGGTCTTGTGTTATCAAGGATGTAAATATCCCTTCAAACCCTCTGGTAGGCCACACAGCAGCCTTTTAGCCCCAGGGTTATTCCAGGTGAGTCCCCATGGTGTCATCCCATGAAGTCCATCATGTGACTGTATGAAATGATAGGACAGACCTCCTGTTTTCCTGCTCTGAGCTGAACAAAGCTGTCTGGGAAGAACTGGAAGAGGTAGATGTAGAGCTAAAAGCTCTCTTTTTCTGTCCATGACCCCATCTCATCTTGAGAGTGGGTATTAGCACTGATGTGTTACCTCGATGGCAACACAGAGCTGCTCAGAAGCATGAGGAGCTGCCTTTGCATATGAGCTCTTATAAGGAATATGAACTCTGACAATGCATTGCTGAGGCCACCCTTCCAATTTAAACCCTTTCTATTCAACAGAAAACTGTTCAAAATCCCCATCTGCATGGCTATTTAAGGCAAGTGTATCAAGCTGGACTTAATAGTGCTGTGCAGAAACAATATAACTCACAGGCTTCAGGTTACAGGGGAATAACCTCATCTTCCTCGTAATGAGTTGTATCATATAATGGTGACATGGCAGTCGAAACCAAGAGGGCTGAGCTCCTTTGCCATAACTGGGGTTGTGCTGGAAATGCAAATTGTGCTTATAGGGTTTGGCTTCTCTGCAAGACCTCTGTGGTTAGTTACTGCTGCTAAGGGCTAATCCCTGGGAGCAGGGGTGGAACAGAAGGAGCTCCAGCCTTTGTGCCTTCCCAAACACCACAGGAACAGCACAGGACACGCTGAGCCTCAAGCCCCAAATGCAAAGGACTGCGGTCAGCTTGGGCTAGATCTCAAGGCAGTTCCTTCACAAAAGCCTTTAAAATGATCACCTGTTTTTTTATCTGCAGGCATTTCACAAACCCTGCACAACCAGCTGGCCATTCCCATAAAACATGAACAACAGCATTCAGAAATGCGACTTGCATGAGAGGCTTTAGACAAACCAAACAGGTAAACAAAGGCTCAGTGAGACCCTCTTTGGCCTGACAGCTCTCTTCATAGATAGACAGCCTTTTGTTTAGGTTCTTGGCCTCTTGCAAGGGAATAAAAGGGATCTAATATATAGAAAATATAGAAGATTTTTCTTTTAAAAATTTTTTAAACACTCCAAAGCACTAACTTGGTACAGATTACCTCACCCACGTCAAAGAATGGAAACACAGCTATGTGAAAGAACCCTTTTCATTGGAGAAAAACATTCCCTTCCGGTGTTTGCAAACACACTGTACGGAATAATAGTCTTAAATTCATCAGCTAAAGCAGGCATTTGTAGAGTATGTGGGGAAACATCAGTGGAAGAAAAACACAAGGTGTACAAGATCTAGTGCACCTTTCTTAAATTCCTTCTGATATCTGTAAAAACTATATTTGCACTTTTTTCAACCTTTTTTTTATTCTTTGTTTTCAACCAGGGATTTGCAGCCTCTCTCCACTCTCCTCAAAACTCTCAGCTGGATTTAAGCTAACAATGTGCTTATTTTTGATGAACAACGGGGAAAACTTCTAACCATCAGCATTACTTGGATTTTTTTCTTTTGTGCTGCTTGTTGAAAGATAGATTGTGAATGCAGAAAAGCAATCTATTCAAAGTCAGTTGTAGTATGGATTCACACATCCAGCCGAGTAGCAAACGCCTTTTAACAAATCCTGCAACATCCTACACAAAAGTTGAGAAGATAAATAAAGCTAACAATATAATTTAATGGAAAAAGAACACATGTCAAGTCTACCACTGTCAGGAAACACAGGTGAGAAATTCTGTGCCTTCCCTCCCCATATGCAGCAAATTAGGTTGTCCATAAAATGGAAGTCTTGAATGGCAGAAAACCATGTTCTTTACCCAAAAATTGGCATATGCCTTAGTGTGAAGGTGTCACAGATAATTCTTCCTGAAATTGGGAATCTGATTGCTCAGAACAGGATGCTTTTCCTGCAAATTGTTGGTTTGATTCTAGTTTAGGTAGCAGCTGTCATTCAGCTTTGGTAGTTCAGCCACTGCTGCCAACCAGGGGAGATGTCTTGGCAGAGAAGGGGACACCATCTGGAAGATAAATGAAACTGAGTTCTGGGGGAACCTCCACAACAATCCAGAACCTCAGAATTGTATATTACAGCCCATCACAAAGGCAGCATGGATTCTCCTGCTAAGCCACATGGGATGGTCACTTGAATGTGAGGCCATTTTAGAAAACAGAACATGTAGAAGACAAGCCAAACATAAACAGAGAGATGAGAATCAAGTGCACACAGAGACACAAGAATCCTTCCCCGCCTCAGAGTATCTCTCCTGGTCACGTGCCATTAGTGGGAGCTTTGCTAAATGAGTGGTGTGTGGAAGCAAGGAAACTTCTGGTTTCCTCATCTGGCATAACACAGTTATGCATTAAATAGCAGCATAACAGCCTTTCCTTGATTACAGAGCTGATGTGTGATCCAGTGTGGTGAAATTTTGTCATAGTATAAATCTGATGGAATATTTCTGAATTTTGACTTAGATTGGCTTAATTGTTTTCAAGAATTGGCCAGATTTTGATGAACAGTGAAGTACCAAGCAACTGAGCATTTCTGTGTGTTGTTTGAAAGACTTGTTTTGGCTTCAAATTTCTGTATTTGTATTCCTGAGATTATATAAAGTAGTCAAAAACTCCTACAGAAGAGGTAGCCAAATGTTTGCCTTGTAAGAGATAAACCCTCACCATCTGTCCACCTTCCACAGAGCAAGAGGTTTGCAATAAAAAACACACCAGGGTCTCACAGCTGTCCAGGTACCATTGTGCACCTGTGGTTCCATAGATCTTTTTCTCAGTAGCACTGCAAACATAAGCATTTAATCCCACTTTTTAAAAATTTCTGGTGCTCATTTCCAGCCCTCATAGAAAATTTCAGGTTTGCAGGCAAAACTGATGTACAGTTGTGGGAATCAATACCTAAGCATATCTATGAAGAAAGAAGAAGTGAAATTAAAAATAGGCTGCACTGGAGCTGCACAGGGCTGAATTAGTATGTAGGAAAATGAATGGTTCAACTTTCTCTGTTTAACTTAATTCTGACTTGCAAAGGAATTTCAAAACTTTACTGGAAATAAAATTCTTATCCAGGCATATACTAGACTGGTGGAATAATACTAATCCTCATCTCATTCTCTGACATTATTGAACAATGGCTCTTTTGTCTGATATCAAGGTATTTAAGGAAGCTCATATATTAAGAGAAATCTGTTGAAACCTGTGATGAGAGCTACATAATGGAGGTCTTCAGCTTCACAAGCACCACAATCTGCAGATTCCTAAGACCAAAGTGAAGTGCAGACATTTGGTCTCTGACTTGTATAAGCTCATGGAAAAGGTTTGCCTTGTTTTTCTCAAATTAAAAGCTTCTACTGTTTCCTAAGGAGATACCTGAATGATGCATTTGAATGGACACCTGGAAACCTGTCCCAGCCCATCTCTTCTACATTGTGAAATTCAGCATTTACTAGTGGTATTTGGCATCATTAGCAACTCTTTTATGTACACAAAGGCTTTGGAAATCAGTGCAGTACTAGTTTTAGTCCAAGACTTCAAAGCAAGACCATAGTGACATGTAGGGGAAGCATACCCAGATATAAACAGCCATGGGTAAACACAGGAAACACTTCAGTTTTCTAATATTCCACTGCATGTGCAGAAACCAGCAGATATATTTATTATCTAATTGGGATAACATGGACGTTCCTGAGTCTACTGTAGTAGTGATTTAAAATTCAGCATGCATAGAGTCAGAAAAAGGTCACAAACTGCAACTTTCATTTATTTGTCGTGGAATAAAGGTCTGTAGAACAGAACAGCAAGATCTAGAATACCTGAAGATTACAAGCAGTGAAGAATGGATTCACTGAAGCAGACTAAGGAAGCACAAACATTACATCTACCAGCAAAGCCTCTGCTTGTCCAAGAGGCTTTCAAGTCTGAAACTGCTGAGCTTGCTCCTGCCATCCTGATTGTGTACGACCCCTAAAGAGGATATACAGCTGCTTGGTCAGTTCTGGAGGAGATAAATAGGGATCATTCTCCTTTTCCTTTTTTTTCTTTGCAAACCTTTTCCCACTGAGTGGCTCTGGCCATTGGCACTAGTTCTCTGAATCCTCTGCTCTTCAGCAGATGAGGGTCATAGTTGGTGTACAGTTTCACAAATTCTGAGTAATTTCTAACCACCTTCTCTTGAGCTGGAAAGGAAGAGATTTGAAAGCTGGGCACCCTCTGCCTCAGAGAAATTTGGGGTAGGATTTACATCTATAGAAATCTCTCCCTGTAATGCCACCACTAGTGGGGACCTCCAAAATTAATGCATAGTTAAAAACCCAAGCTACATGAATTTGGGTGAAATTAGCGATGCTACTGGGATCAGCAGCACACAAAAATACACAGACAATATATTTTTGCCATGACAGGCACAGAAATAAATGAATTGTTCACCATTGACCTGGTGCAACTGGTCAGACTAGTAATGATCACTTTGGTAAACAGCTCTCATTCCTGCCTTTTCTGCCTCATACAGGTTGTGCTCTCCTACATTAAAAGCTACCACAAAGAACTCTCTAAAACAATATTGTGCCTCTTACACAACCTAGGTGATTTAAGTATGAAAAATAAGGAGCTGCTGGCACACTGCTGTGCTATCAGAGAAGAAAGTGGAGTTAAAGGGTTTTCTGAAAGGCAAGGAGTTGTGAGGCAACATGCAGCACATGTGACCAGCCAACAAAAGCAATCAGTGGCACAGACATGCACCAGGCATGGAGGCAAAAATGGAGAACAGGGACAATAGCAGGAAGCCAGAACAGTCCTTGCAGCAGAAAAAGGGGGGAAAATTACATTCATCAAGTGCCTCTATAGATTTGCTTTGTGAGAATGTGAAACAAAGGGAAATGCTTTGATGCTCAACTTTCAGGATCACTAAATGCATCCTGGGAATCATTGTAATTGTTATCCCCATGTTCCACTCAAACAATTAATGCTTTGCCTTCTCTTTACATTAGAAAGGAGTGGTTTGCTAGTTTTGTGGGGAAAAAAAAAAAGGAGGCATGTCAATACAAAAGATGGACAAAAAATGTATCTGAAAGTCCAGTAGTCATTATTACTGTTATTTTAAGGTTTTAATTAGTAACAAGCATCACTGAAGTGACTCCTACCAAACTAGTAAAGTCCTTACCCTCATGAATGTGTGCATATGTTCATGCATGTATGGCTGTCATGATTTAAGTGATGCATAAGTGATTTTAATAGCATTCAAGGACATGACTATACTTTTGATTACTCCAGCATTGTACTGCTCATGACAGAGCTAAAGCATAAGTGCAAAAAAAATCTGTGAGGCCACCACTTGAAACTACCTTTCTGGTTAGCTAGTAGGGTATCTACCCAAACAAAATCTGAATAAAGTGAAAGGCTAGCAGGGACTTTTTGTGGTTGTTATTTTGAGAACGTTAATGTGTGACTCAGCTTGAGAAATCTGAAGATTAATAACTTTGCTCTTAAGAAAAACTTGAAAAATGAGGTCAGATATAGTTCAAACTGGTTAAGATTCCCCAAGAGTAAAGTTACAAATACAAATAACCCCAAGACCAAATATATTATTAATTACCTATCAGGGAGCTAAAGGGCACATAGTAAATGAAGATAAAGAAAAACTGTAGTAAATACACAGAAGTAATTTATCCTTCTCATGGGCAGGGGGGAATGGGGCAGAAGGACTAGGGACTCAACCTTTGTGCATACTATTATATAGAGATATTCTGTTAAAATATACAAATCTTTCTTGTTCTAGCAAGAAATGCCAGGATAAGACTCCACTCTGATGGTGATACCCATTCACTACAAGAATCTGTATCAAAGAAGAATGTTCTCAATATCCTTTTGCTGCATATCAAAACCAAAGAGTCTGTTTTTTTACCTCTACCCAGTTTGTCACAAGCTTGAGGAACCTAACAACAGATACACATTTGATGCAACATTTCTTCAGAAATTTGACACAATTAACTGTATCTAAAATAAAAAGATACAGGGATTTTTATTCACCAATGATGGGAATTTAAAATCATAGTCCATGAACTTATGTTTTTTTGCCTTTAATTTGTGAAATTGAGCTAGAATCAAGACAAACTCTGAGTTTATCTGACATTTCATGATAAATTTACTATCTTTCAAAATCAAAAAACATATTATACTTATTTAGATCAACTTATATTTTTCTAAGTATTGAGAAAAGATGCTTTTTTTTACAGTCACCTCTATTTTATATAATTAGAACATTGGTGATGAAGAAATTTGTGTAAGCCCTAGACATATTCAGAGAGCAAATTAAGCATCCTTATTTTTGATAAAAATCTAATAAGTAATTATTTTACAGAGGTGAAGGATTACTGATTCTGGACTTTTTATATCTACATATTTTAAAGGATCACTGGAGCAGGATCACTGCTCTCAACAGACTCAAAAGCATCATGTCTATAATGTTTTAAGTGGAGGCCTGGAGCTATACTCAGATGAAGACACCTTTCAGGCTGGAGATAAAGTGATAGTTGATAAAATACAAGTGATGAAAGAGGAACAAAAATCACTTTCTTTGTTCTTGTTTGAAAATTTTGTTCCAGGAGACAGTAAACAAAGGAGAGGCCTCCAGAAAAATGAGTGTGAAGAATATAATGGTGGGCATCCATCCCTGAGTCTCACCTAGACTCAGAATAGGACTGACAGAGTCCCTGTATTTCTCTTGGCACATTAACTCAGGCATAGAAACTGGAAAAAATCTAGTTGCCCTGACTTCAAAACAAGTGCAATCTTCAGAAGCAGTGCAATTCCTTCACAATACTATCAAATGTAGGTCCACTTTTCCCCCCTTCCATATTTTCAAACGCCAGCATTTCAATGCCAAGATTGTATGAATGTGCATGCAGCTATCAGGATGAAACAGCACCAGATTTACACCTCAAGATCCACCTGTTTCCAGCCTAGGATTCTTGTCTGAAAGGTATTAGAAGTCAGGAAGAAAAGATGCCAAACACACTGGATCTTCAGTTTCCTACTT
This sequence comes from Ammospiza nelsoni, assembly GCF_027579445.1. Classification (NCBI taxonomy): domain Eukaryota; kingdom Metazoa; phylum Chordata; class Aves; order Passeriformes; family Passerellidae; genus Ammospiza; species Ammospiza nelsoni. The sequence continues at coordinate 23,618,890 of NC_080636.1, forward strand.
AAACACAAACATCCTCAACAGCTTCACAATATTTTGCACTCATCAGGATCTTGGGCTGGCAGACATGGGGAAATTCCTAGAACCCCTCCAGAGTGGTATATGTGCAGCTGCAGCCTCCTTTCATTATCTCCTCCCTCAAAACCGTGGTCGTCCTGCCTTTTGAGGCAGAGGCAGCCAAGCTTCATATTTACTTACTTTTTGGTTCAAGACTTGCACAGCTCTGTGAGGAGCACTCCCAGCCTGGCTGCTCTGCGGTTATCCCTTGTGACCATGTCCTGTTTCCACCTCATCAAGTAACTAAACAAATAAACATGTTCACAGTGACACATGCTGAAAGTTCACTCTTTTGATTAAAGGAAGGAGAGGATTTGACATTATCATCTAGTCTGGCTTGGAAAGCTTCCAGAACAAGCTCTGGCTTTGCCTTACCCATTCTTTGGAAGGGGGATTTACCCTTCTCAACCTGACTGAAGAAATTCCTGAGTATAACAACTTTGTGGCAGGACCCACATAAATTTACTCCCAGTGAAGTGGTTGCTAATGCATCCTTTGACCATGTGTTGAAACAAGCAGATAAGACAAACTTCTCCTCAGTAAAATTCTGCTACTATTTTATCTGGATTCAGGAGCTTGTCAGGCTACTATAACCAGCAGGCAGAAGAGCATATGAATATGACTGGAAGGTGATATATTCTGCAAACTGTCACGTCAACGCTTATGAGCATGGCTCTGGAATTCTGCGGAAGCATTGAGAAAAGCACCCAAAAAGACTGCTTCAGAGATAGTGAAGTTCAGGACTCATATCTAAACCCAAACTTCCATAAAGTTTAGATTTGGATATTTTCTACCTGGCCTGGAGGCTGCTTCTGTTTCACAGTTTAAATGCACACCTAATTAAGTAGTGTGACACCCTGTGCCAGAATGCAAAGCTCCACCAGAGCTGCACGCTGAGCGTTTATAAAAAGGAGTGACGTAAAAAGGATGGTACAAGTATCCAGGTGTTGGGGTGCCAAATAACTTTATATTAATTCCTTGTGCATGAACATCAAATGCTTTTAGGACCTGGCCAGTTATTTTCCAGTTTATTACAGAGCCCAACTTGGTAAATGAAACATAGTATGTCTTGGTCTAACAAATGCCCAATGAGAGAGGGAAAAAATATCACTGTGACACTGCATAGTTTGAGAAAGAGACATGAGGGGCAAAGATAATGACCAAACCAGTCAGCAAAACCTAACCAGATGTAAGTTATTGGATAAACCTGCTACGAATAAGGCCAAAATCCTACAGAGTGCTTTGCACTTGCTCAACTTAGAGCATGTAAGTTGTCTATTTGCTGCCATTGTATAATTTTTTCAACTACAAAAGTGTTTGCTGCCACACGTGTAGGAATGAAATCAAACCCATGCAGAGAACTTGTCACAGGATCTGGTCATAACAGAGTCCCAAGGTAAGACAAATGAACAATAAGAAAAAAACTTCCATGAAAAAGAGTGAGGATATAGATGAAGTTATGCCAGCAGGATGGATACATTTAGTAATGAAACAGAGCAATATACAAGAAAGGTACAGGAAAAATTACATGCTGAATAGATAGCCAAACTTCTTTTTATCCATAGTTAAATATCTATTATCATGCACAGTCAATTTATTTATGCTCCATTTCAGTTTCCTTTGCTTAGTTGCACTATTCTGCTTGTTTAAAAATACTGCCCTAAGTAATAAAAAGCTAAACCTATACTGTCCCTTTTAACCATATTTATGTCTCTTCTACCTGGATTTGCACAGCTGTCACGTACTCAATAGCTAATAACTGACAGCTGAAACTAAAAAGATTTGCTATACATGAGTACTCAACAGCACTACCTTAATTACTTGATAGACCTTTTACTCCTTGCAAAATGAAGAATAAATTGGTTGATAATAAATGACTCTCTCCAAAATATCTTGTATTTGACCTATTGTAGAGTAGCATAGACGAAGGGGAACTCTCCTGACAAATGATCCCAGGTATTTTTCCTCGGTCTAAGTTTGAGAGGAATTGGCTCCTTGTTCCTGCAGCTCCTCCTGCTGGAAAAACAGCAGAGTTGCAGGAAAAAGGAGAGACCCGCTCCTGGCTCCGCGCGCTGGGAGCAGCTGCCAAGACCAGTCATTTTCCCGAGCTGAATGAAACGTTTCGTCATTTAATAAAGGGAAAACCCTGAAAATACCAGCAGACATTAAATAGTGCCGTTATATACCACTAGCCCTTATGGAAGAAAAAATGTTCCCTTCTGGCGGGCATGATACTTTGTGATTATTGCACAGCAAGAAAAAAATATGGCAAAATGCACTGATAATTACTGTGATACACCCATTAGTCAGTACCAGTTCAGACACCTAATTTCACAGCAGTCTGATGACTAATTGAAAAAACAGCTCAAAAGTCAGCATCCACATTACAATTATTGACCTTGCAGTAAATGTTATCATCCGTGGGACCCCAAAGGTCGATGCTTTTACCCAGTCAGCACCTTGAATCTAGCTAAGGTTCAGTTCACAACCTGCACATAGGAAAAAACAGGATCTGAGAAGTTTGCTTATCAATTAGCACCATGAGTCTGCTCTATTTGAGAAACAGCAGACCCACAGACTTTTTATTTTAAATTTAAATTAATTTTAATGGAAAGGTGGTGAAAGTGCTGAAGCGCCAGTCCTGAAGACTGGCATGTACTATTGCCCAGAGGAAAAAAATATCCAAAAACTAGCTTTAGCTTTGATTACAGGACACTACAAAATTTTAATCAAATTAGGTTTTCACTTGGAAAATGACATATAAAACTACTGATGCAGGAAATCCAAACCACTGCTGATAGATCAAGTTTTCCTGTCTTACATGTCTTCTTGAGAGGTTCAAATAGGTAGAAGGCCCTCTTCATGCCTGCTGGTCTGAAGTCCTCACATAAGCACTCTTTCTGTGATAGAGCTTGCAATGCCTTTGTTCTCCAGTGTCATCATGCTAGAGAACATTATTTACCAGGACACTGCTGGTGTATGATGAGTTTCTCTGCAGTTGGTAGTATCTTTTGGCCCGTTTTTGCCTCCTTCTTCTTCACAGGTCTACAAAATTTAATTTAAATTCTAATTAAAATGGTTCCTAGACTGCTGTACAGCTGGGCATATTCACCAGAGGCACAGAAGAAAAGATATATAATGCTAACTATATAATTTTTTTCTGCTGGTTTTGTTATATTTATTAACCACTCAGCACTTTAGTGTTTTCATGTATTCATGAGATTTAAATAGAAAATGCACCTGCAAGGGGAGGGTGCATTTTCTAAATTTGATGTTAAAATGTTTCATACACAGCAAGCTGAGGAATATTTAAATGGAATGACTCTAAATAAGACCAAGCTCTAAGCCCCCAGAGAAAAGCATGATGGAAGTCATACACAAAGTATTCACTGAAAAAAATACCAGAGACTGACAAAGCCTATGGCTCCCAGCTGTATGCCCCCCTCTGAATGTGCTTCCCTCTTAGTTCTGCTGGTGGAAGAAAATATGTGGGCATTTTCTGTCATCTATGCAGTAACCCCCAGCCTCACTTGAACTGCCTTGTGCAACAGCTTAAGTTAAGCCATCAGACTTTGCACTGATATGGCCACAGAGTGTTCAGGTGCCATTACACCAGTGGTAACTGACACAGAGGTGATAAGAAATCCTAGGACAAGAGGTGTGGTGAAAAGGCATTATCTCTAATCCACCTGTCAAATGATCAAATGTTTTAGGCTTAGGTTTACTTTTGTGACGGACAAACATTGTATGTCCCTACCAACTATTGGCTATACAGAAGGGTAAATGCATAACCTTCCATATCTCTCCAGAGATAAATGGAGAAGCACAGGCAAGGAAAATGAGGCTACTGCTCATTTGTACTGGATGCCAGTTAAGAAATACTGAACTTTGTCCAAAAGTCAGCAGGCAACATATAAAGCCAATGAAGTGGATGGGTGAGGGTGTCCCTGGTGCAACAGTGGATTGATTCTCAGCCTTAGCATCTGAAAATACAGCGAGGACCTGCAGTGTTCTATGTGAATGCACAAACCTCACACACATGAAAGCACCTTCATACTGTCCCACGGGCTTTACACGACGGGAAATGCCCCGTGTTTCCCCGCTCACCATCCTTTCCTGCACGGCAATCCCCAGCCAGCAGCGCTGCCCGGCGCTGGAGCAGCCGGAGCCGCTGCCCCCGCTCAGGAGCGGAGGGAGCCCAGCAGAATGCCGGCCGGGAGTGCCGGGGCTGGGCCGGGAGGTGGCAATGCCGAGCCGGGCACGGGCCGGCTCCCTGCCCCGCCTGCAGGGCTGCAGCTCCCGAATGCTGCTGGCAGCTCCCGAGCCTGAGGCTGGTGCACTGCGCGCACTTCGGGATGCGCCACGCGGCAGGGGGCCGCTTTCCCCCCGCTTTCCCCTGAGTGAAACAATTAACATAGAGCACTTGACTCCACAACATCGCCTTAATGCCTGAGGAGTCTGCTGAACCAGCTAATGATGCTGTTTTACTTGATTGAAGGTCATATTTCTTCATAGCAGTTGAAGAGATGTCAATACATCAGGAATGTAGGAGAAAAACCCAGATTGTTATGAGGGGCTCAGAAAGGCTGTGATTAAATTAAGCTTATCTAGAGAAAAGCTTAATGACTTTTATGGTATTTAAACATTATGTTCCAAACACACAAATGTTGGATCTGCAATTTTCAGTGTGGGACTGAATGAGCATTAGCGCCAGAAATCACATTAATTCAGTTAATTCAGATGAAATTTGAGCTCTGGACTTACGGGTTGGCCCTAACTCTCTTAACCATGTGCTGTGTGTCCAGTCATGGATTCTTAACAGTGAACAAGATCTTACCAAAGTGTGCTTTTCTGTTCTCTGAGATCAGAGATGTCATTCATTCCTTTGATCCAACATGTTCAAAGAGTAGGGGATATTTTCTTATTTGACTCCAGGGCTTGGATTCCAGTGGGGAGAGATATAACACCAGAACAAGGAGAATCTGGATATGTAGAATTAATGCAATCAGATAACTAAGATGTCTGATGAAACACTGCCAAATTGACAATGTCTTCTATTGAAATTATGTTTTGTATGGTAAATTCAGTGTAACATTACAGAATTTCATTGTAATGTTCAATTTAAAAAATATTCTGTCAGAGTTCAGTTTGGAAATATTGCTTTTTCTCTGGAATTCTTCTCATGTGAAGAAATAGATGGCAGTATTTTTCAATTTCCTTCTATGTAGGTATCACTGTGGATTGAGTTCTGCAAGGTAAACTGGAAGAATCTGAACAGTGCCAGAAGTAGCAGAACCATAGGAAATTCAGCAATCAGATCAGGTTTATACTACTATTAACTGCTCTCTTGGCTGAAATTGTAACACAAATCACTACTAGAAATCTTTCAGATGAGGAGAGTAGCCCCCTACACCACAGATATCCTTTCCATGCATTCTGGGAGCTTTCACATCATCTGTGTAAAAACAGTGTGAGATTTTTGCTGTAGGTTCTGAATGGATCATTGGACTTTGTGTTGTGAACTTCCAACACAAACTTGAGAGATTAAATCTGGAAGATTTCTTAAGAGCAATCCAATGCCTGTTTAGAAGACAATGTTCAGATTCCTTACTGGAATATCACTGAAATGACCATTATTAATTGTTTCTCCTTCTCACTGGTACATCTCAAGGAAAAAATTGCACTAATTAAGTGGTATGAATCTGCAGGGTAAATATCCTCAAGAAAAAGTAAAATACTCTTCATTTGTTTTAGAAATTTTTGTCAGTTTTTCTAACTGGCAATCACCTGAACACATACATTTAGAAAATATGCAATTCCATGTAACAAAGACATTTTAAATTTAAACTGGGTGAGCTAAGTAGTATTTTGACTGCCCAGGGCTTCCTGTGACCAATAATACACTGCTGAATCCAGGTGGAGTTGATTTGGATGAACAAGATAGGGATTTAATAAATTAGAAAAGATTAAGTAATTGAGAACTTCTTCTGTAACTTAAATATAAACATATTGGAGCACTTGTTTCCGAAAGGAAAAAAGTTGCTTAGACTTGCATCCCTATATTTTCCTCTCAATGATACTTCTGCAGATAAAGGGAAATTCAGAAGCCCTGTCAGGAAGAACAAAATCTTCAAATTGCCAATAAATACACTGATATCAAACAGTCAGTGTTTCATTCACCTACATAAAAAGATGAAAACTCAGGGCACAGCAGTGCTTCTATTTGATTAACAGTATCACTGAAGGTTCTAACAAGTGAAAGAACAGAAGAACTTTACCCTTCCATGTAATTTTGCAAGTTAATGTCATGGTATCCTTTGCTAGCATAACTGAATGAGTGCTTCACAAAGAATTTAATATATGTAAAGATTTGGGAAAAAAGATTATGATAAATGAGAATATACTCACAATCTTTTATACTCTCATCCTTTTTTAGTATTTCCCTGTTAATTTTCCTTGCACTAATTTGAATAGAACTGGTTTTTCTCTATGAAAAGCAATAAATAAAATTCCAACAGTCTCTACAGAAACTCAAACTGAGAACAATTACTAAGTTGTGAAATGCTAATGTACACAGTGTTCTTTGGCTTGAACCAGACTAGAATACAGATGCAGAATCAGTGAAATTTTAAATGGAAGCCTGATGGCTGTTTTGATCTAGGACAGACAAGCTATTTCTGTTCAGGAAATTTTGCTTGGAAAGCTAATATGACCACAGCAGTGCACAACAGCTTTTGGTATCTCTAGCTATTAATATTAACAAATTTAACCACTCAGAAAGTGCAACCTTATCACCAGCATCCACTGAGTAATGCAAAAAAGCAAACAAGCCATAAAATCACATGCAAGAAAGACTCAGGCCAGTCCTCAATGAGAACAGTAAAAGCTGCATAAATCCTTTTATACTAAAACCATGGGGAAGAAAATTGTCTTCTTATGTCCATGTTGACCATTCCAGTATTGAATTGATGTACTTTCCTGCATGGAAAGAATAGAAACCTGTCAGCAGCCTATAAAAATGCTTTTCTTAGTTTGTAGCTTGTATGTCTCTGCCTACTTTGACACTGTGATTGCTTGCACAAGGCACATGCACAGTTCCTTGCCTGAGATGCTATTATTAGATGCATGAAATCAGTTGGAAGGCTGTGTTTTCTAAAGCCTGCCCCATTTCTTAGAGCACTTAAACACTGCAGGATACAGGCTAGGGAAGTGCCAGACTTTATAACAGGTCACATCTGTTCTTCACTCCCTAAAAGAAACCAGGCTCAAAGTGAGGAACACAAAGAGAGGAAAGGATGGGCACTGTGAGAACAGGCTCCAAGCCCTAGCAGTGTTCTATTACACAACATAAAGACAGCTTTAAAAGTCACTGGGGTATGCAGGTTACCTGTTTTGCAGACAAGAGGTCTAAAAAAAGCCACTAATCTAAAATGTATCGGAAGGCAAACAGTGACAACTTGCTTCTAGTTTTAGGTTATGTCCTGAGCAACATTGAACTTCAGCATAATACTAGAACAGAAATGTGATTCAAAACCACTGTTTCTCTTTATCCTCCTGGGTTTGATGAATACTCCTATGTTGCTTCTGCTTGTTCAGTGAATTAAATTCTTTTAATCTTTGTTTGGGAGGACTTTCTCATTTCTGTTTGTTCAAGAGGGTAAAAATGCAACTGTGACTTGCCAGGGCTAAGAATGTGTCTTTTCATTATCAATTCTGCCAGGTATTGGTGAGAATGTAATGGTCATACCAAAAAACTTGTCCATTCATGTTATTAACAGACTATTTTGTCATTATTGCTGGAAGATTGCCACAAAGGGAGAAGGGAAAAAATTGACAATTTCACTCAAAAAAACTTACCAAGTGGGTTGCAAATGGTAAAAAGCAATAATAGGAGCACAGTGTATTTCTTATGGCTGTGGCTGCATAATAGGTCAAGCAATCTCATTCCTAGGCAATGATCTGATGATGCATATGCACTGCCACAATTGCTGCAATGAAATTTCATTGCTTAAAAAACACTCTTCACAAATCTGCTTTACATAAAATACATTTGATAGAGAAGTGATTGATCTTGTGAATAGGGCTGAGTTAATTTTGAGACTTTAAATGGTTGGCAGCATTCCAAGGAGAGTTAGACTCACAGATTTCTCTGCAATATTCTTATCTGCAGAGGAGTGCCAAAGATTTCTGAAAGAGAAATCAGCTTCATCAGCAGAGAAAATTGCATGCAGGCACTGTGATGAATGCTGTTAATCAGAAAGGTGTCTGTAACACAGGTGTGTATCTTAAGTTGCAAAGTCAGCATGTTGACATTCAATTGAGATCAACTCTTGGTTACTATGTTACTTAGTTTCCAGCAGGGAAAGAAAGTAGGAAAATCCTCACAAAGATGGTATTTTCTGCCTGCAAAATCTACTGGACTGCAATAATAACAGTAACAACAACAACAATTGTTTAACATGTGCTTAGAGTACTGATCTCTGTCTTTTTCAGCTTTGCAGTTTTTATTTATATTACTGCCTAACACATATTACAAACTCTTAAGAGACACACAAAAATGGGCTGAAAAGCGTGCTATTGGATGACAGTGAGTCATGGGGAAGGCTACTGGAATGCAAGGCTCTCCTGCTAAATCACCCCTCTTCTTACAAGGTACCCAGTATAAACAGCCAGAGCTCCAAGAGCTGTTTGATCTGGCAAATACTCCCAGTTTTGTAAGAAAGGGGCTGGAGACCCATTTGCAGATGGAAGGAATTTGAAAACTGGAATTCCCCTCCAGAAAAAGGAGACAAAATTAACCAAGCTCAAGAAGATTCTTGGGTGTATCATTGATAATGCTAACAACAAAATTAACCACAGTGAAGTGGGTGCTTGCAGGCATTAGCAGCATGTGTCTTCACTTGGTTTAGACCACAGATATCTTACTGCCTTCTTTAGAATTTACCTTGGCTTTGATTTACAGAGCAGAGACAAGATCAGGGGAGAGACATAGGCAGCAGTGAATTTGGATTTTAGGCAGAACTAGCAGGCACAGATTTGTGGGCTCTGTAACTGAAACTGCCATTATAGTAAGAGGGGTATCAACAACAGTGTGAAATGTCAGAGTGGGGAAAGGAACATCTAAAATCCTACAACACCAGTCCTTCTGCAGAACTGGATACTTACTATTTCCTTGTGAATGGAATTAAATTAATTTGGAACAATGGGTACAATGAACTAAGAATCTCAAAAGTGACAGGTGGATATTACCTGGGCAGAGGCAAAGCATGATCCTGTATCACTAAACTCAGTAGCAGTGTTTAAATTTAGCTCAGTAGATGCAAGTTGTGAAAGGCTGAATGCCCCCCCCCAGCCATTCTGTCAAGAGCCTAAATCTGTCTTGGTGTCTAGAGTTACCTGTGCAGGGGTGTTGGAAAACAACAGAGGGTTTCATTTCTTCACATCTGCACAAGTTGTCCTAGACATTCAGATTGTCTCTGAAACTAAGTTATGGAAGAAAGGAAGAAAACAGACAACAGAAGTGTTGAGCACCAATTTAGACATGTACCACAAAATATGTACTAATGAGGCAGGTCATTATTTAATTTTGCAGCTGTAGGGATGTGAACAAATCTTTTGAGGCTTGATTCATTATGCATGTACAGCTTCAGGGCTCTCCATTCTGTAGAGGTGTGCTTACTTATGTACAAGATGAAAATTAAAGGAGTTGTTTATGTCACTAAAACAAGAATGTTTTGTCCCTGAAAGGTGAAAGAATGTCTTCTCTCATATCTTGCCAGACCACATAGCTGCTGCTTTTCAGTGTCAAATTATCTGACTGTGCTTTACTTCTCTGTGCTGTATCTCCTTTATCTTCCTGGCAGACCTCTTTGCAATTTTATTAGTATTTGCACAACTGAACATTAACATTGTCTTGCACAAATGGTTTCTATGGAATGTATGCAGGAGCTTTATTTTTCTTGGTAAAGGATAAGCATTAGCAACCGAGGTGACTTATATGTTAAATCCTTACATTTGAGCTGTAATTAGATTACAGAGGGAAATATTTGTACTGGTAATTGCTCTCCTGTTCTTAACTTCCAGGAATAATATTTTAAATAGATATCTATGGTTATATATAAACAATAAATATATATTTTAATGTAGATATATAATATTTATATATATTTATAATATATATTCTTAAATAAATTACAAAATTTGCATATATATATATATACATATTTATATTAAGAGATCTGAAGAGGGTGGTTTTTTGCATGAATATGTCAAAGTCTAGCTTTGTTAAACAATATTATTTTGACAATTGTACATGTATACCAACAGGAATTTATGCCTGTCTGTCTATGAAAAGTATTTGTGAACAGAAAATCACTCTTGAATCTTAATGTTGGCAGTAATGATTACTATACTAGCTAGAGGTCATAACCATGAGAAATAAGGCACTCAGTTTTGCATATGCTTGGTAAATAAATGATAGAAATCTTTTACATAATCTATAATGTAATGACAGAGTGTATCTGTAGAGGAATGTTTTATTAATACCCTGGCTGCTGTGTTTTTTCAGAATGTTAATAATAATATTATTATTTGAAGACTTGGAAAGCTAAGGTCACAAGTGACTAAAATGTTAATTACCACTGCAGTGATTTTTGTACCCCTTGCTTCTATGTGACTGAAAACTCCACTAATTTGCTCTGCTCCTTCTCTGATAGATAGCCTCTGGCTAGAAATTTTGTCTCTTTTTCCTCTGTCTCTTACTCCTATTATCCCTGAAGCAGCTCATATTCCTCCATTCTTTTTTCAAGTTCCTACAGGTCTTATTAACATCAACTATTCTGGTGCCTGATCTTCAGATTTCTTTCTGAGCTTTCCTTGTCATCAGCTTTCCCTGGTCCTCCACACTTCCAGCTGCTAAAACAATGCTTTAGATATCCTACTGTTTTCTACCAGGGCATTTGTTAGTTTCAAGCCAATTCCTGTTAGTTGTTCTGTGTTATTCTGAGTTCCAGTCCTCCCAGCTGTAAAATAATTGGTCAGAAGAGCGAATGAGATAAATTTATAACATTCCATAGCAAAACAGAATTTTTTTCCCCCCTTATTATAAAGCCTAATACAAGATTTCTTGCAAGTGTAATGAGATAAAAATTAAATAAAATCTCAGTTGTTAAGCATAAAACATATCTGGGCAAGCTTTCCAGTGAAGAGTTGATCATTAAGTAGCCATTAGCAACTTTTGGACTCATTTGGCCATTACCTTTGAAAATACAATTAAATAACCTAGAAAAACTAAATGTAAAATATGGGTTTTGAATGGACCCCTTACATTTTTGACTGGATTTGCAAATTGACTGGAAAAACAAAGGAGGAAGATTTGTTTATCACCTGCACTTCTTCTGTCTGTCCCACGCTCTGAGCTTACATTTGACTCCAGGCAGCTGGACTCCAGTTTGTGTATGCTTGAATAGATGAAGATTTAAGGCTGAGGTTATTATACTGAATTCAAATTAGTTTCTAAATCTAATGAAAACACTCTGCTCTAAATCTTCCAGTTATGAGGCAGGGAAGCTGACCATAACCAGGACATGATGAGTATTTCAGAAATTTACACTAAATGTAACACTTCAACAAGAAGGAAAGACATAAAAAAAAAGGGAATTTAAGGTAACATGTCATATGTTTTTCCCCACTACAGCTCTCTAAAGGTTTTAAGTTTAACACATGGTACTTGTTAAATGTTTTGAAAAGTGAACCACAACCACCTTTGAATGAAGCAAAGTATTACAGTGACCATCAGTTTTGAACAATTAAATTTCTTAACATTTCTGCATCAAAATTATTTTCAGTTTCACTGAAATCACAGTTACTTATAGAGTGATTAAAAGGGACTAAACTAGTGAAGTCTTTGTTCACTTACCCACTCCCAGTTACTACACAGTAGAACTGTTTACATATTACTTTGGCAACCTGTGTTGGGTCAAAAGTAAATGGCAACCTTTCTCACATATTGAATCTAGTCTGAAAGAACTACGAAAAAAGAGCAACCTCACACAGGGTCAGGTTCCATGGCCACCAATAACACCATGGTGCTAAGTACAGATGTGCTTGTTACACATGGCATCCTGGTAGAGAATGTTAATGACATCTGACTTGCTTTAAGTAAATTATTTACTGGTCTTTAATTATGAAGAATTTCACAAGCCATTAAACCCAAGTTCCTGTGAATTCAATGTGTAATCAAAACTTCTACAATGTAAAAGGCTTAGATTAATTGAAACTCCTATGAACTCCTAGGTTTTACTGCACCATATCAGCACCTGCCACTTCATAGAAAAATAAAATATTTGATGTTTCTTGATTTTTTGGAGAAATTGAGAATTTCAGAAATCAAAATTTGTGGGCATGATCAGTATGGCAGATTTTGATCTTTCTGCCTCTGCATAATTTATTATACTGGGATTGTAATTTCAAAATTAGAGGGGTACGAAATAATGTTCTTGTATGGATGAATAACTGGCAAAAAGATTGTAAGGAGAGGTGTGAAGGGAAGTCATCAGTGGAGTTCTTTAGTAATTTATATACTGACTTATTTTTGTTCAGCAACAATCTGGAAAGGGAGAGGAGCAATGAGATGTGATAGTTTGCCAATACATAAAAATATTCAGAGTACTAAGGATGAGGGACACCATTAGAAATAAGGTCAGAAAGACCTTAGGATACAGAGGGAGTGGACAGATAAAAATCAGATACATTATGTACATAGGAAAAAAAGATCCCTGGCTTCAAACATAGGCCAGTGGACTCTAAGATGAAAGTTGTGACTTAGGAGCAAAATCTCACTCCCACAGAAGTATCAACTCAATGCACACTGTGTCATCTTCAAGCCACCAAGCTCACTGGATATTTTACCATATCCAGTCCTTGAGTAGTACAAGATATAGTTTAAACCACTGTCTTACATAAAACAGCTGAATGGTTTTCTATTGCTCACCTTCAATGAAACAATTTACCAAATTTGACATTATTTAGCCTAACCAACACACTCAAATACTACAAGTTGTGCTGAAAGTGAGATTTAATCTTTTATTCTCATTTTTAATGTTCTACTTGAACTTGGTCAGCAATTCATTCATGCACTACCTAGGCTGCTGAGCCTGCAAGCCAGTGAGCCACTTCAGCTTGTATCAAATTAACCCTAATGAGACTGCTCAGCTCCAGAGCCTCCCAAGCTCTGGGAAGAAAGGTCCCAGATGGAACAGAACACTGTTTCCGTTTTTCTCTGTCCATGAATAAGTTAAAAGCATGTAGACTAAAAAGTCTAACTTAAAATATGAAGGAGTTTTACAGGGGCTTATTATGAGGGGACAGTAGATCAAAATGTCACAGACAAAATGAAAATGAGGTAGTGGTGCTAATATATATTTATTTCGTTCAAAAGACAAATAGCTCCAGATACTGAAAATTCTTAGCAGAACTTTTAGCAAAATAAACTATTTCAAAGTAAAGATGAAATATTAGTACACATAAATGAAATTGCCTTTGGGCAGCAATTTCCCTCTGTGTCTTTTTAAAAGACCTGCCGTATCTATTTGGACAAAATGGAAAAACCAGCACAAAAAATTCCTTTCTATCTATACTGCAGCTAGCATACTGCCCTATTGACGCACACAACCTATTAAACGTGTATTTTACCAATTTATCAGGAAAGATTCAAGATCTGTTTGAGCTGCTATGTGCAAAGTCTACTCAGCATATTTGGCTCACTTTGTAACTAATTGCTGCTGCCAAAATTGCACCAGCCGTGCTGGAGCACGTAGCAGATCCAGACCAGAGGGGTTTCATCAACAAATTAAGCACTGCTTTTGACTCCCCAAACTTTCTAGTCCTGATGCAGGTGATTGCACAGAGTCACATCGTGATTTGCTTAGATATCTGATAAGATTGATACCAGAAAGGGATCTGGCTAACACTCAAGTTTTTGGCAGGAATAACAAGCACTAGCTTGTGTGCTTCAATGGAGCTTGTTCCCAAAAAACCCTGTAAACTCACAATCTGTAATAACGTGGCTATACTAAGGTTTGAACTGTGCTTTACCAAATGTGCAGCCAACCTACACCAAAGTCCTGGTCACATAGCTTTTGTGCAGCCCTGCGGCAGAAGTCTGTACTTCTATTTTCCCTGTGTAAGGGCACTCGTACCTGTGACAGGTGCTATTGGGAGGTGCTAGGCAGGATCTTGTTGGAGAAATAACGCTCCAAAAGTCACCACAGATTTTAACAGAATCACAGCAGTTTTCCCCTTATTGAGGAGAATTAAAGTTGTCCATGAAAGCATTGTGTAACAGGAACAAACTCTACAGGGAAAAAGGAGATTTCTAGTTTTTTTACAAAAGTTATAGCTGATTTATTGATTATTGGAATATTTTCAACAATTTTTTCTCCTTTCCCCCTTTTTTAGAAAAACAAAACATCCGGAAACAACTTTAAAGCATGTCCCAATTATATTTTCAAACTGAATAAAAGCAGAGGCCGAGAGAGCTAAAACATTACAAGATCACGCTGCTAATTTGAAGTGCAAGTGAAACCCCAGCACCTTATCTGGGGCTATTCCTGTATGTGGGGCAGTTCCAGTCCTGTCACTGGTGGCGTTTCGATGCTGTGAGGCGTGTGAGTGTCGGTAACACTCGGCTGTAAGCGTGCTCATGGAGTTTGCGACAATTAATGCTGTTTGGACTTTTTTTTTAACCAATGGGGTTTAAAAAAAACCAAACAAAACAACAAAACAAACTGAGGTTCCAAAAGGAGCGTGGAAGCAGCTCTGTCTCCCGCGAAGGGATTTGCTCGGAGGTCGGCTCAGGGCAGCCTCTGGAAGCGCTCTCCGCCCCAGCCCCGTGTGCGCCGTTGCCGGCCGCTCTGTGCCCCGCTGGGTGCCGCGGGCTGGGGGCTCGGCCCGGCCCCTGCGGATGGAGCCGGAACCCCAGGCCGCGCTCGGCGGGGCCTGTGCGGGCGGCGCCCCGGCCCGAGCACAGCGGGTGGCGGCGCCTCAGCCCCCGCAGCAGTGCCGCGGGTGCGTGTGGGCCGCGGCGGGGCCGGGCGGCTGCGGCCGACGAGCCGTGCCGGGGCCCCGCTGCCCTGCCCGGCATGGGGCGGCCCCTGCCCGGCACGGGCCCGGGGGTGCTGCCCGCAGCCCCGCCCGTAGCGCCCCGACGGAGCCGCAGGAGCCCGGCCAGGTACGAGCCCCGCGGGCCCTGCCCAGGCCAAGGGCAGTGGCCGTGCCGCGGCCGCGCGGCTTTGGGGAGCTGCGTGCCTTTCAGGGCCTGTCAGGGCAGGGTTTCAATGAACCAACGCTTTGCCTGATTTTACAAAGAAATAGCTGCTTTTTCCCTGCTCCCCTTCTGTATGCCTGTCCTGTGAGTGGAGTTCAGCTGTTTCTCACGAATAAAGCGCAGTAGGCGAATGGTGTGGTGGCTGACTTCTTTCCTGACTGTCAGCAGTCTTTGCTGCCCTCCAGCTTGGCTGGAGCTGGGGACAGCCGAGGCTTTGGAGCTCAGTGTCAGTCGCAGGGATGGTAGGAAACAGATGCAGCCATGCGTCCCCACAGAGTTAGTGAGACGAAAACCAGGGTGCATGTACGGCTCTCAGGGATTTACTGTTTGTTCGTGTGTGAGCAGCCATATCCATGCTCACACACCCGCTTCTCATGGGGTCCCTGTTCACGTGAATCGGAGCTGGGAGGTCAGGCTGCCTCCTGTACCTGATACAACACCGGTGCCGTGGGTTTTTTTCTCTTTATTTTCCTTTTTTGTAGAGGCTACTGAAAAAGGTGATAATTGAGGAAATGGGAAAAATACACTTACTGGTGTATAAACAAAGGAATTGGTGATTTTTATGGGGATGTGTGTGTGTGAATCACTTACTATGCTGTGCAGTGAATAAATGTCATAATTCTGTCTGCTTGAGTTTATTAAGGCAAAGCTGGACTTATCTTTCACACCATTCTGGTTTTGGAGACCTTGAGACCTGGGTGTTTTTTTTTCCCCTGTCAACTGAGTAATGTGCTTGAGATCCACAAACAAAGGCAGGATCTTTTCTCCCTTGTCTGGGAAACTCTTCTTCTCAGCTGAGCTTTGTATTAATCCAGCTTGGTGTTGTCTGCTTGGTACAGCATTCAGTAAATCAGACTGTGATTTACAGTGTTGCAAACATAGAGTGTGTCTGCACAGGGCAGAACACTGGCATCTCATCTTTATTAGGGTGACATTTGTCTTTTGGGAAAGTATATTAATCAAGTCATTGATAGCAGTGTATGTTGTGGCTAACAGAAATGGCTTTGGCAAAGAAGTCACAAAGAGTAATTGGAAACTCTACAAATCTTCAAAGTCCTTACACCACAGACACAGTTCACTTGTTCCATATTCTAAAATAGAATATTTGCATTCCCCTGGAGAAGACATATAAGTTTCAGGTCTCTGACATGATGCCCCTGTGAGATATGTTTGCTGGTCAAAATAGTGTAAAAGATCATGAAAGCATTTATGGTTTTTCTTTTCCCTTTCTGAGCACAAGTGTTTCAATTTGTTTTAGGTGATCTGGTGCTTCATTCTAGTGGAGAATAGGGCTTTCTTTTGATAGCCCTGCTTGTTGTGTTTCAATATGGCTTCATAAAATAAATTTATGTTTGCTCCATGGATCTATCACTGCTGCATCTAACAGGGATGTTGGAGCGAAACTGCTGGAAGAAACTGTTTGTCTGAGGCCTCTGTAAAGTAACAGTAAGGGTGGCTTCTGCAGGGTTAGCAGTTCTCAGTTTTGGAGAGCAAATCCTGAGGAAGGAGAATGAGATGTGGCCTCCTCCAGATGGGTTGCCAGAATTCAGGAAGCCACACTGCTCCATTGTGTGGAGTGTGCTGGGCTGGTCAGACACTGACTTGTGCTGGTCTTGGAGAGGGGAGAGATGGGCTGAGTGTCACCCATGTTTGGGGAAGGGAGTTTGAATGGGGGAATGCTGGCCCAGCATGGAGATTTAATGGCTGCCTGCTGGAGAAGGAACAGTTTGGTCCCCCTCCCTTGCCCCTCCAACTCTGTGTGCTGCCATCCTCCATTGCCACTCGTTTTTTTTGTGATGGGAGGGAGGAAAGGGGAGAGGAAGATAGGATGCTGAGCAAGTGTTTCCGAACAGGGGAGAAGAGGTGTGTATTTTATCCTTAGTGGTGCTGGGGAGTGCAGGGAAAAAGCTTGAGAATTGTTGTAATGAACTAAATCATGTAGCAAAAAAGAAGACCCCTTCCATTTGAGATCCATGCCTAGCTTTTTGTGCTATAGCTACTAAATTCCTCATAGTTCTTTTGTATTATTCTTTCCAAGGCAGGAAGACTAGTTAGATTTTTAAAAATCTTTATTCTGTGTTTAAATTAGTTTTGGCTTAACCCACTTCTGAACAGTTAATGTGACTTCTGCATATCCAGACATTATCATAAATGCGTGTTGGAACAACCAGAGCAAGTAGGGTAAATCCAATATTTCAAATATGTTTTATGTGGAACTTTAGAATATTTTTGCATTCAGTTAATTCTGGGACACTTTCATTTTCTTGAAGCCCTACTCCACCTCTGGGGAAGGTCATTTTTATATATGTTAATGTAAGATGTATAGAAAATCTAAGAAATTCACATGGGCTTAGAGTGTTGGATATTATCTCTAGAGACTCTCAGAATGGGTTTCCTGCATTTAAAATTGTGCTTAGGTAATGCATTAAATACTTTAACATTTGGGTGATCTATGTTTCTCACTTTTAAGAACAGATATGCAGTTTAGTGGACAAACATTTGGAATTCACTGCAGCCCTTTCCAAGATGGCTCTTTATAAAACATGATGTCTGCTTTGAAATTTTGGTATCATTTTTATTAAAGGAGAATTGCTAGTAAGAGATGCTATTCTGCCTGCAATAATAATGGTTCTTATTGGACACCGAATCAGATCTGTGTGTATATTCCATAAAGGACCAGTGATTGTAAAGCACTGGACTTTTTGAAACAAGTAACCAGTCTTTGCATGTGCATTGGTGAAAACAAATAATGTAAAAAAACTCTTATAAATACTTCTCTATAATGTGTAAGATGAGAGATGTATAGAGATATAGATGGTACACATATATATGTAATTGCAAGGTTAGAGCCTGAAAATTGAAAGCCCTCAAAGGAAGGGAAAAGTGTATTCTAGTGAAAGAAAATTTCATTATTCAATACAAACTTTGCTTTTTTGCAGAGGCAGCAGGATTGTGACTTGCCCTTGCACAGTCAGCAACTGGAAAAATGCCAGATTCTGAGAGTAATTTGGAGTCTTCACATGTGGATGTTATAAATGGTACTTCAGTCTTGAGTGAAACGAAAATTTCGGATGAGAAGGGACCTATTGGAAAAAGAGCAGTGTCTCAGATTGGGAAGGATGGCTATCCTGACTCCATCTACATAAATGCAGCTAAGATTTTTCAAGGCCTTCGTACTGAAAAGAGTTCAGGTAAAATCCTGCTGCGCTATGGCGATGCCTCAGGGTCTCCCACGGTGGCTTTTAAAGATGAGCAGTCCAGGCGTGTGTCCTATGAACTGGCTTTCAAAACTCTAAAATGTAAGTACAGAACTCAGCCAAGAATTGCTGACAGAAATGATGCAGCAGAAAAACGTGGAAAAACAAATGTTCCGTGTCTGCCTGATCTAGGGAAATTTTTGTAAAGCTTCAGGTTATTACAGAGTTACAGATTCACAGAATATTCTGAATTGGAAGGCATCTACAAGGATCATCAAGGAAGGCCTGTGAGGGTATTGAACCCATAACCAGGGTGTTACTAGCACCCTGCTCTGACCAACTGAGCTCATCACAGTGCTTCTTTTCACTTCCTAATTATGGATGAATATACGTATTTACCAGACTACTCATATCCCTCAAATATTTGAATATAGCTAAGTGTTATTAGAATTTGTGAAATCAAACATTTAAATCCTATTCTTTTTCATGTAAATTAATTACATAGGGTTGCTGCTGTTGGTGATTGAATTTGCCCTCAATTTTCATGATGTTTAAAATTACAATTTAGTGACTTACTTCCATAGAATATTGTAGAGAGTAGCATGACTTGTCAACATTTTCTTCTTTTTACAGATCAAGATCTTCTTGAAGAAATGTTGGTAGAGAGTAAGGTTTACCCATCCTACTCAATAGTAAGTGAACCTTTTTTTTAGGCATTTTTATTTTCTGTGTTGATGTAATTAGTACCTTTTCTGAGGATTCTATAACATTATTCCAAACAAGCTTTGTTGTACATGACAGCCTTAGACTGAAATATTGCTGACCTTATCCATCTCCACAGTCTGTTGTGAGATTCTGTTGTAACTGATTGCTGGAAGTCAAAGCCTTCAAAGGAAGAAGGTGGGAGAGTGAGCCATGAACTTCACTGCAGCACAGTACTTGCTCAGTGATATTGTCCATGTCCACATGCTTTCCTTTCCAGCTGTGTCCCCTTGTGAGTAGGAGAAAAAAATGTTTCCTTCCTATCCTTGGGAGTTGGAAAGCATAGTGTGAATCCCATTGGACAAAAAAATGCATTGACCCCATGGTTCATTTTCTGGACAAACTGTATACAAATACTGTTCTGGCAAAAAACGGGTCCACTTTACTCTCTCACCATGCTTTCCTGCTTTGACATGGAAAGGAATTCTGGAGCTGGCACAATATTCTGCTGTTCCTTCCAGTTTTTTCTTCGATGCCTTTGAAAATTGCAAGATAAAATTGAGCTGATATGGTTTGTGGAGGTTGATGTGAGCAGGCAAATGATCTAACACCATTATCTTTGGCTTGTTTATGTAAGGATGTAAGACTTTCATGCTAACATCTTGTGTTTGGTGCTATCTCCCTAATAACTTGAGTTTTCTAACTAATTTTGGTCTATTTGTGAGAAGATGAGAATTTTAGAAGGCATAATAACTGTAAGAATTTAATGTAATGAGGCAAACAGTAGTGACTGAAGTGCAGAAATTATTGTCCTTAAGAAGGACATGCTCCCTGGTTTAAAGATTTAGACAGAGAAAGGAGGTTTTATATATATCCCACAAACAGAAGGGTTATTACAACTGAGTGTACTGGATGCTACATATCTAAGAATCCCACAAGAGAGGAATTGATAGACAAGAAGGTTTTGTTATGTTAACTATTTAACAAACTACTTTCTGAAGAGTAAATAATTTCAACGTTTCAATTCTGATAACATTAGAAGTTAAGATACAGTATTTTATCTGCGTGCATGGAGAATGTTTTTAATTTGGATAATCAAAACAACTTGTAAGTTATATATTTGAGTTTAAAAAAATATTTTTTAAAAAACTGCTTTATTAACTCTCCAGAAGTAATTACTTTCATATTCTTGCAAATAAGCATTTTAGGGTTTTTAATGCCTTTTGCATGGGAGTCTGCTGTTTGATATGGATCTTTTTTCAGAAATCATTCATGCTGGGTCACTTTCTCTATCCAGTTGCTTTTCTCTTGCAGCCAGATGAGCTAACCAGCTTGCTTGTTGTGATGCTTTGTGACCTACAAGACCGAAAATTTCAAAACCGAAAGATTTTTGCTGAAGAGGAAATTGTAGCAGAAGTTCAGGAAGTAGGGAATTATTTATACAGGTATATGTGCAAAGAGCTATTTTTTGTTGATACAGATCAGCAAAAATGAAGATTTGTATAATCAGTGTCTTTTAAAGGTAATTAATAAACGTGTCTTTCACCTTAAAATTTTGTGGTTTTATTTTTTTTTTTTAATGAGAGACTAGTTTAGAGGCAAGCATTCATATTTATATAGTTATAAAAATTACAGTTAAGAAACCGTCCTTATATTGTGGATTATCTTGCAGGCATCTTATTTTGGCATTGTTGACACTTTTATACAATTCTAGGAAGGAAATTAAATATTCAGTAAGTATTCATAAATGCAAGCGTAATAGAATCAAGAGGTCATGGAATGGAATAGCATTTATCTATTTAGCAGTACTTCTACGATGAAACTTTGTTAAATATTTATTATTTTAAATAATGAGAACAAAAACCAGAATACAGAAACATTTTAATATTTATTATCTCTTCCATCAAACTACAAACAACATTTTGTTTAACTCAAAAGGCATTTATTAGACAAAATTGTGTTGCTGCTGAATTTAGAATGGCCCAAAAAGTTCATTAATCTCTTAAGTGCAAGGTATTTCTGGAGGGCAGTGAGTAAGATATCTGAAGTAGTTCACCAGCAATTCTTATTTATTTTTAATTATCATGTATCAGTAATATGCATGAAGCTTGTGGGAAGAAAAGACTGGAAACATTTTCTCAGACATTTTCATGTAATAATAATAAAAGTGACTCCTGGTTGCCATCATACTTACATTGTTTTTGTACATGTTTAAGGGCCAGCTTTCATCAAATGCTCATTCTGCACATGTATGTATTTACGTTTTCAAACGTTCAGATGCATCTGATGGTTGTGTTCCACACATTGCAGTTCCAAAACATACTGAGATTTTTTTTTAACTGTCTGAGAAAATGGATGTATTTGACAGTCCCCTGCTATAATTCCAGTCCTGCCTGATTTAAAGAAAATAATCATAGCTATTGAGTAACACCTTGCATCTGCTGTTGTCTGGGGTAGAAATGTTCTGTAACTGTATTTTCTGTTGCAACTTGCAGTAGAAGGTGTCCCTTTTGGATTTGGTTTCTGAGCAAGATGGTTTTGTAACAGAAATGTTGCATGCTAACAGCTAATGAAAACATTTATAAAATTTATTAAACTTGTGACTGTTTTTATAGCTATGAGACCAAGCTGGCAGCTGCACTAGCACGATGTCGCATCAAACATGATGCTCTTTCAATTGAATACTTTGTACCAGAAACCATATCGAAGCAGGAACAAAGGACTTCTGCTTTACCTATCTGTTTTTGGATAAACACATTTAAAATCAGGTAAGATCTTTAAAATATCATCTGATATTGATGGTTTTGCATATAAAGTGATACAGTTTGCTACATACTTGTTTTAGAATTTCCAGGTTATATTTTTATCAGTAATTAAAAATTCTTACAGGAAAATTCTGCTTAATGCAGTGCCATTGTGTTATTTTTTTTTAGAAGTTTTTATATATTGTAGCAGTGGTATTTATACACTATTCTGTTACAGTTCTTCTTCCTGTTCTGTTGCTTGTGTGGGTCATTCAAATAAATGAGGAAAAAAAGTTAGAAAAAATATGAGTGAGTTAACTTGGTGACAAAAAATAAGAGAAAATGTCTTTAAAAGCAGGTGTATTAGTTAAACCATAATCTTGACAAAGGGTGTTAAAACACAATACTTAAACCTGCTGTTTATTCTGTAAGGATAATGTAAACTTTAAATTAAAATACACATTTTAAAATCCTTGTATTCTCTAGGCTACTATAGATGTAACACTGCTGTTCCCAGTTCTGTACTAACTGATACATGAACCATACCACATTATCCTGTTATCTGTTTTGTTAGACAGGTAATCCATTTTGTAACGTTTTTAAGAATTTTCTTTTACTACTCTTGTCTTGGATCAGTGTTCAGTGCTTAGGTTATAGGCTCTTCTAGATAATGTACCTTACTTTGGGTGTGAGTTTAGAGCCCTTAAATAGTAAATAAATAAAAGCTGCTCCTTCCATCCCATGTTTAATGTACTGTATAAACTTATGGCACTGTCAGAAATAGCATTTCAACAAACATCTCCTGCTATATATACCTTTAAATCTTTATGAAATTTGAATTGCTAACCTCAGCAGTTATGCCTTCATTACATTTACACAAGGATTCTTTCAATGTCAGTCATTAAAATTATTGGTGAGCTAGACTGAAGGCAATTGAAAGAACTAAAGCATCCCAGCAGTAAATTTGCTACAGCATCTCCTGAGCACATGGACATTTCTGTTTTGAGGCTTTGAATCATTCTCTGGAGACACATACCTCTTTTTAATTAATTGTATCAGACTTATTAACTGTTTCAAACCAGAACTTACATGGCTAAAGGAGAGTAAGTTTCCCTCCTGCATGAGGCAGTATGCATTTTATACCTATATATGTATGCATGTGTATACACACACACGATAACAGAGGTAAAAAATTCTTATAATCAATGTAAACGATGTTGCTTGAGTAACTCTTGTATATTTAATGGTCAGAGTTGTATGTTAACAGCCTTGAAGATGTTATCAAAGATTTGGAGATGAAGGGATTCACAAAGGTTGAATCTGTGCCAGACTTTGACCATTACACATATGCTGTGGACCAACATTGCCGAGATGTATTGGTTTTTCCTTCCTCTCTTAAAGAAGAACTGCTTAATTTAGATCTTTTTGCAGATTGCAAACTCTTGCTGCAGGTGAGTTGATGTTCCGCCTTGAGTCAGATGATCTGAAAATTGAAATAATTGTTTTGTTTTAGAAAGAGGTTGTGAATTGTGTGACTATTCTATTAAATCAGTCAGGCAGTGATAAACCCTCATAAGGTTTTGGACATTTGTAATAATTAGGTTATAAACTGATCCACTTACTAAATTTAGCATACAAATATCAATGCTTAATTGATAGCTGTGATTGAGTTAGTAGAATGTTTCAAATTTAATTTTAGAGCTGTTGAAGTAAATATAAAAATGGTCAAAAGAGGCAGTCTCACTTCTGAAAATGTGAGGAAGGTTTCAATATAACTCCATATGCTTTCCTTCACTTAGTAGATAGTGATATGCTATTGTAATATTTCTTCCTCTTCAAATGCATGTTTGTGATGGAATGATCACAGTTCTTTGTATTTTGTGCAGTGTGGTTCCTTGATCTCCATAACCCCCACTGGTCTTTTTCCTGACTTGCCATTGTTGAACTCCCCAGTGAAGTTTGGTGGGAGGTTTCTCTTCTAGAGTAGGGGCTTGCAGTAACATGCAACAACACAACCATGAATTATCTGAATTGTCTGATGATTCTTGAATGCCTAGCAGAAACATTTCAACCAGCATTTTCACTAGATGTCTGAAAACTTCAGCCTCAAAATCTATTGCTCAACTTAGAGGTGACTCAGTATTCAATATTCCATTTCAGTTTGTAGATTTTAAATACAATACTTACAGAAAAGAACTATAGTTTACAGCTCTGTAGGTAATGGGAACAAATTCTGAGTGTAACTGCTTAAAAGTATTCAAAATGAGTAAATAAAACCATCAAAACTTCCATCTCTGTGGTGGGGTAGGGTGTTGCTTGAATGCTCTGTGTACATAGACAGTGATGTGAATTTGAAGGCTTAGCACTTTCTTTTTCCCTTTCCATTTATCATCAGTTTGTCAGATTTAGTGCAAGACCTGGTAATTGTGGTCAGAATCATCACTCCTTGCCTTTTTAAGTAATTTGGTAAAATTTCTCTTAATCACCAGTGGTACACGAGCATTTACTCTTGTGGAACTGTCTCTTGTGCTTTCTGCATTCCAATCTGCCTCTCAGTTCAAATTTCAGCAAAATCTTGATCTTTGATCTACAAGGGCAACATTTCTCCTGTAATTATCATCAAGAGCTGTGTGAATAGTTTTGCATTTCTCTGTTAAGCTCCCTCAGAGGATGAATTCTGCCTGAATTGTGGCCAATGTTTGTCTTTTCTGGAACAAGCTGTTGGTAGGAGTTCCTCCTTATGAGGATGATATGTACTTTAATTTCACCTACAGATACTAAGCTTTTTCTTGTATTATTTAGAATTAAGTTATTTAAATTTATTGAGTTACTGCTTGGTTTTGTAATGTATTTAATTCTGTATTAGCAAATATCCCTGATTAGTTTTTTTCCTCCTTTCTTTTCCATTTCCTATGAATGGAAGACTTTCCTCATTTGGAAAAGGCTGGCATTCATAGAAGCCAAGATAGGTGATCATAGTTAACTTTTGTGTCGTTGTGTTGTAGGACAAGTCTCGCAGCCTCGCCGTGCACTCGGCACGCGCGCTGTTGACTGAGGGTGCTGACATTATAATGGCTCACTTGGGTTCCCACCTGACCATTGCCCATATGTCAGTGCTGACAAATGACAGCAGCTCCAGCATTTTTGTTTGTGGTGTGAAATCTTCGGCAAAAGAAGAAGAACTGATGAACAGTTTCAGTCATATGGGATGTACAAGTAGGTGCTGAAACAGTTGGTATTGAGGAAGTATTGTAATACAGTTTGTGATGTCTGTAAATATGGACTAATTCTATCAGAGAACCCTTCTTTGGCGGCTTGGGGATGGCACTAACAACTTTTTTGTCCCAAGGTGAGCTGATAGCTCTTCAGCTACAGTCAAGTTAATTACAGTCTAACCCTATCACAGATGCAAGCTCCTGAAATATTGGTGATTTTTTCTGTAGAAGTAGCTACTACTTAGCAGTTGGTGTAGCTGGTAGTGGGGAACTTCTGGTGTTTTGGCTCTAGCTTTCACTCTGATTTCCAGCTGTTTGAGAGTCTTAATCCAAAACAGACACGCCTGTCCAGTTTACCTGGGGGACACTGTCAGGACAGAATGCAGCACATTAACTGTCTTCTCAGTGGAAGATGCAGCCTTTCAATCAGCTTGAATCCATAGGCCATACTGTGGAGCATGTGAATCTAGCAGGCTCCAGCTCTGTCCAATTCTGTGTAACACCACAGTCTCTTCACCTCTGTCACCTGTAGGCAGGCTTGCTTGCAGTCTGTAAGTGGTGAGTTTTCCCTGTTTTTCAGATATTTGCTTGTTACATGAAGACTTTACTGAGCTTCGGCCAACAGACCCAAGACTTGAAAAGGCAACAGTTATTTTGCTGATACCACAATGCTCTGAACTGGGTGCTGGCAATCCAATGGAGCTTATTTTAAGTGAACATGGAGGTAAATTTTGATACAATATCTAGCTCATGCTTTCTGGTAGAAATAGATCCAAGTATTTTAGTCTAATCAGTGCAGGTGCTTCCGTAAATTGTATAATTTTATTAAAGAAACCTTCCTTATTTTAATTGCTATAAATTATATAAATTAACTTGCATGATTCTGTGACTGCTTCAGATTGATAGTATGAAAGTGTGAGGGTGATTCTGGGGAGCAGAGTGTGTATAGGTTTTTTTAAAGTAAAAAGATATAGGCAGAAAATTTATTTGAAGATACCAATATGTATATAATTTTCTATTTGATTACATTCCTTTATTGACTGTTTGTATAAATCCTTTCACTGTACAATCTTCATTAACTAGAAGCAAGTAAGAGACACCAGTTTGCAAGACTAAATTTACTACTCTCTGCTTTTAGATGCAGATTTGCTACAGGACCTTTTCCAGGGATTTGTGTCGGAGGATAAACTCAGGATTCTTGCTGAGAGGCAGCTTAATGAGTTGCTTCATGCATTGAAATGTAAGTATGCTAATTTCCCAATTTTTGGGAAGACTTTGTGCTATCAATTCCATTGTAGTATCACCAGTTTTAATATAGTTAAAAATGCACAAATTATTAATTATGAATAAGCATGTAACCAAACCCCCTGAACAATTATTTCCTCCAGTCTGAAGGTGTTTCTGTGCCCTAGTGTCCACCAGACATTAATATAATACTCTTCAGTATTCTGTAGAGAGCTGGCTTATGGCTTAGTTATACTCTGCTTTAGAAATTCTGCAAATGTATTCTCCCCCCATCTGCATGCTGCCTCTTTTTTCCTCTCTCCTTTGGTAGCTGTGTGAAAAGACTGGAGACATCTTTGACTTTGTGCAATCTGCAAATATTTGAAAATATTTTAATTATTTAAAAACACTACAGATCAGGAGGTAAAAGTGACATAGTTTTTATGATGCTTTTAATCCTTACCAAACCACTGTCAGTATGAAGAATCTGAAGAGTAAAGAAGTTGTGTTTTGTTTTGTAGTTAACAAAGTACAAGCTATTGTTTACTGCACTTGCTCAGTTTACCCAGAAGAAAATGAACTTGTAGTGAAAAAAGCACTGGAATCTGGAGTGGAGAGAGATAAAGCACGACGCTATAGGTACAGAATGAGTAGTTTTATCTGTGGAAAAATTAAAGTGTGACTTTGAATTGTAGCATAATTCTTATCCTAGACTGATATGTATCTTGCGTGAAATTAAAATAGCTTTTTCTGCCTGTCATGCCATTCTTTCTGTTTATGAGATTACTTAGCAGTATTCTGTTGACTTTTTCATCTAATATTTTTGTTCATCTGCAATTAAAATGGAAGGAAATCATCCTGTTGGAAATAACATTCTTCAGATAGAGCTATTGCTATTACTGTATTAGTGTTCAGAGAATGAAACTAACTTGCTAGCATGCTCTCTGCTTCTGATGTAAAATGATCAATTTCAAAGGAAAAAGAAATTAAATCTTAAATTTAAGAATCATACAGAAGAATAAGAACTCTTTGCTGTAGGATTGCTCACTGCTGTATTCAGATGAATGACTTCTGGGAAGGACAGGTTACAGTAAGAGATCATCCTGTGCAATCATGGAAAATACAAACTTAGATGAAAAAAAGTATGTATGCTGTATACTTCATATGTACTTATAACCTGTTAGCTATCACCCTGTCAGCCAGAGGAATTGTTGAAAGATTGATGGGTATTTTCTGTATTTTCCTTTCACTCACACCAGTGCAAACACTTGGCACTCACTTGCACATAGATACAATAGCGGATTACAGGATGCAGGTTTAAAAGAGTTTATGTTGTAAAAATCACAGAAGAGTCATACTGTATTTTTAGATTTTATATTACCTTAGTTAATAGTCTGGCTATCAAAGGGAAAAGGTACTGTGGCTCAAATATTCAGTGTAACTAAATTTTGCATGATTAAAAGAGTAAATATTAACTGTGGCCAGTCCAAAGAAGGTTTAAAAGTTGTATGTTATTCATAAGACACAGTGCAATAAAGTGCATATTTTTTCAAATTCACTGATAGAAAATAGCAGTCTGCTTGATTTTTTTTACATTAAGTGGGATGAAATCAGGGTATGTCTTGCCAAGGATGGTGTGCTAGACCAAAAGCATTTATGGCCTCTTGCTTGTGTTTTCCTTTGGAATTTGAAATTTTCTGGAGTCTGTCTTGATCTCTGTGCAGCTGTTACTCTATGGGGAGAACTTGGGGAACCTTGGAATGTAATGGTCTCTAAATTATTGAATATAAATAATATTTAAATTCATGACACAGAAATTATTTTTTAAAAAAAGTTCCTGGACCTTTAATTATTTTTTTAAAAATCCCCCCTTGTGTAAAACCCTTCCCTCCCCACAAAGCTAAACCAAAATCTGTTCACTGTTGTGCAGAAGCATCATGAATGTTGTCAAAGCACCAATGATACTACACTTTCAAAAAGGCAATCTTGGATGGTAAGAAAAGGACAATAAAATTACATTAGGATTTTTTCAGACCTGAGCAAATTTCTGACTGACAATTGATTGAGTTTCATAAATGACAATTTCAGATTCAGTTCCTCCTTCCCTGCAATATCTTGGATGTTTCATCATAGTCCTTGCTACAATAAAGCTGCTGGTAATCAGCACAAACAAAAAGAGCAGTAATAGATTGCCATAAATAAAATATACAGAGTGATTATGCTTAAGTTGAAAGCTCAAGCCATTTAAGATGCATGTACTGCTTAAAAAAAATCATTTTACACTTTTCTTAGAATTAATTAGACAACTTATTTGACTAAAACAGTGCAGTATAGAATGAAAGGCTGTTGCAGAGTTACTAACCCCCACGTTCACAGTATATTTGAGAGACAAGTCATAATAAAACATGTTGTATAATCATCAAAGATCTACTGAATAATAATTCTCCTTTCCAAGAAAATTTAGGGCTTTCAGGAAACTCTTAAAACATTTTTGCTTATGTGCATTTTATCTTTTTGGAATTACTCTGCAGTACTGAAGTGGTGCCAAACAAAATAAAGCTCTGTTGGAGTTTGGGGTCACACAGCTGGTTCTAGGGCTCTGCAGTTTTAAGGGTGATTTAAAAAATGTTCACACTGGTGAAGCTGAACTTACCTTCAGGATACGACAGTTTACAGCAGCAGTTTTACCTAAAGCAAGGGTACACATGGCAGACAGGTGTGTATAGAATAGTCTAAACCACTCGAGCATTTTGCTTTGGCCTATCAAATTTGAATTAATTTCTACATCATTTTCCAGGGTCATTGAAGAGATTCCTGGTGAACAGTAACTTGTGCACAATAAAAGATTGCCACTGGGTTTTTTTTCCATTGAATAAGCTTATGTAAAATCAAAAATCTGTCTCATAAGACATAGAGCTTTATTTAGTAATATGAGGAGGATTTGAGCCTTGTAGCCTGTTTTATCAAGTTCCAAGGAACATAGAAAATCCAGATCGTGGTGAGAACTTGGAAACAAACAGTTTTGCAGAATTCTCATTAAAAGTGAACTAGCCAGCCAAATCAGGTTATTGCTTTCAAATATTGAATGCATTTCTCTGTAACCATCTTTGAATAAACCTCTGTCTCACAAGAGAGTTAGTGGAGCATTAAGGAGTAGGACTCCCTCAGTGAAGAGGAGGGAATTATAATTACAAAAGGACATTTTGATAGTGTTTTTCTATACTGAGACAGCTTAGTATAGTTTGCTAGCCATATGAGCCAAGTCCTTGAGACTGCTTTGTAACAGCGAGGCACTTCTGGAATTCAGGGAGAACAGAAGAGGCAAGTTCTTGCAAAACTGTAAAATTGGAGAAAAAGCCCTCAATTAGAACAAACAGCAAATTTTCCCAGCCTAAGATTTTTAGCTTAGATAGGTATTGATTATGACATTTATTATTATTACTATTATTATTATAACTCAAAGTCAACACCTCTACAATTTCTGCAGCTCCTTAGTGTTTTCAGACCATTCCCCAACTTCAGGGACAACTTGATCACTCAATAATTGCGCACCTGAGAAAGAACATAGTTTTTCATTGTCATATTATGTATTTATTATCTGGTGATTAATATACTTAATAATTGGGGAAAAAAAGGAATTACTGAAAAAAAACCCCACAATTCTAAAAAGATGAATTCTCATGCCTTTCTTGAATTGCATTTTTTTAAAATAATGATAAATCTATGTTACTGAAAGACATAATTTGAAAATTACTTTTAATATATCCTTGTTTATTTCCTGTTATATTCTTAAATATTATTTTCTGGTCTTCCACTTTTTTTCACAGGCTTATTCCTTCTATTTTTTCTACTTGCTCTGATTCAGAGTCTTCCACTGAAATGTTTTTCAAAATGGAGCCATCAGAAATTTCCAGTGGTTGTTTCCTAGCTGTTCTAGAGAGAGAGGTAAGCTATGAAAATAAACACTTAAAATCCCTTCATAGAAGACGAGTAGTGCAACTTTCCACAGAAGAATAACAAAACGGAGATTTGAAATAAAACTCCTGGCTGCTTTTTAGTTGTTTTAAGACCAAAAGACAGGTGAGTGGTTGAAATGTGCCACTTCTGGAATTTTATGCTGAGCACAAGTTTAAAAGCTGTGCCTGTTGTGGAGCTCATGATCAGAGCAGACCCTTGATCCAAGTTAGTGCCAGCAAGGTCTAGAGGAAATACATTGCTGTTATCACACTTTGGAATGAAATGCACAGATTGATTAGACTCAGGATAAATGGTATCTAGTAAATGTATTTGTTATATGTGTCACCAAGATTTTCCAGTATCCAAGCAGCTGAAATCTTAATCCCTATGGGTCATTATTACAATTTGAATAAAATAGGTATGAATATGTTTCCTTCCCAAACTCAGGCATATGCAAATCTAGCTTGAAAGGCAGGAGACTTTTGCTGAGTAAACGGAAAAGCCTTGGCATGATTCCTGAGGAAAGGCCTTAAAGGGCTAGTTTGCATCTCTGAGCATCAACATTTTCCTCTTGTTTCTAAGAAAAACACACATTTTTTTCCACCAAAAGTGGAAGGGCTGTGGAGAAGAACTAATCCCAGTTTCATTGCAGATTAAAGATAGGAGATCTTGGTTATTTGTACCATTTTCTGTCATACTGCAATTACAGTGCTTGAAAGAAGCTTGCCTCTTGGGAAAGGTAGATTTTATTAAGAATAAGAGAATTACATATGAAAAGCCTTTCAAGTTACCTGTTATTGACCTCTTTCTTTACAATATTAAATATTTTAAACTTGGTCTGAGTTTTAGTTAATCATGCTATGTGCATCTCTCTACCATATTGTCTCTCTCCAGAGAAACAAACACTTTTGTTGCAGGTAGTTAATGCAAGTAATTTTTTGGGTCAAATTCTAATACAAAGAAGCAGTTGCTCCAATGGCCAGTTTTTAGGTGATTCAGCAAATGAACGTTTTCCACAAAGTAGAAAACATGTATTTACAATTTAAACTGAAATTCCTTGTTTACAGAAACGTTCTTAGCTAGCTGTAAATAGTTTCTCTCCCATTGTTTCTCTTTATATACTTGGATGTTGAGCTGGTTCCCAGTTTGAGTTCCTTGCTTATCTATTATGAACAAGAACTTTCATTACTGTGAAAATTATTCATGCTTAATGTTACTGAAATTTCTGTATTTTAGTAAGTATTTCTGATACACACACACAATGGATATTTTATTCATACAGGCATACTACAGAGCAGGTCAGTGTGGGAATATGTTGGTTTTGGCTGGGTGGAGATAATTTTCCTCACTGTGACTGGTGTGGAGCTGTGTTTTGGATTTGTGCTGAATAGGATTGATGACCTAGAAATGGTTTTGTTATCTCCAAGCAGGGCTTACCCAGAGCCAAGGCCCTTTGTGCTTTTCATAGTGCCGCACTGGTGAGGGCACTGGGGGTGTGTGGGAGGCTGGGAGGGGACACAGCCAGGACAGGTGACCCAAACTGACCAAGGGGATATCCCAGACCGTGTGAGATCGTGCTCAGTACATAAAGTGGGGGGAAGCAGGAGGAAGGGAGGACTTTTGCAGTAATGGCACTGGTCTTCCCAGGGAACCACAATCTTTATCTTAACCCAGGAGTTCCCTAGCTTTACTCTTCCATTTCCTTCCCTGATTCTCTTGGTGGGGGACTGAGCAAGCGGCCACGTGGGGCTTGGCAACCAGCTGGGGTTAAAGAGCTGGTTGCTAAGACAGACACACATTACAGAGCCCAGAACTGAGCTTCCCCTCTTTGGGTCAGCAGAGAAGAAAGCCTATGAAGAACAAATGCTCCAGTACCTCTTTACACAAGTCAAGTTCCTAGTTTTAGAATAAATAGTTTGGTTAGCATTTATCACGTGCGACTTAAGTCCTTCTGCTAGATTCTGCTCTTTTTCTCATGGAGTAAATTCTGAGCAGCTCTGTATTGTGGCTTAGATTCACTGTTGTTTCCTGTGAAATTTTCAGAAAAAGGTGTCTGCTAAAGACATTTTGGCTTCTGCTGCAGCAAAAGCTCTACTAGATGGCATTGTTGAAGAAAAACCAAAAGAAGAGGTGAAAAAGCCGAAAGTAAAACAACGTAGGCGTAAGGCTGCTGCAGGTGACAGTAAGCCAAAAGCTGCAAAGCTCCCTCCCCGCCCAACTGCAGCTAAGGTTAAGGCTCCTAAAGCAGCCCATAAGATACAAGAAACACATGTGTGCCCCATATGCCCAAAAAGCCCAGCCAGTAAGGTGCAAAAAAACCATGCAGACTCCCCAAAAGAAAAGACTGTGCAAGAGAGAAAAGCAGCCAGTGACACAGCACAGGAGACTGTGCAAGGGAAAAAAGCAGCCAGTGATACACCACAGAAGACTGGGCAAGGGAAAAAAGCAGCCAGTAACACACAGCAAAAGAATGTGCCCTGAACAGACAGCTGTGTTGAGCTGAAGAAATCTGTGGACCCTGACTGATACACAGCACCAGTGAAAGTGCAGAAGCCAACATCTCATCTGTCACCTCTGGGCAAGGTGTATGAGACAGACACCTGATCAAAAGGCATGCACAGAACAGAACAGGGATGTACTGAAGCCCACAACAATCACTTTGCCTTCACTGATAACACCATATGAAAGGCTGTAATGAAACAAACTCAGGGTACCAACTTAACATGGCTTTCATGGCCAGACTAGAGCACAGGGTCCAAGTGGTTGGATATTTCCACCACCCTGGTCAAAAATGGTCAAGCCAACTTGGCTGTATGAACCTTCAGACTCTGCCCTCCCTTTGTAAAGAAGGTAAAGGTTACTGTATCCTAATCAATAGTCTTAAATTACAGTATAAATTAATGCAAGGATAATCTGGCCTTAGGAAAGATGTATTATGGGCTATGTATATAGAAATATCCATGTTTAGATAGTAACTTCTCATCCAGTAATCATACTTTAAGTGAATGGAGCTCAGCTGCCTAAGGCTGATAGATTGTTGGGGGAAGTGAGGTCAAAAACCTATAGCCTCTTGCTATACAGTCTGAAGTGACAAGTTGAATTGTATACCCAACCCCTCACTGTATCTGAACCTGTACAGGTAATCAGTTTCAAATTGATGTTTTTAAAGTGAGACTGAATTTTTTAAAGTGGCTTTTCTTTACAAGTGCTAGATACTATTTTTGTGAGTTTCCACTTACGACAGATGCATGGAAAATAAGCCTTGTATTTTTAAAACTAGATGTGAACTTTTGTCCAGGAAACTGGCCAAGTACATTGAAGCCCATGCATAGGCTTTCTAGTGTGTGTTCTCTTGGTTTCTTCTTAAGTGTGCACTGAAATTCTAACAGTGAAAAATAGATCAAATATTCTCATGCTAAGAACACTGAATCGTCATCATTATGTCACATCAGACTACATCATGGTTCATAACTGATTTTTATCAATTTCTTAACATAAACAGTTCTTAGTTGAAAAGAGCTGCTACAAGGTAACATTTTTATAAATGTTACTGCTAGTCAGCTGAATAGTGACTGGACAAAGACTAGCTGCCTGTCTTTGGAAACAGCTGTGGGCTTCTAAGCTGCTCCCTTTTGCTATCAAAGATAAAATAACTGTAAAACATCTACAACTGTCTTGTAATCTGAGTAGAGGATAAAAGGAAGCACAGAGATACTTTTAACAATAAACCTGATTTGTATCTAGAACTTGTAAAAATGAAAGAGACAGCACAGCAATACAGAAAGACAAAGGTATCTGTGGCCCAGAAATCTTCCTCTAGGCCACCATTTCAGATACTTGGGAAGAGTGTTGCCAGGAGCATCACCACTGTAGTGTGGGACTTAACCAGTTTGACATACGGGTCTGGATTTAGACCCATCCAGAGAAAATGTTATAACATCTCTATTTTGTCTTCACCCACACCAGTCAGTGTTACTGGATCAGCAGTAGTTTTAAGAAAGGATGTGAATGATATTACCCCAGCAGTGTAGGCAGCTGGCTCTTGTTCATCTGATAAATATCATTGCTTCACTGAATCAGTGAAATTTCTTACAGCATTTTAATGTGAGCCAGCTGTCCTATACAAAGACATCCCTCACCCTCTGCATATCCCTGTGAGCAATCCATGCTCCTTGCCTGCTCCAGTAATACAATGAACTCTACTCTTATTTCTGAATAAACTTGTTAGGATAGATTTAGACCAATACACATGCCATGTGTAGAACCAGAAAAAAAAATATTATTTTATTTCAAAAACATCTTGGAGGAGGAGGGATTCTACATGTTGGATGGAAGGAATGGACACTGTGGAGATTTTTTTCCCCCCAATATGGTTGTTAAATGCTTAAAATAAACTTAAGAGATTCTGCAGTTAAATAATGATCTTTTTTAAAAAAATCAAGATCTGTATAATTCATTATGAAAGCTGAAATTACTTGTAAAACAACACACATGTGTCTAATAACAGAATTTCTGGGCTACTTACGTAATATCTGCCATGATGTCCCTCACTTGGCCTCGTCTTGCTTTCAGGAATTTGCATTTTTCACACAGTATGGAGGTTAAACCAGTCAGTGTCTTGATGGCTTACCAAGAATATCAGAGAATGAATTTTTCAACTGCAGGTCACCAGCTTACTTTGTAAGCATGGAACATCACATGGTGGCAACACCTGGGACTGACTTCAGATGGCTTGTAGGTAGATGCCTGTAACAGTCTTTTTTCAGTAAAACTGCATCTTATGTAACTATTTTTCTGTAATCCAGTTGTTTATTTGTCATTTTCAACTAGAAACTGTTGATTCAGCTTTCCAGATACAAAAGTTCTCAGAGTACTGCTACTGCCTCTAAACCACCAGTATGTTTTTCCCTTCCCTCAACCACCATTCTGAACAAAATAATTTTGCAGTTTCATGGAGCAGTAACAGGTGAGACAATCACTTTATGCAGCTAAATTTATTCTCAGAACAGATTACATTTAAATATGGAGAAGTGGTCAACAGCAGGGAAAATTGTCCTTTTGTTGTCAGTCATGTACTTTTATGTAAGACTGGGCTCTGCTAATAAACAGTGTTGTGTTTCCTTCTGTCTCACTGTTGTTAAATCAAACCTGCATGGGCTGATGGGACAGCACATGTGACAATGTGTTAATTAATGTGCCCAAGAAAGGAGTAATGCATTTGGGGGTAATGCTGAAATGCTGTGCCCATACTGGCTCTTGAAATGAGAATATTCTCTTTTCCATGGGTGATGTACTAACACTTTTAGATTCCATGATGAATGATCTATGAAATGCTTGATAAAATTAAGAAATGTAGAACCCTTAGTGACAGCCTGGGTGTGAGCTATTAGATACTCCACAATTTTTGTTCCTCTGCCACTGAAGGGCATATTTCTGTAGGTACAAGTGACTCTGCACAGGAAATATATCACTAAACCTTGTTTTATTGTGAATGGATTCTGTGCTATTCCTATGCTACTTTTGTCATTCCCAGTTAACCACCCTGTAGGTGGCCTCCATAGCCTTGCATCTCCCACACCTCCTTGCTCCCCTGTAAATGAAACAGTCAGTGGCTTAAATAAAACCTACAGCCAGCACTACAGATTTCAAAAGAAAGGCTTTTATCTATTAGTCATTGACTGTGAATATAAATCTCCTTGCTTCTGCAAGGGGGTGTGTTAATGACATGACTGACTGACACGTGATACCTCTAACTTACTACTTGCATTGAAAAAAATTACGACATTAGCTTTGCTTTACATGATTCTTCTACAGACTTCAATAAAAATGTGACTATAAATAATTACAAAGCCTGCCTTTTTTTAGGCAACCTATGGTATACAGAATGGAGAATGTTACAAGAGCACATCGAGTAAAGACAATACATCAACATAATAAAGCAGGATATTTCAGTAAAAATAGAATAAATAAAATAAAAATATTTTAAGCTGTATTTAACAGGTTAAGTTAGAATATGGCATCAGACATACAAGGCATAGTGAACATGGCTGCCGGTCTACAGAATCACTAGGTATTATAAAAAATGCATAGATAACTGAAGGGTTGCTATAACATCAACTAGAACAATTGCAGTTGCTCAAAAACACACACACACCTCATACATACTTTTTTTTGGCCATGGTAAAAAGAGCGTCTGAATATATTGTGAAACAAAAGATAATAGGCTTTGCAATATTAGGCTCTGATTCTGCAAACACCTGGGTGTGTATTAAATCTTTTGGAGAATTAGGAGCTCTACTGAAGCAAAAAGGCCATGTATAGTCAAATCATCAAGCACACTACTTAAATATTTGCAAAATCAACAGCATTTTGTTAACAGACATAAACCTTTTAAAACATACACGGGCGAGTGATGCACAGCTTTTCAAATACCCTTCTGTCTTCTCAGCCCTGCCTGCAGTTGCCTGCATTGCTAATGAAAGCTAACCAGATGTTCTAGCCTTGACAACGTGGATGTAGAACCTTTACACTGCTGTTTGCCAAGTGTTGGTTTAGTTAAAGAGAGTCTGGATCTCTCTTGGGGAGAATCAGCATGGTGCAGATGCAATGAAAAAATTCCATTATACTGTTTAAAATTAATTCACTGCTGTACAACAGTTGCCAATCTCAAATCACGACATTGTCAGCAGGAACTTTAAAAAGATACTGTCAAAGTATTTAATTTAAAATAAAATAAAATGTGAATCACTAGCACAAGGATGAACAAGGAAACTTTTAACTTCACAATCCTACCTAAGGGTACCTGTTAGCCACCACAATTTGAGAGCAGTCATCCCTGGAAATATTCAAGACCAGGTTGGATGGACAGCTTTGGTGAAAAGTGCCCTCTGATAGGGTTTGGAATGAGATGACCTTTGAGGTCTCTTCCAAACCAAACAGTTCTGTGATTCTGTGCTAGAAGTGAGTTTTACACTGCTCCTAGCAGGGTGGCTGGGATCAGGACTGGGAACTACAGAAGCTATATGCAAGCTGCCATCCCCATGCTTTGTGCTCTGGGTTTGTTTGCACATCCTCCCCTCCAGCCCTCCTTCTCCAGCTGTGCAGGCAATAGAGGTGGTGCAAAGGAGGTGGCAAGAGCGTGAGCCTTGAGAGGGGAAAGAGCTGCTTCAGTGCCCGACGTGCAGGATCGTGGTCATGAAGAGATCTGAGCTCCTCAGAGGATCAGCTCTTCAGAGGGTATTGTAGAAAGCTAAATTTAATTACAATAGTTGCATAGCCAGCCTTCACCTGACACTAGCTCATACATCACACTGAGTTTGGTAATGATTTTCCTGCATTTTTCAGCACAGAAATTTCTTGAATCATCATTATTTTCCTGTTGTGTTCCTAAGTTACTTCGCCAGGTGTGGTCATTAATTTCTTCAAACAAGGAAATAAAAAAGAAAATAGTTTGTTTATAACAGTCTCTTGCATATTAAAATAAAAGAGCTATTGTAACAAAAACTTTGCCAGTGCTCCTTTATCACAAGATTTGCAGACTTGGGAGACAGTTACTGTTTGGAACCTAGCTATAAATGGAGGCAAAACATTTTTAACACTAGTTAAACATAATGTTCCAAAATCTGTACCAATCTGCAGGTTTAGACAGAAGATGACAAAGGAAGAGACTGAAGATGCAGGACTGCATTTCAAAATCAGCCTGAGGTACAATTTTGAGGGCAATGCTGGGCTGATTTTGAGGGTCTGCAGGTGTGTAAAGCAAATCAATCAGATGAAGTCTTTGGAGCAAAAGCAGTGAAATCCAATTGCACCACCTGAAACACTGCCCTGTTAAAAAACAACTCTCTTCTTATTTTGTTACAAGAGCATTGAAAGTAAAATAAATTTCAGGAAGTTTTGTAAATAACAAGAAATGTAATTGTTCTTCTGGCATGCTAAGTATTCAGCAACAAACTCCAAGGGAAAGGGGGAATTATGCAACCAGACACTGAACTGAACATTTCATCAAACACTTGTATAGAAAAGGTACGGAATAGTTTAGTCTCTATAACAGTTGTAAGAGAATAAAATCACTAACTACTTCTTCTTATTCCTGATTGGTTTGAGCCCTCCATGAAACAAATTATTTTTGATGAATTAATGATAGATTTAGGAGAATAAATTTAACAGCCAGCAGTTGAATTTGTATGTTTAAAGCTTAAAAGCTTCACTGGATCACCCTGCAACTCAATTACTGAAAACACTTCCGTATTTTTCATCATTGGTTTGGTTTTAAACAAAATTCTTCTGTAAGACCATAATGTGTAACCAGAAGATGACATAATGACACTACAATTCAAAAACATGTCAGGGAGATGTTAAAGTAGTTGCTAGACCAATGCTGACAAACAATTTAAAACTAACAGGTGCAGTTCTGTAAAAATAAAACTTGGTATTTAATCTACAGTAATTCAATGGTAGCTAATACTTGATACCTATTCCAGTGTTGAAAACAGAGCAAAGTGCTGTAGGATATAAGATTGGTTTATGACAAATCCAGCTCAAGAAGGTGAAATTTTTAACTCAGACATCATTCACTCCAAGGATTTTAGCACGAGTTCACTGGGAGGGACGTGGCCATATTCTCTTTTTTGTGTGAGTTTAGGTAAAGTTCATGTATTTACAATCAAACAGACCTTCCATTGCCCATGATGTAACTCACTGACAGCAAAAAAATTATTCATGCTTCTTTTCATATCAGGCGATGGTGGCAGGAAGGAGAGAACATGCGTGTGTAACATTGTTTCCATGGGGTGAACTCTCTGAAGAGGAAGCATCGGCAGCTGCAATGGAAGGGCAGACGTGGTCCGTTCACTGGCCCCAGTGTGGCCATGCTATCTTCAGTCACTCGGTGCGAGAGCAGCTATGGCATCTCGGGCACCGGGCGCTTCTGTTTCAAAGTGTCAATGAGGGACAAGACTCCTCTTTTCACGTTGGTGGTGACTCTCCTGGTCACCGAGTCTGCGGGCGGCGGCGGCGGCCGGACTTTGTGTGAGGGAGGTCTGGCTACCAAGCACTTCTGATACCGCAGCTGCAACAGA
This sequence comes from Ammospiza nelsoni, assembly GCF_027579445.1. Lineage (NCBI taxonomy): Eukaryota > Metazoa > Chordata > Aves > Passeriformes > Passerellidae > Ammospiza > Ammospiza nelsoni. The sequence goes on from NC_080636.1 coordinate 23,658,388, forward strand.
GCAAAGCCACTCTGAAACCATTTCTGCAGCAAGGAATTCACTGACCATTTCAAATACACACTTCTGTATTTTCTCATTAGTCAAACATCTGCTACGTCTGCTTTGGCTGTGGCAAAAAGCTCAGCTGAAGTAATGGGAAATTGGTCTATCAATGTTTGGGCAGAAACTGTCCATTAGCACACAACAAATACGGGAATAAATCATATAAATACCAATTTGAAAACTGAAAAGTAAGTTTTCTGGGTTCAGTTACTCTTGCAAAAGGATTATTTTCTGGATTTCATAACATGAATCCAAGCAAAATGTTTTTTTGGCATTAGATAATTTGTGTAGTGAAAGAAAAGATTTCTAATTTGCATAGATGCTGCAGAGGTTAGGAGGGAAAATAATTAAAGGGGCATTGTTCACTAAGCTGGTGCTTCAAACATTAAAATGTTTGGATTTTAATTGATTAAATATTTTTAATTGATTAAATTATAATATTAATTCTGATTTTTATCTTTCTTTTCTCTGTCTTGAAATGAATATAATTACAAATTTGAAAAAATGCAAATTTATGGAGGCAGTGAAAATCTAAAGTGCTATTAGATGCCTTTGAAGAAGGTTACTTACCATACAAGCAGCCTGAACAGCTTCTGATACATTGCCTGCATTAGGTTCACACCAAAACACGTGGCACTCAAAGTGCTGGTTTCCCGTGTCCATGATGAAGGCGAAGGTGTGGATGTCCTTGCCCACCCCCATGAAGGACAGGAACCGCACACGACACTCCACCATCACCTCCTCTTCATTCTGCTCAGGAACCAAAGGGTTCAGCATTACTGCTGCATGCTCTGTGGAACTTTCAGTTTTGATTAAATGGGAGGATATCCTGATACATTATTGTAATTCCTTCTTATCTGTATGACCCAAGCATGCTCAGGCCTGGGCTGGATCTCTCCCTCTAGGCTGCCACTGAGGCTTTGAGCATTGCCACAAAATTTTAAAATGTTGCACACTTTGGAAGCTGCTTGTTTTGTGAAGAAACCAACAACGTGGGTACATGGGTATAATGACTCCAAAATATGCTCCCCTATCACTGGTGTGTTATGGAGATGTTGATTTAGTACCTCATCAAAAAACAAATATAAAATACAGTATTAGTAAGTCCCACTGTGTTAACCTCTATGGAAAATGCTCTACATTTTCTTCTGTAACACAGATTTTTATATTACTCTTGGCATCCATACCAAGAGTAAGGCAAATGCAGTTTGGAATTTAGGATTGCTACTACTTTGGGCTTAACCTACAACATTTTAGGCTTGAAATTCCTAGAAAGGAAAACACTGAATTTAATTATCTAATGAATATTTATGGTAATTTATTTCTGAGAACATGCTTGGAATGATAAATAAAACTGGAGCTGATATGAGCAGTAATAGCCTCTGCATATTCTGGAAAGAAATAAAATGCAAAATAAACAAATTAATTTTAGTTTAAATTAACCCTACTAGCATTTCTGTGTTCCTGGATTTCAACACTCATATAATTTTAGTTGTGTTATAAAGAACACAGTCTGCCTTACTGTTTCATTGATGACTGTGACAGTAGCATCAGCAACGTTCATGGTAACTGGCAACCAGTCATCTTTGCTAGAGGAAGCCATTAGACTTTCAATGGCACTGTTCAGAGTATCCATTCCTAAAAAAGAATAAAATGCAACACTGAAAAATAATATATATATATATATATATATATATAAAACAACAGATATTTTTATCTTCACACAGCAGTACAGAAAACAGATTGTTTTGGATTCCTTATTACCTTATTAAAATCAATTTGATAATGGAAGAAGGTATTATGAAGCTGTATTTCTCCACCCCTGGAAGAGCAAAGCAGGTGCCTCTGGCTTACAAAAAACCAGGATAGCATCTTGTTTAGCTTTTATACTGTTTCAGTCTTTCTCATTAGTAGCAGAACTCATATTCAGAGAAAGCTGTAGAAAGAAACTCTGCCTTCTTGGCAGCTCCCAGAATACCCTGTTTGCAAAACAAATGTTCATGTGATGCCCTGGATATTGGATGTCTTCATGCCTGATTCATGTGACTGAAACAGAAGAGGTGCTACCCTCCAGAAGTCATGCACTGGCAGTTGATGAGCCATTAGTTTAAGCAAGGAACTTTGGAATTCACTGAAGTGTTACATACCCACAGGTTTTGCTACAGGTAGCATGCCCAGGTACTGGACATGAAACTTCTGTACCAGTTCTGTCTTTGGTGTTGGGAAATCTACTGCATGGGAACAAAAGTCAATTTCTATTAATCAGCATTCACAGCAGAAAAAAAAGCATTTTTATTTCATCAATAATATAAAACTGTTTACCCATTAATTGTACTCTGAAGGTATTGCATTGATTTAAAGAAATTTTTATTTCTTCTAACAAGAACAAGCCTCAATCATTTCTAAAGGAATTTTTGGTCTATGCTTAGCATAGAAGCACGTTATAATGATGGCATATTAAACCACAGAAAATATGGGTCTCTGAGATGTATAGACCTAAGTTTCACTACAACAATTATGTAAAATCTGCTTTAATACCATCCTTGCTAATATGTTAAACACAGTCTCCAAGTAATCAATACTACTGCCTGAACAGAACACATTACACAGACCATTGCACAAGCTGATGTATGGATTAGGAGCAAGATATTCAGTACAAACTGGTGGATCCAGAGGCATATAATTTTCTGAAAAGCTAATGCAAAGTATATTTGTTCTCCTGGAATAGTTTCAAAACAGCAGCTACTAAGATGTGACAACACCACACAAAGGCAACTTCCTTCTACCATGCAGTAAAGTGTGCAAAAGCTGGATGACATCCCAGCACTTGCACCCTTGCCTCAGAAGCTGCTAAAATAGATGCTGAAACCTAGGAGGAGAACTCCTATGGCAATTCTGAATCCAAGTGAGTAATTGGAGTATATTCTGGTTTTAAGGAAGATTTGGCCAACTGGTGCAGTCTCAAGTCAGGAGGTATTTTGATTTGAAAAAGACAATATCCTGAGTAGCCACAAATAAGTATGACTGTGTTTGAAACACTTGCATTTCAAAATAAAAGAGGAAACGCATGAGTTGACATAACTGAGCAGGACTCCATAACTGTCACCAAAACCAAGAAAAATACTTAAAGTAATACAGGAACAGATTACAATCAGTCAGATACATTAATTATAGATTAATGATATAATAGATTATATTACAGATACATCAGGATACACCCCTGACTTCTCTACCCAGCATGCTCCATTTTTGTCAAAATCTGCATCAGAAACAACACTTATCTAAACCAGGACCATCCTGAGGAGGATACTAGCTGTACCACACAGTACCTTGCAGAGGAACATCAAGGGTGACATTTGTCCTGTCTTGCAACGAGCTGCAAGCCATAGCTTTAGCATTTTTCCGTTCAGCCATAATCTGAAGAAGACAGTGATAATACAGCATTAAAAAAATATATATATAGTACAGCAGCAACTACAATCTACTCATTTTACAACCCTATTTCTGAAATCTGAAATAAGTCAGAGAGTACATGACTAAGCAGGTTATTCTTTTTAAATAACAATTTTAACAGTTAATAATTTTAACAGTTAGCAACTATTTTTCTTGGTCCTGCAGGATAATACCATTGAATAACACCATTCAAACAAGGTTTGATTTATTTATGGAGTTTAACATCATTGTTTATTATTAACTGAACCTCTGTGTTCTTTTCCCATTTTGAATCTGCAGCTTCTTTATTATTCAGGAAAGCCTTTGGCCTCTACACACACTTGTCAAATCAAAGGCACATATCATCCTCCTCAAATGTAAATGCCTATCTATTTGCATCCTTTCCCTTACAAATCCTCTACACTGTTTCTCGTTGCCAGTTACATAAACTAAACTGGCACTGCACACAACTGCTGATTACATGTATAAGTCTCAGGGACCTCTGAACAGACAAATGCAGCTGATTTTAAATCCACTTGCCTTTGAGCAGATTTCGTGTAAACTTGTAGCAATGGCTTTTGCAGGTGTGTCACATCGAAACACATGACATTTCAGAATTCTGGTGTCCTTGTCTCTTGCCACGTAAGCAAAGTCTCTGTGTAAACAAGATAAATGGACACAAAACATTAAAATCGGTTGTATTTCCAAAACTGCAAGTCCTACATCACCTTAACAGGTGTATATCTCAGCTCTTAAGGTACAAAATATATACCTTCCACAAAGCAGGCCTACAAATGTAGTAAACTGCTTACCCATGAAACACATATCTAATCTATATAATTCAAAACCTTAATCTATATAATTCAACAGCTCATTACGGTTTCCTAACCATGCAACTTACTCAAGTTACAACCTGTAATTCCAAATGCAATTGTAAATAAACAGCAAAATTTACTCAAATATATTACTGAAGATGAAGTAGAGAGAGAATTACATATTAAGACAGAAACCGTATGCAGCTCTTAACTGCTAGAAAACCCCAAGAAATAGCATACAACACTGTAGTCAGAGAAAAATCATATTTCAAAGTGTATAAAGTGCTTAAAATATGCAGATAGTAATTAGAGATCTGGTTGCATAAGGGAGATGTGAACCTGCTGAGCTTTGCTCACACTAATTGCCCTAAATTTCTGACCTTATTTTTTCAAAAGTTAAATAAAGCTGCCCTACAAAAGGGATTTTTGTACTGCACTGGCTGGCTAGTCACCACAGCACATACAGCTTTCTAGCATGGATGAAGGAAGTGCCATGACAAGGTTTATTTGTTCCAGGCTGCTTAGGAGTTGGAGCTCTTCTGAGACAGTCCAAGTGACACAGCTGAGCCAGGAAGAAGCCTGGCTTTGCCCAGCTGCCATCCCTGCGATACCAGACTCCCTCTTTGCTGGTCTTGCACCTCTGCTTTTTCATGTCCTCCAAGCAACCACAGCTTATTCCTACTTTGTGTCCCTCTTGCTACCTTCAGATTTCTCTGGGACTTTGCTCCGGCCTCTTATGCTGAAATTCCTTTTCAGTGTCTTTCTGTTTTACATATAAATAATTACCAGCAAAGCTCTCAGTGGTGAAGAGATAGGAGGGATATTCCTAAGCCACAGGCCTAGTATAAACTAAAGTACTTCTGTATATAAAAGTCTGTAAATATTCTGAGCAGGGTTTAATGTACCATGGATGGCCAATTTTAAAATTCATTTTAAATGCTCCAGAATTGAAGAATTTTACACTGAAGCTATCTAGGGAGAATCAGTGACTGTGGCAAATGGATTTCTGGCCTTCCTGCTCTGTACAAGACACAGACCCTGTCCTGCAGTTAAGTACTGTGCCTGTACCTAATTGAATGGCAGATTTTGCTCTTCATGAGCCCTTGCAATATAAGGGCTGCTCAGTAACAGGTACAGATGGTTGCTCCATCTAAGTGCTTTGCAACCTGAAGCCTGATTAATAATATTTAAAAAACCCCCAAGCTACACAAAACTGTCAGAGCATGAGATTTGAAAGCAATTGCACATGACAGCACCAAGCAGAAACACTGAATGAAGCTGAGGGCCCCTCTCCGTGCCCCTGCATGCCAGCCTGCAGTGGTGGCACACATCAGGGAGTGGGGCAGCACCTTCCCCTGAGCCCTTCCTGCATGGAGAATGGGCTGCCCTGAATGTGAGACACAGGAATCCTTTGGGACAGCTTCACCCAGCTGATGGTGACCTGCAGGACAAATCATACAGCAGTAATCCAGGAAGGTACTGTCTGTTACAGAAGATGCCCCAAGGCTTCCTCCCCAAGTCCCTTGGCCACAAGAGCTTTTTGCATGTTGTTCCCTTTTTCTGCACTGCAAGATGCTGAGTTTCAGCTGGAATCTTGCTCCTGGAAAGAGACTGGTGCTTTTGGCTCATCTGGACATGTGCCAAGCCTTGCTTTAGAATGGTTTCCTCCTCACTTAACTCATCAAAAGCAGGCTGGAGACTCCTAGCTGGACTCCAAGAGAAGAGGGTGTGGATCACCCGCAGCTTATGAAAAACTTGCAGTTAACGGGAAAAACATGAAACAATGTGCCATGTCAAAACCCCCTGGGATTGGTGGTGGGTGCTGGGAAGGAGCTGCCAGGACCACCTGGCCCAAACCTCAGCACTGCATGCAAGGCTTGTGTCCTGCCCCTCCAGCCTCTGTAAATATTTCTGCTTGTGATGGTATGCAGTCATTAACAAGGCTGTGTAACACAATTACAGAAGAAAGTGACACACCAGCCAGTAGAGCAGTTTCAGGCACTGAGAGCCAATAAAACCCTGGTGGTGGTGTTGCAGCCTCACACACCAGTGTTTCACCTGAAGTATCTGAACAGCTTGAACAAAGTAAACCAGCTAATCACACTCATGGATTGTGAATATTCATAAAGCTTCAGATGATCAGGGCCTGCATCTACTGAGACAAAGTATGAAATGTGAGTTCTTCTAAACCTGTGGTTTACATCACACTCAGCCCTGCCAGCACTATCTGTTTTCTAATCATCAATCAGAATTAGCACACAAACCATCCTTCCCCCTTCTGGCAGTGCACAGACAGTACCACTGATGCCATGAATCCATGGAAGTCACCCAGATGCTTGCATGGGTGGCCCTACATGGCAGCCCAGACCTGGGGATGGGCACTGGCTGGTGGCAGCTGGCTCCTCCAGGAGCCTTCAGCCCTGCTTCAGGCATTTCCAGGCACCCAGAGAGCAGAGCTCCATGGTTGGTCTTGGAGAAGAAAGGCACGGCTTTCTGAGGATTTCAGAGTATCTGCTTCCTACAGCAACAATGAAAGTTAGGAAAAGTTTCGTGTTTCCCTACATAGGACCACAATGGAACAGCTTCTTTTTTGTCCAGAGCATTGAATCCCAAGTAAGGCAGAAGACCAGTCTCTGATTCTTCCTCCACTTCAGATCCCTTCTGGGCTGCTTCATCTATAAACCTTCATTTGACTGCAGCTCACTTGAAGCTGATTAACATTTAAGTGAGATTTATGTGCAACAGGCCCCTGGGATAATGAAGAAGTGCTGAGCAACGTGCTTGCAATAGAAATTTACGGAAAAGGGCAAATGCCTCCTCTTACCACTCCCCTATGTTTACATTCTGCTAGGAAAACCAGCAAAAAAAGAAATGAAAAAGCCATTACAAAGCCCACAGCTGGTCAGAGAGCCAGCACAGGGTTAACATCACATCTCATCCAGCTGGCCGAGCCTCTGTCTCCATAGGGGTGTGCACACAAAATCAGTGGGATGAGCAGCAAGGTGTTTAGTGGGAGAATGATGTTGCAAACAAAGCTGTATACTCCTAAAATTTCATAACAGAAGTGCAACACTTCAATTGATACAGGATTATAGAGAAGTGCTGCATAGAGAGTATTTTTAAATTTAAAAAAACCATTTGCACACTACATCATCCACTAATAACTTTCCAGTTATAGGAACTGGATATAAATCAGTAATCTGGACAAAAGCTAGAAAAACAAAAAAATAGATAAGAATTACTTTGTGCAAGACTAGGTAAGACTGGTTCTGCTAAACAGTTAAAAATTTGTAGTAATTTATTTTGAAAGAATACAGAACTAGAGAAAGACATTTTAAAAAGCAATTTTGAGAGTTGAAAAGACAATGTAAGGTGCTAAGTAGAAGGGAATTAAATCTCTATTTGCTCTTTTACTCTCTTTAATTGGCAAATGCCTACAGTCATTGACTAAACCCTAGATAATCATACCTATTTAACACCTGGCTAAACATCACTTAGCTGCTCAACCTTGGATGAATATAATCACATTAAAAGCAATTTATGCTAATGCTGTCCTGTTTGAGTAGCAGTTATAACCATTTGCCACTATTAGGGTAAAGTCCTAGGAGGCATCCCAATTAAGTACAGCCTAGAAGAGTAGCACATCCTCCATTACCTTCTCACATTAAACTTATTTCTTCAAAAGACTGTAGAAGAATGTAGAATTGCATGAATCCTTTTGGTTAAAAACCCCTAACATTCTAGCCTTAAAGTATGAAATAAAATTTTTTACTCTTCTCAATAAAATTAAATTGCTGCTATTTAAAACATCTACATTAAAATGATACACATGCAGGAAAATGTACACTTCCTTCCAGATTTATGTATTACAAATTGTAACAAGAATCCTTGAACCACAAAATTATATTCTCTGGGTTTGTCTTAAAATTGACTGAAATTCATCCAGAATAGCCTAGAGGAGATGATTTCTCTGAACTGGTGTACAGATTCTGTGACTGCAGGGTCAGGGAACAGATACCCCAGGCTGTGGGGAAATCATCTCCTGAGCCTGTGACTTCCAGGCTTCCCTTTGCTTTCCTGCAAACAGCTCACCAGAGACTTAGGAGAGCAGGGAACACAAAGGGAGAGCAGGGTCAGAGGCACCTGGCAGGGGGCTGCCATTCCCTGCCAAGGCTTGAATGTCCATGGGAGCAGAGGAGGGGAAAAGCAAGAGAAGGGAGAGGAGGCAGGTGATAAAAGCAGGCAAATGTAATGCCATCAGGACCATCCTCGGGTGGGTTTTTCCATGACACACAAATATTCTAATATCATGAATGGCAGAGCAGATGAAGTGCAAGAAACCCTGCAGTAATATCTGTTAGAAATTACAGATCCTCTGCATTAACATTTCAAGGTTTTTATCCAGGCTTCTTGTTCACATAGGAGAAAGGAGAATGGCTTATGGCTGAAATAATGTTTGTGACTGTTCAGTTCACTTGTCTTTTTATTATGGTCCCACCAAGGAACTTGCAAAGTTAGGGAGAAAAAATCCAAAGGTAAGAAAATGATAATTAGATGAAACAAGCAGCATTCACAAACACTGCAAAATGTGTTTGTAAAAGATTTACTGAGGACCTTTCAGCTACCAGATACCAGAAAGATACCAAGTGAAACCACTGCTTCCCTTCCACCTGTTCGAAATGAAACTCATAGCCCCTTCTTCAGGTGAATATGCAGCCAACACTGTGGAATCAAATCCTGGAGGAGGAAGAAAAATAACTATTCCCAAGAGTCTTCTCTTTTCCATTTCTGTTATACAGTAGCCACATGTACCCTTCTTCCCTCAGTGATGAGAGCTGGAAGTGATGCGGGGGAGAGAGAATTTTCCCTGTGTTTCTGACAGTTGCTGGAAATCCTAAACACACATTAAAACCTTTCCTTTTTCTTCACTCCAAGTGCTCCACCTCACAAAGCTCCTCCACCTCTTTAGCTACTCTCCAGCTACGGCACACTTGGCCACCATGACATTACCCTGGTGATGAATTTTGGATCCAAGCAGTTAAAATGCCCTCCCCAAGAAGAGGGAGGGAGACTTTTGGGATGCTTTTCTTATTTTAGTTTTTACACAATTTGAAAATTGATTTCCTTGCAGCAAAACATCAGTTCTTCATTTAAATAAATTCTTCTCAAATAGTCTGGCATTCACAGAGTGTAGCTTGTTTTTCTAATTCAAGCATAAAGTTTGTAGGGCAAATTATCCCCTGCTGAAAGGCTGTTTGCTTCATTCCTTGATAATGTCACTTGCTAACTCTGAAGGAGGAGCTATGGCTACTTTGTGTGATTCTCAGAGGCTTTAATCTGGCAGCTCTAAAACTCACAGCTGCCGGGTTTTCTTTGATGTCTTATCATCACCACAGTTCTGTGTGCTTCCAAAATTTGTTCAAACCCTCTCAGAGCTGATAGGTCTGATACCCAGCTCAGCCCCCTGAGCCCAGAGCTTCCAAGCCTAAGCATTTGCATGACTTTCACTCCGATTTCCTTCCTGCAGCCTGATCTTAGGCAGCTGCAAAAGCTGCTCCCAGAGGGGCTTCCAGGGTCTCAGTGCTGCCTGCCACCTCCTCCTGTGCCCAGGGGGCAGGAGCCCTGCCAGCCTCACCAGCATGCAAGGTGGCTCTGAGATGCTGCAAAGCATTTCCTTCTCTACACCAAGGGTTTATTCTATTCCTGCAAAGGGCCACAGGTTTGCATCAGCTGGAGTCATGGCCAAGTGCAATTGTCCAGATCCATGAGCTCTGTTAGCACAGTGACAACAGTACAGATTGTACAGCTTAAATGTATGTCCCATGTTGGTCCTCCTTCCCAGCCTCACCCCACAATCACAAAGCCAAAGCACCACCATCATGGCAAGGAGGACACTCTGTCCCATGTGCCATGGTCACCACCAAGGGGGTGCCCTGGGAACGGAGCTCCTGCAGGACTGGCAGCCCAAGGAGGCTCAGACAGCAGTGTGTCACATCCAGACAGGGCTCACTGCTGCTCACCCACTGCTACACAGGCATGGCAGACTCAAAAGTCAATCAGTAGCTGAGATCTCTGCTTGTTTTATGGATGGATTTAACAAAGACAGAACTTCTGGGACAGATGGTATGAAAAATCACTGGCCACTGACTTGGTCAACACAGATTTTTCAGGGTGTTATGTTGGAATTTTCCTTAACTACTTCACAATAATTTTGAAATGTGCATGGTGAGGGGGCTGCCTTCCTACCCTCTGCAGCAGTTTTCAAAGAAAAGGCACACAAATGAGGTAGTTTATCAAGACCATTATAGCTGCTGCTTTTCCCTGGAAGCATTGTAAAGTGGTGCTTTAACTCCTCAGGATGGCCAGTGTGATGAATCCTGAATTTCCTTTAAGTAAATGAATGTGTTATTATGCCTGTGTTATTATGCCTGAACAGCCTCTTTGCAGCAGATCCTGTAAATTTGACTTTGACAAATTAGTATTTAGATATTTTTGACAATGCTTCTGTCTTCCAGATCTAATTGGAAGACACAGGCTTTTGTTTAAAAGGAATATTTAAAGATTTAATAAGGAAATACATCAAGTTGAGATGCTCAAAGCTCTATAACAGATTTAACTGAAGACAGAAGACTACAGCAGAATAGTTAATTTCTCCAGTGTGATTTGTTTTATAAGCAGGGCTTCCTAGCTCTCCTTTGTTCTTTATTATTCAGACAGAGAACACAGCAGTTGTGCACAGACACTACACACCAATCTGCTTGAAGCACACTTTTGCCAGTGCTAGGCTGGAAGCATCATTGCTCTCCACATGCACAAAACCTACATTAGACTGCAAAGCCATAATCAAGAAAGTTCAAATATTTCCCTAGGCCAACACTGCCTGAAGAATTGATTATAAAAAAGTCAGGCCTGGAAACTGTGCTCATTATATTCCACAAAGCAAACACGAGGAACGGTGTGCATCTCTAAACCACATTCTTTCCACCCAGTCCCACTTTCAAGATTTTGCAATTTAGAAGAGCAAACAAACCCCAGATCTCATCTGAGGGATGCAATTCTATTGCTGAGAGCCTTTGGAGTGGCTGCAGCCCTTGTGCTGCAAAGCACCTGACTACAATGCCTCAGTGTCTGTGCTGCCATGAAACAGGAAGCATTGTGGAGAATTCCAAATGATCCCTTTGTACATCCAAACAAATCAAACCGACTGGGGACAACTTTTCATCCAACTTAAAATACAGGCAGGCAACCCAGACAGACTGGAAACAAATACCAAAATATTAAATAAACATTTACTTTTTAAAATCTCGCTAAACTTAGCTCTAAATCCCCTGCTCCCAGGATCATGTTTTTTTCAATTTTTAAAATAAAAGTTGAGATTTTAACACTGTCTTGTATTTCAGATTCCAGAAAACATCATCATCTGAATTTAATCCCAAGACTAGAAGCAAATACTAAGACCCACTGCACTGCATGATTTTAAATTTTCCTATTATTTTAGAGGGCCTGAGGGAAAAAAAACCCAAAACAACCAACAGCCAGTATCAATTGGACAATTCTGTTAACAGCAAATTGAAAAGGTGACGGATATGAATTTACTCACTTAAGTTGAGCTTCTGTTCACTGATACAAGCAAACCAATACAGCATTTTTCAGTGCATGCCAGAAGGATAAACACAAAAATCGAAAAATGACAATAATTTACCTCTCTCTGAATCCAGGGAAGCATGAAGAAACAGAAAGAGCAAGTTAGAAAGCACTCAAGCAGACAGAGCTCCAGCAAATGATAAGAGAGGGTAGCTGAAAAGTGCTGTACATGTAACATACACTGTTTGTTTGTAGCACAGCATTTCTAAGCATACGGCCACTGTTTCCTCTCCACACCTTTTTCCATTGAATCTTGTTGCTCTGAAGTTTGGATTGTAAACATGCAATGAAGCCAAGAGGCATCAGCTGAATTCAGTGAGGCAGTGCAGACATATCAACAGTGGGAGGTAATAAAGCTTAAAATACCATACAGAAGTCTGGGAAGTAGCATGCAGAAAGTATAAATAGACACAGAAAGTGCATGAACCTTCCTTCTTCCAAAATAACACCTTCTACAGCAGACACTGACAAAAGAAACAAGAATAATTCTTCAGGTTGTGCAAAACCCTACACTGTTTAAACTCAAAGAGTAGAAAGCAGGTTGTGCAACCTTTACATGGTTTAAACTCAAAGAGAAGAAAGATTGCCATCAGTTTTTTAAATGCCTCTTCCAAATGCTCATGCTCCAAGGTCACCTGGGGTGCTCTGAAAGTTGCACCCTGAAGAAGTGACAGCCTGGGGAACACCCTTACATGAGCACTGAACTGAAGCCAGGATGTATAAAATCACCACACACCTTCATTTCCAGAACACTTCAGCAACCACTAACCTTGGTGTGACTTAACCCACATCCCTTTGAGAAGGCAGACAGGAGAGGCACAAGCTTCCCTGGCTGGAGGCTGCCTTTCTGTCCCCTCCCTGTCCCCAGAGCTGCTCTGCCTGCCTCCTGAAGGGCTGGAGGAGGCTCCCTGCAGGTGCTGGCACCTCCCACAGCCTGCAGCCCTCCAGGTGATGGCAGCCACCAGGAACCCTGCCAGGGACACGGGAGTGCTTCTGGAGCTTGTCCTGTGAGGAAAGCACAGCTCCCTCGGATGTTACACAAAGGGCTGGCTGGGCTGGGGAAGGATATGGGCTGCTGCCTGATTCTGTGCACCTCTCCCTAAACACTGGACATCCCTGTGTGCAAGGCACAGTGTCTCTGCAGGGACAATGGCCATTCTCAGGAGAGCTACTTAGTCCTGCTCTCCCACTCCTCCTGCAGGCACCTCACAACTTCCCTTTTCTAAGAAGGGCTTATCTCTAGTGAGCATCACAGCATGGCTCATGCACTGTGTGCAAAAATGTGGGACCCTACATCATTCCAGCTTGTAACTGACTCTTGGGGAAAAAAAAAGAAAAAAAGAAAAGAGGTGGAGTAGAAAAATCATCACATAGCAAGTAATAAGGCTAGGATTAAAGTCAGATCACACTGAAGGGAAGGGATCCAATTCCCATTAGACATCTCATGTCAGCAAGCTTGCAGCAATCGATCTGTTACTTAGAAATGGCTTGGTTAATAGATCTGGAATAAACAGAAGTTTTCTAAGGCAGGTTTTAGCTAAACATGCATATGGTTCCCTAATTCATCTGTCCAAAATGGATGTGTATGCATGCAGCTAGAGATTTAATTTTTTCTCATACTGAGATGAAACCTCTCCTGTTGCACTTTGTACCCCCTGTCCCTTGCAATAATCTCCATGTGGCTCCTTGTGACCAACAGGAATTCACTGCACCAACCTCTCCATGCACATGTCAGAGCTCCATCACAATAGGTTTCACTTGACAGTGTGCTAGACTATTTCATTTAGGCTCCCCTTCCCATAAATGGCTGGATCATGTGGTCTTTTCACATTCCTTCCAATCTGGATTGTTTTATGGTTCTATGAAAGCAGCCAAGTTGGAAAAATTATCTATATTACAAATGTAATGGACTTTCCTAGAAATTTTATAACAGAAGCATGAAGCTTAGCTTTATTGTAAAGAAGAAACACATGGTGCTCTGCTCCACTCCTGTCATGCACTGACCTGGGAGTTTCCCCTTTTCAATATCCAGTGGAGACCAGTGTGGATCTCCCCTGCCAACACCCCCCTCACTCCTTTGCTTCAGCTCCACGGGCTTTCTGCTGGGCTTTGCAGAATCAGCAAGCACTTCAACTATTGCCAACATTTTATAAAACAAAGGGTTAAAATCTCAACATTGCAAATATTGGAAGTCTTTCAAATCTAAACACTATTAATACCATATGCCAGTGCCAATATGAAAATCAGAATTGAAAAAGTAGTATCTCTTTCACTTTCTGAGAAAACACAGTGTTTCTAGGTGGTATGAGAAGTAAACATTTATGATTTTCTTTGTCCATTAATCACTGATGTTATATGAAGTTGACAAACTGAGATTTCCATCTCTCAGAAAAAGCATTATACTGGAGGAACTGTCCTGTAACTTAGACACAACATACTGAGGGGAGGACAGGAAAAGGAATGCCTTAGAGACACAAAACATGACCTGCTGGAGCAAACTCTGAAAGGGAGATCTGTTAATTCCCCAATTGTTATGCAAGATACAACTGGACAGAACAATCACCACTGCAGCTGCCAGCCCAGAGAAAAGAGCAATGAAGGAAATTCAGGAAGGTGAGAGAAAAACAAGCAGCTGAGCTGCTGGACTTCCTCAGGCATGGAGAAATGAGTGGGGCTCTGGCTGCCGTGGCATGCATATGAATCAGGGGACGCTACCTCCTGCTTCTAACCAGTTAATTACTGCTTTGCAATTAAGTCAACAACTTCTCATAGAGTGCCTTGTAATTCATTAATCATTTTCATATAAAAGACTATTTGCCTGTATTTTCTTTACATTCTAGTAGCTCAAATCTGGTTGAATAATTTACCTTTAAACTTAAATAAACATATTTTTAAAAAACCACCCCAAGGCTAAAAAGTAGATACAGAAAGTTTCAGTTCAAGGGGCAGATTTTGTTGATTGCTCCAAGTGCCAGAAATGCTGCAAGAGCAGCTGCACAAATGCTTCTGTTTGGTGCCCTACATATCCCTTTCCAAGCTGACTGAGGTAAAACAGGTCAAGCCAGAGCCTGCCAATAACCTGGGAAGACAATCCCCAGAAAATTGTGTCAGGGTTGCTACACAGGATTTGAGATTCATTTCTGAGGGGAAAAGGCCAAGACCAAGAAAAACAGCCCATGACCTTCCAGCCTGCAGAGGTGTGAGAAAGGAGCAAACACTGAGAGGACACTGCCTTCCAGGGAAGGTGCTAACGTGTCTTCCTCCCCATCACTTCTGCCAGGCTCATTTATTCCAGGCTGTTTTCTGATTAGTGCCTTTAGGGACAGAGCATTGCAGGAAGGGCACCTGCCTCCCTGATCCCTGCTTTCCTCCAGAGTCCCCAAAGAGTGCTGTAACTGATGGGGCACTGCTTGAGTGCAAGACCATTCCGCATTTCTGTGCCAGGATTTGTACATCAGTGACTGATGCAAATCCTGGGGGCTGACACTGATGTGCAATGCCCACCCCATAAGCAGAGGGATGATGGAGATTTCACTGAGAGGTGAATGAAGACCCTTTGACATGGTGCTCATGAGGTGCTCACCTGCACTTCTGCCTGCAAGTTTGGGCTCAGCAATCCATGGAGAGTGACAAACTGGAGTGAGCCCAACTGTGGGCAACCAAGGCTGTAGGAGCCATGCTTGTTTAGCTTGGAGATGAGGTGGGCTTGTTTAGCCAGGGGACAAGGAAATGGGACAGGATCTAATTAATGGGTCCCACTTGCTCAAGGGAGGGTTTAAAAAATAGAGCAAACCCAAGTCTCTTTGCCAAGTGAGTGGGTAAACCCAGGGATATATACTCTAAGAGGCTGTGCACTCTGCTCTTAGAGCCTTATAAATATCAGCCTGAAGTGGCTCTGAGATAATCCTGACCCCTGCCCAGGTGTGGGCAGGAGGCTGCTCTGGCTGACCTGTTGCAGTCCATTCCAGGACAACTTTTTTCCCTGGCTCTGTAACAGAAGCACCTCCAAGCACAGATGTGAGATGTCTGTGCTGATGGACATGGTGATGCTGGGTTATGCAGATGATCAACCTATGGGACTGTCTCAAGAGGGAAGAAGGAAGCAGGCAGGGATGAAACAACATGCCCAAGAGCCTCAGCAGCAGGTGCCCCACACATCCAACCCTGTGGCAGGGACAGCAGGAGCTGTGCTGGGCTCCAAATACTCCACAGTTCCTACTGTTGTGTCTTCTGCTTCAACAAGGGCCACTGTAAGACTACAATGAGATGGAGAGCAAATCACACCAAAACACCTGACAGGTTTTGGTTTTGTCACCTCCAGAAAGGTATTTAAGTATCAAGGTGATGTTCTTGTGCTTGGATGATGTTTTAGTGTGGCACTGTACTGCATATAAGCCTGGGAAAGTGTAAGGAGTTTAATCCCTGTACCTGGCAGAGGTCTGCAGCCCAAGCATTTTGTGACTGATGCATTCAGCTAACTTTGTGAAGACAGGTTAACACTTCACACCTCTTCATTCCTGTAGCTTGCCCTGGAGTCTGGCATACTGCAACTTCCTCAGTTGTCTTTTTTAAGCAGATCAGAAAAAAAAAAAAAAAAAAAAAAAGGGCTGCCATGTGTTAACTACACCATAAAGAGCTACAAAGGTCTGCCCTGCAACTTCCATGGTCCTTCAACTTTTTCACATGGGACTACACAGACCAGCAGCAGCCCTGACCATCTCTCTTCCTAACAGATAACAACCAGTTGAAATGCCTTCGCTGTCAACTACCATAGAGTTTTAATGGAGTAAAACATATTTAACTTGATTAAGAATTACAGTCCATTACATGAGCCTTTCATCTTTATTTACAGTTACAAGTATTTGCCTGAGCACATCCTCTGAGGCACAGAAGAGGCCCTATTCTGGTTCTCTAATTTGTAATTACAAAGTCGAGGAGCACTTCATGCAACAAAATCCCTATGTAAAATGTTGTTACACCTCAACAACACAACATGAAAAAATAAAGGAAACAACCTAAATTTCTGTGCATTTGAAAGCCTCCTGGTGCTTAGAGAATGATTATGTCTTTCACTTTTGTATGCCATAAGAAAAATAGTTTCTTTTAATGAAAGGAAAATAGCCGTGGTTTATGATTTTTCTAAGACTTTGGTACAGTTTTTTGTTTATTTTGTTTTGTTTGTTTGTGTATGGGTTTTTGCTTTTTGTTTTGGTTTGTTTGTTGTTTGGTTTTGTTTTTTTTTTTCTTTTTTTTAAATAGTCCTTAAGCCTTTTGTCTCCCAACAAGTAGTGAAATTGCAGACTATTCCAGCAGGCTGGTTTTGAGTTTCTGGGTCCCTGCCATCACCAGGATGGAGACTGAGTAGAATTACAACTAATGCTTTCTGCATGAATCTCCTGTTCATTGTGGGCCAGATTGTGCCATCAATTTTTAAGCAATTCTCCACTGGTAGCGAAGAAGAGCTCTGCTTAAAAATTGATGGCTTGATCTGGCATTCTGTTGCTAATTATATATTATGAAACCTACTACAACCTAAACAGATTCTATTTTTAAAATTAAAAAAAATAGGCACCCGGACAAATCCATGTTTTGTAAAGACTAAATTTTACTCTTAAAACCAGAAGAGTTTGTTTTTGAGTACAGACTTTCTGAATCAGTCAGCTCCACTTACTGGGGCTTTTGTTATTTTGTCAGGTATCAATGTGACATCTAGCCATGAAACTATGAAAGTTTCATAGTTTGGTATCTGACAGCCAGGCTTGGTTCCTTGTTATTCTTAAGTCCTCTCCATAAATAAGCAACCTCAGGTCATTTTGCTGTTCCTTCAGGGTTTCCCTTATCTGCCCACACTCAGTGACTCAAAACCTGAGATTAAAGAGTGGGTGCACTTAGAGCCCCCCTGAAGCACATGGCCACCCCAGGTGTCCCCTCTCCTGGTGTAAACCAGAGACATCTTCCATAATACACTGCAGATCATTTCCCTCTCATGAGGACATGTTGGCTTGTTAGGGAAAACAAACACATTTCTGGAAGCACAAGAGGAATGTCGAACAGCAGGCCACCTTTCCCCCAGATCACTAGACACCATTTAAGATGGATGGATATTCCCAGGATGGTTGGATATTCCCAGGCAACCAGCAGTAGGACAAGAGGACGCTGTCTTAAGCTACACCAGGGGAGGTTTAGGTCAGACATTTAGGAAGAATTTCTCCCCAGAAAGGGTGATTGGGCATTGGAATGGGCAGCCCAGGGAGGTGGCGCAGTCATTGTCCCTGGAGGTGCTTAAGGAAAGCCTGGATGTGGCACTCAGTGCCCTGGTCTGGTTGGAAAGGTGGTGTTGGGTCACAGCTTGGACTCTATGACCTCATAAATCTTTTCCAAACTAACAGATTCTGTGATCTGTGATATAAGAATTTCTGGTTCAAGTTATTAAAAAATTAAGCCATAAAAGTATTTCAAATTTAGGAAAATTCTTAAAACGTATAAAGAAGGTTTTAATACCACATCAACATCAAAATACTACCAAAAAAAGAGAAAAAGGTCATGTTGTTTCATTTGGCAGACACCGATAAAAGTTCTGGGACATGCCAGTTATTTTCTAATAGGTGGAAATGAAACAAAACACTTTTTACTGACTTGATATCCCTGATCTTTATAACTGTTAAATTTCAGAGCTGACCTGTATTAACTTGATCAAGAGAATAAGGCTATCACAGCAAATTTAAGCTTTACAGAGCAGTTGAATCAATACTAGCACTCCAATATCAACTCTACAGAACTTTGTCCACTGTAACAGTTTTACTTCATGTCATGAAATACAGCAAACTGTGAATGATGAATCAGAAAGCCTTGCTGAATTCCCAACAGACTGCAACAATACAAGAAATACCACAGACCTTCAATACACACCTTGATTATCTAAAATACTAATTCAAATGGTTTGTTCTCCATCTACAACTGATCTATGTTTAAAATTTCTTCATAGAAAGGGTTTATGTATATACACTCACTTGTTGTAAAAGGGAAAACTAACCAGTACTTAAAAAAAGAAAAATTAAAACTAAAAAAACCCAACCAAACAAAAAAATCCCACAAAACAAAAAACTTAAAAAAATCATAACTGGTATTACATAAGAAAACCCCACTATCTTTCCCTTTCCCTCTTTTAAATTCTTATGAAAATAAATAGGCCACTTTTTACTGAGAAATGCTCCAGGGCTAAATAATGTTCTTTTCCTCACTCATAAGTTGTTATAATTACATTAACCACAACACAACAGCTACAAGGACATAAAGCCATAGTTTTAAAAGATGAAACAGATCATGTAGTCCCCTCATAGACTCAGCTATCCTTTAGAAAGCAAAAATTACTGCACAGAACAGGGAGAGCAATGAGGTTCCATACCATGCAAGAAACCTAATTGAAGAGTGAAGCTGCTGAGTTTAAAGAAAAAGATAAATGTGCTTGTCTCTCTTCCTTCTCAATACACCCAGCATAATAAGGATTCAAAGCTATATATCAATTAACGAATCAATGAAATTTCTCCTGCTGCAATTTCTTTATAAATTCACATAGGATTAAGCAAGCACAGAGACCTCAAGGCAATAGATTACATTTAATCATAAAGTTTCCTCTTCTGTCAAAAGACCTGCTAACTAAATATATTTAACATGCAGGTATACCCACATACAGTGCAATACTTTTGCCATTAAAGATATTCACGTCTTTTGAAAATTTACACAGATTGTTCAATCTTCATTGTCAATTATGGGCTGAGAAAAGAAAGCCCAGACTGTCTAGCTAGAAGTTAGCTGGGAATTAGCCATAAATAATTATACAGGTGGTGTATGTTGGGAGCGAAAACACAGAGCTTTCTTCGCTTTAGCAAATGAGGTCTCTGCTGTTCTTAATTGCAGCATCTTTTCATACATTAACATGGCATTAACAGGAAAAACAAATCATGATCAGCCTCTACAGAATCAGGCTGGTCAGTATGCAGTCAGTAAGCACAGTTTAGGAACATGTAATTCTGAGCTAAATACAGTCCCCCAAACCTATTAATCATCAGGATCCATAGTTAGCTTACTGCTCAAATGAGCACCATCTGAAGGGATAAAGGAGAGGGAGAACAGCATCCAACACTTACCGCTCAGCACACAGTCCAGCATTGCTGCTACAGTGCTCTCCTGAAGCTTGGTAAGTGTCAGCTCAGGAGAAAAGAAATCTGACTTGCCTTTGTCACACTAGGAGCTGTAATTTGCCTTGCAGGCATCCACACAGTAGCTTTAGACTAATAGACCACAGCTTTGAAAATACAGCTCGAGACAAAGGCTACACTAATGCAAAACTGTTGTCTGGGGGGGTGGAAGGGCTGAGGTTTTTTCCTTGTCACTTTTTAAGTTTCTTACCTTTTCGTTGCAGCTAAGAGGAATTAAATGCCAAGCACGTCATACAGAACCCCCAAGTCAATAATCCCCATCTCCGGTGGTTGTATTTAAGCATCCGACGGTGCAGAGCACTTGATGCAGCCGCGTGTTTGTACTTCAGCGAAGGGGGCTGAACACCCCGAGAACAGCAGCTCATTGACTTTGCAGTGCACTGAGGCACACCATGGCAGCTCCCACTCCCCCGGGCTGTGCTTGCCGGCTCCAGCTGCGAGGGAGTGGGTGCCTCTCCCTGGAGCCCGGCTCCGCCAGGGGTGTGTCTGCTCCTGCCTCCCATCCCCGGTGCCGCTCCCCGACCCCCAGCAGCGCTCTCTCCTCCTGCCACGCATTGTGTTTCTGGCCAGTAAACTCCAAAGATTAATCTTTTGTGACACAAGTAATCTTTCGGGGAAAGCTGAAGTGCACAGGGAGTCTGCCCCTCTCCATTTTCCAAAACCTCTGCAAAGCATTCACAACGTAGCTCTGAATGCAACACAGAAAGAAAGTCTCCTTAAAAAGGCAACAAAGATTTACAGCTAAATCCAAAAATTCAGACACAAGTAACAACTACATTTACTTCAATGAAATTACAGGTGCTTATGCTGGAAATGAGATTTATCCTTGAGCTGTAAAAACAAACATCAAATAATTTGATTTTCCAGAACTGGCACATGCAGTAATAGTAAATCCAATTTAGAGGTGTTGCTTGCACTAAAGGTTCCTGGAGCATTAGTTTTTATCAAAACTCCCCATTAAATGTGCTCAATCAGCAACAAAGAGCTGCTTCTGGCAGGGACTGCATTTAAAATGTATCAGAGCTTAAAGCCCATTCCAGGTTATTATTTAGGTTTCACAGCCACCTGCAGCATTGCACATCGCTTCTCAGTGCAGGGGGAAGACTGGGGGAAGGCAAACTCTGACCAAGGAACAACCCCAAGTTTGCAAGAACATGGGTCACCACCCTGCAAGTCACTCTTCTCCATCCAAGGGAACTTCTCCCTCCCTCAAATGTGCCAGCAGAGCTGTCAGTGGGATCACACCTGTGGTCTCCCAGGAAAATGAGCCAACATGCAAATGCCCACCAACAACTCTTTAAATTATCTGAGCCCAACCTGAGTGAAAGTAGAGCAAGGAACATGACCATGGACATTTCCACCAGCAGAGCTGAGAGGGTGAAAAGCAGTTAAGGATAATTTTCTGGCAATCACTTCTTTCAGCCACACAGATGCATAAGGAACAGGATGTTTTTTTCACCACCTAAATGCACCCTCAGAATCTAGTGGGATTCCTTCCTCCCTCCCTCCCTCCCTCCCTCCCTCCCTCCCTCCCTCCCTCCCTCCCTCCCTCCCTCCCACCTTATCATCAACAAGGTTTGGCAGGACCACTTATGCTCAAGCAACAACCTGTGCCATCCCAAAAGCTTTCCACTGATTTCCAGGGAGTAACAGGAGGGAATTTAATAAACAAATCTGTTGATGCTGCCTAAGATAAAACAGCTCCAGCTCCTCCTTGGATGTGCTGAATGCCCAATGCTAAGAAGAATTCAAAGCCATGGAATAATTTTTGCATTGTCCAAGCAACTTCTCAAAAGACTTGACAAAAGTGTGAAATTCACTTGTGGGGAAAGAAAGGGGCATTTTATGGACAAAGTGACACCCAAAACTGGTTAATGGGCTAAAATATAAACATATTGCATTTATAATCTAGGTTCCAATATGCATTCAGTGTAATTTCTTTACATTTGAAAATGAGGACCCAATTGATTTGATAACTATTAACTATTACAACAACCCTCTTCGTTTGCTGCTGTCCTCTTTCAGTCTTGGTAAGGAGAATACAAGGGGGTATGGTAGCCTTCCAGCTGGCCAAACAACAGCACTCATGAGAACAATGTCAGACTTCTACTTGAAAGGCTTCTAAGAAGAGAAGCCAGATTTTGCCATTTTAATATGCTGGAACAGTTTGTGGGAGAGAACTGCTCTTCTCTGATCATCCTTCAGTATGAAGAGAGAAAAAGAGACTCAGCAAAACTTTATAAACATGTGAAAAAAGTATAATTAAAACTAAATCTTAGTTTTCAAGTTATTAAGTTGGCTTTTCAAGAAGCGAACTGGGGTCAAATTCTAATCCTGTGTTGGTTTTCATAGTTTGTTAGATGCCACACTTACTGCCTGTGCACCTGTCAGTAATGATATGGCCAGACATATATGTGTTTCAAGGAATAACTTGCCCTGGTTTTAGCATTTAATTTTCCCTTGCCCCACACCCTCTGTTCCTCCAAGTTTGTTAATTCTAGTTGATATGTATGAAAAGGGCAACAGATTTACCTCTGCCACCAGATATAGGAAAATCTCCCAGGGCTTGACCAGCAGGCAGTTTCTGAAAATGAAAAACAATCTGAGCCAAATCTCTTCCCATTTGTGCACAAACAATTTGCTTAATAACTACAATTGTGTGGCAAATTCTCAATCACACCCAAAAATGTGGATTCAAACATGAATTAAAATTTTTAGTTTTAGGCTTCAGGGTAATAGTGGTGGCATCTGGTTTCTGATTTCTCCCAGTTTACTTGAACTAATTTTATTCTGAAAATGAAAGGTGAAACTCACACAGAAGTCTTCTTTCATGAACTGTATTGTAAAGAATAATCATCAATAAGCTTTGAGACCAGTCCTGGAAGTCACAGAACTCCCCACTGGATGCCAGGTTTGGCTGACAAGCTCACCCTAGCAACAACTGCTACCAAAAACACAGTGAAGAGATTTCCAGGACAAACACCACACTGAGTCCCATTTCCCACTACCAGCCAGGCACTGTGAACTTGCAGCCAAATCCCTTGGCAGGAAGGATCTTTGTACTGCAATTTACAGTACAAAGCAGGCTGCAGAACAAATAAGCTTACAGCAAGTAATGGGTCAAATTTACACTGACAAAAACATTCCCAGCAGCCAGCCCCGGCAAGGTGAAAACAGCCCAGGAGAGCTCTTGGCTCATGAAGAGCTGACAAATTCAACTCCTGCACTGCCAAAAGTGCCAAATGAAGGTAAGGGGGTGTTTTGGGGCATGCCTGGTGCATAAATGACACCTGTGTTGTTCCAGGCTATCCCAGCTATCCTGTCCTGCCCTCTCACAGATCCCCAGCTGGGGGCTGTTTCCCAGGCTGCTGTGCTCCTCACTGGGATGAGGCTCAGCCAAGCTCATCATGAGGGAATGGGCAACACTGAAAAGAATCTGGGCAGATCTCCATGCCCTTGGTAGCAATGAGGTGCCCAATTCTCTGGTTAAACTGCAGTGAACAGCAGGACACCTGAGCGAATGAAATGAGCTTATCCTCTAGACAGGGGTGGGATCACTCTCCCTAAACAGATCAAATATTCCCATTGCATGGCCAGAATCTGTATCTCACAGTGAAATACCAAGTATCCCAGCACACACAGCCCACGTAAGACTAACAGAGCTATAGATGGGCTGAAGATACAAAAACAGAATCAGCATCTGAGATCCTCATACTCATCCTGAGCAAGGACTGGATCCAAGGATTTCACATACACAAAATTTTGAGGAAAAAAGAAAATTAGTTTATGATTATCCAACTTGGATTCAGGTTGCAGTTTGCTTCAGTTTGAGCAAAAGCAAAATTATATTATAGCAATATATTCATACTGTGAGGCCAAGAGTGCATTTTAGTCAGTCCTAGCAGCTGCACTCACACTGCTGGCTGACAGCTGTACCCTTGCAGTCCTACACTTGAGGGAAAAGCCAGAGCAGGTTTGCATCCCAGCTCGTGCTACTACAGCACTCAAAAGCTCCACTTCTGCCTCACAGGAAGAGAAACACATGTTTCCCAAACTAGCCCTGCCTTTGCTACTCTGAAGCATCCATCCTATCCCTCACACAAAACATTTTGACACATTCAGGAAACAAAAAATTTGTCCCTTTTGCAAACCTCAGAGCACTACAATATTCTTTAGTCTCTAACAACATAGAAACTTAAAACCTCCCCTCATCATGATCATATACTTTCATCAAAAATTATCACAGAGTAACAGCAATGCCAATCTTCTAATTTATCTGAAATTTCCTATTATTTTTGAAAAGAGAAGAGAAAGTGAGAGGCAAGTGAGGAAACATTTCAGAAGGTTTAAATCTAGGATACAGGCAGGTATATGAGAACCTTCCATATACATCACACAATGAGTTTCCAAAATCCATGGGTGGATGAAGAAAATCTGAAATACTACCTTGAATCCTAAACATTCCAAAGTGACAAAATGAATATAGCATTTGTAAAAGCCTGGGTTGGCAACACTCCAGAAGAGCTTTGTTTGTCTTTTTTCCATTAAGGCCCCTGGAGCCATGTATGTACTCCATCAATGATCAGAGGGCAAGAACAATTGCTCAGTTTCCTTGTCTAATCCATCTCATTATGTTTCTGATGGTGGTTGAGTAAAAGCAGAGATGAAAAGCTATTTTCCTAAATAAATACACACAAGTGTCCTCCAAATAGGAAAAGAAAAAAGGAATCTTTCTTAGTAATAATTTATTTTCTTGTGGATGTGGGTGCTATCAATCTTAAACACATAACTACGTTGTTGGAGATACATATATGAAGTTTCTTTAGGTTCTTCAGACACTGCAGAAAAGGAACAGGCAGAAAATAAGCTTCTTAATCGATGAAGGACTGATGAAACACAACTGCAAAGCAAATGCAATTCAATTTACCCTTAGCAAACTGAACTACACCTGTGGTGGCTTTCCAAAGGAAGGACCTCCACTGCTCTAGACTGTCTGCCATAAGGACCCGGGGGGCCCTTCCAATCTGAGCTACTAAAAAATAATTCTGTAAGTAATCTACAGTGCCTCTTTCTGCATCTTGCTGGCAAATCCAGCATCATTACAGACACTGCTGTGCCAGCATGAGGTATCCCAGAACAACAGCAGGCTGACGTTCACAGGGTCTTGTCTGAAGTGGAAAAACTCACTTCACTGATGTTAAACATAGGATCAGGAGAATATTACGTCAAATATTGAAGACAGCCACCTTGCAGACCTTTAACTCTTTCATATTATTTTAAAAACCATAGTAGGCTCCTTACTTTTCCCCCTGCTATTTATTGCTTGTATGAGAACCTTAGTACTGCTAAAGAAAAAACATTTACACCATCCTTATGCCCCCAGAGGTACTACATTGATTTTGCTGAGCAGTATTCAGGTCCTGGAGGTCCATCTCTGTAAGTTAGTCCCTAACTCAACTCATGGTCAAGCTAATAAAAACCTTCCCATCAATTATAAGGGAATTTGGCCCAACTCAGGACACAAATGTACATCCAGCCAACTTGGAAATTAATCAAGGTGGGGAGAGGGGAACTTCAAACAATAAAATAATGAAATTTTAGAGGTATTTGAGTTCTATGTTTAATGCATTAATTCAGATTAGAAATTGAAAGCATTTTTATGGGATAAAGACAAACAGAATTTGTGTGAAGATGACTGTCATCAGAAGAGGTATAATGCACATGAATTTTTCAGTCTCACTAGGCACAAATTTATTTAAGAAATACAGATGTTAATGTAACCATTTCTAAATACAAAACCAAATCAGTCAGTAAACAAATCCCTAAATGTTTAAGACACTTGAATTATCTGTTGACAAAACTATTTTCATTTGCTCAAAGTAGTGTTTAAATTTCTGCTAATCAATCTGCACATATCAAGGAGGCTTCAGCAGGCAATCTACCTCCAATGCCAGAGGCCAAATTGTGCTGAATACCCCTAACAAAAAAAGCCCCTTTTCCCTGGTGGAGCCAGTGTTAGGTAAGAAGCCAACATACTATTCTCAGAATTAAAATCCTGAAGTGAAAAGGCTTTCTAAATACATGGAATGGATAGGACAGTATATACTATGATTTACATAAAAATGCACTGCATATAAATATTTGAATTGCAATCATCTAGCAGCAAATGTGAAAAAGCATCCAGAGGTAGCTGTGACATTTAAATAATTGAAGAGCCAAATTGACAGCAAGAGAATCCTCTTAGAGTCACATTTCAAATTATTATATAAGTGCAGGTAGTAGAGTTTGTGACTGCATAGAGAGACACAGGTCAAAGCCTGTACCTCATTTTACTATTGCATATAGCAAATGCCAGAGGACAATCAGTGATCTACAAATACGTGGACATGTCACAAATCCTCCTGATATCAGGAAAATACTCATGCAAAGATCAAAGGTGTTTTTATCTAGGTGGATATAAATACTTACACAGTAAAGGTGTACATAGAAACTTCCTACTCTTTCTCTAACCCACCAGAACAATATTGGCATAAGGTGTTTGGACAGGAGGAAGAGCTACACAGGTCACTTTCTGTCAGTACGTTTGCTTTTTAATTTGCTGCATTAGAAAGTTGTGTATCTTCCATATTAAGTAGCATAATAGTGAGATAATTGAACTAAACACTTCCTGCTGCACAAATATTTTTTCCTCTCAATTATTTTTTCTGAAATTATTTGCCCAGTAACAATTTTTATAAAGTCAAAGTTTTGCTCACAATAGAAAACAATAAGCAAAATAATTACATGTCTTGCAAAAGGCTGACATTTTCAAGTGAACCACTACACAACAGAAAAGTGTTTTACTGTTCATACGAACATACTACAGTCAAGGTTGCAGAGAGCTTTATAAACTTTTAGCCAGCAAGGTGTAAGTAAGCATTATTGGCACAATTTTTCATAAAGCATTGCTCTTCTCTTCAATGGCCTATACTTTCTTTGGCTTTTCTCCTCAGAAGGTTTTTGTATGTCCACCTTAGTACTAACTGAACAGGTTCAATATATAGTAGACTAACAAAGTGAAATCACTAGTGGACTAATTTGGTTTTCTCTCATCTGCAACAGACACCTTACACTAGGAAAGGTCTTGAAATGAGAACAAAAGACCACAAAAGGTTGCTATTGAGTCTTTTTTGGTTTTTTATGTTTTTAAGAAGTATTAGTTAATTATTTGACAGCTATTTATTCCATAGGTGGCTCCCTCTATACACAGTTCCTATGTTGGTATAGCCTCTGAGAGATGTGTAATTAAGAGTAACTTCAGCACCGCTGAAGATAAAGGGAGTGAATGCAAGGCAGGCACCTTCAATTGACTCCAGCTAGTTTGGGAAGGAAGTATTTTTTGTTTGCACAGCCTCCTTGGAGAGGAATCAACAGAAGGAGTATGCACCCAAGTGATGACCACACAATGTAAGTAAGGTAAGTTTAAACCATCTTTGATTGTGAGGTAAGATCAGAGCTTCTAACGGGGTGTTGAAATCTAGCAGGGTTGTAGAGAGTCTGGGAGGAAGATGGATGTTTCCTGGGGACAGGTACAGAGCTGGACAGCAGCTGCTTTTTCCATCACTGTTTTGCCATGGAGTTGAAGCAGCAGTTACTTACAGAAATCCAGCCTGGACACAGCACCTGCTTAATTAACATATAGAGAAAAGAATAGTAGAAGAACTCATCAGATTTCTACCCCAAAATGGCAGTCAGTAGCTCTCCTGAGCTACACACACTTTCACAGGCAGCTCAGCTGCTCTCAAGGGCCTTCTGTGATAGCTGCTTAAATTCATGGATTACTCTAGCTGTATCCTGAAGTGTTTGAGTTTAATAGCTGAAATAACAGGGAGTGTGTGGAGATTTTCTAGCACAAATTTGTATAAAGGCTTTAAGCCAGGGACTCAGTCAATGTGCCATCTCATTAATTGAGACAACCTGACGATATCACAGTGCTTATTTGTAATACACATCTAGATATATCATTTGTCTTAACTGAAACTTCTACAGTGGAATAATTCCAAGCGCTATTTAAAAAGGTTCAGGTTGAAGATCAGGAGGAATTTGTTCCTAGAAAGAGTGACTAGACATTGGAATGGACTGCCCAGGGAGGTGCTGGGGTAACCACCCCTGGAGGTGTTCAAGACAGGACGTGACTTAGTGCCACGGTCTAGTTGACAGGGTGGTGACTGCTCTAAGGTTGGACTTAATGATCTCAGAGATCTTTTCCAACCTAATTGATTCTGTGTTTCTATGTAATATTTGTTCGTCTCATTAGTGAGATTACTCAGAAAGGATAGAAGGATGCTGCCCCAGTTGAAGCCACCAGCAACAGAAAACCACTGGTGCAAAACTACAGGCGTTTCAAATTACATAATATTTCAAGTTAATACCAGCCTATTTCAATGCATCTTCAGTCTACTGTGTCTTTCATGTTAAATCCCCAAGCTAAAATAAACCAGTTTAATGAATCAAAGTATGAATGCACACATGCAGCTTTTTGCACCCACTTGACCACGTTTGCTTAAAACACATCAATTCTGTAAGCCTGACTGGATTCTCCCTTTCACAGCTGTATTGTTTCATTACTCCCTCCTAGAACACTGCACCTCCAAACAGTAATGCCAGAACTTATGGATATAAATGAGAAGTTTTGCATAAATAACTACCTAAACTATTTCTTAGTGAGAAGGGAAAATGCTACCAAAACACACAGAAAGGGATCCTCAAATGCAGCTGGCTTAGGGAAGAAGGAAAAGCAAAAGATAACTGTAAAACCCCAGCTAAAAAGAGAGGTCAGAAAAGCCAGTAAAATCCTTTTTCTCCAGTGTAATCCTTCACCTATGCCCTATTTATGTGATTCCTTACAGTATGTTTTGTCCTTATTCCAAGGTTACAGGGACCGAAGGGAATAGGCAATATTGATTAATGGTGTTTCAGAGATTGAAGAGCTCAGCTGAAATTACACATTCTTTGGGAGGTGTTATCTTTTCAGAAGAGCAGGTGCAAACACCATTTCAGTTTAATTTATTTTCTGCTTTTTTCAACTATGTCGCTAATGCAAAAAAGAAAGTTTATTATTCATTATCTTGTACAGTTTGATAAACTTCTCTCATAAAACTGAAGAAAGACTCAGAGCACATTCAATCATTGCCTCAGAGGGAAGGCAATCCAAAAAAACTTAAACACCTTCTTGAATGATGCATCTAGAAGCCACTAAATCTGAATTTAGACACTTGATTTTCAAAGACACAATGTGCAGAGATCCTACTGAAGTCAGTGGACAGCACAGGTGTTAAACACCTCTGAAACCCAGACATTTTTGTTAACCATGGAAAAAGCAAGGCAGCATACTATTTTTAATTCCCCATATTCTGAGGAATTTGAGCCATAACTTTACATCATATCATCCCCATTTGCCACAGATTTGTCCCATTTTTCTCTTATATCACCTCAAAAGTTTTCTCTTGTCCTAACAGCTCCTGAGATAACAGAGCTCAGATAATTCATATTGTTGTCAGGGCTCTCTTCTCTTTCAGCTTAGAGGATTATGTCCATCTGACCTGGGGCATCTATTCATTTAGTTGCCTGCTCTCCCCTTCTGAGGCAGCTTGAGCCTCATCATGTGTGCATCCATTGTTCTACTTTCTTCAAGGCCCTGTCTGCCTTTCTCCCCTTTCTGAATCTCAGCTTCATTTTATTCCTATGTCTAGGCAGCAGAAAAACATCAGCAGTTCAGAGAAGCAGGGCAATGGACATCCATACCTGATAAAATGGGGCAGAGGAAGGAGCACAATACATTCACATCACCCAGTCAAAGTGTCTGTGGTCAGAAAACTTTAATACCAGAGAATGTGCCTCTCCTATCACTTAAGAACCAAAAGCAACCAGGCTCCCTCCTCTGCCTGTCAGAAAACACACAAACTATACATTGGAAACAAACCTGCTCTGTGTGGTGACAAGGCTAGTGGATGAACAGACACATGCTGTGTGTTCTGTCCCACAGACCAGGTGCCCACCCCATCCAGTTCATATTCAGACCCATCAAAGATGTCTCCTGGATTCACCAGCAGCCCTCCTTGCCAGCTGACCACAGACTGTTTCAGCTGGATATACTGCTGTTGTATGAAGTCACCAGGAGACAAGAAACTGTGATCTTTCAGGCAGTTAAAGTCCTTTAGATTTTTTAAAACTTGAGGTAGGCTTGGACTGGTGGAGTAGCGATGAAGATAAAGGAGGGTTCAGGTAAATGTGCTAACAGAATCTCATTTACAAAACTGATGAGCCATTGCCTTTTCTCTCTTCCTTGTTAGTGAGCTGCTCAGAAAGCAAAGGGCACACACCAGCAGTCCAGGAGAAGAGACAAACCCCAACCTGAGGAATGATTAATGTAGAGTCATGCTGCTCACAAGCGAGAAGAGCAGCCCTTTTACAGCCTCAGTGCATCCCGAGGCTGTAAACACGCTTTTAATGACGAGGAGAAAAACATGGCATGCATGGCTTGCTGAGAAGCAAACACAGCACTGACAATTATTCACTGATACACCTGTGACACCTCCATGTGACAATGACCTTAGTGATCTTGAAATCAAACTATTTATACAACTGCAAGGACTGTTCTTATTTACAAATAATACTAAATGAATCACCATGACTCTTTTCAGAACAGCAGGAGAGGAAGACTGTACAAAGGACAGTGGTTTTTGACTTTTAAAAATCACAAGGTATCACTGAATCTTGCAAAGGGTTGCATGTATACAGGACATTTATTTTCTTCTAATGCCCATATATACTTATCAAACAAAGGAGCTCAGTGTACACATACATGCATACCCACCAATTTTTGGGAATCTGCTTTTGTTCATGGTTTTATGAAGGCATTCCAGGCCTTTTAAAATCAAACATATTTACTGACTGATCAATTGAAAACAAGGGATGAAACACAAAATCACCACACAGCCCAAGTTAACCAAATGAGGAAGCCCTTGCTACCCCAGGATTGTTAAATAAGAATCTCCAAAGGGCAGTATAATGGTGTAACCTATGGAGAGAGTGATTACAGTCTCCTGGAAAACACTTCTGCCTGAGGTGAGATAGCAGCCACATCCTCAGATTAAACTTTCATCAGCAGATCTCTGTGTTTCATCAATCTTTCATTATGGCAGAGCTTAGAAAATCATCTGCTCATGTGTCATTAGAAAATCTCTTCATCTTCCAAAGCAGAAACTACACAAATAAATTAATACAAGCAAAAGAGTTAAAAGGAGGGCCTGCAGACCATTTTGGGGTTCAAATAGATCAAAATACAGAGAAATATACATTTCTACAGTATTTTAAAATTTAAATACTACTTTTCAGAACAAACCCAAAAGGTAAATTATACAGGTTCTTAGATGAGAAGATATAGCTAATTAAGGAAATTCATGTGCAACAACTTCTGGAAGAATTTCCCACCAGAAACTGGGATTTCATCAACTTCATGAACACTTACTCCACCTAAGCAGCAGTGTGATCCCTACCTTTTTTTTCTGGTGATGGCAAACCCATAATCAGGGAAAGCTGCTTTTGCAGTCAGTGAATGGCTTTGGTATTTCTCACCTCAGTAGGAACAGGTGATTTCACCAGGATGAATGTAAGGACTGTGGGCTAATGTACACACATGAAAAGAGTTGCAGTGCAGTTTCCGGCTCAACAATATGGTTTTCTCAGCTTGTGTTCTCCTTTTGGTTTGTCTCAAAATGTTTTTTTCTTGTGTGTTAGTGTTTCTTCAGCAAATGCTACATCTTTTATGCTACCTCTCAAAGCATGTTTCCTACACTGAATATCTCTATATCCAAAACATATTGTACATCTGATTATGCACTCATAAGTTTGTTCTTTCTGCTTGTCATTTTGATCTTGTTATTTCACATCACATGCAGTCTGAATTGACTTACAAGTAATAGCTACACTGCTTTTCCTACAATCTTATTTTTTAAAATGTGTCAATAAAATATTAAACAAATTACATTTCAAAAAGAGTGGGCTCCAGTCCTGAAAGTCATTCTGGACACAAAATTTATGTAAAAGCACCTATCAAAATTCTTACAAATGGCTATGAATAGGAAAGTTCTGAAATAAAATTTCTTATGATGAAAAAAAATCCCAAAGTCCAATAAAAGTAGCTAAGAACATTAGTGTGCCAGCAAATGAAATATTAAAGCTGTTTTTGACTTTGTGTTTAATACCTAAATACAATATATATTAAATTTTAATAAATGATTTTTTGCTGTTCCTTACAGCAACTGGTCAAGAATTGTCATGGTGTCTAAAAACAAGAAATGCTCACTTTGAACACAGAAAGGGCTTCTCCCACAACTGACCATTTAAGCATGAGAAAAAATTAGTTAATTTCCTCTGCCATTTCTCTGTATTGTCAGCATCATATATAAAACTTCCTTTCAGGAAAACAGTTGAGAAAGTGGCTACCTTTAATGACCAAAAAGAAGAACTGGGTTTGAGGAGTTCTTGTTGTTTGTACTTTTAAAATTGGACCTGTACTTCTCTCATATATTCCATATCTAAACATTTTTTTCTGGATAGAGACATAAGTTTCTGCAGAAGTGTAGGAACTGGAATTCCTCTTTGGCCCCCAGCTATGGCATGCAGAAGGGCAGGAGTGGGATCAGAGATTTCCCATGCCTTGCACACAGCTCTTGGGGAATGCTGTGGGGCACCACAGCAGGTCAGAGCAGACAGGGTGACCTGTGCACACACAGCCTTTCCCAACCCCTGCCCTATTGATGGGGCTTATGTTCATCTAGGAGAGTCTGCTATTGCCTCCCACCCCAGACACATTCCACCTAAAGCACACAATGTTATTGGTGCCACATGATTGCAAAAGGTACATCTCTCTTAAATGTTTCCTAAAAACATCCATGACCAGTTCTGTCTTTAGGAAAAGCAGGTACCCAGCCTGAAGAAAAATGATTCATTATCTTCTTTATAAAAGAACATACTGGAATGAGTTTATTTCACAAAGAAATGTAAGTATTTGGGAAAAGAACTGTAAATGCTTAAAAAAAATTTAAGATCAAAGCTGGAATCTTTTACTCTGTAAAGCTGCATCACATTGGGTGCCCCTTAAAATGCTCTATTTATTTTCTGACAGAAGCAAGGTACTACAAAAACTGACTTGAAGGGAAATGTGTAATGCACCCATTTTCTAATGCAAACAAAGAACTCCAATGGTTTATTCATTAGGAGTTAAAACCTTTTTACTTCCCAGCATTTCAAACTGGATTTGCCCTTTTTAGACCTCTCAAAAATCTGTACCAAAGGAAGTGAAAACCAGTTAACCTATGCCCAACTGACTATCAGTCATTTATAAGTGTAAAAAAATTAGAAACCTTTAGTCACCTAAAAAAATAATCACCTTCTCTTTTAGAAATTTAGCCATTGGTAATCAGAATCTTTCAGACAGATAAAACAAGTTTCAGAAAATCTTTTACTGAGAAAGATTCTTCATGTTTGAAATTACATTTCCTATCAAAAGCTAGAGACAAAAAACCCCAAACCCTGACTATTGCAAATATCTTGACAATCACAGAAGGGCTTGGGTTGGAAGGGACCTCAAATATCATCTAGCTCCAACTTCCCTGCCTTAGGCAAGGACACTTTTCACTAGACCAGGTTGCTTAGAGCTCCATCCAGCCTGGCCTTGAACCTTTCCAGGGATGGAGCACACACAGCTTCTCTGGGTAACCTGTTCCGGTGCCTCACCACCCTCACAGGAAAGAATTTCTTCCTGAGATGTAATCTAAACCTACTCTTCATTTCGAAACCAATCTCCCTTGACCTGCCACTACATGCTCTTGTAAATATCAGGTACTGAAAGGAGCGTACAGGAAGGATGGGGTGAGACACCCCATAGTAAGGGGAGGGGTTAGATCCAACTGCCAACCCCCTAGAACAAAACACAACCTGAAAAATAAAACAAATTCTATCACAAATTCCTACTCAGCCTCTCTCTGAGATTTATGACCTGAAAAGCCGTTGTTACAAAATTTAACCACAGGAACGCCAAGCTATGCCTCAGGTCACCTTGAAGCCTTCTCTTTTCCAGGCTGAACAATCCCAGGTCTCTCAGCCTTTCCTCATAGGAGAGGTGCTCCATCCCTCTAATCAACTTGGTGGCCCTCCTCTAACAGGTCCATGTCCTTCCTGTGCTGTGGCCCCAGAGCTGGCTGCAGCCCTGCAGGTGGGGTCTCACCAGAGCAGAGCAGAGCAGAGGGGCAGAATCCCCTCCCTGCCCTGCTGCCCACGGGGCTCTGGATGCAGCCCAGGACACCTTTGGCTCTCTGGGCTGTGAGTGCCCATGGCTGGGTCATGTCCAGCCTCTCACCCACCAGCATCACCAAATCCTCCCTGGCAGGGCTGCTCTGGGTCTGTGCATCCCCCAGACTGGGCTGATAATGGGGGTTGTCCCAGCTCAGATGCAGGACTCTGTACTTGGTTTTGTTAAACCATGTGAAATTCCTGAAGGTCCAGTTCTTGAGCCTGTCCAGGTCCTTTTGGATGGCACCTCATCCTTTAGAAGCGTCAACTGCACCACTCAGCTTGGTGGCATCAGCAAATTTGCAGAGGGTGTATTTGATCCCTTCATCTATGCCATTAATGAAGATATTAAGTAACACTGGCCCCAGTGCAGATCCCTGAAGGGCACCACTTATCACTGATGTCCACTGGGACTCTGAGCCATTGACCAGTAACCTCTGAATGCAACTATCCAACCACTTTCATATCCATCCAACAGTCCACTCATCAAATACATCTCTCTCCAATTTAGAAAGAAGAATGTAGTGGGAGACTGTGTCAAAGGCGTTTTAGATAAATGACATCAGCAACCCTTCCCTTGTGCAGTAATGTGGTTATTCCATCACAGCCAGTACTGGTCATGCAGGACTTACCTGATCATTATCAAATATGGACACAAAAAGCAGAAGATTGCTGGTGTTACTCAATCCTTACCATCCTTGTGTCAGGATGGGTACTGTGCTAAGATCCTGGACTTTTTCCATATGAATGGCAATGTTTTCACTACATCAAAATGCCCAATCAGACTGGGAGGCAGCTCACTGTCGTGCTCCAAACAAGTCACCTTCACAACCCAGTTTCCTCAGCAGTATTACATGGCAAACAAGAATGCTACCAAGAGACCAGCCAAGAAGGAAACCTAAGGAAAGACTGCTTCTAGGGCAGGAAGGCCTTTAGCACACGCTCCTGGTTGCTTCCTACCACAAGGAACAACTTTAGCTCACAGGCAGCACATTTCAGGGACAAATCTCAGCTTTCCGCAACACCTTTGGGGATTTTCTTACACCAAGAACTAGAAGAAACAGTAATGACTAAACCCATTACTTGGACCAGCAGGAAGACATGCTTTCACATAGTCAGGAGAAACATCCTACGAGACATATTTGAAAACATGCTTTTATACCAAAAGTACTACACAGATCTGAAACAAATCAATGCTACATGTGCAGTTCTATGCACCTGAGTTAATCTGAAAGGCTTGTTCAATGCAGGCTTAACAAGACAGCATACAAGTGATACACTACAAAATGCACAGAGTTTAAAAAGTAACACCAGTAACAAAAAGAAGAATTTACCCACCTTCTCTCAGGCCCTGGGACAGAGTAATGTGCAGTATGCATTAGCAGAAGGAAATAGCAGCAAGGCAGACAAGCAGAGCCAACACTCACCGGCCGTTGTCACGGCCCACGCCCCAGACTCGGATGCTCACGATGGGCTGCGCGTGCAGGACCGTGCGGTCCATGGGGTCAATCAGGTTCAGCATGTCATTCTCCAGGATGAGGTACATGTCTTTGCCCTGCAGATCCAGACAAAGTACACAGTGCATCACCCTCTCAGACTGGCTGGGATCGAGGTGTTATGTCTGTGCTGTTCAGACTAGCTTCATCTTTACTCAAAGGTTTGGGCTGTTCCAAGAGCAAATGAAAAAAGCTTCATATGCTTCTGGTGTGAAAAAGATCTAAGATGTTATCTTGCTACTATATTTTTAAACAACCCCAATCACAAAAAGCTTTGATGTCTTTTAAATACAACTCATTCAGACCCAAACTACTGAGTTATTCAATAAGCTATGTGTTCATCTGTTTTTCAGTAAATTCTTCCAAATATATGAGAAATCATGGCCTGTACTCATAGTAAAAGCTTATATCAAAACCTGTACTTTTGAGGCAGAGTTCCTTCCTTCAAAGTGTTTTGTTTCCATAAAATTTAACCAATGGATTATGGGAACAGACAGCAATTTGTACATGTCAAAGGATTTACTCTTTGAAGAAAGATTAAAGGGGAAAACCCAGTATTAAAACCTGAATGTGAATTCTGCTAGTGAATGCAGAATCTTGGAGTCAGGACTTCTCCCCAGTTCTTCTGGCATGTAAGAACAAGGATAATGCTTTTTTTCTCTTGCAGGAAACAAATTTAGAGAAAATTCTCCTTTTGATGCTAATTCACAAATGCTTATCTTCCTTCTCTTGACAGCATTTGTAATAGGTCTGCTGCCTCCTCTAGCACATGTAATTTCCTTCTTCTTGAAGGCTGTACACATACTCTTCAGACCATGAGATCTTACAGAAATGCTCCTGAACCTATTGCTGAGCAGTAAGACAAGCTCCTGATCAGAAGGTGGAAGCTATCAGCTACATACAGAGTAATTAGTTTCCTCTCTTTGGTGCCAGAATATATACATGAACAGAAAGAACAGAAAGAGTCTGAATCCCTACTGACTAATGATTCAAAACTGACCTTTTTCTTCATCTCAGTGACACAGAAACCCTTTTCCCTCTTGGTTACAGAGGCTCAAGTCTTTATGATGCCTACTTTTGTGTTTGTGTAAGAAATACAATCATGTCACTTTGTGAGGGCTGCCTGCCATTGTTCGTAGGCAAGGCAGCAAGGGGCAGGCACTGCCCATTTCCCAGCAGGGATTCCAAGGGAAGCTGTGACACAGAGCTGGCACTGCAAGTACCAAGAGGGATGTGGGAGACACAGGTGACACCTGGTATGAGCAAAGCCTGAAGAAGCATTTTTTGCCTGATGGAAAAAGCACATCTGTGGCTGAGATGCAAGGCTGGATATATAGGCTGCTCCTAGAGAAGCAGAAGGAGCTGTGATAGCCATGCAAAAAACTGGGGTAAACCAGCAGCACTGAGATGCTAGTGGCAGATAGAAAAAGAAACATCATGAAGATAAAAAGGGAGAAATTTGCTTGGAGGTCAGAAGCAGTAAACAAATTATGTGAAGAATGCTACCAAGTGTCACACAGATTGCTTTTTGGACCAATTTTATACTTATATATTTGTTCCAGAGGAAATTATTACAAAAAGGAAAAATATGTTATTCATGCAAAATACACTGGGATTAGAGTAACAAAACAGGATCCAAATTAGCTGGAAAAAAATTGGAGAATGGGCAGAGAAGCAACATAAGTCACAGGAAATGATCCTTGCAATGCTCAGGGGATCACTTGTCTGCAGCCAGAAGCAATATATTTTGCTAAATTTTGTTGCCTTATTATACAAAAGCTATTTTAGAGACGAAAGCACTGCATAGGTCAAAAAGAAATTATTAGACAGGCTAGGAGCTTGAATATAGGCTTTAATGTCTCAGACTGCTGAAGAGCTGCAGAGATCTGATGGTTTGAAGAAGAGCCATGGAGGGAAAGTGACTAAAGGAAAGAGAGGCTCAATCCCAGCAGTTTTTCTGGAAGTGTTACAGGCTGCAGTATATAGGTCAATGGAAGATATCTTTTTCATGTAAGTGAAATTGCAATGTACAGAAATGTAATTCATCTGCAATACAAACAAAAGAACAGTGTTTTTCTGTTTGGATTTTACAGAACAGTAGAAGTTCAAAATTTATAGGCAATTTCTTTTGTAGCAAAGGGCATGAAATCCCACAGTAAAGCCACTAACAAAGCTTCTGCAGGGTCAGGGTTTTACCCGGGGTGTGGGAGGGTTTGTGGTTTGTTTTGCAGTTTTTTAAATCATGAAATCTTGGGGTTAGTCCTAACCCCGATTTCACTTTCATTATATTCTAGCTTAGGCAATCTTAAAATTCTTACATGCAGTCATTTAGCTCCATAATAGACTCCTGCTGTAATTGCTCCATCTGATGCATCAATGATGGAGTATAATTTTTTCAGGTTCCTTTCTAACACATGCCTCTTCTAATCACTCTTGAAGCCTTACATTGCAGGCAGGAAAATGTGGTCGGATGTAATGAACTCTTTTAAAATCAGGAAGACAATTTACTTCAGGAGCCACCTATTCAAGCACAGTGTCTCTATTGTTTTGTCAGGCTGATTTTTTTTTTTTTAAATGAATAGCACTCTTAATTTAAACATCCATTCAAGAGGACCAAAACTTTTTACCAGCTTAGCTTGAAAACCTGCAAGGATTTCCAACAAAGAATAAGGGGATTGACAGAGAGATATAGAAAAAATGTGAACATTAACTCTTAAAATAAATCATGAGGGTTCAAAGTAAACACTATATTTCAAGGTGATCAAAGTGCTGCTATCTGAAATATGGATGAGATTACACACATGTAAAGATACTGGATTTTTTTCTACCCTGAGGTCAGCAGTAAGTCCAAAGCCCATGACTGACACATCTCTAATTGTTTGTCTACCTATATTATCTAAAAAAACTGTTCCCAGGTGTAAGAAATAAAGGAAAACAATATTATTTTGTTTATTTATATGTGCAATATATACTTTGTACATATAAAAATCCTGCTGAAATGATTTTAAATGGATAGAACACTATATATGTGCTCCTTTACACATAATTTCAATTTTTAAGGGCACTTTCCCCCAGCATCTCAGCATTGCTGGGGTCATAGCTAGGATGGTGAACTGGAGCCATAGACTGCAACAATAACTTGGGAGACTGAATGTTATTTTTCCTGAAACTTTTACTGAAATGTAGACAAGTCTTTCTTTTGATTTCTTTTTTTTTGTTTGGCAGTGTTTCGTCTTAGGAGGGAAAGTTACAACATTCACTCTTTTGTCAATTTTGAATTCAGCTCCTGTGTGACCAATCCACACTAGTGTAACCCTTCTGAAAATATGTCAGGAGAGAGGTAGAAAATGAGATTTGGCAGAAGTTGAAGATGTTCCATGAACAATCAAATAACAAAGATGTTTTAGTGTGGCTTTGTCTCCTATGTCCTCTGTCTGTCCCACCTTTTCCCTTCTTGTTACACTTACTGACCCCTCAACATCTCCCCCTTCCTCATCTGTCCCCAGCACACCTGGGCACAGATGAATACCTGACAGTATTTTCTACATCACAAAACCGAAATGTCCCTTCAATTTTCCCTGAGTTCCCAGTTATCCTCTCTTTCTGAGCCAACTCAGAAAGAAGCAGAGAGCAACTGTGGTACAGACAGTGAAGGCACACTGACCCTTCAGCAAACCAGGAAAGAGGAAAGCTGGGCTCTCTCCTTTTTCCTCAGCGTATGGGAATCTGGCATCCTTCAAAACTGGATGACACTGGTGCAGAAATTCAAGAGTTATTGGAGAGGAGCCAACAGACAGACTGATGACATATAATTAATTTCCTTCTGAAACACTGATAAAATAATAATTGTAAGATAAACCATCTGCCCATCAGTTCCAATCTTCTCATACATTTCAGAACCACAACCCTGCCAGTGTGGGTTTCCTTAAAGCCCTTTGTCATTGTGAAACCTTTGAAAATGCTGTTACAAAGAATCACTTTCAGACCTCTGGTCAAGAAGAGTTACACTGAATACAACAGTTTGGCCTGTGTGTCCCCAGCACTGCCACTGCACAGGTGTGTACTAGCACAGATGTAACAGGGAAGTGAGCTCTTTGGGGTATCTGCTGTCCTGAGCAGTTTGGAACAAAAAAGTCAACACTTTCCCTGAACCCTTTTATATATTTGGCAGTGCCAGGCTGAGGTAGTGAAATCCCAAACACAGAACATGGAAGTAGCTGTCTACAGAATTGCTCCTTTGAGATGTTTTATGATGTGAGAGGGATGTTCCAAGAGGAGAAGTTGTTCACTCTGTTCTTACCTCTCCCCAAATGCCAACAGTGTCTCTGATGTCATTTTTACAGTAAGAGAGTTGTCTGATGCAATTGTTCACAGCAACACTGCTCTTTCCAGGAGCCAGATCTTCTTCTGCCATTTCTACCCAGCCCAGAGATCGCACAGCGAAACACTAGAAATAAATCAAAAACCATCTGTCATACAACAGCAACTAGGCAGTTAATGGTAAAGGTCTCCATCTCGTATGGGGAAAAAAATGAAGGCCTTGTAGATGGCCTTACATTCAAAGATAAGTAAATGAAAATCTAATTTGTGAATGGCAAGGTGAAAACATTCAAAGGAAAGAAGAAGAATGCATAACTTGCTATGAATAGTGTCAGTGGAGGTAACAGCAATGCCTTCCAATAAAATAATTTTGTTAAGATAAAGGAGGAAACAAGGGAGCAGAAATACTAGGATACACACAAACACAAAACAGTAAAGGAAAAAACACAACTATAGAGTATAGAATTGAAATTTTAGCTAGAATCTAATTGAAAAGAAAGAAAACCCTACTGGATTATGTCTCCTATGAGATATTCACTGTCTGGCTTTTTACCAGAAAATTACATTTTTTTTCTGGATTACAGCAATCACTTCTATAGTTAGTTTACCTAAGGTAGTAAGCAATAACAATTTCAAAGCTACATAGAAGATAAGCTATCATAAGAGGAAAGCAGGCTTTTTCTAGAAAAAATTCAAAATTACCTTTAAAATAAAACACTCTAATTATGCATTTGTTAGCAGAAAGCTGTTTAGCCAACTAGAGCACTCAGTTGGCTGAACAAGCCAAGGCAACATTATTTTGTGCAAATGGTACTTTTGCAAACAAATCAAAATTGAAGAAATTGAATGGCACCCTACACCTACTAAGGTAAAGAATAAAAAGTGTTTATTCTGAAAAAACACCAAAACCTGCTCATTTGCCCTCAGGCATCATGGTGGGAGGAATACAGACCCCACACTAAGTCAATAGGAGCTTGTCTATGAGACCAAGACTTCTTCCAGAGAAGGTTACAGGAGTTTCACTCTGAACCACAGCCATGGGCTCAACAGGCTGCTTGTTGAACCTCCTGAGCAGGCACACCAAATGCTTCAGGTGGTCCCTAAAGGCTCAGCAATAGCAGAGCAACACTCATGGCTGAGTGCTGCTGCCCTGTGCCACACAGCTTTCCTTGCTGTCAGCAGCATCCTGCGGGTCCTTGGGAAAGCAGGGTGTGATCCTGGGAGCTGCAGGGAGGAAGGCAGTGCTGGGACTGCTGGGAGCCCTGCTGCCTCCAGCAGCACCCTGCCACCCTGCCCAGCAGCTGCAACAGAGGCCCAGGCTGCAGCTACCAATCCTCCTTAGGATGCAGTAAATAAATCAGCTTCAGAGCTCAAAAGCTGAGTCTTCACTTGCCACCTTCTCAAAGCTGCTGAGAAGTCAGAGAGCTGATCCAGCTCACACACCATCACTGGTGTGTCCTTTGGGAACAGCTGCCCTCAAAAAAACCCTACCCCAGAACACCAAGGTATTTTAAACATGCATAATGTGTCAACTTCGGCAAACTAAGGAAGGAATAAAATTCACCAGTGGATAAAAAGAGTAATGAGTTTGTCCCTCCCTTTAAAACTTCTCCTTCAGCCTTCTTTCAGTTTGCACAATGCACTCCAGGCTCACTCCACCAAGCAGGAAAGAACCTGCTTCCTGAACCCCTGGTACCCACTCCAAGGAGTCATTAAGGCTGCATCTCATCTCAGGTATCAGACAGCAAACACACTCTGCAATTGCATAAAACTCTTTAGTGAGAGTAGGTAAAAAATTAAAGCCTTTCATGCCTCCAGCTTTTTGTGGGGTTTTTTTTTCTTTTTTTTCCTTTGGAAACAAGGGAATCAACATGCAAATTCTCCCACACTGCTGCTTCCTGACCCAGCTCTGCTGGAAACCCACAAAAGTGCTGACTTTCAATTCTGAAGGGCCATGAAGGAGAAGGTGAAAAAGGAGACAAACAAGAGGTCAATACTCAGGGGTGCTCTTCACTTCAGGGCTACACAAGATACCAAAACACCCCATTTTTTAGCAATTATTAAGGTGGTCTAATCTAAAGATTGCAAAATTGTTTCAGGCACATTAGATGTTCATGAATCTTGCTAAAAGTGCTGCTATACTCACTGGGGTATTAAATATTTATCTTTGCAAGCTTTAAAAATACTGATTCTACTGTACCAGAAGAAAGGGGTTTTTTACAAGTACTTAAATATTAAATTGAATAGTAGA
Source organism: Ammospiza nelsoni (assembly GCF_027579445.1). Lineage (NCBI taxonomy): Eukaryota > Metazoa > Chordata > Aves > Passeriformes > Passerellidae > Ammospiza > Ammospiza nelsoni. Next base: position 23,700,941 of record NC_080636.1, read on the forward strand.
ATACTGGCAGAGAGAAACATTCTCCAAATCGAAAGAGAGGTGAAGAACTAAATACACACAATAAGCACACTGTTTCCTTGTTGCTCTTCACATCTCAACTCATCTGCTATTTGTTAGCTGCTTTCTGAACACAAGGATAAATACAGAATCACAGAATGCTTTGGGTTGGAAGAGACCTTAAAGATTGTCTACATCCAATCCCCTGTTGTGGGCAGGGACACCTTTCACCAGACCAGACTGCTCAGAAGTCCATCCAACCTACATAGTCCTTGCACTGAACAGTGTATCTTAAGAAGGCCAAAATTGATGAAAGACTATCAATTCAACTTGACAGCAGGTAAATCTCTTATTAGTAAAGATGGTGAACTGTTTTGCTATTTTTTTCCTGGCCTTTCTTTATTCTATGTTTGAAATTCTCTGGTGGGAGCATCCACTGTACTGATGCAGCCCACTGCCAAAACAATAAAGTGAGCAGAACACAACACTCTTGCCTACCCCACATATTGCCCTCTATGTGAAAGACATGGCTTCCTTTCCTGCTTCTATTCCCTCTTGGTCCTTCCAAGTGAGGTAGGCATGAGAAAGCCCTTGACTTCTGGCACCTGACAAGTTTTTGTGTATTTCACAAGAAGCCCTTACCATAACCCAAACAAAATGCTTCAGAGCAGCTTCAGAAAACAAACCAATTTCCCATAAACTCACTGCAAACAAAAACCTCTCAATAAACCTTAAAAAGACTCAACATTCTACTCACATTCTACTCTACACATGTACCTGAGTATATATATAAAAGTAACTTTCTTTTGTTTAAAATATACCTAAAAGCCAAAAACTTTGTATTTTGTGGTTAAGTGAATGCATGTGCTGATGTGGTTCAGCAGTCATGGCTGACCCTCATGCAGATTTTCAGAACTAGAAAAGAGGCGGACTCAGTAACATGTGACACATACCAGGGTCCACTCAGCATCAGTGGAGCAGAAGTTATAAATACACAAATGTATTTATATATTTATAAATACATAAGTGTAGTGGGAGAGAGGTGGAAGTCTGAGCATGCCTGCCTGTCTGTCAGCAGCTGGACTGTCAGAGATCCACTTTGTGTTTTATTATAGGTTGCTTTTTTCCTCTTTCATTATTTAGAGGTTCCCTTCCCTTAAAACAAAAGAGCACAAAGCCCAGCAGAAACAAACCACCTAGTGTCTCCAGTCAGATAGGACCTAATTTTTACCATGGCTGGCTGAGTCAGGCATGAGAGCAGAATTTTTTGGAACTTTAACACATTAACACAGCATCATGGTCCCCTGCCTCCCACCAATGACACTGACAAGCCAAGAGACAAAGTACTTCCTCTGACCCCAAAGAGCCTTGATAATGCACTCTATTATCTTCTGGAACTAACACCCAGAGGCAAACCAAGCCCAGCTAAAAACAGAGTGCAGCTTTTCTTCATTAAGTGCCTATGAGCTCATTCCTGGAAATGCCAGTTTGTTATGCATCTCTTCTCAAGGCTTAGAGATAATTAGTGGCAATTAATAATTATTGGCCTGTCATAATTTCACAGTAATCCCAATGTCAACTTTTGTCTTACAGTCGTCTATCTAATTTATTTTCTCTCTTAGAGTAAGTTTTCTGTGCCTGGTCAGGCTGTCTGCTTGACTCTTTTCAAGAGCTGGCAAAGAAAAACAAAAGAAGTTGATAAATACAGCAGGCTGAAAGATACTTAGGAATTGTATACTGTGCAAACATTGCCGTGTGGGATTGGGAAGATCAAAGATATTACCACAAATACTGCATGGCTGAGAGAAGTGAATGAAAGTGTCACTTAAACCATGGTAAGCCAATAATTTTGTATTTTCATCTTGACTGGACACTTCACATTTCCTGACTGGCTACACAGGACATTGTACAAAGAAGTTACATACAGATTAAAAAAATCCACCTTATCACACACTAGCCCAAGAAAAGACAGGTGAACAAAAATAAAAACACAGGTATTGCTGCTTGGTTTTACAGTTCTGGGGAACCTATGTTCAAATGGTTGCAAATCCAATTAATGTTTCAGGGTTAATGATCTGTAACCTAAGAACCAAACTCATAAATGCTGTCATCTGAACTCTGTATAGAGCTGTAAACCTTTCTTGCAGTGCAGTTCTGATCCAAAATACTGCCTAAAGCTGGGGAACTTTAGGACTGAAGAAATGGACAAACCACAGATCCCGTTTGCTCTTTGGCATTGCAAACCTTTCACCACAGGGCAGGTCCTGCTCTGCAGCAGCTTTCCCAAGAGGAACCCTGGAAGGAGCTTTGGCAGGGACAGAGAGCTCTGACAAAGTTCTAACCATAAGCAAATGCACACTCTACTTGTTGCCTCATGCAGTGCTAAGCATGTAGCACTAAAGAAAATTAAAATAAAATAACTGAGAAAGACAAAGCAAATACAATTCCCTACTAAAAAGAGGGCAAGAGATCAAGTGCACATGACTATGGCAGAGTAGTGTTGGAAGCTGGATAAAGGTGCGGATAGAAAAGATCCCACAAGAGGGTGAAAGTGAATTAGAGCACCAGTTTGAGAACAACAACTAATGCACATTACCAGACCACAGACAGATTGCTTTTCATATTACACAGCTGTTGGCAGCCACTATGAACAGATCTGCATTAAGAGAATGTTTGCCTTGATGCTTTAAATATGTGCTACTTATTTCTTCTCTACTTCCAAGCCCACAGGATGGTTTTGAGTAGTTTCCCTTTGTTTCCTTTTACATTTTTCCTTTCTAAAGGTTATATCTGCCTGCAGACATGTAAATCACTACAATATTTAATAAGGTCTTTTATCACAGACCACTGAGCAGGTTTGTGCCTGAGACACAGCATGTAGGTCACATAATTAACCATTTATAATGCAGCCAACCAAGATTTCACTTGCATTTTCTTTGATACTTTGAAAATTAAAAAAAACCTATCATATTATTTTGTGCTTTGGAAGCATAACATAACATCTTTCTATTCTGAGGAAGAAGTATGTTCCAGTTTATTTTCCTACTACACAGCAAGAAAGATTACATCGATTTCAGATGAAAACACTATAGAAGATCAAAGAGTAACAAGAGAATAAAAAGAACTTATGCAATTAATGAACAAGCACTTTCATTTAATTGACATGAATAGACGGCAGTGCATTTACTTTCTCAAAGAAATATTCACAGATGTCAAATAAAACTTCTTAGCTACAAAAAATTCAAAATGCTTAATCAAAAACAACTAATAAGACCTTTCAACATTTCCAGCTTCCTGTTGCAGTTAATCTTTTATTACTTGAATTACTGAAAATGCACATGAAATACAAAAATAAGGACAGAAGTATTCAGGTCACAACAGAATTCACAAATCACTAATAAATGCTATTTCAGGCAGATGACTATAAACTAAACTCCCCTAAAATTAAATATGGTGACTTCACAAATACTATAAAATAACCTTTATAATACATTACTTCTTTAGAGGAGGTCAGTATCCAATTTTCTGGTCTCACAGTCCCTTACTCATTCTCCAAGCCACTACAGTCTCATTTTTCCAGACCTGCAGACTTCAATGTGTAGGATCACAAAAGTTCCTCTCTTGTTTTGAGCTTAATACTTTTGTCTCAGTGGTTCCCCCTGGCTTACAGCCAGAGGTCAAACCTGCTCTACCAAGGCAAGAAAATGTTGCAGGAACATTGTGCTGGTTCAAGATCTTTTAAAATCCAGTCATTTGAGCAAAAAATAGAATGGACCCTACCATTCTCTAACAGCTCCTTCTGAAGAATAAATTAAAATCATCTTATTCTTTTCTCTAGTCTTAGCAAGAGAGGTTTTCACTTTAGACGCTTTACAGATACCTTGACTTCAGATCCTAAAGGGATGGGTTTGTACACTTTGCTTTGAGTCAAGGCTGGGCTGGGCTTCATTTTAGTACAGTGAAATAAAACCTGTGCTTCCTCATTTAAGAAAAGGCAGTCATATTTTTCACTAGAAACTAATAAAGGATGTTCAAACTCAGGTCTATCTTGCAGAGTAACTGAACTGTTAGGATAACTCAGATAAGCAGATTTTGCTGTTCTGTGACACACACAGGTGACCCCCACAAATACACACATTGTCAGTAGAGACAAGCCCTGCAGGAGTTTAGAGCATAAAGAATGTGTGCACCCATTTCTTTAGAACTAGTGCTCTGCATTTATTAACTTTAACCTTAAATGCTGTATTTTCCCAATGTATGCTCTTCTTCAGGCTGACAGATATATAAGTGTTTCTGATGCCATCAGCAGTACTTTATTTAGTACCGTGGTGCATAATTTCAAAGGGAATATGCATGACATCCAAATTTTAAAGGAAACAAAAACCCCTGAAGAGCTCCCAACCTTTAAGTGAACTCTTGACCTTATGAATCAATGGATAAAAAACTTCCAGCTTCACTAAAGTGAGAATTTCAGTCTCTTTGGAAGGAACGTTATTACAAGTAATTTGATTTCTGCAGAAATTATGTTTACCACAGGATCAAAAGTCAATGAAGTTAAATCACTATTGATCGATTTCTGCTTTTCAAAAAAGACTCAAATAAACATGAATCCAGAGCCCAGAAATCTTGAGCCCTGGTGGACCGCCCACATTTAAGGACCCATTTACTGTCATGCTGTCTCCTTGAAGCACCATGGAGCCATAATTTCCAAACATATGGAATAATGCATTATGTGCAACAATGAAGCACATCTCATGCTTTCACATCTCTTAAGAGATAAATATTATCCCTTTTCTCTTGGATGAAGTGCAGAGAATTTTGACAAGGAAAATGTCTCATTTTTTAAAGTAAAATTTACAAGTAGAACTAAAAATAAATATACATGCTGGCTAGAGCTATCTAAATATTGCTCTGTCATTCAACTCAATATTCTACTTTAATTGATTTTTAAATGAATTTCCTCCATAATTGCACCTTTCAGCTAGTCCACAATGGACAAATAACTCACCAAGTTTGTATCATGCAGGTTTCAAAATGTGTATGTGCAATTTTCAACAGAAATAAATATACACATTTATATAGGCACATAAATACAAACAGCACTTTTTTTCCATTAAATATCTATGCCACGGAATGGTAAACACTGTAACATTTCAAACTAGAACAAGCTATTTCCCTGAGCTGCCCTAAACTGGCAAGGTAATGTAAATAATTGAAGAGAAATACAAAAATATCTGTCAGTTCATTTTGTAGCAATAGGATGAACAGACATTCAAGAGGCAATTCACATTCAACAGGCCATTCCAGAGCTGAAGCTGGCAGGGGCTGCATAGATTGTTTTAGAGGAGGAATGGCTGGTCTCAAGTGGGGAGCATGAAGGGCTGCAAGCTGGGATTACCTGTGCACTGCAGCAGCAAAGCTGCTGGGGGGCTGACAGGGAGCTGTGCCAGCAATACCAGCCCAGCTGTGCTGAACTGGGAGCTGCTTGCTGACAGAATCCATTGGGCTGCACAATGGCCACAGAAACTTTTTGCCTGTGGCACATGAGTGTGATGAGCTGCTGCTTCTCCCAGTTTCTGTCCATTCTTGAGGGTTCCTTCAACAATCACACCCTAAGTACTGCTGGCCCACGAAAATTTTACTGTGTGGCACCATAAAACAGTGAATAAACTGTGATTAAAAACTACTAAAATAAGCAACACTAAAATATTAGAAAATGAAGATTCTTGAAAAAAAATTTTTTTTTTGCTTAGATCAGCGGCCTGGGGTTTTCTGTGTTCTACTGAACCACCACAGTTTATTATATGGCTGTACACAGCAAGATGCTGTACACAGACTCCAGCCAAGAAAATCTGGACTGTGCACCTCCATTAAAAAAGTACTGCAGAGGACACTGGCACTTTGACCTGGTGAAGCAATAGAAACTGCCACCATGGAAGAAACAACATCACTAATAAAAATAAAATTATAATAGGTATATTCATGCTTTCTCAAACGTAGCCAGCATTTCCTAGTATCCCATGCCTGAGAGGCCACAGCAGCATATTGGGTGTCCCACAGCTGCAATTCCAGAGGCAAGGCTCCCTCCAGTGTCACCTCACCAGACTGGCAGCCAGGGAAGCTGCCTCCCCACAAGGACAGTGGTCACTGGCAGGCACCCAAAGTGCCCACACAACCTGGCCGCTCATGGCAAAGGCAGTGACTGTCCCAAGGACAAAGCAGGACCCACATCGTTCCCACCTGCATCAGCCATCCTCCTGTAATACACTTGGCACCTCTGTTCTTACTTACCCCAGCAATAACTCCTGGTCAACACACCTGTGGCAGACACAGCTACTGTTAAGTCTGGAACTTCACTGGCCATGAAGATCTTTTGTTTTGATTTGAAACAAAGGTGTTCCTATGATTTATCTTCTCTTTTTCCAATCCTGCAGAAATCTCCCAGCCCAGTGCAAACCTTTTGTACAGCGCATCTTAACAAAACAAATCCTGATAATGCCCCCAAACTCAAGATGTAATTCTTGCATTATGAACCTGTAAAATAGTGGTAAATATTCAAGCAGTTTCCATTGTCTTTCACATGAGGAATGGCTTTGTGAGGTATTTTTCTAAGGACGATTACAAGTAAAATGTCTGCTCAATATCCCTCCTACTGTTTGGGCCCTCATGTCCTAATTGTGCGTCTTAAGTTCCCAATTAATTAGATCCCAGAGATACATGGGATTCCTAGGAGTGAAAGACATGTAATATTTTGCAGGATCTCATTATAATCTTGAATGGCTTGAGAAAATAGGAAATTATCCTGTGGAAACCCAGGGCACTGGGAATATTTCTCTGTCTGCTCTGGGGTGCCCTGATGCCCAGGGGAACACTGACTTTGACCCTCATTCATGGAGAAAGTTTCCTAGACTTCAAGATAGACTAGAGCCCACAGAAGTGTGAAATAGATTATAGAGAGTAGTGTACGTGTATCACTTGATGAGAAATTTAGGGTTTGGGATTTTTAGTATGTTGGTGGATGGAAGCAAGATGGAGGGCACAGGGTGTTGTCATCCTGGGTTTCTTCTTTATGCTTCTTCTTCCTTCTTCCTCATGGGTTTGGGTGGCATTTTGTAATTGGGCAGAAAAGTCCACATTGTGGGCCCTTTGGGATCAGTTATTGGGTTAAAAGGGAAAATAATCTAGGTGTCCTTTCTTAACTGGATAGTTTAGTCTTAAAAGACCTTGTAACAAGAGATTGTAAGCCATTTTGTGCCTTCTAATGAAAAGCTGCTGAACTCACAGCAGTGAGACTGTTTTACTGATAAGGAATAATCAACACCTGAGTCCGAACATGAACTACCACCTCAAGTGCCTTCAATCCACACCCAGAGAAACCAATGTTATCCCAGATATTTATATTTTACATATAGTATAACAAAAAAACCCCATACTGTAACTTGGAGTGCCCTTATAAAGTAAAATCCATGAGATTTGGGAAAATGCTGCATCTTCCTTGCCCTGAATTTATCTTCGTATTTGATTAAACAAGACTCCATTTAGGAACAAGGTGGAAGCAAATATCCTCTAGCCTGAAATCTGTATTATGATGTACATCACATCAGGACATTAGGAATTTTTACCTAAAGATACAACAGATGTCAATAGTAATAACTATCATTCACAGAGATAAAGAACAAGGAAACATATTCTCTGAAAGGTCTAATGCACAACATGAGAAAGACTATTTAAAAAATAAATCATTGAGGATATGTAGTTTAGTGCTTTAGCTGCCTGTTTCTAAAGCTGCTTTTGAAGGAGAACATTTTCAAGCACCTGCATAATTTACCTGCAGCAGCTCTATAGATGTGAGGGTGCTGCTAATGGCAAACAGCCAAATTCAGGAACAACAACCCAGTTTAGAAACAGCCTCTTCCACCACTCACCATTGCTACCCAGGAGCTGCAAAGGTGGAATGGCAGATTACACTTGAATCAGTCTGTCAGGAAGACTAGTCAAAGCAGAAAAAAAGCCCCACAAAAAACACTTAAAGAAGAAACTTGAAATTAATACACTGTGATTCCCTTATAAGGGTAAAGAAATAGGTAAAAATTTCTTCCAGTGCTATTTCCTAGGGAATGAAAACAAAAGACTGTTTTGAAAGAAACAAATTCCTAATCCAAAAACCAAGCAAAAATACCACTTTGGAAGAAAAACTGTTGAAGATATCCTATTTCTCTTTTAGATTTAATCTAATTTTGAAAAGAGACTTAAGGTGGAATAAACTCCTCAAATTTAATTAATTGAAATTAATTGAATTGAGGCTTTTTGCAGCATTCTATGAGCTCATAAGAAGACTGTAATGCAGCTAAGGTGGACTGCTGGAAAATGCTGAATACTCCCTGCCTGCATCAAGAATTTAGAAGCTGCTTTGACTGTAAGAAAATAATACTTTCTTGGGATTGCTGGACATGGCAAAAGCTCCTCTCAGGTTAAGTCTTCACTTGGGTCAGAAATCAGATTCATGTCCATCCCCACAGATATACACTGACCTGTGTCTAGGCAGGAGGTTTTCTTCTGGAAAAAACCAGAAAGAAGCAAATATACAATGTTTCCAAAACACATACCTCTGCTTCTATAGTAAGAAAAGCAGTCAGGATATGGATATTAAATCTTTGGGGAGCACAGTATTTTGTAAAATTATTTTGATAGTGCTTAGATAGATTATTTTGATTTACAGGCCACTTTCACAACAGCCACAAGTCAGCTTACCAAAGGCCATCTGGTTAAACCCTAAAGGCCAGGTAATCCCCAGAAATTTATCACCAACTCATTTTCCATGTCTTCAAGTTGTGTTTTCATTCACCTACAGGTGAATCACTAAATTTAAATACTTGTTATCAACATCTCTTGATGCTCTCTCTTGGAAACAGTCTCATTCTCTTCCTTTGAGACCCAGAGCATTTATTGGTTTCTAAAGCAGAAAACAGTCTTTTGGAGTAAATGCCTAGGACTTGCACGGGTTTAAACACATTCTTCCCATTCTTAGATAATGGACATAGCTAAAAATGCTCTAAATAGCGAGGCTGGAAAAGTGAAGCTTTGCTGAGCAGACAAATGTGGATAGGGAATCTGAAAATCTGTGCCATTCCTAGGGACAGTGACAGGTTTCCCAGAGGTTCTGTTTCTATACATGGACAAAAGAAAAAATTTAGCACCTTCCTATGTTTTTACATAGGGACACTGTATTTTACAACAATGAAAAAAAAGACAACCCAGAAGAATTTACAGTCTGGGATTGCTAAAAGCATCTTTTGCCTTCCTTGAAACTCAATTAGGAAGGCACACATTGCTCTATAAATTAACCAGGAAGGTTACGATCTGTCTCCTGGGAAGCACCAATCCAAAACTCATTTCTAGCTGTGCATGTTTCACATGCAGAATTAGATCCTCATCAAGCACAATAAGCCATCTCTTCAAGAAATTTCTACCGAAATAAATGGATGATATCAAGAAGCTGGAGGTAATAATTCTCCTCTTTCCACTTCTCCTTTGTGACCTTCTGCAGTAACCTGACCGAGACACCACGGACATGAAACCATGAACTGCATCTTAAGCACGTGAAGAAAGCACACAGAGAAACATTTGTTCTTTACTGATAATTATGACACTTAAATGGGTTGCTGCATAAGTCACTTTTCTTACAACCGTTACATTAACCATATTACATGCTTTTTCCAAAGCAGGCATTTTTGCAGCACTTCAATCTTTGCAGAAGCTGACTCTCTAGGGGAGAACTACTAAAGCCTCCCACAAGGTGGCACGGTTCCCTTTGCTGAAATACAGCATTAAATGTGCCACAGAGACAACTGTTTTTTTTCACAAATGTACTGGTCAATGTAAGAATTAGATTCAAATAGGTTTAAGATCTCTAACACACCTCTAACAAAGTTCATTTTAACAAATTCTTCCAATAGATAGTTTAATGAGCAAAAAACCCCATTTCTTCTCTTTTCTTATGATAAAATGAAGACAAAAGATTTATCTGTGCTTGCTGCCCCACAAAAACAAGCTTTAATCAAAGATAGTTAAGGCAGATAATATGGCAGGGGAGAGCCTAAAAGGCTAAAAATATCTGATTTTTTCAAGTCATCTGTTTCAAAGCCTATCAGACATCTTTCAGTCTTTCATATTTGGGGTAAAATGGACTAGCAAGGAATCCACCTACCCCATCCCCTTCCCAACCATGTGAGAAATAAAAGTCTCAGAGCATTTTCCAGAGGTGAAGATTGCCCCTGCTGTTTCTGGACCACTTGCCATTCCTGTGAGATATGGCCATAGGTGCCCTGTCCTTGGGACAGAGTCAGATGCACTGAACAGCTCTGCCCTCAGCCTCTCCTGCTGCAAATCAGTGTCAGCACTGGTGAGCTTCACCTGCAGCCAGCCACACTATATCTGCTGGGGTCACTGCTGCCCCTGCACAGCATCTGCATTGGGCAGAAATCAGGCAAGGTGCTTTGAACCAACTGATTTTTAAAAAGGCAAAAACATGTCTAGTTTCTCCTCTATTTCTTGTCTTGCTCCTCTCAATCACTTCTGTGACTGTTTCAGTGCTCAGTATATAAGCATTATCAGCATAGTTTTACCTGAACTGGTAAAACAAAACCAGTTGTGATAGACACAAGAAGACAAGCTTTTGGCACTGCCCCATTTCACAGACACCAGAGAGGAACCTGATCCAAAAAAAGTGAAGTTTCAACAGCAAGTGAGAGAGGGAAGGGAAGTGATGGCACAAGTTATTTGTCCACAAAACTACTGCCATGGTCTTCCATGCAGGAACAGCTCAAAAAATACTCAGTGCAAATCACCTGGTAAAATCATAGACATACCAAAAAACTGTCTCCCTTTAAAGCTTTCCATACCATAAAGTTCATCATGAAAGGAACAACTCTATTGTTCTCAGGACTGGAACCTAAAGCTTCTCACTCCTTCAGCTCCATTTACTGTGCTCAGAATTTAGCACTTGTTTTTAAACTACCAGTGAGCCAAGCAAAGTACAACTATTTACATCTCAATTAAATATCACAAGCCAAATAATCAAGATGACAAAGAAAATTAGGTGCCATGATCAGTCTGTTTTCTCTCTTAAAATGTATCATAAGGCTATTAAAATTATCAACTCTGTATCATACATACATATTTGTTCCTGCAAATAAATAGCTTCAGATCCTGTCAGTTGCTGCAGCTGTATGGAACAGCCAAAATACTTATTTAAATTACTTGTATTTTCAATTATACAGATTTATATACACCCTTAATAATGGATGCAAGCAAAAGGCAAAACTATCAACAAGGCAAATCTGAAGATAAATATGCAAGCATACAAAACTTTCTGCTGCTTCTTTCTCCTCAAAACCCTTAGATTCCAACAGTAAAAGCTTTGATTTAATTATGGTGCTTTGTCACATAATGGCCTAATTTTTCTCTATGAAGTGCATTCTCAAAGTAGCATTCTCTCTTCCAAAAAATGAAGTTTCTTGTTCTAAAAGGTAACTTCCTTGTTAGTAGCTGTAAGTTGAAGCAGACACACAAAAAAGGAAGAATATTTTAAAGAAGGACAAACTTGAAAATAAAGAGCAAATTCTGTCACTGAATGCGCCTGGAAACTATCTAGAGATAATAAAAACCAGAGCTCTCTCTCAGACACTCAGTCATGCAAGAGGACAGTTATTACAGTTGGACAGTGGAATCTTGAGCTCTAAAATCCAATTTCCCGGCTTACACGATTTCAAAATAAGTCACACTTGCCTGACCCAACCAAAGGAAGCTTTAGATCTGCTAACTCCTTTGATGGAATTAGTCTTGCATGGTCAATCCACATTGTGCCAAGAGGAGGGGCACACTTAATTTCAAAACTTAGGAGACATTCTGCACGTTGGAAGTTTATGCTTACAAATGCTAGATTTTTAATTGTTATGCCATTGTGGATCTTCATACAGACCTTGGCTTCCGGATCACTGTTGATGCTACAAGAATCATCATCATCAGATTGTGGACCATTTCTGTGGAATAAAAAAAAAAACAAAACAAAACAATATCAGTCTTAAAATCATATGAAAATTACAGCACAACACAAAACAGAGTTGGTCATTCCACTGAGCCCTCTGAAGTCATTGTACCTGAGCTTCAAAGAGGCATAGCGTAAAGTTGCTCCTTCAAACTCCTTCAGACTTGGGTCTGGGTTCACAGTGGCTGCATGCAGGTCCTAGAGATAGAGGCAATGCTATTAGTATAGTTTTAATACTATTATAACAGTATTAAGTACACCATCATGTTATTTCTTATCTCAAAGGGAAATTAAATCCTCCCTGCAAAGAAGCGATAGTATTTCTGGCTGAAGTTGAAAAGAGGCATGCATATATAGATACATATATATATATATATATAAATATTTCTCAAGCTGCATTTCATTCAGTGCAGGCATCTTATTTGTTACATCATGGCAGTTGCCCTGCTAGCTTAGACTGAATCCATTCCAAGTGGAAAGATAGAAAAGGCAGCATGTTTGTGAGCTAGACATCCCTAGCAATACCCCCACTCACTTTGGCCTAGGTTATGAATGACATTCATGGAAAAATAAAAGGGGAAAACAGCCACTGCCATGCAAAAAAACAAGGGTAATAGTAGTAAAGGTTCTAAAATCTGACAATATACTTGCCTTCCAAATGTCACTATTAATCTTTCCCCCATTCAGTACAGCAAAATCACTCCATGGCTGTTTCTAGACACATAATTATTCACACAGGAAGAAGCACATTGATAAAAAAAAAAAAAAAGAAAAAAAGAAAAAGAAAAAAAACACAAGACACTGTTGTTAGCATTGATATTTACAGGATGGGTTAGGGAACAGATCACCTCAAACTTCAACTACTTACTCCACTATAGCATGGCATTTGGAGGGAAGGGGAGAGAAGACATGCCTCTAACAGTTACTTACCAAAACAAATGATTGAAACAAGGAAAGTTAATATAAATTAGGAACAGACAATGAAATTACTCTTTAACTATGATCTTAAAAGCAAGCAAAATGAATCTGAATATGAATGTTGGCCACAGCTGCTACAGCCTTTGATCAACAGCAATTAAGGGGAAACATTAGGATTTCCATTTGATTACTTTTGTTAAAAGACCCTAATGGTACTGGAACTAGAAGTACTGAAACACAAAAAAAGTATACACAAGCATAAGATACACACAAGGTAAAAATCAAATATTTCTAGAGAGAAAGCACAAGAAGGGAAGAAGGATTAGTAAGGAATGCAGAGATTTCTTGCTGAAAAAGTAGTTTTGAAAAGTCTACCAGATTTTTAAAAAACAACCCCAAACCAAACAAAGCACCCACCCTCTCCTTTTCCATTCAAGTTTCTCAAAGATTTTCAGAGGTGTTCAGTGGTACAATCAAGCAAGTAGCAGTGTGTCTAGCACTAAACAACCTGAGTGAGGTTCAGGCTTTTCTAAAAAAGCTGGCGAAGAACAGCTGATGCTGGAGTGCCTCTCTCCTCTGTCTCACCTGGAGAGAATTCGCACAGTCCTCAATAAAAGCCAGGAGATTTGATTGCTGGGAGACCCAGAGCCAAATCAAGAAATCCTGAAACTAATTCCCCTTCTAACATGAGCTCTGCTGGGCTGTCCAGCTCAGCCCCAAGCTGAAGTGGTACCCACTAATACGGCCCAAAGTATTCATGTGCAGGGAGGACTTCTCACCACAGAAGCATTCTCAGTACATCCCCACTGGAGGAATTATTTTGTGAGAAACAACTCCCAGGAATAATCGTTTCCTAATGTGCCTTTGAATTAAATGAGTTGTTACCTTTTCCTCCCAAGCCCCCTCTCTTTAATTACCAGCGGTTATGTTATCTACAGAAGAACCTCTAGAGGTGTTCAAGACCTGGGATGAGTTAGGCTATAAGAAGACACAACTACTATCACCAAATTCTCCTATGATCTCAAAGAAGCTCTTATTGAAACTTAAACACAACAGATTTTTCTCTGCACAGGAAATGGGAAAGAGGCAGCAAAATTTCTAAAATTTGGAAAAGAAAGTTACAAAAGACAAGGATTCAAAAAGGAAGTAATTTGACAACACACAAGAGAAACGACAGATCTAAAATGAAGTCAAATTTCAACAGCTGTGCAAAACCAAAATACATTTTCATGCTTTTGAGGGGGAGGAAGGAAAGGAATGTTACAGGTTATTCATATTTAGCATTTATTAGCATTTTTGTTAAATCAGCAGGATTTTTGCATAATGCTTAACCCATAATTGCTTTGGATTGAAATTTACTGATTATCTTGTGAAAGAAAAATTGCCTTGCACTTCATGTAAAAGTAAGACATTTTCACATTATTTTTCTTTTTAAAACATTTTCCCATTTCTATGCACGACAGCATCATTCCTCCCTGATGTTTTTTAAAATTCTCTGTTCAACAGTAATAACTATTTTTCTTTATGCTAAATATCCAGAGTAAGCTATAACATAAAAATGGCTGAATTGATCTGTTCTTTGTTGACTGCCCTCAGCTGTGAGCCACATTCTACCAAATGAAGCAAAGCTTCTGTATATTACATTAGTTAAGAGACAGGGACACAAAATAAAATTAAGGAAAAAAAGGAGGAAACAAGACAAAGGGTAAAAAGGTGTTACTTGTGGGGGTGGGGAAAATGGTGTTTCTAAATGTTTGTTTGACAAACTCATAACCTGAAAGAGCCAAATAAACTCATTTCAAGACTGGCACATGATGCTTTACAGACAAATGTAAATTAGATAAGGTATTTTTATGGACTCAGAGAAGCCAATTGGTTCAGATATCAAATACTACCCATGCCAGTCCTCAATCCTAGATTATACTCTTTTATCTGCCTAAAACCTTTTCAGAATGAAGCAATACATATCCAGCATGAGGGAATGAACTAAACACATTCCCTTGCAGCACAGGCTTCCAGCAGCAATGAGGGAAGCAGCAGTACACAGCTCACACAGGGTCCAGCTGGGAGGTGGAAGCTCTCCACCACAAGGGATGCTGGCAGTGGTAGTGCTGGGATAGAGGTCTTTGGGAGCCCCCAGCCTAGACTGAATTCCCAATCTTCTGTGAAGTGTCAGATTGACCTTATCACAGATACCTGCATTATTCTTTCCCAGTGAGGGAAAGGAGGAGCACTTGGGTATGCAGCAGTGCAGGGAGCAGGAATTGAAACAAATATTGCCTGCCAGTGACTTGGAGATGATACAGTGATGGCATGAACCAACTGCAGAGAGATTAAAACCCAAAAATTCATGATAGCTGACACTGTCAAATTATTTCATTACTCCTATCTTAAACACACACACTATGACTTATTTCTCTCTTACTGCTCTGCACTGGGGTTTCGTTCAGAACCAGCTGAATCACAAAGGATTCTTCCTCCACTTCCTTTTAGTAAAGCTTGGCATCTGTGGTTTCAAGAAATGCAGGACTTCTTCTAATAGTTCCCACTATAACTCCAGCCATGCCTGGAGCCTCTGTAGCTGTTTCATTATTTGGAAGTGGACAAAATCCTGGGCCCAATTCATGCTCTTGTTTTGAGCTCCCATACTCCAAGACTGCTGGTACTGGATTGGAATGCTGTCTTAATGATCACTGAGTCAAAAAGCCAGTACTGCTCCAATGACCCTAAGATGCTGACCAATGAATGCAAAACTGACAAAAAGCAAACGTTTTTGCCTATATCTACAAATAAAATAACTACAAGTTATCATACTAATATGAATTTTGGGGATGTGCTTATTTCTGTATCACCTTTTACAGCACAGTACATCATCTTGGTGCTGCCATAGAACTGTCTATGCATAAGTCTTTGCTGGAACAAATTCCTTGCGGAATTAGAACTGCCATATCAAAACATAGGTGAGCCTACTACATCTGTATGTCTAACTTAATACAACTATACTGTATTAAAATCTGTGTTATTATAATTCACACATTTTATACTCTGGTGATGCTGTTGAGAATTAATGATTATTATTCATAAACACCAACTATATTTCATTTAAAGCAAAAAATCATGAAAGGTTAAAAATACATGTAATACATTACCAGTAGGTCTGAAATTTTAATTGTAAAAACACTTTAAACAGAAGTAGAAAAATATTGCAAATGAAAATATGTTTTTCTTCTCCTCTGCAGTTTACCAACCATACTGATTACTGGGTTTTTGTGAAAATCATCTATAATTTACTAATCAAGGTCCCATTCTCTACATTCTAGAGGTAGAAAAATAATAACACTAAAGTTATATTCTTCACATGTACATGACAGGAATTTATACTAGAAGCTCATGCAGCCCTTTACATTCAGTATTTCTGAGGTTTTTTTCTTGTTTTCTACCAGAATTGTAACAGTCACAGCTCTTTCTCAATGAATCCTCTCAGAAATTATTTCCAGCATGCCTGGTGCACAATAATGAAATGTGTTCAAGTCTGCAGACCTTATGAGTAGCATTTATGAACACGTGAGAACAACTTTCTAAAATAATGAACAAGACTGTATGTATTTAAGCCTACACAGGATAAAAGTTTTAGGGTCAAGATGGTAATACATACTTGAATGTCCTTAACTCCTCTTAACTTCCATGTAAGTTAGTTTGATGGATATATGAACAAAGTAAAAAAATGTTCTCTCTAAAAGAATTAAAAACCAAAAAACCAAACCCCTAGGGATTGCCTGATCCAAAACTCAGAGCCAGTACAAAGACTTTCTTTGACAGAGCTGTGGACATTTTTCTGAAAATTCCATATATAAAAATAATTTAAAACCAACATTATCTTACACTAGTATTTAATTCCATAGAAGTCTT
Source organism: Ammospiza nelsoni (assembly GCF_027579445.1). Taxonomy (NCBI): domain Eukaryota; kingdom Metazoa; phylum Chordata; class Aves; order Passeriformes; family Passerellidae; genus Ammospiza; species Ammospiza nelsoni. Next base: position 23,717,811 of record NC_080636.1, read on the forward strand.
CCCAGCATACTCAAACAAAGTGATTGTGTTTTTTGAAAAATACTGTTCTTCATGAGAATTGATTTTATTTTCTACTTACATGACACCAAACAAACCCTTGGATTGTGCCTGAAAGCATTATTTTTAAAGACAGTACCAGGTACTGCTCTTTCAGCACATGTGGAGGGCAGAGTGTATCTCTCTGTTTCTAGTTAAAGCCTGATAGATATTGGTACTGGCAGGATTGACAGACTTACACCTGAGAACACTTCATGCTTATTCAATAGAAACTACCCTGTGAAGGAATTAGTGTCTCAAATGAAGACTGATATGTCTTTTGTGATACTCCTGCCAAAAGAGCCAAAAAGAAGATGCAAACAAAGGGTCCAGCCAAAAGTCTTCTGTCATTTGCAAAAATTGTATCTATCCTGTATCCATACAATGCAGCAATGCTTCAGAACTGCCAAAGTTTCACTCTCATCAGGCACTCCCTATCCAGTTTATCAGAGACATGTCTGATTTCATCCTACATATCTAAAATTTAGGGTGTTTTATCAAGCATCACCATTATAAAATGAATATAGAGAATAGATACTTACGAGGTATTAACAACAAGTAGCTACACTTTGAGACATTATTAGGCCAGCTTAGCTATCAGCTAAGCCTGCAAGTTCAAAAGGTTATTTCAATTTTCCTTGCAGTATGTAGCCCCCAAGAAGACACAGCAGGTTACCTCAGTTTCTGGAGTAGGAGATGGAGTAATGGAACCAAGTGATCCTTTCCGTGAGCCCTGGAGATCCGTTGGGATGGACACGGGACGCTGCCACTGAGTTGTTCCTGTTGGTATGTGCCAGTAGTAGATCCCAGCAACGTCATTTATTTTTTTCCAACCAGGTGGTAAGTCTGGGTCTGTCTGAAATGAATGATCACTCCATATATCTGCTGAGAACAGGAAAAGAAAAAAATGACACAAAGACACAAACACTTCTTCCATGGGTCTGCATACCTGGTAGTGTTGTTTTACAGTTCCTGGGCAAATGAATACCAGAAAAAAATATCAAATTATGTAGACTCAATGTAACATGATAGATGAATAACCTCTTGTTATACTGCTGCTCTTAATCTCTTTTTGGAATTAAAAGTTCCTTTTTAGTCTATCCTTCAAGCCTTCTACTAGATATTTTATTATGGTTGCTTTTTTCCTGAGTCTCTCTCATTTCTGCTATCCAAATTTATGCACATACACACAAACAGACACACAAATGTCATGATAACTTGAAATAACTCTTACACTCCAAGGTACAAACCAGACTATTTCTCTCCCATAGCCACTTTAAAAGTTTTTAAACTACTAATTTACCATTTGAGGACTAATCTGAGCAAGTTCTGCAGAAGAAATGCTAGATGATACCATTACACTCAAATGTAATAAAAATCCTCACCTATGACCCAAACCCGAAATCAGCAACATCATCATAATCAGTTCCAGAAGGTCACAAGAATTCTAAACATTTGCTTTTAAATGTCTCCTGTTGTGGTCTCTATGGCATTCAGCATGTAGCTCCTGACTCTAAGATCTTACGTGTTTTAAAGCCTATTCATCTTCAACCTTGCCCACTTTTGTTTCCCAACTGAATAAATCGACTGCACTCTTCTCAACCACATAAATGGCAAATCAATGCAAAACACTTTCCATAATTTGGGCCACATCATGCAAGAAGTAATGTGATCAAATATCTAAACATCACAATGAGGTATGTGTGCAACATCTGCAAGTCCAGTTTAAGTTTAAAGTTTAGGCACAGCTTCTGTCCTTGCTATGCATACCTACGGATGCATACACAGCTACTCAAACATACAGGCAGCAAAGCGTTAAGCTATGGTTGCATTAAACTGCTAATTTCAAACTAATCAACCAAAGACTCAGAGGAGCCAACATACTGTTATTTATTGTTGCAATGACATGCAGCACCAGAAAGACCTAAACAGGAATTACTTTGAAGTAAAAGCAGACAAAACTCACAGCAGAAATAAAATTTTTAACCCAGTGACTGAAACAAAGAATATGTCTGCAACAACTAGTTGCAAGACAATAAATTATCTCATTTGTGAACAAACAGTTGGAAGGAAATAATGTAAAATATCTGGGATAAGAAAATAGCACTGAGCTGAATAATACTAATTTATTTTGAAAATTTATCCATTCGTAAAAATAAATACTAAATAATAAATACTAAAACAAAAATAATGTTTTCATATGTTGAAAAATAAAACAGGAATTAGAGTAATTTTCAATTAACATAGCTCAGAGCCACATTTCCCACACCAAATGACTGATTTATGTCTGTGTGCAGGTGCTCCTCAGGCAGAGGGACTGGCTTCAGGCCATCTGATAAACATGGCTGAACAGAACAGCACCAGAGGGCATGTGTTCATCCTGAAACACCAGCCTCATCTTTGCTATGCAAACCTGCTTGAAAAAAACGCAAACCAAACCTAACCTATGTGTGTCTGAGCCCATGCTGCAGGATGGCAGACTGCTGAGGTTTCCTACCAGCATGACCTGGGGAGCCTCCCTGGTGCACTGGCTGTGCTAACACATGGAAGCACTCCGTGTGCAGGGCAAAGGCAATGCAGCATCACTAGAGATACCAGCACAAAGAAACACAACAAAGTAAGCATCAACATACAAAATCTAACAAGGCAAACAAATGTGCTTGAGGCATCAGAGACCTGCTACAGGATATCAGGACATCAGTGGCTTTACTCTGCTTGAATGTGGAATTACAGGTAGCAAAATAATTTCCATCTGAATTTGGAAGACCCCATTTAATGGCATGACATTTCAAACAGTGTGATTTTCGTTGCACAGCAGCTGGGTGTTATCTCCACTTCCAAGAGAACTTGGTGGTGATGATAAGCAAGGTGTGGGGACAGAGAGTTGGTGCCTCTCTACTTAGGTTCTTGTGCATGAGGGAACTTGGTTTACTGAAGGGCAAGCAAACTTCCTTCCTGAAGAAAATAGTCTTAAGTAAGGCAACATGTCTAACACAATAAATTTTGTATTGAACTGGGAGTTGTACTTAGAAAAACATGCCTGTATTTTGCACATGCATCTCTTCAGATGAAAACAAATCCCACCAGTCAGCATGGCTGGGACACTAATTTATGGACAAAAAGAGCACTCTTGAGTAAGAGGAACTGCAGCCCCAAAGGGATTGAGTTTGGCAGCATGCATGACTTCAAAAGAGAGACTGTAAAAATGCTGTACAGAGTTACCAGAGTGCTGCAAATTCTGTTCCTGGGAGGTGCAGTACAGTAATAGCTCCCACGCCACAGGACAATTTTAACTGTTATTTCACATGCTAAAACCACATTCTTTGAAAATTGGGAGACAGCAGCAAGGTAGAGTCATACTATGACAGAAAATAGATTCAGGGAAATCTGGGTATTACCTCTGGAAATGAAAGGTATCATTGCATCATTCAAAGGACACATGCTTTGCTTTGCCAGGGATTTATTTAAACAGAAGGATCTCATTTTGTCTCCTTGGAAGCAATGCAGCAGATGTGAGTGCACAGCCTCTGGCTAATGCAAATGCAGCTCTGCTGGAGTTGGTGGAAGCATGAGCCTTTCAGTCAGTCTTTCTAGCTTTAAGAGGGCTTATTTCACTGCATGAGATCAGAGTGAGACTGCTTGTCTGCAAGGCTCAACAATACTGGCAAACACTTGATCTACGCTATCTAAATAGGTTAAGTAATAAAATACCCACACTGTACAGAGTGAAAGATGAGATATCTCTTTTTTGTTTTGTATTTCTAGCTTAGCAGTCTCAATTCTTATGATGATTTTGAAACAATTTTTCTTCTGTTAAGATCCTCTGAAGAAAAGGGACACCATCCCAACACCGGATTTGATCAAGACTGATTGCCAGTTTTTAATTCCACAGTAAAAAAGTTAACTGAAAAGGAGTGTTCATTGTCCAGGCTGGAAGCATGTTGGTACAAATAGGAACACTTTCAGTGTTTTCCAAATGGAAAAAAATAATCTGGTCAATAATAAATAATCTGTAAAGTCACTTCTGAATCTCTGGCCCTCCCACTGCTCACCTTCCAGCAGTGGATGCACAATATAAATGAAGAATTGAAACTGAAAAGCATCCTGTTTGTAATAAGAGATCTGCATCAAAGCTTTCTATGTAAAAAATGGCAGAGAATGGGCCAGCAACAGCATCCAACATGTTGTCCTAATGTTTGGCCACCAGTGGGAAATCACTAGCTTCATATCTGATCTGTCTTCATAGCTGGGCTGAAGCATGATGAAGAGCTGGCCCACCATACCACATGTGTATTACAGATCCTGTCCCTCTAGGCAAACAAGGGGAAGCACAAAAAGGAACTGGGAAGACAGGAGGATTAAAAGGTTTGAATAAAAGGAAAGAGGTGGGAGAAAGTGCTGTGGGGGTTTTTTTCTGAAATTCCAAAATCTTGAAATGAAAATGTTTTACTTCAGTGTTCTGCATCTAAATAAAAGCAAAACTAAAGGAAAAGAAGGCACAGAAACTCAGTCTTTTTGAAGAGATGCCAATGACTTCAGCAGATCCAGGATTTCATCCCAAGGGAAGCATACTCCCCCACCCCCTACACACACTGAGGATCAAGTCAGGCACTGAAGGGAGAAGGAGACTTTGCATTAATGACTGAGGGCAAGTGAAATTCAAGGAGCACTCTCCACTCAGTAGCACAACAGAAAGAACAGAGGTCAAGTATGTTTTTATCCCATCTGTTTCTTGCAGTGGGTTCAATGTGCAAGTTTAAATTGTTTGGTTTTAATGAAAAGAAGTCTCCAAAGATAACTTCTCACTTTTTATGCACTACAGCAAAATCAACAGCTTCACCTACTCAGATGATTCACACCAATGGTGGCCAGCAGGCAGCCTCACCTAAGCACCACTGCAAGAAGCACGAATGCCATCTCAGCAACAAATGCAGCACAAACACAAGTCAACAGGTCAAATAACTATGAATCAGACATGTCTGCCTCATTTGGGGAACGTTACTCAATGAGGAGCGATAACCAGCCGGAAGGTGGTCATTTGTCACATCTCTGCTCACAGCATGTAGCTGGTTGTCATGGCAACCCTGCCATCCTCCTTGCTGAATTGCTGAACCAGCCACCAGTCACATGCACTTGGGGAGAGGAAGATTCTCTAACACTTTCCAGGAAAACATGCTGAAACGTGGGATCTGCAGGCATACATGTAACCAAACTCTATCTGTGCCAAAATGATTTGCTGTTTTGATGAACTGTAAAATCAGCCATAATCAGAAAAGACTGACTTTGTAAAAATCCTAAGGAAATTCGGGATGAATTGCCAGTACTATTTTTCATGAGATGCAATCTTTGTTTGGCTGTATAAACAAGATACTACAAGCAGAAGCATTCAAGCAGAGATGACAAATCTAAAGGAAAGGAGAAGAAAGCAGATTTATCAACATTCAGGAAAAAAATCCAGAGACCACAACTAAACCCACTTGTTTTGCTGTCTTGGCTTATTTTCCCTTTCAATGACCAGAGCCCAACCTGCTGATATAAGGACCACAATACTAGCACAACTACTAAAGAAAACAAGGGCAAGTGACTTCAGCAGAGGGGCTCTGAAGAACTGTTGATAACAGCCATGGATGAGGGTGATGGATGACACTAGCTTAAATGGGAGAATTTTGGGGCTCTCCAAGTTGTCTGCTCAGGGGCAGTACAGTCTGAGGGGCAGAGGTGAAGCTGTGAGAAGCCAGCACCACAGCTGGTGTTTACAGGAGTTGATATGAACAGCAGCAGCAGCAGGAAAAAGTACTGCAGTAAGACTGTGAGGCAAGGTCTATATGCTCCTTCCTGGAAAATGGGCAAAAAAAGGTAAACACAAGAGGACTAACCTGTTCACCAACCAAAAACATCAACAAAACAAGCAGAGTCTGGTAAAGTAAGGAAGGAAGACTTGGAGGTGACCTGAATTGCTGTGTCAAGGGCCCTTTTGTAGCAACAGATGGACCAGGAAGAAGTCAGCCTCTGTCCCAGCTGGAGTAGGGTGGCTGCTGAGCCAGGTGAAGCAGTGGTGAAAACATTAAACTATAGACATGTAGAATCAGAAATTATAGACATGTAGGAAGGATCATGTCAGCTTGAGCAAAAGCTGATGAATTGCTACCTGAAAAGTGCTGTACTGGAGACACATCCTACAGCTCTTCCACAAAATTACTGTGTGACAAGAGATCAATCTCTTTATTAGGGTGCTGATGGACATTAGGAGAGCTAGGCAACTAAGAAGATCTACTGGGTCTGGATGGAATTGGTCTCATTTTTTTCGTAGCAGCCTGTAACGTACTGCACATTTTATTTGTAACCAAAACAAGTGCTGGAAACACCCAGCGGTTCAGTTGATGCTAAGCAGTGCTTGCATAGGCCCGAGATATCTCTGTTCTTAGCCTCAAGCACACAGGCTAGGCATTGGCCTGCTAGTGCTAGTGTTTGCATCACTTTTTATAGATGATTGTTTATTTCTTCACTAACTAAGCTTTCTTTACCATGAGTCATGACTTCTTCTCATTTTTGCTCTTCCAGTTCTCTTCCCCATCTCACTGGTGGAAGGAAACAAGCCACAACAGAATTCAAAGCATATTGGCCAACCTAAGATCCAGAAAAAAATAAGCAGGTACCATCTGGGGTGGAATAAAAAAGAGTTCCAAACAAGTGAGGGCAGCATATAAATGAATGCCCTTTCCACCAACTTGGTGCTTAAATGAGACAGTGTCTGAACAAAGTGCACCAATACCTTAGAAGATTTCTACCAACTAATTTTCAAAGTAGTCAGAATAATTTGCTACTGTTCTAGTGAGTAATCTGCTGCTTATAAATACCTTTTGCATACCACAGAATTACAGAATGGTTGGGGTTGAAAGAGACTTCTGGGGATCATCTTGTCCAATCCCCCTGCTAAAGCAGGTACACCCAGAGCAGGTCACACAGGATTGCATCCAGGTGGGTTTAGAATATCTCCAGAGAAGCAGACTCCACAATCTCTCTGGGCAGCCTGTTCAGTGCTCTCCCCCTCACAGTAAAGAATACAACCAGTATAACTGAGTTTCTAGCTGATTTGAAATACTAGTTCTCTATTCCTTCCACTAGATGGCAAAAGCTTTTACTTTAAGAGTAGTCCAAAACACAGCAGACTGTATACCTCTAAATTGGTCTACATCCACTGTGATCATGCATTGTGTGATTGTGACCCAAAGGGCCTCCTCACTTCAAAGGACTGTGAGCAGCAAATAGTTCATCAAGAGCTATTCAAGAGTCTTTTCATTACCATTATTAGCAAATTACTAAAAACGGTATTGCAAGTCAATTTTCAGGGCTAAACCAGCCCAGCAGCAATCTGCATCTGCTTTTCTGATTTTTTTTTTTTTTTTTTGTATAGTATCTCTTCTTCCTGTGCTTTTCCCCATACAGAGCAGAACTGCAGCATATGATCTCATGTTCTGGGTTCATTTACTACTTCATCTTGTTTTAGAAGCAGGGTTTTGTTTGGTCTAAAGAGGAAGAATCAAATGACCACCTCACCCAAGGGACTGCTGGACTGACAGAGCAAAGCCTGTGCACAAACTGTCCCACTAACCAGCAGGCACCTGCACTGCACACCAAGGGAGGGCAATGTGCATGCATGGAGTCCAGCCCTCCATCCCTTCAAATTTATCTGTCACAACAGCAGCAGCCAAGCATTTGGTAGAAAAACGGGGAAAATCACACTGGTAGCAGCTCTGGATTTGTGTATTTCTCCCTTAAAATAAAGAGTCTGATTCTCCTCTCTTCTCAAAGTGAACTGGTATGCTAGTGTCAAACCACCCACAGACAAACCAATAATTCTGGGCAATGAACAAACATAGTCAAGAATTTTCACCCAAAACAGAAAGGTTCAGTCTATAACTGACACAAAAGATACTCAAGTTAAGCACAGATGTCCTTCTGACTTCAAGACACAGGATGCCTGCAGAGCAGAAGGGGATGGTGTGCCAGGGTCTGGCATATGGCAGTGGGGTCACCTCAACAGCTTCACTCTCCACAAAGGAACTCCTGCACCACAGTGCTTTACTTACAACGAACACTCTTGTTTTGCAGGCTTCAAATGGATTTCAGTATCTCCGAGCCTGTAACTCTCCATTTTACTGAAAGGCTGAAGACACAAGTGGCTCCATCTCCTTTACAATTTCTGCTAGTAGCTAGTGCCTCTTACCTGGATACAAGCCATGAAAGACAGAGGAACAGATGTGAATCCCTCCAATATACCTGCCATTAGTCCCTGGTACAAAGAATGGTACAAGGTTGGACTCCACACTTTTAATCCTATTTGTCTGAACTGAGGAATAGCTTTCTGTCCTCTGTCTTGTATTTCTATTGTAGCCTCAATAGTTTAAATTGAGGATTGGCAATGTGAGTGAGTGCCACTAGAATCTGAATGACACAAGTAGTAAGAGAGAGTATGGAAGAAAGAATCTGACTAGCAGTCACCATTTTGTTTGTCTGTTTTAGAAAAGAAACTGCATAAAAATATTTGCATTATAAGCCAGGTACTGGGCAAAGGTAATTTTCTCCATCTAAAATATAATGACGCTTACTTACCTCAGGAGTCAATGGAGAGAAAGGACTGCACTTCTCTGGAGAATATCCTGCATAAATATATTGATATACTCAGACATTTTAGGGATGTGCTCATTAGTGGTTTTGTGCATATGAATGGCTAATTAAAAGCAAGTGAAGTTGCCCAGTGGCACAGAAATACAATTCAGCTGGTGGCTTGACTAAATCTACCTTTCCTTGACAGCTTCATTTAGAGCACTGTGCAAATACATTAGAAAAACCTTCTTCTGAATCTAATGATTCAGTGAAAACAGAACATAAAACTGAATTACAATGGATCTACTTTGTGAAATTAGATGTTTTACTTCACAAAAAAAAGCTAATTTTGCGAGAACAGTAATTTCCCCTCTCATATCCAAGCTCTGCTCATCCTTCAGCTCACACACTGCAGCAGAGGCTCTAGGATGCCATGAAAATGACTGCTTTATCCTCACACCAACCTTGTGAGGCAGGAGAGTGCAAGCCCTGTTTTAAACAAAGGGGGATGTAGGAGAGGTCTGAGATGCAATAAATAACTCCCTGGAGTCATGGCCAGACTCCAGGTCTGTGCAGGCTCCCTACACCAAGCCCCAGCCAAACACACACAGTGCACAGAGATCAGCCACTGTGCTCCGGTGTGACTACACATCAGAATCCCCTTCCATCCCCATCCTGCAGCATGGGCTGCTCCTTCTACTATGGCAAAACTTGGTCTATTTAGTACTATCAATAAAAGCTGGAGTGTGACTTTCAACAATCTATACAATGGATTCATTTGCCACTTTAAATCTGTAGGGAAATGTGCATTAGAGAGCAAACAGAAGGCTCCTGGTTTTTTCCAACATAGAAGTCAAATACCTAATATTTCTCCATCTGCAAATTAATTTCATGTTGCTACAGTACTGAAGGGATGGGAAAATTCATTATGGTGAAAATCCACTTAGAGATGCATAAGCATGAAGTTGTGCACAAGCCTAGGAAGCAGCACATTGGCCCCATGGCCTGCCTGCAGTCAGAGACACTGAGGGGGAGGCCTGGGCACCTTGGGCAGCTCCAGCCCATGCTGAGGGCTTGTAACACAGTGAACTCAAGCTTCACCTCCCAGCCTCAAACTTGCAGACTTTTTATAAAAAAGAAAGCCAACAACCAAACAACTTCAACCTTTTCAAAGTAATTTTGCTTCAGCTGAACTAAGTATTTTCCTGCACAGTGCACAGAGCCATCCATGAAGTGCAATGTATGGCATCTACAGGAAGAAGGCTTCACAAATGGGGGCTTCTGACAGCAGATGGAAGCTCCAGAGGAGCTGGCTAGGTTTCACCTGCTGTGGGAGAGGGAAGCGTGCTGAGAGCACACAGGGGCCTCTCAGCCCTGCAGTTTATTCTAGTATTTCACATCACTACACTGGTATATCAATTTTCTATTAAATCTAGTCATACTGCCCAAATACCTTCTGGTATTAAGAAATCTCAAAGATGTTAATCATCTTTGAAAGCATCCATCCAGGATTAGAAATACCAGCATTTTCATTTTTATATTTGCTTCACGGGACTCCAGCACTAAAATTCTGGCTTTTTCCACTGAGTGGATTCATATATGTAATTGAAGCTAGACTTAAAAAATCTGCATTCAAGGAGATACAAATGGTGTCTCTGACAAACACACTAGCAAGAATTAGAAGAAAATTCAGGAAAAAATAACTGTGGCCTAAATCACCCTGGGAAGTCTATGTTAGCAAACAGTAGCCAGGAACAAACCCAACACACAACTACAGTCCTATGCCAGACAGCATTTGAAAGAAAAAAATTAATGGATTAATTTTAAAATTCCACAGAACCACAACACAATTCCACTTGCAATTAGTCCCACCTTCCATTTAAAGCCTACAAGCAAAATGCATGCTTTGAAAACAAGGATAAAGTTCCCTTAAAAATGCATATGCCCAGAGCACAACTTGAAAAGTTCTTTTTATTGTGAACCCTGAGATAGAATATCCCTAAACACAAACACCTGCTTGGTAAGAAGAAAAATATGCCAAAGCACAGGAAAACAACAGACAAAATCTCCAGTGCATGATAAACTGAGCTCTTTAAGCACTGTGGAGAAAACCTTCTGGTGTTACAAAAATCTCAAAGAAGTTTGTTATCAGATATGTGCATGTGACTGGCTAATTAAAACCAAGTGAAGTTGCCCAATGGCACAGACATACAATTCAACCTGTATGTGATTGGCATCACAAACAGTAAAACAAGAGATGCACAAGCGACAGAATGATCCTCTCCCCAGGTGAAAACAGTAGCTAATCTTTGGTGGAAATCTTTTAATTTGTGGATGTGCCAGAGGACTACAGGCGGTTTTGGAAAGCTGGAAAACCAGTTATGAAGGATGAGAAGAGTACCCTTTCTGGATTTCTAATCACCTTTGTTGCTGAGCAAAAACAAAAGAGTGCAGATAGATCCTACAGGATTAAGATACACACAGCTTCAAGAGCTGTTTTTCCATGCACAACCTTCACCTTCTCATTTTCTTCAATGGACAAAGACATCCACCTCCTCTTTTTTATCAATTTCTTACAAGTTCCTTTAATGTTACTCTTCGGCTACTTCAAATCCGCATATACAACAGCAGATAATTAATTATCTTTTGTCATTCTGGAAGGATCAAGGTCATAAAGTTTTTTGAAGGCAGCATTTTAGTACTCATTGCCAGTTGAAAAAATTACACTTTAGGAACCAAGATCAAGATAAAAGTCTTCATGTATACAGTTTTAATGTAGGATTGAACTATCACACGACTAGTGCATGCACTTCATGTGCCCTACTATAAAAATGGATGCAGCAGAATTAGAAAAGACAGACAGATAAAAATCTCTCTGCAGGAAGAGACACTGAGTAAAGTAGGGCTCTCCAGCTTGGAGAATAAATGACAGGGAGGAGGGGAGGATGCCAGAAAAATCTGTAAAATCATGAATGGTGGGAAGAAGGCAAGGATGGAAAGGAAATCATCATTCACTGTTATTTTCTGCTTCCTAAAACAGAAAAGCAAGAGGCATCTAATGAAATTATTGGAGGGCGATTTTATAATAAAAGGAAATACTTTTTCATACAACACATAATTTGATTATGGAGCCCACGGTTACAGGATGTTGTGGATGCCAGAAATACAAATGAGAAAAAAATGATTAAACAAACTCATGTTAGAAGTCTATCAAGGGTAATTAAAGAAGACAACATGAATGACATACCAAGTCTAAAAGTCCTGAAACTATCAATTACTGCAAGTGAAAAAGATATAATAGGGGGAGGACCACTTTATGCTAGCCATGTTTTTGTTTTAGTGAAGCCATAAGTTTCTGCCACTGACCCTTGTCAGAGAAGCAACCCATAAAGAACTCCATGATCCTAAGCTCTGCTATATAGGGTCATTTGGTTATGTACAACATGGAACTGTAACCACTGTAACTCTTGTAAAAGCCCTGCCTTCCATTTACTGTATTACATATATATTTATATGTAATATATTTACTATATTTACATTGGAAATAGTGGAACTAACAACATTATTAAAGGACTTTGATTAAAGTTACCACAGCGGTTATACTGGACCAGATTAAAAAGTCACATCTGATGTGAGAATTCTCAAACCATTATATCCAAGCTCACTCTAAGGGATTTATATATAAATATAGATTTATATTCCTAGGAGGAAAATACACAATAAATTTTTTTTTCATAAATACAAAGGTACTTTCCTACCCTGAGATACAGAATAATCTCATATGACAATAGAAATGCAGGAGTTATGGGACTGAATATCAATATCTTTCCACACTTGTCCCTTTCCGATTTATAGTAACATGCATCCAAAAGGAAGATTTTACTACTTTTATAGCAAATTATGCATCACCATTTAACAAATATAAATTCACTTAGAGGCAAATAGAACAGTTGGTGTTAAATATCTGTATGAATAGGGAAAGGGGAACATAGCTGAACTACTGAGGAGCAGTTAAGCAACAGCAGATCTGTCTGGTGATCAGTGCAGAGACACTGCTGGGGAGAGGTAATTAGCACTGCTTACACTACATGCTCTTACACATGACCATTACTACAGTTCAAAAAAGCTCTTCTGTCAGTCAGGGTTTGCAGTCTCGCTGTCCTGATATTATTTGCATTCCAAAAAATTTCAGAAGTAGAAAGGAGAGATGACAGCAACAAACTGTAAGCAAGATGCTAGCCAGAAATTCAGTTTATGCACCAATAACAAATTCTCACTGAATCCTGCCACCTGAAAATAGAATCAGCTCAGATAAAACTGTGGCCAGGCAAACACATAATCCTGATATAGCATCTGTAAAACAATAAACCAAAAGTCAAAATAACCCAATCTGGTGACCTTTACACTGACCTTTTTGCAGTAATGTTACCAGAAGGAAAAAACAGTTTTCTCTCTCTTTTAAGCTTTGATCACCACCTTACCCCTCAGCAAGTCATAAAAACACATCCCACCAAAAGAGCTTTAGTGTTTTAGCAAATGAGGTAGTTAATTTGCTCATTACTGCAGAATTCAAGCTGCAAGGTTCCTTTCAAAAAGTTTCCTTTTAAAACACTGAAGAAATGAAATATTACTCTTGTGAACTTACACTTGTTTTCAGCATTTTTGACAGAAATTTTTATGACTTTGTGTCTTGTGATACCTGGAACTTTTAAACTCCCTAACTCTCGGAATCAATGGGAAAATTGCAGCTTGTCCACTTAAAAAAAAACCCAAATCAACAAATATTCAAAAAACCCCTCATTACAACCCACAGAATCACCCAAGTTTCCAAAAAAGGTAAAAGCTGAAAAAACAAAATTAAAATAAAAGCATAACCCTAAAATATAAACAATGACCTGAAATTTATTCTTGCTTTTGAATACACATTGTTTTTAAACCCCCATTTGGGGACAAGGTGTATTAGTTCCAAGAAGAATTTGTTTTCAATTGGTTTACTGGCATAGATTGAAGAAGTTATTCATCTTTACTTTAGTCTTTATAAATGCATCACATTTATAAGTATTCCTGTGCAATGAATATGAGGATGCAAAATTAAATGTATTACTAATAAAGGAGCAACATGTGAAAACTCCCTCCCCTCCCTTCTACTTCCAATGCTGGATCTGTCCATTTGCCCTGTCTGCAGATGGGGTGCTTTGCAGAGAAAAACAGTTTTGCACTGATATCAACAAAATTTGGAAATAGTGAACCTCAAACATTGGTTGAACCCATAGATAAAACCTCCACTTCTGGCAGAGAGAAAATCCACCCTTCTGCATCATTCCTGGAAAACCAACTGAGCATAGTCACTACTCAGTTGGTTTTATCTTGGAACAGCTGAAGCTTGTCCCAGGTTAACAACAGGCTCCCTCAAGCCAGAGAGCCCTGTCCACAAAAAAGGTGATTTCCTCTGGGAAATGTTGAGAACACTGGATCATGCCCCACTATTTTCTGGACCAGCTTTTTGATACTTAAAGTGGATGTGACCAGAAGCCACTGGGAGGAACAGAGAATGGGGAAACTTCCACTGTCACCCTGTTCCTGAGGCTGCTTCTTTAAGCTGCATTTTCCCTGTGAAGTAATTGTAGGATTAAAAAAATCTTAGGTAATAGGAGCTTGGTATATTCAAAGTACCAGAATCTGGAGTACAGTTCTGAAAGAGAGAATTCACCTGTGACATGAAATCAAGAGAACTACAGAAAACAAATTTTCTGTTAATGATCATCCATTAATTTTGACATTGCATAAAAGTCTTATTTCCTGTACTAAACCTGAATAGGCAATATAATTTTACAAAGCCTAACACACCCATTTTAGCAGGAAAAAACCAATCATGTAAGAAAAATGAAATAAACTTCCTCTTCCATGCCAGTGGATGCTTAGCCCTGAAATCCCTGTCATCTTCCTACTTTTCAGATATCTTTGTTACAAAAAGCATTGGTTATGTTTCAGCACAATTAACCAAAGGAAATTAAGCAGTCAGTAGACTACAAAGTTTCTTAGTTGATCCACTGACAGCTTCCATGGGCAAAAAAAGGGAAATGTATTGTTTTGCTTTAGTTAAGTACAAAAGAAAAACAAGGTAATTTTACACCAAATGTTATCTTGAAATTCTGCTAGAAATGGAGTGTGGCAAACAATGCTAGCTTACCCACAAAAAAAAAGTGAACTAAATTACAAATAATTTTACAAAAGCCAAACCAAACTATTTCTTATTATTAGTTTGTTTCTGTAAGGAGCAAATACAATTGTGCTGTTTAATTACAGTTCCCCTGTAATGAAGAGAAAAAGTTGTGTAAAGGTTTTGTGTGAGTCAGCTTTTTAATAAGACATCCTTTTTCTACCTCAACAAATTGATTTATTTAGAACTGTCAAGAAGGACCAAAAAAAAAAAAAAAAAATCCAAGATATTACTCAACATTCTTTGACAGCTCCCAGTTCAATACTGGCTATAAACTGTCTCATTTTTCTAACTCCCAAACCCACATTCAGTATTGCAAAAGTTCCTTTACCTTGAACTTTAGGGAATGACTAGGGGTACCACTATTACCCTGTTTAGAGATTTTTTTTTTCTTCCCTTTGACTACAAGAAAAATACAGGGGAAGAATTTGTCACGTGTAAAGGAGAAATCAGAAGTCTGGTTTTTAATGTATTTTAAATTTATGTAAAGATCTTCAAGCTCTATGGATCACAAGTATAAAACATCACTTGTCAATTCAATATTGAAATAATGAGCATTCAGGAAGATACTGCTGCAACCTAAACTGTCAGATACCAGCTGATCTTCCACTGAGCAGAATTTTTAATAACAGATAAAATAATAGTATTCAGCATCCAGGCATAAGTGACATTGTTCACCAGTGCTATGAAAAAGTAAAATAGAATTGTTACTTACAGTTACTAGATGTTCCTGTATAGTTCAACATGTACTGATCTGTTACCAGCATGCTTTAAGTTTGCTATATACATGTCCCAACAGCTTCATATTCTCCTTCTGTGTAGCATCTCCAACTCAAATACAAGAACACACACTGCTGTGTTTAAACAGACACTCGCTCAATTAGTCGAACGAGGAATGGTGCTTTGGATGGGAGGGAAGAGAAGCCACCCCCATTCAACTGCCACTAAATGTAACAGAGAAAACACCACATGTTGACCATATAAATGACTGCATTTTCTAATAAGCCAAGAAAAAATAGGAGAGAGGGCTATACATGGATTTCAGCAGTGTGTGCATATACTCCATCCTCCACTGAATTCATTCCAGCTTGCAAGACATTGATGTATTTTCTGACTGACTCTGCTTAGGAGACAAGCTTTTGAAACAGTACTTTCAGCCACAAGCTTTTAGATGACAATCAAATCAAGATTTAATCAGTTCAACTTTGAACCAGAACAGCCCCTCATCCTGCAGATCAGCCCCTGGAAATATATTTATGTTGATTTTTTCTCTCCAACTGCCAGTATAAACACGAAAAGTTTAAAAAAATGTAAAGCAAAGATCCTCTCTTCAAATACAAAATTCTTCTTAAGGCTGTAATCCTCTGACTTCCTGAAGGTGCACTGCAGGAATGGTAGTAATTGATTTAGTGAAAGGCTTCTATTAGTGAGAGCACTATTCTCATTGCAAAGTCCCTCCCCTTGCTATAATCAATAATTTAAGCAAAGCCAAGAATCATGTCAGACAAAATGACCAGGATAACTTGACTGTCTCTTTCTTACAGAGTACAAGTAAAATTAAATTAAGGTCTGAATGGGAATGTACCCTAATTTAAAAATTAATTTGGCCAATTTGAGTTGTGTCTTTGGCTTTCATGCTGATTAGGGGAGGAGGGATGGGGTCCTTTGTTCCTTACTAAAAACTTCTCAGGTTCGGAGAAGTGCCCAAAATCCACTTCCAAGAAGTAAAAGCCATAACCTTTGATTTAGAGTATTTTTTCGGTTATGTGCAAGCAAAAAATGTGCTCTACAAAGTTAAAGCTTTGACTTGTGGATCATGACAGTGCTACTCCTCTCTCAGTGCCCTGCAATGTCTGAGTTAATAACTGATGCAGGGTTTAAAACTTAAACTGAGCTCTGCAGAATCTCAATTCAAAAGCAATTAAAAACATGAAAAATACATTTAGTTACACTGTGTTATTGTTCAGGATGAAGTAGTTTTATTAAGGAACAGTTTCATTGAAGAATTCTGAGAATGATTTTCAAGCTAAAGCCTTGAAGTAGTTTTAGTACATAATAAATAATTCCCATGTATCAAATTATATACATATAAAATAATCAATATAATAAATAGCAGTTAAAAAACAATCCCTATAATACATCACCATACAAAAACGGATTAAAATGCCTCAGAGATACTATAAGCAGGAAGCACAAATATATGTTTTATATTTGGAGTTGTCGTCTCCCTCTCTCCCCAGTGATTTCTCATCACCAAAGATCATGGACAAACCTACATTGCAAGCTGAAGGGCACTCACTGCTGGGGTTTACCAAACCAGATCCAGACACTGCAAGGAGCCCAGTTAATGTCATTATCTTGAGTTCTGCGGCATCCAGATAATGGACATTTAGGGCCTAATCCTGAATACCCAGGGGCTCTCAGAATGAAGCAATCGAGTCTTAACAGCAAATTCCTGTGCTTTCATGGGCTTGCTTAAAAAGGCTTCATGTCCCTTCAGGTAGGGATCAGACATCCACTCTCGAGCGAGGACTGAGTTCAGAGCAAGGTCTCTGCAGCATGCCAGGTCACATCACACAACACCTCTTCTGGCCCATGGAGATGCTCAGTACTGCTCTGATCTACCCACCTTCTCCTGATGCAAAAGCAACAAACCCAAGGCTGCCTGCAGCACCATCTATCCCATGTCTTGGTGGCACATGCTATAGGTTCCTGTTTATCCAGAAATTTCTATATGTGCAATGCCATAACTTTGAACAGCACCATGGTGACTCAAGAGACCCACAATCCTACTTCAGCCAATCCCACCTTGCTAATTAAAGCTGAATTCAACTTCAGTCAGCTAACTCTTGCCTTATGTGAGAATTCAGCACACAAGGAACCAGTGCACTGAGAGACTGGGATATAAAGGAGCCACTAATTTGGGGAGATTTTAAGAAATACCTTCAGATGCAAATGCATCAGGTCAGCAACTTGAGGAGGATTTAAATCTGTGTTCCTGTACAGACATCTCCTTCCACAGGGGCTTGAACTAGGATCTGACTTTCTCTTGGCAGTACTTCAGTATTAAATAACTCAGAGCTCCCCATTTTTTGTGTTAAGTTTTCAAAACTTCTGTGAAATAACACCCCAGCACAGACAAAATCCCCAATACTCACTTTTGCTGTCAAATTGAGTGCATGTGATTTACTGTCATGGCCTTTGTGCTAGTCTTGCTTGCCTAACCTATGGTCTACGAACACCCCTGCTTGCTTCCAGGTCTCCTGCAGCTGGCGCCAAGTCCTTATTTATCTCCACAGCTGCATATTATTCACTCTCCTTTTGCTTCCCCCTCCAATGCATCCCTCCTCCAGGTCATGTTCCCATCTTCCATCCTCTCCTCCCCACTTCACAACCCACATGTGCCCCATCAGCTTTCTCCTCTGAGAGCAGTAGGGAGAGCAGCTCAGCACTGCTGGGCTGACACTGGGACCACAGCAGGTGCTCACAGGAACAACCACAGGGGCCAGGCTTTGCATTTCCCCTCTGCAGAGTGCAAAGAGGCAGGAATATCTTCAGAACAGGGAACCCTCAAGGTGTGCTGGCCATCCCCAGCTTGTACACCTGGTGAATCACTGCTACCCCAGCAACTGCAAGGTCCTCAGAGAGCTCAAGGGCCACTGCAAAGACTGGAGACTCATTCTGCTGAGTGGCAGCCCTATTCCTCTACCACACCTCCTGCAGCTGACATACAGGAGCCTGGAATATAACAAACAAGCGCCCAAACAGGCTGCAAAGAGCTTCAGAGCACACAGACCCCACCTAGAAGAATATAACCTTGTTCTCAGCTTGCCTTAACAAACAGAGGCCTGCACATAAAGCCTCCTCCCAAAGGTAATACTGTTTCTTCCTTCCCTTCCCCAGAGATATCTGTACCCATTTCACAGCATCAATCAGGTGGAGTGAAGTTGGCCTGACTTGTATGCAGCATTCAGAAGTGCTGAGGCAGAGGTTTACTGGATCGATTTTGGCCATAATTTTTTATTACTTGAACAGCTTTATGAACTGGAAAGTTTTTTTTTTTTTTAAGAAGAGGTGGTTAGTTTGGTATCAGCTTATTGTGGCTTTTCTTCTGTGCCACCTCCTGCATTATCATCCCTCTGAAATCAGGATCCTGACTTTTCCCCATTACCTTCTGTTTTTTCTTCTGTGATTTGTTTTTCCCTTCCTCTTTGCTTGGTCCTTGTGTCTGACAATCCTAGGCATAGAAGAGTTTTTCCAGCAAGATACATTTAACCTCAGAGAGGACATGCAGCATCCAGAACTACACACTTCTACCCCTAAACTAGAGAAGCTTGGAAAGTTTCCAAAAATAGTTTGTCAAGTTAAATACCTGACATGATTAAGTTATTTACCACTTCTGAAACTTGAGTCTGCCCTACAGATGCTCAGAAGAGTTTTCCACTTGGCTACAGCACACAAAAAGCATGTCCTAATATCTCTTAACATCACACACTCATGCAAAGTGCATTGTGGAGTTAAGGGAAATGTGCAGTGCTCTGGGCATCTTGTGAACCACTCAGGCAGTAGCATGAGGCTGGCATTTACTTCTCTGTGTTGTCTTGGCACCACCTCTACTCCCCATTGCCACCTTTTGCTTTCCCATGCAGGTATTCCACATGTTCCAGGCACAGGCCCTGCAGGCATTTGTTTATCCCACAACTACACGTTTTACTGAATAGAAAAATATTCAACACTCTCAAAATCATAGTACCGCACTTATACAAAGCAGGACTATGATATTTTCTGGATTAGGAATTATGTGCTTTACTAGCATGGGAAGTGTCCTTGAAAAGACAAACACCAAACAAGAAATGAAATATCAAGGGCAAAACAACCCAGTTATGAGACTCCATCAAGTGGCCAGAAGTCCAGCTGGAGTAAGGTCAAAATCAATGAAGCTGTGCCAGTCAGACCTGGGCTACATCTGACACTGCCTGTAGCCAAAGGACAGAGCTAGCCACAGCAATGCTTTAGTAATCAAAGCACAGCCACCACAAGGCAACTGTCTTCAAACGCAATCTGCCCCAGCCCCAGGGCACCCAGGGAGAGATGTCACACTAGGAGAGAGCTGTTTTCACAGAGAATATGACAAACCATCCCAGACCCTTTTGGAGCAATACAGCAGAAATCAAACAGAGAGCTATTTTTAAAACAAAAACACAGTAAATTAACAAATTTCATTTCTGCACTATAGGGCAAGTGTTTCAAAATCTATTCAGCTGGTTAATTAATCTGTGAGTGTTATCTAATGTTCATCCTGCTCAGCCTGTGATTGCTTCTCCAAATGCAAGTCCTAGCTCTTGCCTCTTCTCTGCTGCCTGTCTTGGACACCACCAGACATCTCAAGGGACACCAGGTGGGCAGCTGAACCAAGTTCACTCTAGGGAGGAAACTGAATGGCTCCAATGATCTGAAAAATCCTTATCTTTTTGGCAAACAGTTAAGTATGAAACTGTAACTGTAACACAGTCTGGAGAACCTCTTCCGTATTCCCAAATTTTGGTAATTGCAAACAGGGTTTGGAAGAGGATATTAATCACTGCTATATAAAGCATTTATTTGCCCATTGCTGAATTTAAGCATGTTAATTCACTTTTACATACCCATTTTTGTTATCTATCTCAAATAAAAAAGCTGTTGATCATTCCTCTTAATTGTGGGATCTGGGTGCTGACTGCCACTCTTAATTGTGGAATTTCAAGTCAGAGCATACAAACATCCAAGATAAGGATTTAGGTAGCTCCACTGAGAATCACAGAATAAAACCAACCTGACTGCCTAAACACAGTAAGCAGTCTCCCTGTGCAACTGATAGTGGCAATGTGTACTTGAGAGGATCATCTTTCAAGTTCAATTTATTTTATAGCCTTCTACCAGTAGACCCTGAAACTGTGAACAGTGTATAACCATGGCTGCCCTTGAAGTTTTATTTCTTATAACTGACCCTAGAATCTTCTTATAGGGATGGCTAAATAAGAGACAAACGCGCAGTTAGTAACTTCACATGCAGAATGTGAGGAATACCTACACACACACACTGGGGATATAGAGCAACAGTCACCTTTCTTATTTCATAAGCAGTCAGCAAACAGTCAAGCCTGAGACTATAAACCATGCACTATTTTTGAGACATGGTTATCAGTAACATGCAGAATTAAAAAATATAACAGCCCAATATTAAAAAGTTGCCAGTCTTTAGGAGATGCACAGCAGGTGTGAAGCAGAGACTCTTATTCCCAAAAATCTGAAAATTGTATAGGTGGTTCTCTGTCTAGTTTTATAGGACTTGCATGAATCCACAATGTAACTGAATGTATTTTTAGTACATAAATCCTTTTCCCCACTCAGGAACACAGAAAACATGTTCTGAGCAAGTAACAGACCTATTGTCTGAATCAGATAGGTACTGCAAAGGAAGAGTCGTGCTTTTTAGGGGACATCATTTAATTTTAATTTGGTCAAAGATGCCAGTTAAAATCAGAGGCAGAACTGGCCATTGCTATAAGTCTTTCTGACAAGCTCATGATTTCCTGTAATTTTTATTGCATTAGGACAGCCATTCTCCCCAGCCATGCTGCTTTTTCGGAGCACCAGCAGCACTCTGCAAGAGCAGCACTCCTGATCCCCAAGGGCTGCTGTCCCAGTGGCCCTTTCTGCATGGGATGGAACTGGTTTATCAGGAACCAGCTGTTAGACTGCCCTCTGCTCAGAGACCAGCAGCAGACAGGCACTGGTATGTTGCAGTTGCACAGCAGCAGCACTCCTGAAAAAGGACACTTGTGGTTTTAATACCCCTTTGATTTCCGCTAGGGAGAGATGAGGCACCAAAGGCTGAGAGACCAGGGAGCCAGAGGAGGCTGCTGCCCTGCACATCCTCACACAACCCCAAAGAGGGCAAGAGGGGCAGCTGGCATAGAGCAAGAAATATCTGTGGCTCTCTAGCACCATGTGTCCCACATCTCAGGGACTTTCCTAATTATGGGGCAATTCCTGGCTCTAGAAGGAGGGGAGTTTATTTAAATTAAAACAGAAAGCAAAAGCAAATTCCAATTTTCTTGTTGGTTTGGAGACAAAGAGAATTCTTTTTATTTCCTGAAGAATCTCCACTTCTAATTCATTAGAGATTATTACACAGAGCACTGCACTTTACTATGGCAGAATAACTTTCCATTGAAATTGTTTTTCAGGTGATACAAAGATTAAGAAATGTGCCTGCCTCCTAGGGAGCTTCTTAACAAAAAACAAACAAAAAAAAAAGCAAGCCACAAAGAGAAAACATGACCCTCATTCTCTCCTAGGTTTGAGCTCTGGGGCATGTGCTTTGCTGCTGCTTGCACCACATACATTCAAACAATTAATACATACAAATTTTATCCAGGTGAAACTGATAAATACACAGAGAGGAAGAGAAAGAATAGGTAGATGTTGTAATAACACAAGATGTGTTTCCTTTAAAAGCCAGACTAAGGAAAGTTTCTTGAGAGAGAAGGAGGAAGCACTCCCCACGATGTGAACCCAGTTCTGGTCCATTTGCAGTATTAAAAGCACCTGGAGCTGGTGTGTGGTTATTCATAAGCCCCTCCAAATGACAGGATTCAGCTGGATAGACACAGCAGGTCCCAGGGGAGCTGCAGTGCCTGAGGCCAAGGGAGGCAGCTCTCCTTGTCTGGGGGACTGCCTGCAGTGCTGGGTGTCAATCAGCTCTGGTGGGGAGTCACTGCCTGTCTCTAGGAAGGCTGCCTGAAAACCCATTAGGGCTTGGCATGTGCTAAGATCTCAATGACATCCCACTGCTTTGCTGACTATAGGTTTTTTCTGCTTTTAAAATCCCCACAGACTCTTTTTTTTTTTTTGAAGTACTAAATCTCAGAAAGAAGGTTAGATAGCTGAAAGCACTAATAAAATTATCTGAAAGTTGAGGTCTATGTAGATGCACATACAGCTAATTTCCCTGGACAAGGAAGAAGAGTTTCCTCCAGACACATTCCTTATACTGCACTGTGCTTGTGGTGTTCAGTGCCCATTATTAATGGATTCTATCATATCTGTTTATCAACATTAACATTTGTTTAAATAAATCAGGTTTTTTGCATCTTTAAATTGAGTTGTATTTATTTTTTACCTCATCACTCAGAGAGAAGGTCAAGGCTCCTGAAAACACCTTTTCGTTAGACCACACATAGAAGTATCCTGCCCTGAGGAGACTTTAGGAGGATTTTATCTAAACAATTATGCATTCTGAGTGCAATCAATTAAGAATAGTGTTCAGGGTTTTTGAATTACACAACTCCAAAAGTAAACATATGAAAACAAAACAACAAAAATATCTCATAAAACAACATTCAGATTTCTTGGATTTAAATAACGAAATATTGTTAAGAGTGGGAAAAGCAAGACAAAACAATTCAGAAGCCCTAAAAGAAGCATATTGTTATTTCCAAGAGTGTCTTCTCAAGAAAGCCATATTTCTATCATATTTCTGCATAAACTGAAATGCTAAACACAATCTCTGCACTGAACATTATTAATTCCCCAGGTATCTGCTGGACTACATTCTTTTATGGATTAACTGCTCTCAATACTGCAGGATTTTTTCAATTCCCACAAGTCATATGACTAAAACTCTACTGCATATTTTTCCCCTAGATAAATGTCTTTCTTTCTTTGGGCCCTAACATTTACTATTGGAGCATATATGCAAGGCTTGGGGAGCACTGAGCTGTGAAGACGCCACATGATGCTCTCCTCCTACCCCAGATGCAGTGGCAGTGAAGAGCCCTGTCCATGCCCAAAAGCACAGCCCTCCAGGACAGACACCAGCAGGGCTCACTGCACAGCTCCTCAGCTGGGAGGGTTTCTCTTTGCCCATGCTGACACATAGGGAGGGAACATCATCAAATGACTGGGATGTAGTGGGCACACTTACAAAGCTGTGCATTACAAAAGAAAAATCTTCACTGAACCTAGAAATCATCATTCAGAAAAGCTTTTTTGTTGTGTGTAGGTAGCTATCAGTAGTTCAGCATCTCCTGATAACCATGTTCTTCTCACAACATGCACCCACTGATTATTGAAGAGCAATTATTTATAAAGTAGCCAGAGGGGCAGTCAGCATATTTCTAGGACCCTGTATAGGCCATCTGCTGGTGGCCTATACAAAGCCGCCACAATCAACCAGGAACCTTCCAAGCATTCCCTAGCAGACAAGCAGCTGTGTGCAAGGCCAGTGCTCGCATTTTGATACAATCCAGTTCCCCAGTGAAACTGCTAAACCACCTCTGTCCTTCCTGGCACCAGCTGAGGAAAGCTAAGCAATCCCTTTCTAAAACAAGGCTGTGAGGAGCCTTGGCTTCGTACCTGTTTCATCGGGTGAGCTCGGCGAGGCGCTGTCCTGGGACAGGGTAGTCCAGCTGGAGTCCTCATCACTTGGGGCCAGGTTTTGAATCCTGTGGAGGGCACAGTCTGTTTTGGCCCCAGTTTTTGGGTGATCCTTCTTTGTCTCAGGGCTTGATGACACCGTGGCAACCTGGCCATCCTCTGGGCTCGGCATCTTGTTCTGTTTCCTGGGCAGGACTTCCCCATTGACAATAACGGTAGAAGCCTGGCTGTTGCTTTGTGCAGACTTATCTTCCATGCCAACAAAACCCTGCTCTAGATCTCGAGCTGATGTCTCTAGATCTGCATAATAATTCAGGAAGCTCTTGGTCCTTCTTGGCTGCGAGGGTAATATTTCACAGCCAGAGGAATCCTGTGGGATGGGCTCATTGCCTTCAAACTTCTCAGAAGTTACATTTACGCCTGCAGTAGTACCAAGGTTTTTGTTGGGATCCTGCTGTCCCTGCTCGGCAGCTTTCCTGAGCTGGTTTTCTCCGTTCTTCACCAGCTTTATATTGGCAGAGCCGTTCCCCAGCAGGGGCTGGACTGCTGGGTCAGAAAGCCCCATGGCTGTCTGAATGTTAGTCAGAGCGTACTTTTTCCTGCATTTGGGAGGGGTGCTGTTCTTGCTCTCCGTGTGCCTGATCTCTGCATTGAGGAGCTCGTTGTGGGAGGAGCGCAGGTTCAGGGTGTTGGGCGGCGTGGCGGGGCCGTTGCGGTTCACGGCGTCCGTGGTGCTGCCGCTCGCCATGAACACCGCCAGGGCATCCACGCCGGAATCGACTGCAAAGCAAAGGGAGCACCCGTGAGACACATGCACCGCATACACTCTGTGCTAGGGCTTCTGGTAAGGGCATGTAGCACTTTAGGTAATGGTTTTACAGGAGGAAAATTACCACAACCTATGTGGGTAAGAGAAGAGACAAAAGCTTAACTTATTCAATAAGGAAGAACAGAGTCAGAAAAAAATAGAGAGAGATTATCAGGACCACGAAGATGAGAAAAAGCAGAAAGCTTGGCCCCATACAAGAAAATTTTAGGGCAGGGTTTTCATTTCTGAATCTGTTGCAGGCAGGCTGTGGGACAGCAGGGGTGCCCTTTGCAAATGCCTGGGACTCTCACTATCATACCATAAATCTTTCAGTATTTCACCTCTGTCTTGGATGGAGAGAGAAATAAGTCCTCAAGTGCTCATCACCAGGAAACAGAAATTTGAACTATTTGTAAGACTGCAGACAGATGCTGCTTCTTTTTCATTTTTACGTAGTGCTGTTACTGCTAAACCTGACTGGTTGGTCAGCTGTTGACTCCTAACACTTGCATTTTCTCTGTCTTTCTTTCTTTCCCCTCCCTCCCTTGCCACCTTCCTTTTTCAATTTTTTTAGGGAAGGGAAGGAGAGGGTCAGGGAAGACAAGTGGATGACCACAAAGGTGTATTTGATTTTCAGGGGCAGGGAAAAAAATCCCTTGAAAAAATACCCTGCTGGAATTCAATCAACTTCAAACAAAAGGCTTGCTCCAGAGATGGTCTCCTATTTCTATAGCTCACAAAGTTCAAGCTTAAGGATAAAACATACATCCTAACATACACTGTTAAATTCTTTTGTCTGCTTTTAAACAAGTTTCTGATTTTTCTTAGCCATTTGCACAGCTCATATTTTGAAAAAATATTAAGTTTATTGAGGGAACAGATTTTTAGATTATTAAAAATAATTGAAATATAGCTCTTTTAAAAAACTCATTTAAAAAACCCTGCAATTTGTTCCTGTACTGTCTATTTATGGTTTCCACTAATCTGCACAATACTCCATGAACACCTCAATTTACTGTAACAGTCTCTGTTGTTTTATACCTGGCAACTAAATTAGAGGCCAATTAATAAATCACTTCCATCTGCCACAACATGAAACACCCTTTCTGTTGTTCCTAATTCTCAGTTATCATTGACTGCTTATATTGCACATAAAAAGGTATCAGGGGCTTATCCAGGAATGAAAAGCTGTAATTTGAGCTAGCCGATGACAGATCACTGCAACTGAGCTGTGCTGCATCTTTGTACATTTGATATATGACAGAACTGACTGCTGTACAGATTTACAAGAGATTAAATATATGGGTTTTAAAAGAAAATACAATACATAAACAGAGTGAAAAGAAGCACTTCCCATTGATACCTAAATGCAGGCACAGTTGCCAGTGTTCCCTCCTCTTTGATGTGCTGTCAAAGCTGCTCACTTGCAAACATGACTCTGGTTCATTTGAAACCAAGCAGTTCAAGTAATAATACCCTTTGTTCCCTGAATCACCCATCCAGGTGTTGAAGAACAATTTCTAAAATTGTTAAAAAAAGAATTTAAACTAAATTTTACAATTGTTCATATTTGCCAATTCCTCAAGCCCTGGTCAGTCAGTCTAAACCAACTGCAAATTCTTTAGAACATGGCTCACCCCATGATGACATGCTGTGCCATCATCTTAGGCAATGGCTAACAAACATCCTGGAAAAAAACTTAAGCCACAAGACACTTTAAAACTCAACTATTACAAAATTTAAAGGAACTTTATAAATTACTTCTCAAATAAACAGATCATATACACACACAGAGCTTCCTGGACCTTGTTCAAAACAAATCAGGTCTAATTGCATCTGATCAGATGTTACCAAAATGTTTTACGTGAAACAGCTTCTACATATCAAATGGCTGCTTTGTACTCTCTTTCTGAATCACTCAAAATCTGACAACATGAAAGTCACATAAAAAAGTAAAGCAATAGGGCAGGATAATTTCCCCCCTGTGTTGCCTGACCTTTAGAATTTGTGCAATTGCATGGTATCTAGGGATTTCACTACATTTTACTTCATGCTTCAGCAAATTAAAACAAGCATCTATGTTTTTCACCCATAAAGACAATTACCACAATATAGAACAAGACAAATTTCTTCTCCTCTGTTACAAACGAGCTACTTCATGCAATGTTTGCCACTATTTTTGTCACTGAACAAATTCCTTAAAAAATAACCTTCCTGGATAAAGCTTAAGTATTTGCCTGTCAGCTTATCTTTAGCTTGTCCCCTGCTGTTATTGTTTCATTGCTCAGAAATATTGTTAAGAATAAGACCTTGGCAACATTGCAACACAATGTATTACATTTTACTAATCTGCTTGATAAAGGTTCTCCATTGATTTGATGAACATTGGCACATTGCTCAATGCCTGAGTCAAGGAGTCTTTGTGGCTCACACAGTGTTTGTGACTTGGCTGTCAAGTTGGGCTGGTGTGTGACCATGAGCAGAAAAATGTCAAAACAAACCTTTCACTAGACACCATCTCCCCTCCTGACCCCACCTCAGGTGATTCATTGATCAAACCATCATGACCAAATGATCAGTGAACAGGCAGACAGCAGCATAAGGGGTGCACAGAGTGAAGCCAGCTGCTCTCTCGGGGACCATGAGCCTGTTTGCTCGCTGTCACCCTGCGCTCCCAGCCACGCCCTGGGATGCACACGGCCAGCTTCCCTCTGCTCTTGGAAGCAGACAGATGTGAGAAAAGGGGAGGAAAAAAAAGAGAAAAGAAGGCAAAAAGAAGAAATACAGATGGGCAGATCTTCCATTTCAAGGGTAGAAGTTGCTATGAGACTGGGACTAACTACAGCAGCAGAAAAATTGGAATGAAAGGAAATTCCTAAGAGCACTGAAGAAAGATTGCATAGTAGAACAGTGCAAGGAAGAAGAGCAATTGCCTGCCCCTCCTCCTTTATACAGGACACAATGATGCTTGAAACACATCACTTTTCCCAGAGGAAGCACATGCCAGTTTTCTAATTAAAGACTTCAATAAAATTCAAGAATCCTAGATTCCTGCATCCAGAGCTGCCACAGACAGACTCCATCCCCCTCTCAGACAGCTCCTTGTGCTGCCTGGCTACCAGCAAGGACCATGCTACTGGCACAGGGCACCATATTTTCAATTAATCTACCTTCTGCTGAAAAGCAAACACAATGGACAACCAGACCAGGAATCACTGAGTTGATATATATGTCTCAGTATAAGTGGGAGAACACTGCTAAGTTGTAAGTGAGCAAAAGTAGGGTATTACACTAAAAAATATTCTACTTTGGTGAAAAGCTAACAACAATTAGAATATTATCATTACTGGGAATAATAACATGGTTAAATTGTTGATTCTTCAGGACAGCACTTAACTTGGCAGAAGATCTGTCATAGCAATTCATTAAGGGTTTCAACTTGCTTACTTTTTAAAAGAACTCCCAGCCTCAATTGTAGACGTTTAACATTCTTACAGATCTAGATTAAAAAACTTTAACCATTCTCACAGATATAGATTAAAATACTTTTACTACTATAATGTGTTTAACAAAGAGTACTGCCAACTCTCTAAGGATCACAATAATACAAATAATGTTATTACTTCAATGGCTTTTATCGATGTTTTTCAATCTTGTCATGTAACTTTCAGAGCTAAAAGAGACAGAAAATGTCCTTGCAAACAAAGAATAGTGCATGACCAATTTGTCATTGCCATCTAATGACTTTATTGCATCCTATTGTCTATGGGAAGTTTTTAAAAAGCTCAATGGAGAGTTTCTTCAAAAAGGCACAGTTAAAAAAAAATGAAGTGCTTTCTCTTTTTCATGTGTAAGTGCAAAATGAAAGTGAAATATGGACCTGGAAAGAAGAAGAAAAATAAGAGGAAGATTTCACATATTTGCATAGCAGAATCTTTTAAAGGGCATCTGACCTGGAAGTACTTCTGACATGGCTCGCGTGACGTCAGCAATGCATCAGGAAATAGATTATAATTTGCAATCTGAAAAGAGGGACCATTTAAGAATTAAAACCAAAAAAACACAAAAGAAAAATACCACATTTTAGAAGCTCCTGAGAGATGTTAAGCATTCTAAATAAAGCTCACAGCATAACAGTGAGGATTGTCTGAGTTTTTAATGTTATTTGACAGTCAATAAAGTATGGGAGAGGCTAATCTGCAGCCACACGAACATGTAATTAAAAATAACTATTATATTTTTGTTTATATACAACTTTAATAGGGCACAAATTCAAAAATATTCTCCAGTTTTAGTCTACATATTGTAGCAAAAACCTAAATAATACAAGGTTTTCCCAATTACCCGATTACAGCTTACTCAGGGAACCACAGCAGTAAATTGGTAAAAGAAAACACAGCAGTAAGGCAGGTTCATAAGAAAATTTGCAGAATGAGATCTAGCATATGAAACTAAGAAGCACAGGGTTGATCTCACGGGGGGAATCATAAAAAGAAAATCAGGCAGTAAATTCCAGTATGGGACCCTTTCCTGGCCATCTTCTCATAAATAAACCATTTTGCCCTAAAGTCTCTGGTTTGGATAAGAATGACAAACACAGTGAGAGACAAGGTACTTATGAAAATTTTTGCCACTGCATGTAGGAAACATAGGAAAAAATAATACAAATCTTTCCAAACAGCAGATTTCTCTTTGGCAAGGATATCTCTTGAGTACAAAATATTTATGACAAATTCATGCCAGGGGCCTACAGCCATAGGTCTTACACACTTGGAGTTGAGTTTAAGTCTAAGCAGCTGTAGAGAACACCTTCATTCTACAATGACTGCAGCCCAACACCAGCTAACTCCCTTCACTTCAAAGGGTGAATTCCAATGTTAAAACATTCATTCTCAAACTATGACCAGCTAAATGATAATAGTTAAACAGATGTCAGCCAAAAGCATCCTAATAAACTCCAGATTTACATTAGCTAAAATCAGAATTAAGACTAGAAGCTTTCTTAGTATCAAATATCATCTGATTCTTTTTATATAGATATCTACACAAATTCCAGTCAACATCTAACACTTTCAGAATGGAAAAGGAAAGGAAATATTCAAATGAAGTGCTGCGGTAGATCAGAGACCACAGCCAATGATTTTCTTCTTGCTGCTCCCTCTGGCAGTGACATCTTAGCTGGACTGAGCTTGGAAGCTGGAAAGAGAAAGCTCAGCAAAGCCAAGAAAGCGAATTATGATGGTGGGCAGAGCAGTTTGGGGAATGCAAGAGCAGGAAAGTAGCAGGGCTGCCAGCACCTTACATATGGTACTCTCAAATCTGTCTGCAGATGGCTCCACACAAATCTCTGAGTTGCTGAGGGTGGGAAGGATCTCTCCAGACCATCAAATACAACACTCCTGCCCAAGCAGGTAATCACTGCTGCCCTCTCTACTCCACCCTGGATCTGTCCTCACATCAGAATAAAATTGCCACTTCAACTTGATTGCTAAATGCAGCTTCTCCCATTTCCAGCTATTTCCTGCTTCACCTAGTCCTACTGAAATCACCATCTGGTACCAGCTTTCTGTCCTGGCTCCTCCACCCCCAGAGGCACCCTGCCAGTCCCTGCTGCCACAATAATGACATTCCCCTTTTTAGAGCTAATCATGCTGCCAACCAACTGCAACAGCCTAGCAGCAGTGCTGTTCCTGTTCTAGTGGTGCTCTTACTAATGAGAATCCATAAAGCTGATCTGTCTTTATGTTGTGTAATTGAGGAAAAAAAACTTCAGATCCTCAATGAGTTGTAGCACTCAAGTTGAATATGTCTTCTCATTTACCATTGTTTTCCTTCCCCTTTCCCACAAAGCCAAACAGTCATCCAGAAAAAAATCCAAGACAAGATGCTTCTCAGAATCAGATTCTAACAGACAAAAAGAAAAATAACAAAATATTCATGACAAAAATAAACTAGCTAAATCCACTGTTCCTGTACTTTTCTTTTATTAAGCTAGATACATCTAAATAACCAGTGTATATTTGACTACCTGACTGAAATTTTATATTACAGAGAACATGGGTCATCTTGTGCTTCTATAGTACTCTTAAATCAAGTAACCACTTTAAGAAAGAAAGAGCAATTCTTTCATTTATATAAGGTATTGCCATGACATGGCATAAAGACTAATCCTGCATTTATGAGGGAAAAAAACAAGATGACATGCTAAGTCTTTTCCAAATTCAAATCTCTCCCTTTAATTAGATTCTCCCCCGTGTGTAGAATGGAACAGTCTGGCAGGCAAAACCAGTGTTGTCGCAGCAAAAAGATGGAGTGTTTTATCTGCTAGCTACTTGTGAGCACAGATAACAAGACCTGTCATTGGATCTATAAGTTCACAGCAATATTTGCTAAGTAAATGGTTGTAATTGTTTCTAATCCCATTGTTTAAATTAAAATGCAGAGCCCTAAAATTCTGCTTCTTTAAATTTTCATGTAAATTATTCAATCTCTAAATAAAGATCACACCTTGGACTTATCTGCTAATTTACAAATATCCTTACTTTAATGTAAGGGCTAAGACAGGACACAAGCATAAACATCATTCTCCTTAAACAGAAACACAAACTCAGAAATTGTAGCCTGAATTTCTGCAATTGAGATGACCAATGAGGCAAGGACTTCTGTATTCTGCAGCTTTAATCTCAAATGCCATCCAAAAATAACTCTCACCGAGCCTGAAGGTAAACAGTGTGTAATCAAAGCTGATGAGAAATACCTAAACTGAAGCAAAATGTCTTATGAAACAGAAAGTTAGGATAAGCTGTCTCAGTGAAAAAATGTAGCCAAAATGTTTTGTAGGACAGGCAGCCTACCCATATGCTTGAAAGGAATCAAGGGCCACAGATTTCCCACATAAAATGACTTTTACTGATTCCAAACCAGGGATCTTTCAGCTCCACATAAATTTAACATTGATCAGTTTCTAAATCAGCAAACAGAGCCACTCAAAAGATGATCTATTCCTTACCAGGCTTAAGGAAACCCACAAGGTCCAGGACCAGCTTTCCAAAACAGCACTGGACCAATCCCAAGCTCTTTGATCAGGTGACACAGGCACCAAAAGCAGGAAGGACACAAAGCACAGGTCACAGCACTAGCTAGAGAAGTAGGTAAATGTTAACTGAGACTCTGTCAGGTGGAATGGTTAAGGCTCCAGCATAGATGCTGTGCTGGGGAAAAAAAAAATTAAACAGATTATTATCAACAACCACCTCCCACACACCTTGTCTGTGGCCCTGCTATTTGGAGCTCGCAAACACTCCCTGTTCTGCAAAGCCCAGAAACAAGGCTGCAAATTCCTGAGCACAATCTGCCTCTCCAAGAACAACTAACTGCATGCACATAAAGACATTTCAGTTTCCCTTTTTAAACTAATTTATTTTCAATTTCAGATGGGCTGGCATTATGATTTCACCTGCCACACCTTCATCTGCCCTCTGAAGCACACATTACAAATTTATGGCTAGTTATACATTAAACTTTTATCAAACATGGTTATCCAGAAATGTTTTTATCCTCAGATTACCCAGACTGGTAGCAAGAGTTTTGAGCCACCTATTTTTACTGCCTCATAGTTGAGATCTTAGAACACACTTGAAAGAGCATTCTACAGCAGAAAATTTTTCTTTACTGTAAAGTTACACTTAATACTTGTAGTATCAAATTAGGCTCTAGAGATAAAAATTTGAAAATTAAAAAATGGAAAATAATCTATATGGAAATAAAGAATAAAAGTGTGTTTCTACCTAAAGTATCAATATAAAGAACATATCTAATTTCATTAATTCCTAAGTGTTTGCAAAAAATTTCAAATTGCTAACAGTAAGTTCCTTAGACCAGTGAGTTAAAATAAAAAGCCCAAGACTCAGACACAGAAAAGAGGACTAGAGTGCCAGCTTTTGAACAATGAGACTATGAGGGCTCTCAAGAAAAGCAAAGTAAGATTTTGAAAAGATCGTTTGTGTTCCATGTATATTAAAAACATTTTGTATCTCACCTACGTAAGGTTAGTATATATGTGCACTTTTAACTACATCTGCTAAAGTGCCTGAAAATTGGACTACATATTCCTTGCCTCCGGTAGAGGAACAGAGCTCAGGTACATCAAACCAAAAAAGGTCTCTATATTTCCAGTCTGGTTTTTTTAATCAAAGGTTGAACTAAAATAAGGTTCATTGCGCAAACATCTCAGCAAGGCTGAAAGTTCCCTGCAAAGCTACATGTTGTCTTCAACCAAACTTCAATGGGATGAATCAGAAATATTTCTAAACATACAATATTTCTAAATATTTCTAAACATACTGATGCAGGCAGTAGAGCTGCCTGAGAAGGCTCTGCCCATAGTGCTCATGTATAAAACAAACCACGTGCTCAAAAATGAAATCAAACTATCATATTTGCTTTATGGTTCCCCATAAACTAAGCAGATCAATCCATAATAAAGTGGAAGGAGAACACAACAGAAAAGCAGCTGCACTTACTGGCATTTATATTAATTACACTGAAGTGTGGCTGAAAGCAGATTCAGTTCCAACAAACTTGGCTGCAGAAGACATTGAACAAGAGGAACAGAACAAAGTACCATATTACTGACCTGAACTGCAACATGGAATCTTGAGTTCTTGACATGCCAGCCAAAAACTCTGTTCTTCCTTCTTATCTACAAACTCAGATGCCCACAAGTTACTGAATACCAAAGGAACTAGAGTTTCTGTGAAAGGGGACAAACACAATGCAAATCTGCTACCATGGTGGCTCTCCATGACCATATGCAACCCCAAGTGGAATTACAATGAAACCTTCAGCATCTGTCTCTGACTCCCCTGTGAAGAAGAAATTGACTGTCAGGATCCTGAGATAGGGCTACTATTTAATCATGCTAAGAAATAAATGCATAAGTGATGATAGGCATTCAGAGCACTACACAGTCCCTAAAGAAAGCTTTTCATCCGCAGGCTCTGAGTCAGCTCTTATGTGCCAACAAGAGCATGTGCTTTAGAGCTTCAGCAGGATCACTCAAGAAGAAGATGCCACACAGCTTCCTAGGAAAGGCAGAAACCAGAGAGACTCTAATGAAGACAGCAACATATGTCATTGTGTACTTCTGCAATTTCCACTCCATCAGTCATTTGCATTCCTGCCTTCTCCTCAGCTATTATGTGGAGCTCTTAAAGAAACTTAACAGAAAAGTGTCACCTGCCCAAGCATGATCTGAGCAGTGCTATAGCTTGAATCTCATTTACACCAAGATGTCTTTGTCTGGAAAGAAAAGGTCAGGAGATACAGGGCAGGATTTTGCAGATGTAGAATTTTACTGATGCTTCTACCAAGAGTTGCACAGAGCACACACTCCTCCTCCTTGGGGTTAGGTGCCTCTTTGGGTCAGTACTTTGTTATTCTAGGAGCAGCTCCAAGCCCACAGAGCCACACCATGATACATTTTTACACCAACTCATCTTGTGCTAATGACAGCAACGTAATTGTTGGCACTGGCTGCAAGACTGGAAGTTTGGGGCTCATTCAGGGGTTTGCTGCTATTTATAATGTCACCATGCTCACATTTGTTTCTTCATCTCACTGCAGTGAGATTTTCCAGCAGTTTCATGAAACAACAGCTCCCTTGCAAGCTCAGTGCAATGAAAAGCACAGTTGGGCATTCCTTGGGAAGCTGACAGAGACATAGGCAGAGCAGAAATTTGAGTGTTCCTCAAGGGAAATCAAAACCTAAGTTTATAAGATCAACCCTGCTCTTTCTGCCCTCAAGCACTTTAAATTCTTTATAAGAGCAGCTTTATCACGAAGCAGATGATCATGAAGAACCAAGACTCAAACCTCTCCCGTCTGCAGTCCAGGGGAATGCCATCTCATGAGGAATATTTCCTTTCATTGTCATTCTTGATTTATGATGCTGCAGAAAAATGGCATTTCCCAAAGAAAGTTTGCTTGGGACAAAAAAAGTCATCCTCCAGCAGAAGTTTCTGAGTCAGCTCTAATAATTATATTGCAGAATCACATCAAAAAATCATTCCATATGGACCTTAGTCTGAGTTACAAATAGGTCAAAAATCCTGAAACCCACCCCTACCTGCCACAAATAAAGAGGCTGACTTTAGAGTGGGACATGTGGCACTGCTGTCTGTGGGCAGAGAGGGCTGGTCCTGGAGTTCCAGGTGCGAGCAGGTCCCTTCCTGCCAGTGAAAGCTGATGTGCCAGTGCAGGACTGAGCCTCCACCCCTGAACACTCCAAAGGTCAGCAAGGGCTGAACACTACCACCCACATATTTCTCACTTCCAATGTCCGCTGAAAAAGTGGGCTTTTTCATTTAAAGCAGGCTCAAAAAACTCTACATTTTTAATTTTTGTTATTATTTCTATTATTATTGTTGTTGTTGCTCCTGTTGTTTAAGCCCTTTGGGAACACTGAATGCCAGCAGGAAGGCAGTAGAGTCAAACCCTTCAAAACACTTGGTCAGATTTCAATGCCATGCAAAAGTCTATAACTAAAATAAATGAGTTGTTATGCTGTCAACAGGATATGCATGGACAAGCCCTTTAAAAAGGTTTTTTCCAGGCATACAAAACTCTTTGTGTACAGAAAAAATTTTAGTATGAAACAAAATCTGAGTCTTCCTAAACATCACAAACAGAACCATATTTTCACAAGAGGTGCCGCAGCCAATGCAGAAAAGTGGAGTTTGTGACCAAGAATTAGGAAAATATAAATAAAAAAGCTCAGGAGAAATTAATGAAAGAAATCTGTTTACAAAACCCAGCTTCTCAGTAGGTGGAGACTGTACATACATTCTTTGTATGTTTTCACAAGAAAAGAAAGAAAAATACACAAGAAAAGAAAGAAAACCCAACAAAATAGCACATGAGGGAGTGTTCAATCAGCACAAACAGCATTAGACAGTGCCAGGGACATGTCTAAGACTGTTTTGCTTGCTGACAATAATCAAGGGAGATCATTGCTCTCTAATAACACTTTTAAAAAGTCTAAACCTGCAGGCACCTGTTAAATTCACAGCTCTCCATTTGACAATTTAAACACCTTGCTGGTTTTTATATCTTTAGCACCTGTATAGGAAATGGACTTCCTAGCATTGGGCTTCAAATAAGCCATTTTCTATTTAAGCTGTTATGTGTTTCCACAACTATAAAACCCTTTGTTATTCTCACAAGACCACACACTGTCTATCCAATAAGTTTATGAAATCCTTCAACAGAACAGTCAATGCCATAAATGGATGAAATGTTACCTTACCACCTAAAAGGCAATACAACTGCTATACTCTACACAGAGCAAATTCTTCCCTTCACAGATTTATTTAGGTATATGTACAGACAGAAGGTAAAGTTAGGGACTAAAGCTAAAGGCAGCACCAAGCCCTTGATGCACAACATTAAGATTGCAACAACAGTAAACATGAAATACAATAACTGAGATGGTGTAATTACTCATTATTTATGCAAAAACCACAAAAGCAAAGTCCTGTGTTTTACCAGCACTTCCATCAAGATCTAATCTGTTATCAGAGAATTCATTATGATCCACAATTCCCAAATACTGGGCAATTTCAATACCATTATTGCTGGATGTCCAAAACATGTTATGTTAAGCACCAGGAAGCTACACAAATCATATAGCAACAAAACCAAAAAACAAAGAAAGTTTCCTGGCTTAGAAACCTTGACAGGTTAAGGAAAGGGGAAACTTAGCTTAACAAAAGCACAAAGCAGTCATGAAGTAGGTGTTTTGATATCTCCATCCTCAGACTGAGGGAGTTCTGGTGCCAATTGATTCTGACACAAGTTTTGGCCCTGGCAGATGATGGGAACCCCAGCCTTTCCCCAAGTAAACAATTCTACTTCTTCATGCCTAAAACTGTTCAACTAGACAACAGGCACAGCATTTCAGGCTCTTCTGGTAAGAATGTAATGCCTATCACTTCTCTCTAAGCAGGAACAGATTTGATACTTTTACACTAGAGTTTCTTAAACATCTGAACTTTAAGCCTGGGCACAGGATGTGAATGTCACGTCCGGCAGTACTCCGAGAGGCCACGTTTGACAGCTAGTGCCCCGAACTAATGTGCAGTGATTCAAACAGATCAGTCCAACTTTACTCCAGCACTGGACCACCAAAGATCTGTCAAAACTGTAACAATCATTTATTTCCTCCATTGCGGTATAGACAATATCCCTCAAACAAGTCTTTGGACACAGTATCTAAGCCGGCTCTTATGCACCTTTTTAATGTGTATCCTTATGACATCTATGATTAGTCTGCAGCAGAAAGTAACCACGCTTTACTGCTGCCTAGGGTTTAGCCCTGTGGTTAGGCAAAACCCCAAATGTCAGGTTCCAAATGCAGGATCTCACCATGCAGTTCCTCATGTCCAATGGGAAAGCCACCACACAAGTCCCTGTCCTGCCACAGCTGTCAGCTCTCACTGCAGTTTACCACTTGAATCAGCCAATGCAAGTATGTGTGGAGCCAGATGCCTGAAGTGGTTGGGGATTTTAAACAAGTCTTTTAAGGAACAGAAAGAATGTTACAGAAGTGAGAGCTTATCAAGCTGGCTTTGATGCCAAGAAAAGCCTTGTGGGATAGAGCTCTTTTGCTACAGCAGAAGGAGGAGTGAATACAGAAGTTAACCTACCACAACTTCACCTCAGTAGCCTGAGGGATCAACAGAAGGTGCACAAGAACCAGTAGCAGATTTTGGAGGTGAGGTGCTAGCCCATAGCTGTCCAGGGAGGCCACACCAGCTCACTTCCCATTGTCTGCACTGTGGAACCACTGCAGTGCAGGCGCTGATGGAAGGAGGGAGGTGATAAAATTCTAGGAGCTCCCTTTTTGTACTTCTATAGAAGACAAACTTCAGTAAGGGATGATGTAATACAATCAGGTGTTCAATTGTTACAATTGAATAGGTTACAATTCAGAGGAAAGAAACAATAATATTGAATAATACTGAACTCAAGAATATAAATAGTCTGAACTGGGGATGTTAGCTGCAGTTGTAAGCAATTGAAGCTACAGTGCACAGTGACATTTTAGATTGAGCTCAAGTAGCTTGTTAATTTAAAGAGATCTGGTATTAAAAGCTTGAGATAGATGGGAAGAGGAATAGCAGCCAACCTTAGAACTCTATAATAAATGAAGTTGGAGACCTTGAACACAAATCACAGCACATTGCAGTAGATCTGGTCAAGTCACACAGCAAGCCACTTTTTAAAGTTCTAGAAAATACCTTTGCAGTTTAAACAGAAATCAATATACTTACCATTTGGGTACACACACAGAAGGGCTGCCATCGATTACAATAAGTCAGCATTCTTTATAAATACTATTTCAGAATTTACAGGCTTAGCAGCCTTGGAAAGCAATAAAGCAACAACAAAGTGAGAGGAGTGCGTACGTACATGAGCTGCTTGGCCGATAGTGAGCCCCTGGGTAGCGCCTGCCCATAGTGCCCCTCAGCACATTCCCACTCTGGCAGCTGCTCCCAAAGTGCAGATCCAAGTTCTTACTGAGGGAGAAGGAAAAAAAAGTGAAGATTTAGTACAACAGCTGTATTTTTTTCATTAAAATGCTAATGATCCCTACAAATTCCAGGATAACTACATCTATAAATTATTCAGTCACGATGTCAGAGGAGATGAACTGTTGTGCTATACATGCAGCACAAATTTATTATTGGTGGTTGGCCTCCATTAATAAGCACACAAATTTTGAGACACAAAGAAATCTCAGGTCATACAGTAGCTTCTTTTGGTCCATTACAGGGAACAACAAACACTGCAAGAAAGCTTGCTATTGAGCTTTTAATAGAGATAGCCAGTAGGTGAGATTTAAAAACAATGTTTGTCTTAAATTCTGTGAAGTAATCATTAAGCAATCATTTATGAACTGTTTACTATAGAAGCAAAATTTATCCTTGCTACATAACACTGACTGCTTTGTTCTTTCTATCCAGCAGTGTTTTCACAGGAATGCAGGCTATTAACTCATGTATCAATCTTCTTGCACCATCAAAACCCTAAGCAAACAAAAAATTGCATGGCACATTTTACAGTCAGTGAGGAATAACAAATCCAAAGTCTTAATTGAAGTGCTACTGAAGCTGTCATATCACTAGTATAAAATGTTTCATTCTAAAACCAAGTCCCATTGTTTTTTTCTTTGGTGTAGGATTTTCTACCAAAATATGACTTTCAGTTCTTTTCACCTTTACCTTTTTCTTAGTTTACCTGAATTGCCTTCATATTCCCAAATGTCTATCAATAAATATTGAATGTTAACTGCATCATTTATTAGAATACATTCCCTCTTATTTCATTTACTTTCTTGCTGGAAACACCAGGAAAAGCAGCAAATTCTGAAGAGTGTTTTTCCTTATTCATTAAGGATTTTTAATGTCTCAGGCTGCAGCTACAAGCACAAATATCCAGGAAATAAAGAGAAATATCAGGACATAGACAAAATAGCACTGCACTGAAAGTGGGAGATCTCCCCAAATCTTCAGGTATGTCAGCTCCCTTATTGAACACAATGCCAGCTTATTCCTGAATTAGATAAGTCTTTATATATACTGGCATCCATGCAAT
This sequence comes from Ammospiza nelsoni, assembly GCF_027579445.1. Classification (NCBI taxonomy): domain Eukaryota; kingdom Metazoa; phylum Chordata; class Aves; order Passeriformes; family Passerellidae; genus Ammospiza; species Ammospiza nelsoni. The sequence continues at coordinate 23,757,557 of NC_080636.1, forward strand.
TCTCTGGTGATATAGTCTGGGAGCCAACAGAGCTGAAAACTCCATATACAGACACATTTTCAGTCAGATTAGGCTCCTGAAATGGCTGATGGTAGCTGCATAAGTATTGGTGGCTAGTGAGAGCAAGTGGAAAGAATAGGACCATGACAGCCTGAGCTAAAAATGACTAAATTGCATAACATTGCTACAGCCTTGGTAGATTACTTCTGAATAGACACCTCTAAGGCTGCACACCTGACAGACCAAACAACAGGTAAAGATCTCCACTGTTTTCCAAATCAGTACTGACAAAGCATGTCCTGTTCCGCTCCCCTCAATGGGGAAAGTTCAGTGAATCTATGAGACAGTACTCTTGCCACTAAAAGAATTCTGGCTGTTAAGAAGAAAAGGAAGTGGTATGCAGTAAAATTAACATTCATTCAAAAAATCCTGCATTTCTTGTGCAGGAAAATATGGGACAACTCCTTGCCATGGGTCAAACAGACCTTTACAAGTTTTTTGGGTGGCCTACTAGCTCAACTCATTGTAAAGTTGTGCAAGGAACAAACCTGCAGATGGCTGCTTCCCCTTTCCTGTTTTATGGGAATAAAACTAAAAATACATATTTATTAGGTGAAAAAAATTAAGTCACTCCTCACCCTAAATGGACCAAATTAATCACAAAACACAACAGAACAGTCTTTAGCTGTGCAAGGATTAGAAAAGAAAATGACTGTAACAAGAAGAGAGTATTTACCATTCTTTTCCATAGCTTGTGAAAGAGTTTGATCAGTATGTATGGAGCTGCAAGATTATTCATTTGTTATAAATGCATTGCTGTCTTTCTAAAAGGTATACACTTTCCCTAAGCAATCTCACTAAATTATATCAAATGTCTACAGTTGAGACAGGCTTCTCCTTCAGCACCTAGCACCACACTATTGAAGGGGGCCTTTGCACCATATCACAAGAAAAAAGCCTAACAAATAAAAATTAAGACTCCCAAACCTTACAATCATGCTCTCAAACAGCTGAAATAAAGTACAGTACGGTCTTCCTAAGGTAGTGTGCCCACTCTGGGAGCAAAACACTCTTTGTAGAGGTCAGGACACAAAAGGTTTGACCATTTTTAAATATCACATTTAAAAACTCCATAAATCTCAGAGGAAAAGACAACATAAAGATAGATTCTCTATATAGCAAAGGTTTTATCAGTTACTGCATAAAATGTGAACTTCAAAGATTTACAAGGTGGACTAAAGCCAACTATCAAAAGCCAATTAAGAAGCAGGGATCAGACAGCAAGTGAAGTTAAACTGCTCCACAAAATAATAGTGGTATTGGATTCTAGGTACCAGAGGGGACATACCCAGATCAAGACAAATGAAAATGGTGCTTGGGTTTGGTTTTGGGTTTTTTCTGTGCTGTTGTTTGCTTGTTTTTCTTTAGTTTAGTTTAGTTTTTCCTTAAGAACCATCTTTTGTGGCTCAGACTACCCAAAGCAACCTCCCCTTTCTTTAAACACATCCACTCACAGAGGTAAACCTTGGGGGAATTTCTGCTCTTCAGCAAGCTCAGGGAACTCTTACAGGAATGTGACCAGCCTTGTTGGTACCCAAATGCCAACAGCTAAAACATCTGAAAACTAGCCCTTGTTTTCCATATATGCATCTGTGAGACTGATAAAATGGAAGGAGTACTCAAATGTTACTGTTGAAAAATCCCCATATCATGCATGTACAGGTTTGGATTTGGTTTTATTTTTAACTGTACACAACTTAGATATCCACAACTGCACATAAACCTGAGTTAAACCTGAATGTACCTGATAAGTCAGATCAAGTCTTCATATTACTTTTTAACCCGTTGGTTCACATTTGTTTTGTAACAAATGTGTTTCTGAACAGCTTTCTGTGGTTTTTTGCTTCTTATATTATTATTTGCTTTCTGTGGTTATTTGCTTCTTATTATAAAGCAAAATTGCTCAAAAATGTTTTATGATGATTTTTCCATCTTTATAGTTGAATTTAAAACTACATAGACACAAATGGACATATAGCCTTATAGCTTCTCTTCAAGAACAAATTGATATAGCTCTGCCTAAAGTTTTGGGTTTTTTTAATTATCCTTCCTGATAATCTTCACTGATTCCTTTCAGGTGGCCATCCCCACTCTGCAGCAGTTACAGAGAACCATGGAAACAAAACCTGAGCACCAGCACTGCATACCTGCTACCCAGGGAGCACCTGAAAGCCCTTCACCTCAGGCCAAGTCCCTTTTAGGAGCTGTGGTGACAGAGCTACCAGCTACTCATCATCACACATAATTGGGACACACATCATCTTGGAAAGATGCCATCACTTTCAACTGAGACTGTCATCTTCCTAAGCCATTTTCTTTACAGAGCTTTTCTTGCAACTCTTCCACATTTTTCAGGTTTTATGCCTGCTACATAGAAGTTTCATTTAACTTGTATTCATGTTTTGATACGAAGAAAAAAAACCCCAAAAGACAAACTAAATTCTGGTAGTCTTTGTGAGTTGTTTTTTTCCAATGAGTGAGTCAAACCAAGAGTTCTGTCTATACAGCTGGCACACAGAATCCAGTTTACTTGAATTCCCTTTTGTTTCAGAAAAAAAAAAAAATCATTGTCCAATCCCCATACTATTAATGACCATTAAAGCTATGTTGTGTTTCACCCAAATTTATTTTTTCACACATGCTGCTGCTTATGAGGTCAGCTGACTCCTTGACCTTTCCTGGTTTTCTAGAAGTAACATCTGCTATAAATGCATTTGTGTCCAAACATAAATATAGGTACACGCATATTGGCTGCCCTAATCTCATACAACAGATTGTTGTACAACCTACCCTCACAAACCCAAGAAAAAGCATATGAAAAAAGGAGACGACTGCAAATTAGCTACAGAAGTCATCCAAGTGTGACTGACTACATCACTCAACACTGGCAAGGAACAGCTGCACACAGTGTGGGGAAAGAAAAGGTTATTGCATGATGTTTCTCAGGGGACAGCTACTCAAGAAATCACACTCCAGCACTCTTTGTGTGATATTCTGACAAACAACACAATCCTACCTTCCAAGTCTTGCTTTGAATACCAGGAAATAGGTCTGCTAAGGAATGGGTAAGAGGAAGGCTGTGCATTGTTTTAAAAGCACACACAGGCCACAGGTCCTATACAAAACAGATCCTTACAGCAAAGGGTTCAGACACTGAAAGAGGTTAATCTAGGAGGGGAAAAAAATTAAAGATCAGTCTGTAAGACTCGTGGACGGCTCATTTTAAGAAATCACAATTCAATACACACACACAGATTTTGTGTACATATTTGCATATCTAATGCAAAATTTTTGTTTTTCACTTTGTCTGCATTCAAAGTAATGACTGGCAGCATTACCAGTTGAACAACAGTACCAAAACAATTACAACAAGCAAGCAAAGTGCCAGCCAGGCCATTAGGAAGTTGTGCTGCTGATTTCTGGAGACAGCTACAGAGAGTGCACGTTCATTTTCTGTACTAGGAACAGCTATTGGACATGGATCTCACATATCAAACTGCCTCATGGAGAAAGCACAATGTTATCTACTAGCCACATCTCTTGTATCATTGCATGTTTGACCTTTTTGGAGGTCATCAACAATTCCTAACCATTAGTTTCATTTAATAACTACCAACACTTTTTAAAAATAGGTATTTTCATTTCAGGAGCATTTTTTCCCAAGTCTTCATTTACCTAAGAGTCCTCATCCATGCTTCCAGTTCTGCCTGCCAGTGCTCACACCAAGGAGGTTATGCTGTCCTCCCCACCTGCCTTTGCTGAGGCAGAGCCACCCTGCCTCCCAAACACTCCCTCCCCCATCACATTTGCTGGTTGGCACAGGATTAAAGTGTCCCGGGATCCGGAAAGACAAGAACAGTCCCACAGACAAGAGGATGTCCTGCCTGCAATCCAGCCCTGCTGCAGTTCCTGTGGTTTTACCACACTTGGACCTGACCTGCCCAGATATCTGGGAAGTCCTGCCCTGCCCAAAAAGTCTGGCAACTCCATCCTTTCTCCTTCCAACAAATTCTCAGTACTGAAATTCTTGTTGCATGCAGACATTCTTGCTTGCATTTCTCTATCCTATCCACTTTCTGGCTGCCTTTGTGCTTCTAATTCCTCCCCTAACAAGCTTTGATTTGGATTCTTTCCCTCTTCTCCATAACTGAGAAGTCCTTCTTGAGGTTTTTTCTTTTTCTTGGTCATCCTTTCCAGGTACTGTACCACCCACCTGTTTAACTGAGGTTCCCATTCACCATGGAGGGATGGATGCTATTATTTCCCACTCTGTTCTGGAGGGCATCATCACTGTCAATCGCTTGAACAAATTTCCTAATGTTTAAGGCTTTATGATACAGACTCTTAACTCATCAAAAGCATGTTTTTCTGAAAGTTAGCCTTTCAGTACTTCTGCAGGCAGATCACACAGAGCAAGCTGCATTCAAAACATTCATGGTCCCCTGACAGACAGCACATACACATGCTTTTTACATTTATTCTACGTTATCTTAATGCAGATTTTGTTCACCAAACAGTAACAGAAAACATCAGGGCATTCAGTGCATAATTACATATATATTTTAACACAAAGGAAAGCGCTGCCTATTTTTTGTAGCACTTGCAAGTTTGTTAAAAATACAGTTAACCTCTTCACTCAGTGCAGCTGTCTGAATGGATATCAGTTAGTGATCTCAATTTTACTTGCTCATTGGTAAGGATTTGTTAAGTTAGAAGTAATGTTGCCCATTAAAAAGAAGAACTGCAGTGCTCTGAGCCTCTGGGGCTGCAGCAGGTTGGGCTGTGTGCCACAAGGAAGCCTGGCAAGCTAAGGAGCTGTGGGAGTGCAAAAGCATTACACAATCAAAGCAGTCACCACTGGTAAACACAGATCTCCCCATAAAGCCTGAACCAAGAGGGCAATATTTCAGACATATAGTCTGAACCTCATTTACAACAAGATCCATGAAAAGTATTTTTCAAAGCTGACTGTTTGGTATTAACAGTTATTAACAGTATTTCTGAATGGGAAGGTACTTATTTCTTCTGCAGTTACAGATGCCACTGTGCTCTTGCTTTCTGTGAGAAGCTTACCAAGCACAGCTAGGTTTTCCATTGTAGCATTTCACCACTACTCCACAGGTCACCACCATCCATGAGGACTGTACCAAGTAAAACTCTGGTAAGGATCACATCAGCAAAAGCCCAAAAGAGTGCTGCTGCATTTCAGAAACTTGGAAAGGCAATAGTGATGGAAAAAACTTCCTGCCTCTATCAGCAAAGAGAGCAGTCTCTCCACAGGGCTCTGCCAGCACAACTACTTGTACAGCACAGACCAAGAGACATGCTTAGCCCAGGTCATCCAGCTAACACCACTTGCTTTATGGGCAGATAGTTCCAGACTTCTCATATACCTTATGTGAGAAGATGAGAAGCCCTGCTGGCTTGCCAGGTACTGGGAAATACATCCCCAGCCTGGCAAATTCATGTGAGAAGGAAGGGAAAGCCATGGCATCAGATGCTGCTGGGGAGCATGACAGCAGATAATCTCTCCACACACAGCCTCAGCTGGAGTCACAGGGCTCTGTGGCTGTGGGCCTCCCTCCCTCTCCCAGACCCACAGAGAACCATGTGGGTACATCACAGGAGGCTGCACAGAACACTGATATTCAGCACAGGTGTCTGCAACAACAGATAGCATTACTGACACCACAGAGGAGCAGCACTGCTGTGAAACACCTCTGCTGAGTACAGCTTTTTCCCACATGACGTGGCAGAGCAAGTTATAGTACAGCTACTCTGCAAAAATGGATACACCAAGAACTGTGGCTGGAGTACTAGAAGAACTGGACTGCCGCTGTTCATTAATATCATGACAAACAATGGAAGTGCTGCATAGAAATACAGATACCTCCAGTCTCTGTGCTCAAACTTCAGTGTTTAAGATGTGAGACATGAAGGGTGCAGAAGGAGTGCCCCCACCCTACAGGATCCCCAGACATGGAGCAGATTACTCACTCTTCCCAACTTCTTGTGGAAAGCCTGTTCAAGAGCACCAAGTTCTGGAGCACCAGCACCCTCTGAGGTCGCTGCAGAAATCAGGCAAGCTGCAAAACAAAACCAAATCATGTATTTTAATTTATGAAGAGTCAAGAGGCATTAATGAAAACTACTGAGCTTGCAAAGGTGCAGGATACCAGAAGAAGCAGCAGGAGCCTGGGAATCAGAGGAGCACTGACAAATGACTGAGTAACCCAAGCAGCCACCTTCAGTTTACACAGGAGAAGTAAAAGCAGAACAGAGGATCCAGGCACCCCAGGGCAGGGATCCTCCCAAACCTAGCAGGGGTCACTACCTGCTGCCAGACCATGGCAGCTCAGGTATGTAAGGGACACATTGCAAAGCACACTTTAAATTCTCTGTCTCTCTCTCCACACTGCAACACAGAGCTGCCGTTTTCCCCTGCACAAACACCGAATATCATGAAGAAAATTAATCCAAATGATAGACATGAGCCCAAGTTATGAAAAAGCAGCAAGAAGTGCTCAGTAAACAATGAGTTCATAAAAAATCATGTTTTCAATTATGTTTGCACTCAGTAGACATCAAGTATATAATTTATTTTTGCAATGTCTGTACACTGCATCACAGTCATTTCACCCCTGGCAAGTGGTTACATTAATGCAGTGGCATTTGGTACTGAAAAATATACATGTATTACCAATACAAAATATATATACAATACCAAAATATATATAAAACCTCACACAATGAGGTTATCCTCCCATCAAAAGATCCTCCAGCAGCAGCAAGATATCTGTCAGTCAAACTATGTTCTAGGATTCAGGGTGGTGTTCAACTTTCTGTTTGCTCCCCCACGCAGAGAAAATAAATATGAAAGACCAAAGATACAAATCTCATCTGCAGTAGAGCTTATATAATATTTTTTCTTTATTAAAGCAAAAGTCAGGCTAAATCAAGCCAAATTATATTCTATTTTAAAGAGAGGTTTATATTTTTCTTTGTTCTAACAGAAATCCAAGAACAATAAATTCTAGAAAGCACTGAAACAAAACAGATCATTTAAGAGAGCTAAATACATTCTTGCTAAAAAATATATTTGTCCTTTGAAACTTGGAAATATAACTTTTTTACACTAGATAAAAAGTAATTTTGAAATATAAAGCTTTTTTTAAAAAAAATCAAGAAAATATACTCACTGCATTTTCAATAATAAATTTTACTTTAAAGAAAAGTTCTTCAGGAAGAAAACATACCAATGCTCATTAAACTGATACTCTAACCCAATTTAGCACATTTGTGCACTTCTGTATCAGATGATTTTAGTATTCAAGAGAGAGGGGAAAAAAAAAGAGGGAGAGAAACAAAGCACACATGTTAACACCTTCCTACCAGGAAAGCCAAGAAACCAGCAAGTTCCTGCTGAGATACATGGGTTTATAGAAACACAACTTTTTGGGTCAAGTGCTGAGACCCCAAACTTCTTCACAGGCTGAGCATACACGGCAGCTTTTCCAAATAATTTAAAAGAATTTCTTCCCAACATAATCAAAAAGATGCATCTGTCTGTTGTGGAATTGCCATTTTTAGAATTAATTGTTTTCATCCTATATATCAAACTTGTCCTAAACCATGCCTAGAGTAACTGCAACTGAAACAGTAATCAATTCAATAAGCTCCAAGATAATAAAATAATCTCAAAGTCTTTTTCTCCTGAAAGGAGACAGTTTTTTAACACAAACTAAGATACGGTCAGCTTCCAGACCTGAGATCAGAGGAAAGCCTGAAATACAAAATACAGGTCTCAAAGGTAGGAATGACCAGCCTCTTCAACAAAACAGCAAACAGAAAATTGCAAAACAAAGTTTTATCAGCAGATATTTGACCTCTGACCAGACAGGACCTTAACACTGATGGCATAAATTCCTGAAACTGTGCTACCACACACCCAACATTTTCTATTTCCCAGTTGAGAATCCACCATCCTGAGTATTTTTCCTTTCCTCTGAAGCCTGCTGAAAACGTCCACTTCTCCACCCACATTTTTACCACATTGCCTGCCTTGAAAATTGGCAGACTTGAAAATGAAGACAGGAATCTTTTTTCATCCTGTTTAAAAATCCTCATATTTCAAGAAAGGCTCAGACAGCCAACAGTGGAGCCAGCTCAGCCTCCCAGACCTATGCAAGAAGCAATAACTCATTTAGGGCTTTATTAAAAGCAGCAAATTGAAAGGCAATAACATGCAGGCACTGATACCCTTAGTAAAGAAGTAATGAGCAAATGTCTAACGCCCACAGATGACAAAACAGTAAAATAACATTACCATTACTGAAATAAACAACAGATTGGTTGAGGCAATAATAGGTGCAAGTTTAAGAATTGTCCTTATTTTCTTCTTTTGCAAAAATGTGGTGATGTGAGCTCAAATATGGGAGCTACACGTATTTAAAATGGGATTTCTGGGTTCTTGGATTTTCATAGGACACAGACCTGCAATCCTGTCTTCACCTAGCCTAAGAAAGAAGTGATGTCACAGAAGCCAATGTGAAACATGATCTTGAGCACATTACAGAATTTCAGCTAGAAATAATAAAACCAAACAGAAAACACCAGTCAGCATAGAAAAAAATTGGGAATTATTGCTCTTCCTGAGAAGCTAGAGCAAAAACATACTTTTGTACATATCTCAAAACAGAGACAGAGTTCTGATAGACTCCCCATGGATTTGTAACATGTAAACTTGGGCCAAATCTACTTTCCTGAGGTTTAGTAGGAATTTACCAACCTAGGAATCACTGCAGCTTTTTCCTACTTCCCCACTGCAGCTTGCGCCTGGTGGCTTCCTGCTAACAGCTGAGAAGGTAGCTGGTTTTACAGCTCTCCTTTCCAACTCCTTGTTATTGGTAAGGGACTTGAAAATTCAGGTTAATACAAAAGAGGCAGGTTTCCAACCACCAAATTTCAGCTGGAGTCATTCAGTACCAAAACCAGTTCTATACTTTAGAAACTCTTTCTCCTAAAGCACACACGCTAGATTAATAGTGGGTCGGTCAGCAATAGCATTCTATTTTTATTTTGTCCTTATATAATAAAATAACCTGCACCAGCAAGATCTTCAGATGTTTCTGTTGACATTGAATGAGGAACTCTGATTTAAATCCACCTACACTTAAAAACTGACACAAAAAAAAAAAAAATCAAAAATATTCATCAGCTCTTCTTCTCTGCATAATAGGCAACTGCTTCTCAGATGGGCTGCAGAAAAGAGCAGCCAGACTGGAGCTGGGGGTGGCATTTCTGTCCAGGGAAAGCAGCAGATAGTCTTCTACTTCTTCACATTGAAAGCTCATTCTATATGAAAATAAATCCATTTATTTGAATCTGGGAACACAAAGTCTAAGAATTCCATCACTCTGGAGCACCCCTCCTGCATCCATTACAGTAATGGCTATATATTGCTACTGGACTGCAAACCTGTTTGTTGGGCAGGATGAAAGGATGCAAAAGTCAGTAGGAATCCAGTTGCTGTGGGAAAAATAAGTACAGACTTCACAATTCCTGCACTTTTAGGCTGGAAGCACAGTTATGAACTCATGTGTGAGATTGAGGCTATTACATGTGTACAGAATTCATCATACAGAGCTGAATGAACTGGTATCAGAACAAAACTCGTGACAGTTTTCATACTGCAACTTCCTCTGGGCATGCACAGACATGCAGACATGCCACATTGACATTATCAGAGCTCTGCCTTAAATTGTCTTTTAAACAGCAATCCCAGGATCCTACATACCCCTGCATTAAAATTCACCTCTTCTTCCAACTTCTTAATAGAATAAAGTCATCCAATGTAACATCAATAATTAATAAGTACAGCATGGCCATCTATTTTAGGAATATATTTTTCTTTCCTTCTAAAAAGTACATTAACAGTGTCTAACTTCAGTCCATCAGACAGCCTCCCAGTAAGCCTCATGCAACCACCCCAAGAACCTGGGATGCTGGGGCTTGTTTCCAAAAGGACAGAAGAAGAACTTCATTTTTTATCAGGCTTCTAGGGGTCTTAGTCTGGAAAAAGCATAAAAACAAACAAACAAACCTCAACAAAACAACCTGACAACCATGGGGAACTCACATAACATAATGATGGCTAAAAAACTCATTGCAGATGGGATGGAGAAAGCTGCTGTCACACCCCAAGAATTCCCTGACACTTTCTGCATCTACCTTTCTCTGCATCCTACCTTCTTTGGCAGTAGTTTTTGCCAAATCCACAGAAAGAAGCATCAAACACATTAATTCACTTACTGCCCTAGGGGGCCAAAAGGAAAATTGCATCACTTAGATGGTTTTACCTTCCCAAATTTTTGAAGGTCAGGAAGAAGTGTTTCTTTCACAACTAGTGGATAAAACCCTGAAATGCACATGGCACTGTTTTATTTATGAACCCTGACAAGTCCAACGAAACTGAGAAGATTTGGTGTTCCCCTATAGGCAGGAGGGGTCCTTATATTCTCCTCCCACATTAAAAAGCATATTCTGGACACCCTCCTGGAAAGGGCAGGTGGAGGCCTGGGGTCCTCCTGGGACACAGGCAAGTGTCCTTTGCTCCCTGCTCCCCACAATGAAGACTGACCAGGGATCATTGCAGAGGAGACTGTGAGGAGGGAAAGTCTCAATATTTATGAAGGATACTCAGGTGTCCTCCCTTCATTTCAGTGATTCTTTTATTTAAAAATATCCAAAGCAGATATTGAAATGTGGTTTTTGTTCTTCCTTTTAAGGTATTGATCAGAAGGTGGCATGTGTGGGTGGGACTAAAACATTTATGTCACTCTGGCCCAAAACTGTATTTCCATTTTAGCAAATCCTCCTCACCATTGTCCTCAAAACACTTATGCAGACCTTCACATTGCCAGTCACTGCTCCCAAACACCAGGGTATTACTTCAGTTCTCTGGCTGCATGACCTACTGCTTTTCTCAAGTCTTATTGTTTGCTGAACTATGCTGCACAGACACCAAAGCAGAAGAAAGCAAAGCACTGGGTGACACTGAAGCAGAATTCATCTTCAGCCTTGGCTGACACCTCCCAGTGCACAGTGCTGGCTTCAGCTCACATGGTCCTGTCATATTGTGCACTTCAAAGCCCACTTTGAATTGTGTTCTGCCACTACAGTTACACACAAATCATTAGCTCACCATTACAAACTTTCATGGGAATACCCTACACTTACAGCCTGAGAGAATTGGTATTTTCATTAGTGACTAATTCAGCTTCCTCAGGTGAACCAGAGAGCCAGGGCGAGGAGCTGCTCCCGAGAGACATGTGCTGCTCTGGTGTAAGGTCTCAGCACACATGCATCCCATGTGCAGAAGCCATTGGAATAGAGACAGCTTAGAAACATCCAGAACACAGCTCCAGCACTTCAGGGCCCTGCCTGAAGCAGGTTTGCAACGTGCTGAGAATCATCCCAGCAGCACAACAAAGCCTTTGTATCCCCCTTTCTGTCCCTAAGTCCAGTCCTCTCCAGCTTTCAGTATCACTGCAGCCATGACTCCCAACAAGAAGCAGACAATTCCTGCTAGTGCAGAGCTGTCTGAGCAAACACCTGGGCTGAGGCTCACAGTGCTCAGGATGTTATGCCAAAAGCACAGCACAATCAACATGGGTACTTTATCCTTCAACAGCAACTCTTCAATCAAGTACCACTGCAGCATGTTTTCCCCCCAGATCAAGCCATATTTCCTGTTTCCTCATCTGCCCTGACCCAAATTTTAGAGCTCACAAAAGCCCAACACACAATTTGATGATAGCACTTCTGCGGCGAAACAAGTATGCTTTGAAAACACTTAAGCAGCTGAGTTAAAAAGAATTTTAAAAACCTTAAAAGTGGAAATAGAAACTTGAATCAATATTTGAAAACAAAACAGTCTGGAATTTCTCTCAAAAAATCTTATTCTTAGCACAAGGGGGTGCAGCACAACTAGCTGAACAATTTTTGAATATATTTTAGGAATAACTTTCAGGCAGGCATCATATTTTGAAGAAGGAATTGAAAGCTAATATATGTGACAGAGACCAACCATGAGGGTTAGAATCACCTGAAGATGCTCTTCCATAAGCTGGCTAGGGAGAAAAACATCTCAGAGTGATATGACTTAGCAGACACACCATAGTTGAGACCAGGTTTTATCTGTCACTTACAGACCTGTGGGTCATGAGTATTCAGGTCACACACACACCTCTTCTGCAGCAGCCCACAGCACAACTATTCATGTGATAAACACCCACGGCACAGTAGAAGCTAGAGGCAATGAATAATGCAGGAGATCCAGTCACTACCACACCACATACCCATGGGACATGGAGGCAGCATTTTAACTTAAGTCATCCTTCCCCCTCCAGGGTGCAAGAACACTCCTCAGTAATTCTCTCTCCACCTCAGGTTCTGCATATGCATTAACAAGTCAAACCCAGCAAACCAGGACAAGTAGTTACAGAAGAAATAGGGACACAGAAATGCAATGCACCCTCTCACATGATCACATTAAATTATTACATCATCTGCTCAGCTCAAGAGCTCCACAAACCAGGAACAGTTTCCCCAAAAAGGTAGTCCTTTGTTGACACTTCCCAAGAGATGTACTTTCTCACCATTAAGACAATAATTTCTCAAAGCATTCGCTAAACTAAGATAAATTAAAACAGAGCCACACTCAGCCTTCCCTTATAACTGTGCCTGAATGAAGACAGGTTATTAAATGCACACTGCAAAGCTGAAAGAAAATCTGAATTTGTAAGTCATCTCCTTAAAAAGGCATTATCACCTATGCTTTAGGCACGAACTCTCCCAGTAAGTCACATAAGTTATTAATTCCTATTCTGAATATTATTACCACTGTATACTTCTCCACAACCCTTCTTGATATTCTTCAGTACTTTGCACAGCTTATGCTGCACAGCACAAATTGCTCCATCTTAGAGCACCCTTGAGAGCCACCACAGCAGGGCAAGGCACAGAGATAACAGATATCATGGCACAAGGCACTTGGCAGTGCCAGCTTGGCTTCTCTGGCACACTCTGCCTTTCAATATCCTGCTTACTCAGCCACTCTGCCAGCACGCCTGGCCTTCACACAGCTTCTGCCTGACCCTGGGCACTCATTTAATTTGCAGATTTAATATGCCACTGGAAGGGCACATCTCTGCCTCACATCTGTGTTGTTACATGCCATTTCTTTGACATTATTTTCACGTACCCAAGAAAATCTGCATAGGAAAGCTGATGCAGCAAGAGAGCGCACTGCATTCATTAATGCCCATGCTCAAAATGACTGCACTAAAAAGAAAAAAGAGACAGAATAAAAGCTCATGTCTCTCTCCAGGTTCAGTCATAATCAACTTTAATGATGCTGTTACAAGACCTCATAATCTCAGCTTCAAAGCTAGCTAAAAGGCAATGAAGAATTTGTAGTTTCAACAACATGTACTAACAGAACTATCCTATTGATTCTGCACACCAGGGCAACATATTCCAAACTTTTTGGCCTGTAGGCACTCAGTTGTAAAAAGGAATCGTCTCATCTTCCTTACAAGCCTCTCTGTCACTATGGTTTGCTGTGGGACAAAATTTTAAAAAACATTACAGCATTTTTTTTTACAGACCTTATGCAAGCCTTTGAAAGGTTTGGAATAGACCACTGCATACATACGTAACAGAACAGGTTTCATAGCTACTTATAATGGTGTTTCTGCCTTAATTCTATCTCCATCACCTCAAATATAACAACTGTTGGGGTTTGGGGGTTTTGGGGTTGGCTTTTTGTTTGGTTTGTTTGGTTTTTTTTAACAAAACAGGGTCAGATAGTACTTGGAATTAGTTCTTGCTCAGAAGAACTGGTGGTTAAGAGAAAAAAAATCTTGGGTTAGCATTTTCCTTTAGTAATTATCATTGCTGGTGAGCTGACTCATTATCTAGGATTGATGTCTTAAGGAAGTAAAAATATTTTATCAGTTGTTTTTTGCACTTAACACTACAGTTCTAGTGCTCTGCAGTATTTTCTCAATTCCCTACCTCTGACAGGGAGCCCTATTAATGATGCAATCACCTGATGAAAAGAGTGAGATTAATTTTCCAATCATCTTCAAAAAACATGCTCACATTTTTCCTACTGTCTTAAGAACTCCTATGAGCCTAAAATCTCTTATCTAATACATTTACTTCTACTGGTTTTACTGTCTCTTATTTTAAACCAACTTGAGGTCTCTGACACAAGAGATACTCCAGTTTCTCTTGAGAAAATTATAATTAATTATTCTAGAAACAACAGGAAAAAATACTTTTTCCAGGGAAGAGAAATTGGGAAGACAGAAGATACAAACTTATCAGCTGCAGAAAGATCCAGAGAACCACTACTCAAAGAAAAATCTCAAAGAATGGCTGTCACATGACAAGAAATTTGGCACTCGCATGCCAGAGAAGCAGGCCTTGTATCCTACATTTGCTTCCTGCATGGACCAATGAGTTCCCACTCTTCTCAATATGACTCAAACTGCAGAACAGCATTAACTACACTTTTACCAAAAGTTATAGCAAGTTTTCCTTTACCATCCTCGTGGCTTCAGGAGTTTATTCCTCTGAGCAGAGCCATATTCTACCCTGAAACACACAAGCATACTCTTAATTTATTTGAAAAAAAATCTTTTCCAACAATTGCAGACAAATCATCCGATCCAAACAACCACATGGTCTAAGACTGCAGTCAGTAATTCTACTTTAAAAAAAAGGCATTTCTCAGTAACAACTTCTGCTCATGCATGATGACACCTCCAAGAGCTACAAATGCATGCTCACATGTGGCATTTACTCCTAAAATAAAAAATCAGGAATCCAATATTGATTAGGAAGCTTTCCCAAAAGACAACCACTTTAAAAGGGGTTTATTTAACAGAAGAGCAACAGTAATACTGCTTTACTATATTGCTTTTTCCAAAATATGTTCATTTATGTTCTTTCCAAAGTCTCCACTCCAAGGTTTTAAGACCTAGATTTTTATTACCAAGTGTTGTGCTTCTGTTTATTTTTAAAATGAGCTTATTTACAAAATACATGAGAAGCATCTATGCCTGTATTAAATCAACAAGGTTTAAAATTCATTTCCTCCTGAATTGAAAGGAAATTTTCCAACAGGACATCTCACACACTTAATTAAGCAGCTAAATGGTTATATTTATGCATCATGTCAATACTAAAAAGTCAAACTACAGAAATTAAGATTTCACTTCAATATTGCAGAATCTTCAGTAAAACACCCTGTACATTGCTTAACCACTTTCATTAAAAGACAGGAATGCCATCTCAGAGCACACCTGATTTAAGCAGCTGTTACCAGATGCTCCAAAAGGAAGCAATAAAATTCCCTAATAATTCCTAACTAATAATATTGCCTTGCTCTATCTCACTTAGATCCCTATCATTTCCAGCTATTAATTAAAACCTCCTGTCATCTCTTTTTTTTTACCTAAGGCCTCAATTCCAGAGAATTACATTGAATATTTTCTAATTTATGCAGAACCATCCACGTCAGTAAGAAACCAAGGGGAGTCAAATATAACCACAGTGAGAGGAATCTCATCTCTCAACACTGTGTGCCCAAATTGATTTTGAGGCAGAAAAGAAGCAAGGCTTTTTCCCCCCAAAGACTGCCCTGGATGTGCACTGCAGTGCTTTGTCCTAGCATTTCAGGAATGGCAGCAATGTTTAGCATTTTGCTTGGAGGTACTGCAGGAATGTAGGGTCAGCAGTGGCCACAGGTGGTCAAATTTACTCAAAACAGTTAAGGTAATCAGTACAGCAAAAAAATGTAACCTCTTGAAGAGAGACAGCAGGACTGGATACTTCCAAAACGAGCACTGACAAAGACTAGAAGCTGGCTTGGACAGGACAGGTCTGGGGCTGTCTGTGTATAGACCCTCTCTGGCTAAACTCTGACAAAAGATGTGAAGTATTATGAAATCAAAAAAAAGGTGCTCTACAACAAGAAGCACAGCATATGAGGGAACAAACTGAACTGAAATGCTGATAAAGGTCGTGAGGAGGCCCCTAGTAAATCAAAGGAAATTCAGTGACCGAACCCAGATTGAGGTCTGTGTCACAACTGAAAAATAAAATTCCAAATTCTTTCTGTTCAAAAGTAATTTTCCTCACTTCCAAATGGAACTTGTTACTGTTCAAGTACAGAATTACAGCTCTAGGAAACCAAACCACTGACCAGTCACACATCATGGCTGAACACAGCTGAAATGGGACCACCTGAAAGTCAAAAACATTAAAATTCTCCATCAGACCCTTCAAAACCTAAATGGTGCAAGAGGTGGAATATGTGGAATAGGTGGAATATTCCAGGAAAGGAATATGTGAAATATTCATCTACAATCTCTGCTGAAGTCACAAATGGGAAGAACAATGACTCTCATTTTGTAACTCCAGTTTACCCACCTGGGAAGCTGCTTATTCTCAGAGCTACTGAACTAGGAAGGCAGAACTAGCAGCTTCAAAACTTCCTGTCAGAGATAAGAGTGTGCATATGTATATATACATCTGTATAAGTATGTATGTGAATGGACAGGCACATACTCTACCTGCCTGCAAAACCAGCTAACTCAATTTAAAATTAACTTATTCCCATAGTTAAAAGCAAGAGTGAAATTTTAATATTAAAATTAAGCTCAGTATAAATTTGAAATATGCATAAACAAGAGCTGGAAGAGTCTTTAATTTCACACAGGCAGAACTTAAATAAGAACAGAGTCCTGGACTAAACAAGTTAAACTCCAAGTATGAACAGGTAGTGCTCACAAGCAATCTTTTTGTTTACATTCAGCTGCAGAAAGTAGAAGTCAGAGCTGCTGTTCCACCGCCAGCAGAGTGATGGTAACTGTACAGTTTCACATCTCCACTGATTTAAGCCAACTGCAGCACCTGGCCTTTAGACTGCCTCCACCTCCTCATCCCAGAGACATGGTCACCAAGATGCATCTTTGAGGGATTACTTTTCAGCTGGGTCCTCAAATGAATCAGATTGGAAAGGGGGCCAGAAAAATGCCAGGGATGAGGAGATGGCATGTTGTAATAGCTTGAAGAAGATGGACTGACACCCTTAAACAGTTGCTGTTAACAGCTTTTAAAACATTCATTTTGGAGCAGTCCAAAGTGGTGTGAAACCATGCCCATAATCTTTCACCATGCCTTTAAATTTTGTTGAAAGATGTCACATCTGGCACGTGTGACAGGCCAGGAGCACTGCCAGCACTAATGGCTTGAATGTCACATGTAACCAGTGTGCTTAACTCTTCCCTGCTCACTCCAGTTTTTCAGTACTGTTTAAAAATAGAAGAATTTTTTAAAAAATTAAAAAGAAATTTAATTGAGGTAATGTCAGAAGCTTACAGAAATCCACACATCCTGATCTAATTTCAGCACAGCCAAATAGATCATCCTCATTGTCTGAAGGAGGATGAATAGCTGGCCCAGGGGCAGACCTGCTCCTTGTGACCTGGGAAAGAAAGGGAAGGTGATCCCAGCATGGGTCACACAAAAGCCCCCTGCAAGGATCTAGAAGTTTCTGGCATTTTCTGCCCACAGGATCAAGCATTTTAAAAGAAATAACTTATGTCAGAAACATCAGCCAGGCTGGGCAACACCCAGGAGTACTGGGAGCTTCAGCAGGCAAGGAGACAGAGCACAGCAAGCAGCCACCAGGTTTCACTTGGAGAAACATCACCCAAGTCCCCATACACGGGATACCTGGTCACAGAAGCATTTACCTGACAGAGATGACAGTGCTCCTGCAAATTGAACAGTTTATGCAACAGCTGCAATAGTATTAGAGTAGAAACAAAGACAAAGCTTGAGAAAGCATCAATATTATAGTTCAAAGGCAGCTGGAGTTAAGAAAATGTAAACGAAACCAGACTGTTCTGTCACAAAGGTACTTTCAGCCACAATAATTTAGGCATAACCTTAAATCAATCGAGAATGTTTTGATGTAACTGAGAGGAAAACTTTGTTCATAGCTGTAATTAGCAGATAAAAACTGTTCCAAATGAAATCAGTGGAGCTAAGATTCTGTACCCTGTATTCATAATTAAGATTAGTGGGTCTTTTGCATTCCTTTTCCATTACATATCCATTCAGTCAGGAATTCATAAAGTCTTTAGACAAATCAATGTACAAATGAATAATTTCTTAAAATAATTTTCCATATATTATGCCAAGACAGATATCTGTTTAAAAACCTGACTTGAGAGGATGCCTTAAAATTGTGTCCATGCCAGTCACCACCTCCCATCTGATCTCCTGGCATATTTATTACCTATCATCTTTCCAACTTATCCTGTTTCTGTCTGTACTTTCAACAAGCAGCTTGTGAACTATCTTAAAGACAGTCTGCTAAAAGAAATAAAAAAGTCAAACTTATTTCTACTTACCAAAAAAAAAAATAAAAAATCCATAATTACTATACCACAAGCATGCTGCTGTACATTTAAACCTGAACAAAGAGGATTAAAAAAAACAGTTATTGCTATTCAGCAAGTATTCCTATAACACAGGTTTTGCTGCTCATCTTTTTGCAACATTGCTGTACTTAAGCAGCAGAGGATACTTTTAAGAGCTCACCACACTCAATGAAACACTACTCCAGAAGATAAAGTCCTAATCAGGGATACCAATATGCAAAACTCACACTGCAGGGGTTGTTGACTGGCAGCAGACCATTACATTACTACATCCTTCTTTGTTGGCCATCTCACAGGCACGTGAGGAATTATGCTTAAATTTAACACAATTCTGATGTGGCAGGTACAGTCAGCAAAAGCACAGCCACCAAACCTAAGAGAATGGAGTAGCCAAGTTATGGCAGACCAGGGTATCTGACTACAGTGCAGTGGTAACTGTGCCAATTCTGTGAATCCTGACAACCAGGAAGGAAAGTGTGCTTTCTATAAGCTAAATAAAGGTTTCTATTATGATGGCTTAAACAAAACAGGCCCCTAGGGAGGAAATAAATGTTACCCAAGCCGTCTGGCATGTTTACTCTCCTCAGGTGCAGCAGACAGTGACCCTCCCAGACCAGAGACAGCATTTCCTTGCCAGGGTCATGTCCATTTCCCCCCTTAGTAAAGAACACTTTTAAATAATTTGAATTCTGCCATTGGTCTAGTTTCAGCATATGTTCTGATGTCTTATTTATAATTACTTATGCTTCTCAAAAATGGAGATGCTATCAGATAATAAAACATTACCCCAAACCATCTCCTCTTTTCACTGATTCTGAGACAGATGAATGCTGACATTAAAATGATCAAAAAGACTTCTGAAGGTATAAGTTTTAAAGAAAACTACAATCCTCTTTTCCCTCAAATTAGGATATATTGTTCTAAAGCCAGGTCTCTATGGGGGGACTGACATTGACTGGATGCCAGGTGCACACCAAAGCTGTTTTATCACTGACCTCCTTAACAGCACAGGGGAGAGAAAGCTTCAGGATCAAGATATGGACAGGGAGAGATCCCTCACCAATTAACCATCATGGGCAAAACAACCTCCACTTGGGAAAACTAATTTAATTTATTGCCAATCAAATCAGAACAGGGAAATAAATCAAATTGAGAAAATAAAATCAATTAATCAAACACCTTCCCCAGTCCCTCCCTTCTACCCAGGTTTAACTTTACTCTCATTTTCTCTACCTGCTTCCCACAGTAGTGCCAAGGGACTGGGAATGTGGGCTGAAGTCAGGTCACCACACGTTGTCTCTGCTGCTCCTTCTTTCTCGGAGGACTCCTCACATTCTTCCCCAACACAGGGTCCCACCCACAGGAGACAGCATCCCATAAACTTCAGCCTGAGTCCTTCCAAAGGCTGCAGGTCCTCATGGACTGCATGGGTCCCCAGGGCACAGTCCTTCAGGCACAGGCTGCTCCAGCATGGCTCCTGCACCAGGTCACAAGTCCTGTCAGCAAACCTGCTCCAGAGTGGGCTCCTCTCTCCACAGACCACAGCTCCTGCCAGGAGCTTGCTCCAACATGGGCCTCCCATGAGGTCAGACTCCTTCCGCCATCTACACACTCCAGCATGGGGGATTCCCTGGCTGCAGGCGGATCTCTGCTCCACCGTGGCCTCCATGGGCTGCAGGGGCACAGCTGCCTCAAGGGCTGCAGAGGAATCTCTGCTCCAGCACCTGGAACACCTCCTCCCCTCCCTTCTGCACAGACCTGGGTGTCTGCAGAGCTGTTACACATACTCTCCCTACTGGTAACATGTGCTTACCATATCAACGGTAACATATTCTCAATCCCATCTTCTGCTTGCTACTGGTGTTGCAACAGCGGTTTTTACACCCCTATCTGCTATCCCAAAGGTAACACCACCACTGATGGCCTCAGCCTTGGTCTGAGGTGGGTCCCTCCTGGAGCTGGCTGGCACTGGCTCTGTCAGGCACGGTGGGAGCTCCTGGCAGCTTCCACAGACGCCACCTTGTAGCCCTGCACTACCAAAACCTTGCCATGTGTAGCCAGCACAGGCACCCAGAGGCCCAAGGTGCTGCCAGCCCCCCAGCAGCCCAGGCTGTGGCCAGTAACCACATCTGCCTTCTCCTGCCCTTTCTGAACCCCAGTGCCATCCAACAAGTGAGAAGCCAAGCTGTACTTACACTGCAGATAGTCTAGCCAAGTATTTTAAAACTTCATTCTTAAACAAAGGGCATCTGTCTGTAAATACAAATACATAGCATAGGAGTCTGCTCTTTCCAAACATATGCTGCATTTTCTCCAGCTGAGAGGAAGGACTGGTTTTACATAGTGACTGAAAATTCTGCTTAGCATTTTTCATTCTAAAAGTACAACAATTGCTTTGTAATTAACATCAATTTTCTGATGCACAAAATAAGACCAACGGAATGATTTAAGCCAACTTAGCCAAAGGTTATCTTTGCTTGACAAAGATACAAAATAACAAACATTTAAAACACTGTACTGCCTTTACATGTTTAGAACAAATTAACTTCCTTTAAAAAATAACTGTTTAAAAAACACTTCTCTTCCAATTTGTCTATTACTCCAGTTCTTGTTCTAAATGTTGCTGTTCTAAAGCTTGTTCTAAATGTTACTGAGTAAATAACATCTAGAAACTGTATCCAAAGAAATCTCACACACACACATCGTTTCACTGCAGACATTCCCCATGATGGAGAGCAGCTTATCCACCAGTACGTAGATACAGCAGGGCCCTATCCACAGTAAGGGCGGTAATCAAGTTTTATGTAAAAAGAAAAAAGCAGTGGTGATTACTGGAGGAAATGAAACACAAGAACAGTTATTACAGTTGGGGAAAAGACAGATACTTTAAAGGTTTTGAGCAAGTGATTTTATTTCACCTGATAGTGAAAAGATCAGATCCTTCTTTTGCGCTTAAAACCTGCTTCTCAACCCTCTGTTTCCTGTTCAGAGATGTGCTTTTAGCAAGGAGTATAGTTGCCTTTATTTGCACAACATAGTTGCCTTTATTTGCACAACAAGAAAGAACATCAGAAATTACAACAAACCTCAGACTCCTTAGGCTGAATAATCACCCACACTCAAGTACAGTAAAAGCAAACATTTGCAACCAATACAGTTGTACTAATTAGGATACAACTTCTGTAATATGAGCATCTGTATTTATTTTTTTACCTATCAGTTGAACCAGCATCATTGACAAGATTTCTTTAAAATAAGCCATTGAAAAATCATAGCTGGTGCTAAACACAGAGATCTAGGATTTTATTTTACTACTTACAGGGAGAGGGGCCTTGTACAAATTGCTTAAGCTCATAGTAGGGTGGTTTACAACTTACTCAAAATCACAACCACGCCATGTAGTGCCTGTGGCTTCTTGACAGGTGTCTTAAAACAAATTGGAAGAGAGAATCTGTAACACCCTCTACAAGTGTATTAATAATTTGTTTTGATGCTTGGAGACCCTCAGTTGAGGTATAACCTGTGCACTAAACAGAGAGCTGGAGGAGTTCTCTCCATGACTTCCAAACCAGAGAACCATAACAAGATCCAAAGAAGTGACAAACCAGTAAAGGAGAAATGAAAAGACACATAGAAAACCAAAGTGACCTATTACTCACAAATGAAACTATCTCAACAGTCAGAGAAGACTCAAGATTAACTATTCTTATGCCACAGCCCCTGCAAGATAAGACAGATCTCCAGGAATTCAGCCAAACCTTCCCACACAAGGCAGGCAAATTGAGCGAAGAACCTACTGTCACCTACTGCTGCGATTTAGCATCTTTTAATATTCTTAACTTCTAATTTCCAAGACAGTAGAGGCTTGCTGAAAGTCTGCAAAACACATCCAGAGGCACTGACAAAAGATAATATGCAGGTACACGCTCTTATAGCAGTAATCTTAGCTACACTCTTATTTTGTGTCCTTATGGTTTCCTTCATTTCAGGCCCTGTAAAACAAAACAAACAAATAGCACCTATATAAAGATTGCTTGTTTTACACGATAAACAAAGCAGCAATTTACCCTAGCTAATAAAAAACCAAATCCATTGTATAACTTCAACATTCCAAGGGATAAGAATAAGCAAGTAATAAATACCTCCATTTGAGTGAAGCCCAAAGTTAATATTAGGATAAATCTTAACTCACAGAAAACCCAAACCTCACTGCATTTCTTCTAAAGCAATCCTTTTAGTTGCTCTGTTTGGGGGAATGCAGCTGTGAACAACAATGAATCTGAGGCTGAACAATTTATAAAATACAAGGTAATGAATATTTCAGTCAGTGACTGGACCATGTAAGGGTCAGAAATAGTCTTTCACATAACTGCTGCACCAGCTCACTCATGCTCAACACAGCAATCCAAAGGAGCAGCTTCCCTCAGCAAGATGCCTCAAAACAGGGCAGGTTTAATCTTCACTCATTTTACTACACTGGTTGAGTTGTGAGCAAACATGCAGCAAACTAAGTCAACTCCTTGGTTTGGATGAAGAAACAGAAAAAGCAGCTCTAGACTGATCAATTGTTAACGTGCCATGAATCACTCCTTCCCCTTAGCAGCTGCAGGAGAAGTTGCTTGGTGTCCTACAGGAATAACCCAGTCCTTACAAGACAACACCTACAATTACTAAATAACAATCAACAGGCTTGTTGATAGTTACACAACTATCTACTTGCACAGGCTTTTCAGAAGCATCTAACACTGATACAAAGTTCTGTGAAAGGATAAATCTTCCATGGAGAAAGCAAAAGCCCCGAGGTCATGCACATCTTGTTTTCTCACTATCCCACTGCCAGGCCCAGCTATCAGACATCTGTCAGTGTGTGACTGATTTAACCCCCACACCCCCTGCAGCAGTCCTCCACAGCACAGGAGCTCTATACTGCTGATGCTTATGTTGGGGAAGTATTAGAAGCATTTATTCCTCAAGGTCCATTCATGCTTTTCAGCATTTTCTTTTCTGACAGATGTCTGATGTCTGCAAAACTCAAGGCCAAACTAGTGTCAAAGGTCCTTAAACTGATAGTGGCACATAATGAACAAGGAAATTGCACCATGTAATCACAACAGGATAATGAGTATAGATGTACTTTGTCAGAGGAACACAAGCAGGGTGAGTAAAACAGGCTCAGTAACCACTTTGCTGCTGGAGGTTCTGTTAGAGGCAAGAAGCAATTTCTCACAGCACTGTCTCTAGAGAGCATTCTGCAGGGATCAGCTGCTTCCTCACCACCCTGAAAGGAAACCCAGAGGACTAACACCTCTGGGAATTCACACCCACAACACAGGCATAAAACAAGCAATATCTGACTGAGGCACAGTCACAAACATCAGCAATGGTGATATGCACAGCAAGATATAAAGGATTCAAGAGTAGAAAGCTGCATTTTTACCTTCTAGGAAGCTGAATGGAGATGAATATCTACTACTGCATTTCATGTCTGTCTTCAATTTGGGTAATTCCAGCTAGCAAGATAGATCTCTTCCCTATTGCAATAAACTCTTGATGCTTCTGAAAAAATAAGACCCAAGGCACCCAAAAATCCAACATCACTGTGCCCTGTGAAACAACAGAACTGCACAAGTTTTGCTCTTCTGCACCAAACAGCTCCTTCTCCCCTTTCATTACAAATGTTTTAGTTTAGATTTCCAGTAGAAGCACTCATTGGTGGACTCAGCCCACCCTGAGCCTCCCAGACCACAGGAAGCTCAGCACAACTTCTTCTCTCACACCTCCTGATCTTCCTGAGCCTGCCCTGGCATCCTTTCAAGCAGCCTCCACAGGGAGCAGGATGAATCCAGGCACTGTATTTAACTCACACTTGGTGTTATATAAAATCAAGCCATGGCACTGGCTGAAACAAGAGGGCAGGGCCACATCACACAACATGTGGGGGAAAAAATCCTACAAAACAAACTTAAAGAATAAGGATTCCCTCTTCCAGCAGTAACTCACTGGCTCAGCTGTAATATTAATTTTCACTTCATTTTAATTTTCATTTTACTCAGATCCATGTGGCCAAAAAGGATGCTCTTCTGTTTATAAGAACTCTTCTCCCAGTGTACACAAACAGCTGAAGCTCTTTTCCAGAAGTGCTCCAAACTGAATGGATTACATACAGCTGCAAGGCTGCAAAGCTGGGTGATTTCACTTTACACTCCAAGTTGTGGCAATTAAAAAATAAACGAATACAGAACAAAGCAGCATTGTTTCTCTGAAAGCTGCATAACTCCACCTCCCCATTCAACACCCTGCTAAGGCACATCCTGTGTACCTGGACATGGCTTGTGAGCACTGCCCAGTATCACACTTAACTTCCATTGCCAGAAGCTGGCGACTTAAAATTTTCCCTTATTTTCCAACCTTCAGTCCAGCAATTCTGTGCTGTTCTATGAATCTCTGTTCCTTTGAAAAAGGGGAACACAGCAGAGATAATAGCTACAAGTTGTCAAATACCATATATAAACCAGAAGTAGAAAAACATACTATTGGTTTGCAGTTGAAATAGTTTCCAATGCAATTAAGTGTATTTCAAGCTACATATTGTATTTGTGCACTAAATTATAATTACTTGGGTAACTTAGGTACAACACAACTCTAGTGTTGTATGTAAATTCAACATTTCTTTATCATATTAGTGAGAACTCCAGTTTTGATGAGTTAGTACAGGAAAGGAAATGCAATGACATATTAGCACAAATCTAAGGAAAGAATTGCTTAGCTAAAATTCCACCATTTACTGTTTTTGCAAGCATCTAAAAACACAGCCAAGAGTCACTAGAATTGCTGAATATGGCTTTTAGAAAGTGGGATGCACACAGACACACACAAAAAGAGCAAAATTGCAGATCCATCAAAAAAATTCCCTTTGAGTTCAGGTCAGCTTCTTATCACAAAAGTTTAGTAAAATTACTACTGAAATAACTATTTCTTTTTTGGCAGGACATCAAAAAAGAAGACTTAAAACATAAAAAAAAGCCTTTTAAATAATAAATACATCCCCCAGATACTTTTGACCTCAAAAGGAAATGGTCTCAGCCATGGTAACTTATGCCTGCATTGCTCCTCCTCAGTTTCAGAGGTACATTCAGGCACCAGTCCCTCCATAGCAAGCGATGTCAATTCCCTATGGAGGCACCCCAAGCCAGGTACATTGCTCAGATTGGAGTGGCACAAAGGCAAAGCACCTTCCATGATCCTTTCTGCAGCATGCAGAGCACAGAGCTGAAGGACAGCCACAGACAGGCACCAACAGCACCAAATAATGGCAGTCACCGAGGAACAAGAGCAGACCTCCAAACCCTGCTCTCAGGAAGCCTCATCCATTCATTACAACACTATCCATGTGTTCTGGACAAATGCCACAAAACCAGGTTCTGCAAAAGCCTCAGCACACACCCAGACAGAACTGCCAACCACCTCCTCCAGCCACAGCTGCTGGGGCCAGGTGAGAAGCAGGAGTGGTGAGAAAGGGGGAAAAAATCCAAAAATTCAAGAAATCAACACTAACTTCCCATCCAGAACTGCTGCCTAGTTTTCTCCAAGCCTGCACCAGGATTTTAAGTACCTATTGGACTGCCAGCACCCAAAGAAGTGCACAGAATGATCTAGTCCAGAATTGAATGTAGGCATGGGAACTGTATTTGGGTTAATTACAGAAGAGCAGTAGATCTAACTTAATGACTTGCAAGAGCATAGCATCTCAGCTGTACAGCTGCATTGCTGAGGGAGCTGCTGGGGAGCCCTACCAGCTCTGATTTGCCCACAAACCCCCCAATTGGCACATGCATCACATAGTGCAGAGTTTGGTTTCACTTGGCTGCATACTGATATGAGGCCATAACTTGGTGACCTGGCTCTGGAAATCTGTACATTTCCATTTTCCTTTTTCAAGTCTGTCTTTTACTTATGAGGAAAAAAAAAATCCTCTACTTTGTAAAAATGCATAGCATTTTTATTCCTGTTCCAAGCCAAAACCAACACCAGATGGAAACTCATTTAAAATTCTTACATCTTTCTGCAAGGAGGCTACTACTACCAGCTAAGCAGCCCCAGGGAAAAAAAAAAAGTAAATGAAAAAAAAACCAGCAATGGACTATGAAAGTGATTTACATTATGTAAGATGAGTAACACAGAAGAAAACTGATCAACCAGAGTGACTTCAAAAATCATAATGTTTTATTACTTACTTTGAAAACAATGAAAAGTCCTGAAAATACCATCAGGTCCCACCAGATGCAAAATGCATAATACATGTTCCTAAGGATAGTGGAGGACACCTGAAGCAGTTTTACTCTGCAACAAATCTCAGCTCCTAAAAAGACATAATGCCACAAACTGACTAGCTGTGAGTCAGACCATGCCAGCTGTAGAGGACAAAGGCACCCAAAAAGCCATCTCCCCTCCATTCCCCATGCTCAGGCTATCCAACAAGTTGAATGAGGAAGCAGAACAGGAGAGACAACAAGACATCTTGTTGCTTCCTGACTTTCTATCTGGAGCTTTAAGGTGGCTGCTCTGCATGTCACTGGGTCACATTTCTTGCTGGAATAATAGGAACAGTTCTGTAGGTGACTCATTCATAATTCATAAAATCTTGAGCATTTTGCAGCTCTCACTACAAATGCAGAGCAGCATTTTCTAGTCTCATTTACCACAGCCAGTCTCAACAACAAACTGATATCAAAAATCAGTAAAAGTTTTATGATGCTGGGAATACTTTTCAAATAGTGTGAATACAGCACTTACACAGCAATCACATTCAGAATGTGTGCAGTGGCCCTTACTGATCAGTCACTACAGAAATCTGAACAATGGCATGTCTTTTTAAGAAAGTAAGAGCTGTCAAAGTGTATATTTATACTATTTGCAGAGCATTCTTTATTTAGATTTCTATGGTAACCAGTAAGTAAGAGGACTGCAGTTCGTATTTGGAATATTTTTCATTCCCCATAGTCCAAACTAGCAGAAGTACTACAACCTTTTTTCAAGAAGGAAAAAGCAGTAAGCAAACATCTTATGGACTCAAATAGAGCTAAGCCTTTAATTATTAAACTTGAGATGGAGTTCTCTAATGTAGCAACAAACAAATCATTCATTTCAGTTGTCCTTTTAAAAGTAATTTAGTAACAAAACCAGTCTGGTATTCATCACCCACCAGGCAAAACTTGTCACAATGGGATTTCTGCTGTTACATTATTTTATCTGTCAAAATGCAACCACTGAAGAGGAAATGGGCAAGTTTGTTCTCCCTCTGTTACATAAGGACTCAGGGACCACATACATTGTGAGTAGCAGTACCTGCTGCAGGGGTACCATACTGTTAACACAGGAGGAAGCATGTTCATTATTAAACCACACCAATTTAATTTGAAAAGGGTCAGACAATGTGCTGCAGCCCACACCCACCCTACACCTCCAGAACAGACTATGGCCAGGCTGGTCCAACAGCAAATTGGGCTCGCTGTAAATACTACAGGGCCAGCACGAGAAGCACCAGCTCCCTCACCCACACTGCCTGGTTATGGGTTTTCCCATCAAGTCCTCCTACTTACATTTTGGGATAATAAAGTATCAGGAAGAAGAACATAATTGCTGTGTTTTGTAAATAATCAGAACTCAAAATGATTGTTATTTATTTCTTTTGAGGGGGAACTGCAAAGCAGGAAAAAAATTACCTCTCTCCCAAAATACAAGGTATGTCCATTTTAACATCAGAATTGTATGTATTCTCAGGTATTCACTTTCTTCCCTTCGTTAGTCTTGATTTTTGAAGAGGGAATGCCAGCCACAGACACTACTCAGTTAGCCTTTAGCTCCAAATATCCAAAACTAATTTCCAAAACCTCAGAGAAATTAATCCACTGGCAATGTCAAATGATTTTTATGGAATATTCCTCTCCCACATTGCTCATCTGGCCACTCTCTTCCAAGCATTTTGGTTGTCAGAGATGGTACCATACTCCTACCTTCGGGAAGCTCATGAGCAAGTCTGGAGCGAGCGCTCCCCAGCAAGTCCATTTTTGCATTGAGTTCAGTTTTTGGGAATTGTGATTCCTCCCTAGACAAAGGCTATTTTTATTAAGGAAAGAGGAAATCCTGTTCCCATCTCCTGTGAGTTTCATTACACATCCACAATTTCCAAGTGAAACTGCACAGGACTTTGAGAACTACAGCATTCTGGCAAGAGCACTGAGGGTTTAGTCATGAGAGAGCCCAGAAGTGCCTAGAGGAAAGCAATCGCTGAACACAGCACAGCAGGAGCCCTCCATAACCAGTTCCCTTCCCATGCCCAGGAGCAGACAAATGGCCAGGCAGCAGGAGATGACAGCCAAGGCAATCACTCTGCACTTACCTAGAGTCACCAATGAGACCACTCAGTGTCAAAAGCCACCTTTTGGCACAAGACAAAAGACAGCCACCAGCAGTGCTGCTCAGCACAGGGTCAGTCTGCGCTCAGCAACACCTGCGATGGGACAAGCAGGGCATTGTCAGCAGCCCCCCAGCATGGGACCTCCCTGCCCTCACTGCTGTCTGGAAGGGGCAGATGAGATGGCAGAGACACTGCAACTACCCAAAATATCCAGGAGCACTGAGAGCCAGGCACTCTCTGCAGCTAGGGCCCTCACACAGCCAAAACTAAAGAGCAGGGCAGCCCTGGGGAAGGCACACTTTACCACTAGAGCCCCATGAACGGGCACCATCTTGCCTGGTTCCCCAGGGGCCTGTAAGCACCAGCCACTCAATCCCTCTCTCCAGCTTCTCCCACCCCCCACATCGGTGGTGCCTGAGCACAAAGGCATCCTGTTTTAACATACCACTTTATGGCAAGAGCATGGAAAAGCAACAGTAGGCAATAGTAAAAAATATAAAGAGAACAGAAGTTCTGTGGAACAGAAAGCACTTTCAAAGCCCCAGGTTTGACTGGGACGCAGAAGCCAGTGAATGAGCATTCAGTTTCACTAAAATTACTCCAGACTAGTAAAGCATAACATCTCACAGGGTAATAAATTTGAAAAACAAAAGCTTGTTAGATACAGTAGAATAGGAATACATTTTCTACCTGTGGCTTATATCCTCCCTTGATCTAATAAATCCAATTAATTTCAACATCACTCAAGGCAAGCAGAGTACTTATCTCCCTCATGGTCCTATCTAATGCAACTAAGCAGTTTAAAAAGGGAGAAGCTACAAGTGCCTACCAAGCCATGTGTCAGCCAGAGCCAAGCAGGCTCCTTGCCAACAAAAACTGCAGCATATTCATCTCTGCATTTCCATACCAAGCCTCCTAAAAAATACTCTTAGATAGAAAATCTTTCCTTAGAAACTTCTTAGCATAGGCTATGCTGAAGTATCTAATTGTGTTCTGCAAAGCACACTGCAGAAGTCTCAAATATTTCCTCGCTCTGTGCTTGCACATGTTACCTTACATAAGTCATATAACTGTAGAATACCCTGAGCTGGAAGAGACCCAGGACCAACAAAGGATCATCAAAGTCCAACTCCTGGCCCTGCACAGGACAGCCCCAACAATCACACCATGTGTCTGAGAGCATTGTCCAAACACTTCTGGAACTCTGTCAGGCTTGGTGGTGTGATCACTTCTCTGGGAAGCCTGTTCCAATGCTCAACCACCCTGGGTGAGGAACCTTCTCCTAATATCCCATCTAAACACCCCTGGTGCAGCTTGATGCCATTCCCTCAGGTCCTATTGCTGGTCACCAGAGCAAATGTTCAGCACCTGTTCCTCTGCTTCCCCACATGAAGAAGCTGCAGACCTCAGTCTCCTCCAAGAACAAACCAAGTGACCTCAGCTTGTCCTCACATGGCTTCCCCTTTAGACACCTCACCATCTTCATGGCCCTTCTTTGGACTCTCTCTAATAGCTTTATATCCCTCTTACACTGTGACAACCAACACAGCAGTCAAGCTGAGACTGCACCAGTGAGAGAAGAGCAGGACAATCCCCTCCCTTGCCTGGCTGGTGATGCTGTTATACACCCCAGGACATAGTTCACCATCATACACACATGCTCCAAAGACAGGGGGGAAAATCGCAGTCCCTTTTGGCCCATTCAATTACAAGCCAGCCTCCTGCTACTCACAATAGCAGTGGTACTCCTATAGAAGAGCACTTGCTTTTGAATGCCAGAGGTGATGGAAAGGAAAAAACCCCACAAATCTATGATACTTTTTCTACACAGATAGGAAGCACAGAAACAAAGAGATCACCATAAGAGAAAACATTGTAACATGCATTGAAAAAAACCAAAAGAAAATGTAAACAAAACCAGAAAAAATGGACTGAGTGGCCCAGCTGCCATCCTGGCCAGCTTGAGGTTCTGCTGTGCTGGCAGGTAGTCCTCTAATCCACAGGGGCTGCTGCTAGGGGAATGCAGCCAGTACAGAGCAAAATGCTCAGAAGAGCAAGGGAATAAGGAGGCAGGACTTCAGACAGCTTTTGCTCTGAATGTTTCCTAAAGGACTAAGTTATTTAAAACAACTCTCTTCCATTTGCAGCATATTTTATCTAGCTTTTTAATTTGTTTTGACCAAGCTTATGTTCCTTCTGTTCAACCAAGTAGTCCAACAACTTGACATGTGAACCATTCAATACTCCTTTTAACATGGAGTTCCTATGTCACTGATAACCAGTTGCTTAGGATGCAGAAACACATTGAAAAATCCCTGTGCAGCTCCTGTGGCTCTACATAATAGAGGGCACAAAACCTTGCTGGAAAAATATCTCTAGTATCCAGCTACAATCAAAGGGGAGCACACCTACACAGTTTGGCTGACCCAGATATTAAATATTTGCCCTCTGTAAATAAATAAGCAAAATAGAACGACAAAAGAAAGTAAAGTGAAATTAAAATAACCACAGAAAATCCAGGCTAGGACTAAAACCCCCAAATATGTCCACAACAAAAACCAAAACCCAACATGAACACAGGTATTCATAAGGAATTTTTGCTGCATTGTCCTCCAGTAAGTGTTTGGATTTTAAGGTCACACGCAACCGTTCCCAGTTTCCCAAAGAAAGGGAAATCAGATGGCAGCAACAGTCCATCTCTATTTGTGCTGACTTCTAAGAAAAAAGTACCTAAAAATTAAAAGTCCATGGTAGGCACCATAAAGCTACTACAGTTATATATTAGCATTACAGAAATTTAAATTCTTCCATAGTCTGAAGTATCTTTAAAGCATAACTATTCCACTTTTTGAAACAATTCTGCCAGTGTGCCTGCAGGACTGTAAGCTAGCTAGAAAGGAATACATACCCATTGCTAGCAAAGGGCTAGCCGGGAAATGCACCAACAGCAGGGAAGCACACAGAGCTGAGGAGATGCTCAGCACACTGCACAAGCTTGAGGTGCCTGGCCACCCCAAGGCACAGAGGGGAACAGGGAGCTTTGCTTCCTTTTTTCTCAGCACAAACCTGAACAGTCAGGCATTATTTTCTACCATCAGATAAGAGCTGGCTTTTGCAAAGTTAAGAGTCTGACATTTAATCAAGAAAATGTGCCCAGAGAACAAACTGCTTACTCTCTGCAGAAATCACAAACACATCCAGTTGCTTCTAATATAAAAGTCTAACTACACAGCAGCCCAGACAAACACTGCAGTTCAACACTTGAAGTTTCACTGCAAAGGCACCATTGCCAAAACTTCCAGTTTATGATGTGAAACAGCACCTTAAGAGCATATTGGAGTAGTATTTTCTTTATATTAAATATGCAGAGCATAGAAATAAGTCAAAGGTGAACTTTGGAAAGGTAGTCAAGTACGTTTTTTCTAAACACAGATTTCAAACAGATCATTGACAAAGATAAGTGAGAAGACATAGGAACACCACAGGGGTGTGTTCTCCAAATATTTTGTTCAGAGGGTTACCGCAAAAAATGCAAAAGACCTCCAAAAGCCCCTAATTGAATCTAGCCAGAAATGCATACCACACAAGCACAGTACTTTCACTAAGGAAGCAGCCTATGGGGTGTTTTTGTTTATGCACTGATTAGGCTGTTAAGAGCATTCAGAGGTACCCCACCTACCAGAGTGCATTCCTCAGAGTGTGTAAAAACACAAAGGTCCTCTTTTTCACTGAAGATCTCTAAAACTGTAACA
The DNA here is from genome assembly GCF_027579445.1 of Ammospiza nelsoni. Lineage (NCBI taxonomy): Eukaryota > Metazoa > Chordata > Aves > Passeriformes > Passerellidae > Ammospiza > Ammospiza nelsoni. Next base: position 23,790,310 of record NC_080636.1, read on the forward strand.
GAGAACAGATTGTTTCCTCACATCTTTCATACAACCCTGTTTGTGTTCCTGCAATTCAAACACATTATTTCCAGCATTTCACTTCCCCTTCATCTTAATCCCTTAAATTTGATGAATATACTGGCATTATTTTCCCCACAGAAACCCAAAGCCAATTCATAAAACAGTAAGGTGAAAAGACCTTCAGATATGGTGCTATAAAAAATTATAGTAGAGTCCAAGAGTTGTTGTTTAGATATAGCTTTATTCACATTACAAATAAAGATGCAAAGGACAAAACACCTGGGCAGGTGACTGGTGTTACAAGTGATGACTATTTTTCTTTAATCTATAAAGCCTTTTCTTTTAAATACAGTCTTGCAGATGTAAAACCAAGAACAATATAAGTGTACAAGAGTACACTAGGAACATCAGCAATGCTGACTCTAAAGCACAGAGATCCATCCCTGAGGTGGCACCAGCCCAAAGTGCCAAGGCTGCATGCTGCTGCCCAAGCTCAGGCAGCACATTGCTTCTGGTCCTGAGCCAGATGGCATGAAACCAGCTCAGATCTCCTCCACAGCACAGCACATTTATGTGCAATGCAGATAATCCTTCTACAACAACCAAGTGCAAAAGGGGGGGGGGACATGATACTTTTCACTACAAGAAAAATTCCAACAACGCTTGGCTGAACAAGACAGCAAACTGGCCTGCATTGTTGCATTTGTATCTTGCCATAAACACCACCATCTAAAATCAGCTTGCTTCCAAGATTTAAACTCAATAAATAAAACCTACTTGAGGAATTATACTCATTTTCATATCAAACACTAACAACCATTTCACTGTTTTAACCCTTTTATTATTCCTTCACTGATGTTAAAATTTAGGTTTCATTTTCTTACCTTCCTTTTGCCGCATGTTGGCTACAGTTTGGTAGAAACATCCTACCTTAAGATTGTAAGCTGTACGTTTAAAGAGATGCTGAAAGTGGATGTTGTCTGCTTCAACTTTAGTGAAGCCTTTGATACAATTTTCCACAGCACTCTCCTAGAGAAACTGGCTGATCATTGCTTGGACGGGTGCACTGCTCTTCAGATAGAAAACTGTCTGGATGATCAGCCCCAGAGAGTTACATCCAGCTGACAGCCAGTCACAAGTGGTGGCCCCAGAGCCTGGTTTAATCTTTGTCAATGACCCGGACAAGTAGATGAAGGGCATTTTCAGACAGTCTGCATACAACACAAGTTGGGTGGGTGTATTGATCTACTGGAGTACACAAAGGCTTTCACAGAAGGATCTGGACAGGCTGGATCAACGGGCCAAGGCCAGCTGGATGAGGTTCAACAAGGCCACAACAACCCCCTGCAGCACAACAGGCTGGGGGCAGAGTGGCTGGAACGCAGCCCAGTGGAAGAGGCCCTGGGGGTGCTGGTCAAGAGCCAGATGAACACAGTGTGTGCCCAGGTGGCCAAGGAGGCCAATGGCATCCTGGCTTGTATCAGCAACAGTGGTTAGGAACACACCAGAAACAGGGCAGTCATTGTCTTGTCCTCAGCACTGGTGAGGCCATAATTCCAGTCCTATGTTCAGTTTTGGACCCTTCATTACAGGAAAGACTGAATAAGATGCTGGAGTGTGTCCAGACGAGCAGAAAAGCTAGCAGAGTCTGGAGCATGTCTTACACTGAGTGGTTGAGAAGCTGTGCTTGTTTAATCTGGAGAAAAGGAGGCTCATGGGGGCTTTTTCACTCTCTTCAAGAGAGCTGAGGTTGCAGCCAGGTGGGGGCGAGGTTCTTCTCCCAGGTAACAAGTCGTTTGACGTGAGGGAACAGCCTCAAGTTGTGCCATGCAGATTTATATTGGATATTAGGAAAAATTTCTTCACTGAAAGGGCTATTGAGCATTAGAACAGGCTGCCCAGGGAACTGATGGAACCACTGTCCCTGGGGGCATTTAAAGGACATGTAGATGTGGTTCTTAGAAATAGGGTTTGGTGGTGGACTTGACAATGCCTAGTTAACAACTGGACTGGATGATCTTGGGGTCCCTCTCCCAACCTAAATGATTTTATAATAATGGGTACCATCAGCACACTATATGCAGAAACCAATTAAGAGTTGGAAAGTATTTGACCTATGCATGCAGAATTATTGACTAACGCTCAAACACAATTTGAAAACACAATTTGATCTCAGCAGTTACGCTTGCATGAGGAACACCAGCACAGCATTCACACACTACCTCAAACTAACATACACTCCAGTATCTGGCCAATCTTCCAATTGTTCCTCAAATTATGTAATTTTTTAGAGAAAACTTGTCTTTATTTGGCTCCTTGTTTTTTCCTACACTCATGTTTTCATCTCTCTCTCTCTGTATATATATATGTATGCACCAAGATCTTAATATGTGAAGTACAGGCAGACATAAAGGCACCTTTTCTTATAAAAACAAAGCTAGAAACCTGAAGCTCTGACCATGTTAATTAGAAAACAAAGTTATCGTGACAATTTTAAAGTTAATTTGTTAATGTTGCAGTGTTTCCTTGCTTTCATATTCCAGCTAAAGTCAGCTGTGGAAATGACAGAAGAAAGGGTGTTTCTTTAACACCATAGATTTTAAGCCAGAACAGAAGCAGGAAGTCCTGGAAGTTTCACAGGAAAGCTGGTCAGTTTAGTTTTATTGCTGGAAGCTATCTCAACATGTCTTTTAACATTTGAATAGAGAACAGATATGAATCTCTGAAAATTAAGGTTCATGTGTAGCCAAATCAAAGCAACACATGAACAGGTGCTGTTATCAAATTGAACTCTAACCATAAAGTTCACCACATACATGGCATCAGCTGTAATTACCAAGGCAAGACTACCTTATCCACCTGAAGTGCCCTTCATTCTTTGAACTGGTGCACTATGCATGGTAGTATCAATGTGGATGTGTTTTACAAAATTCATTCAATGCAAAAAGAACTTGTACCAGACTGCTCCGTGGATACCACCAGCAACTGCCAAACCTGAACTTCTCCAAAGTACCATAGCCAAGCACAACAGGCACGCTGGTGTCTGAGAGCAGGTCTGTCAGCCAGAAGCCCCTGATGCACTTCAAATGAAGTGTGCTTTGCAGTGCCCACACAACCAAGGAGAAAGCAAGGACTGCCACATGCATGTCCCCAGGCAGCATGGCTCTGCCAAGATAACCAGATGAAGGGCAGGTGGTGAGATGCACACATACCAAACCCTGGCTGGGAGACCAATTGCAATGATCAGTAAAAGGGTTCAGTGTGCACAAGAGCAGAGAGTGGCATCCTATCTCCCAAATCCTTGTCTTTTGAAGTATCTCACAATGCAACGAGCTGAAAGCAAGGCTGCAGCAGAGAGATAAAACAGGTAGGAACCTCAGAAAATGACAGTTTCTGATGTAAAGCAGTATCTGACAGGACCATGAGGACTCTGCAGAGAGATATAAGTGACATGAATGGACAAGAAATTAAACAATAACAGATTAGAGTATCAACAAATTTGCATTAAATGCAAGCTTTTAAACTAGCTATAAAACCTCACAGGATTTTTAACTAAACCATTAATTATAACATATAGAAAGGGACTTGAAACAGCTCAGCAAAAGGTTCAAGATACAGCCATGCTTTAAAAAGCAGAACCTCAAATTCCATAGCTTTGAGTAAACAGAACTGAGATGAAGAGTAATGTTAGCCTAATTAAGGTCTTCTAGAGGACACCAGTGCAGATTGCTTTTTTATAACATGCTGCGCTAGTCACATCAAAAGACAAGGTTACCTCTTTCATAAAGAGGTAACAAGTCTGGCTCTGTGAGTGGAAAAACCCTCAAAGTACAGTCTTCCTGAACAATCAAATCTGCTGAAATACACCCAAGTATGATAAGACAGAAAACCATTTGGAAAAGGAAGCCTGGCAGTTTCTGCTTGCATATGCAGAAGAGTGTGTGAGTAAGTAAATACAAAAAACAATTCTGGCAGGAAGTCATGAAGTCAAGTATGGGACATTTTATGTGGGTATCAGGATCAGGAAAATAGTTCCATCTACACCAGGTTTATTACTAAGATTCATTTATCAACAATCAGATCTACCTCTTACTGTCACAGACCATGACAAAACAGTGGGAGATATACACATAAAACCCAGAGATGCTTCTACTTTTTCCTCTGGAAACATACAGCTGTGACACCTCATGGACAAGGTACTGAAAATAGAGGGACAGAAGGTCTGATCCACCCTAACAACCTCCCCAGTCTCAAACAGCTCCACTCTGTCTGGCACAGATAGAGCTCATTCCACAGCAGGTCTGGCTCTGGTAGCAGACAAAAGGAGCCCTACACAGGAGCAGTAGTACCTGCTGAAACTGGAACAGATTTTGATGTGAGAAAGGTAGATTTAGACTGGACATAAGCAAAATATTTTTATTATGAGGGTGATGAGGCACTGGAACAGACTGCCCAGAGAAGTTGTGGATACCCCATCCCTTTAAATAAATGTTCAAGGTCTGGTTAAATGGGGCTTTGAGCAACCTAGTCTAGCAAAAAATAAGATGTCCCTGCCCACAGCAGTGGAGTTTTTGGACCACGTGTTCTTTAAAAATCCCTTCCAATCCAATCCAAAACATCCAATGACTCCATGATTCTACCTGCCCTATAATGTCCTCTCTACCTTTCCTGGCTACCACCTATATAAAGCCAGCTTGTCTGGGAAAACAAGGGAGCACCAACAAACAGGGCCAAGACACAAAAAGATCCAAGATACACAAAGCCAGCTATACAGAAAGCCACAAGGCCTTGCACACCGATCCTCATGCAAGTGGGAAGGACAGCTCCACATGAACAGCACACAAGGGTAACTCAGAGAAATGCTCAACTTCTGCAGAGCTGGCTACCTCTCAACAAGGAAAAATAGCCCTCCTTTGAATGCTTTCTGATCTTAGACCTACCTCTTCCATAGTTCTAAAATATTGACTGAAATGACACTTTGGTGCATCTGGAGATTTGTCAGGCATCTATCCCAGCCACAGAGCTCCCCTCCTCCTACTTTTGTTCCACACATAATACACACACCAGAATCCCCTCCATAAATTGTGCAAAGTTTAAATTGTTTCAGAAGTTGCATGCTCAGCATCTAGGAACATGCATATTTCTTAATGATCTTCTCAGTACTGCCTGTGCTGCTGAAGACTTTTCAACCCATCCACCTCAGGAAGCATTCACTTACCATGAGCAAAGACCTATTTTCTTAGAGAAAAAATGTTCTAGCTTGAAGCTTAATTTAATCTTCGGGACATCGATTTATCTATCTTGCTGCCTGCAAAATAAGCCCAGATGAATTTTTTTCTGGCTGAAAAAATAAGTTTTATGCCTTTTTCTGCCACTCTGCAAGCCAAACTGTGATTACATTTTTCTGCTGTTCAGAGTTAATTAAGTGGTCCTTGGAAACCATCAAGATTTGTTACATCATCTTCCTTTCTATCCTGTATTGTTGTCCAAGTCATTGCTTTTCCAGGATGTTAGCTCCTCCAGTGGGTGACTTCTTCTACCTCATTCTAATCCTACCTTCTCCTCTGGGTCTCCTTTTAAAAGTCCCTTTGCCCCAAGACATGGTCCCAGGCAAAGTAACCCATTCTAGCCTGCAAAACACCATTCACTTTCTCTGCCTACTGAAGGCCCAGACATCATCTCTACCCAAATAATGAGGGCCAGATTCTCTCACTCTACTGATATCAGAATCATGAGATTTAGTCCTCCTACATGAGGAAAGCCTCTCCATACTTGGGCAAAAGCTCAACAGTCACTGCCCAGCTATCCACTAAATTGTTTTGGTAAGTCCCAGTGAGGGATGGAATATTCAGTAATGGAGCTACAGGAATGCCATGCCAATGACAGAGCTGCATACACAGATAATCACTGTAAAATACTAACAGACATGCAGCTTGTCACTTCATTTTTTATACACTTGCCTGTGGGAACATGAAATACCAACACTTAACAAGTCTGCCTGGTTACAAGATATGACTGCCATCACCGAAGGACATGCAACTGAAAATCTTCCACTGTTCTCCCTTCAAACTCATCAACTCCAGTCATAAAGCACATTTCACTGCTTGCTGCTTTGCTGTACATTCACCTTTGGGCTCTGGTAGATTTTACTCTCTGGGAGACCAATCACTTGAGATAACAGCCTGTAGAGAAAGATGGCTTGTCCACACCTATTCACCTCCATATTGAAGGTGACCACTTAAGATCAAAGCAAAATGAAGACCTGAAGGGAGCAGTGCAAGTATCAAGAGACCAGTTCCCAACAGTTATCTGTACTCAAACATACAGTGGAGTTGCTCATCACATAAGCCTATGATTAATGGTGTCCTGATGAAAATAGGAATTCAATTTCAATTCTTCTAGAATAGCCAGAGGCCTTTTGGTATTTTCAGGATGTCATTTTGGTGTCTGGACCTTTACACAGCCTGAAACAAAGAACAAGCACTTGCAAAACAAAGATAAGGAAGTGTCATGTACAGTCTGAGTACAAAATCTATGCTTCAGCTATAATGAAAGGGTGTTTCTGCAAAAAGCAAAGTAATGAAAACACAAGCAGGACACCAATAGGAAAATACAGGTGACTTCTGTGGCAAATTGTACATCACTGCATACAACATTTCACCGTGGGGAGCACACTAGAAGGAGAGAAAGCAAAAGGAAAAAAAAGTTGGGGAAAAATGGAGGTAAAAAGCACTTAAGATCATTTTGACTTGACTGAAATCCCACCCACTGCAAGGACCCAAGGTGCTCAAGGACCCCAGGCCAAACATACTCCACTGAGGAGCCTTGTTAGTCCTCTCCAGAAAGAGTGAGGAAGTTTGCTCTCTCCATTACACTGGAGTGAAAGTCCCCCTTACACAGCAGCTCTGCTGGTGAAGTGGAGGGAACTGGAATCACTGACATGAAGATGTCAGAGCCCAACATCTCAGAGGAAAGCCTCAGCCATGAGGCAGCTGCCTTTTGCAGATGCTGAGAGCCAATGCTTCCGTTCAGACAGAAGCAGTATGCTGACCCAGTAAGTTAAAACCAGATTATTTTTCCCAATTGTTCCTTCCAGCACACTTTGTTCAATGGAAAGAAAATTAAAACCTAGACAAGTTGTTGTATTCATTAATCTCTGCAGACCCACTGCAATCATAATTGAGCAGCCTAACTGCTCAGAAGATTATGCCAGTGATTCAATTGCACTGCAATACAAATAAAGATAGCTGCACAAAGTGGGCTGCAAAATACTAAATATAAAGACCTAATGAAGTTATACATTTGTGCATCATTGCCCTTTCTAATAGAGTTTGGAAAATTGAAGGCAACATACTATTATATATCATGTGCTATTATTCACATAAGTGCCTAAATTACAGAGTTTTGGGAGATACTAGTTATATGCATATTAAAAAGTCATTTATTTCATCATATAATACACAGACCTCTTTCAAGACTGAAATAGGAAACATGAAAGCAACATCTGAATAGCAAGTCTCAATTAAAAATTATTTCTGCTGCCATAACAACAGCTTTTCCCTCCAGATTTTGGGTTCCCTTCTCACACTGAGCACAGCAGGAGAATTTCTGAACTCTAATTCATGCTCCATGCATTTATCTTCTTCCAAAAAAAAAGTGTGCTGAGTACAAACTGTGACAGGAGTGCACAACTTTTCAGAACACCAGATAAAATTGTTCATACCACTTAAGTACAAAGCTAGAGGACCTGAATAAATCAGGTTTAGACTAAATGTTAGACTAGACTAGAGGCTCTTGAGAGCAAGGGGAAGGTAAACAACCACACCAGATAGAGCAGAGATACACAAGCCATGATTTAGAAGCAGAGGACACACTGAAATGTGCAAAGGATGTTTAGATGTAGGGATACAACCAAGTCAGCCTTTTTAGCACTTGTGATGGAGGCCTTGGCTCACCTTGCACACACAGGGATGAAGATGCTGAGTAGCTGTCAATCACACATCCCTTAATGAAGCCCTGGTGTTATTTCACACTCAGTCTTTTGGGTTCCTTCCTTGTTATTTTCACTTTGTGCCTAATTGATTACAAGCTTGGCTACCACTGGAGTTTGTTCAGCTTCCCAGTAGCCTGGCCAGGGGGAGCAGCCAGCCCCCAGCAGGGGAATGGGGACAAGGAGCAATGCCCGGGCACAAAGGGTACTCCCGGTCAGCCAACCTCTGGCACTCTGGAATCAGCTGCTCCTCAATCAAGTTTTGCCCACCCTGGGAACACTAACTCCCAACCCCCAAATTCAGGGTTTGATGAGCTTAGCTTTTCAAAAGCCATTTAATATCAGAAATGGCTTTCTAAGCACTCCCTCCCTTCTCCCTCAAAATATTTCACATAGCTTCAGGGAGACAGACTAAAGCTTCCTCTTAGAATTTAAATATAAATTTATATTCAAAACAGGCTTAATTACTAAACTGCAGTTTGTTTTATGTGAAAGGATTTGTCTTTATCATAGAAACCACAGCTGTTAAAACAGTGTCTGATAGTACTCTTTTCCTATCATCACTATTCCTTCATTAACCACAGTGTGTCTCTTTTATCTTAACTGCCAAAAAGAAGCTCTGAAGTACTAAGCTGCACAACTTCCACTCGAGTTAAGAAGGCTATTACATCCTCACAGCACAGATACATCAACCACAACTACCCCAACACTGAACTGACATAAGCAACATCTTTCCCAAATTGTTCTTTTAATCATTCAACAAGCTGTCCTCAGCTAGAAGCACCAAGCTGAATGCAGCCCTCCTCCACAAGCAGCTTTACAACCAAGGATGCCACACATTGTTTTTGTAATGGCAAGAGATAGCACCAAGTTAGAGTGCAGCTGGCTGCAGTGAGATGCCTGTTGTTCTTCCTTTGACCTCTCCACATATTATTTTCATCTGTGCTCGGTGATGCAGGCTTGAAGCTCTTGAAAAAGAACATGAACCTAAAATCACACATTACATTTAGTCTGAAGGTTTTCAAGAGATTTCTTTTGGATTTAACAACAAGGTTTTGAAAGAGCTAACAGCAGCACCATTCTTGTATCTCTGCAGGTGGGATGGCTGCACTTACATCTAACCCCCAAACCTTCACTTTATAACCTCCCCCAGCTTCTCTGCCTCAAATCTTCAGAAGTACAAGGAGTCTGGAAATAAATGGAATAGAGAAAAATAAAACAAAAGCCTTTTGTTTTAACATCTCTTAAATGAAATCTTAAGTTCATTTAAAATGAAGAGTGCAGTTTCCAAGGCACATCAAAAAATTAAAAAAAAAAAAAAAAAGAACTTATACAATAAGGAGTTGGAACAGAATCCCTCAATATTATTTGTTTTAAAGAGCTGAACAGGAAGTTCATGAAAGGTATCCTTAGCCATGAACACTTTGTGGTTTTCATTGAAATGTACTGATGTATCACAACTTTGGCCAAACTTCTAACTGCACGTATTTCAGGGCATTAGGTAACTTAAGAAAAGAAGTCTTCTTTTTACTCAGGAACACACAAAATCTTAAATTTTAAGAAAGTCTCCCCATTCTAACTTAAAACCACCACTCAGCAACAGGGAAAACTTCTCCATTACAACGCTGCCTCCCGTGCTGCCATTGAGCTGGTGGGCTTTCCCCACCTCGGTGGCCAAAAAGATCCACGCAGGAGAAGAGGATGATGAAACACAGAAGTAACATCAGTCCGTGTCTAGACAGTGACTTTCCATGCAAGCCTTTCTCGTTTCCAGGCTTTGGTAACGCCAGATTGATAAAAGCTGTTGAATAGCAGCTAAAGGCACTCTGGAAAAACAAAACACTGCAGCAACAGGAACAGGAATCGAGCCAAACTCAACTGGATGTGTTTGCAAACCCTGCCAGGAGCATAATGACCACTGTAAAACGTAGCTGTCCTCACAAGGCAAAGGAAAAATGCTCCTGAGCACATGCTATTCAAAGCCTGTAAGAGCTTAGGCTGCCAGGCTGCTAATTCCTGCAGTTTGTAAATTCTTAAACAATCTGTTGAGCAGTCTTTCAAGGAGAAATAGCCTGGCACTCACTCCAAGCCTTTTCTTCACTTAACCATCCATAATAAAAGAAGAGTTGACCTGCATGTAAACCAACAACCAGCCAGAGGAATTTCCCTCCTGCCATTCCGGGATGCCACACATCCCTGTAGATGTATTTACCATGCTAGTTATCTTTTGCATGATCAAACACTAGATTGCAGCTGGTACTTTGAACACCAGGCTAAGAATCCAGGTGGAGAAATTTCCCCCGGGACTATGGAAAGCAAGGCCTTAAGGGCACCTATATCTCAAATCTTACTTGGTAAGAAAAGATGTGTAACTATTTTACTACCAACTGAACAACATTACTCAAGCCACCTCCCTCCACTTTTCCCCCCAAAACACACAAGCAGAATTACCAAGTATTTAAAATATGCAGGAATCCTTACATAAACTAAAAACATCCTTAGAGCATGTGTTAAATTCCCCAGCATTGCCAATGCAGACAGATCCTTTCATGATTAAGCACAACGAGGCTATGCAGGAACTCAAGGCAGGTACCTTCATGGCCGATTCACAACATTCATAACTCCTTTGTTCTGGTATCTTGCAACACAAATAATTGTATTGGCCACTAAATACTATGTTTCCATATAATTTTAAAATCTTTCCACAATAAAGTGTTTTTCTCAATATAATGCTTTCCTCTACGAACGCTAAAAGTAAGGCCGTTTAATATGACCTTAACAGAGAATGAGGTGAATTTAACAGCAACCTTTATAATTTGCTTGGGGCAGGGGGGAAATTAGAATTAATCAGCCCCACTGAACTTTCCTATCCATTTCAACCTGGGGGAAAGTTTTACAGCAGGAAAGTGTTTGTTAATCTTTATTTCTGGTCACACAGGGACACAAGCAATGCTACTACAGGCTACCCACCAAGGAGGGAAGTGTTCTGCCATAACTGCAGTTAAAAGGTACCTCTGTACAGAGAAACCTCAAATAACACTGCAAGTTTACATCTGCCTTGGCAGGGAGCAAAACACAAAAAGGGAAACATGGAGAGATGTTTATGGCCCAACCCACGAGAGCAGAGTGAAATATCAAACAGCACATAAGCTCACAGCTCCTCTGCTCTGAGCCACAGCTTCCCTACTCCCGTTGAACCTGTACAAAACCCACCAGTAATTGTCTGTTGCTGCGCTCCTGCCTTCCACACAAAGCCATGCTTTTTTGGAATGCTGCTCTGTATCAAACCCACTGGAGTCAGTTAAGCATTGCAAAACACTTTAGAGTCCAAACACAGCTGCCCTACTTCACAACATACTGCAGATTGTTTTAGAAGAGGAGGAAGGAAAAAAAGCAAAGTCAATAAATCTTTAGCTCAGGGCAACTTTACCTTGTGTTTTGCAGCTGCTCTATAGCAAAAATTATGCTTTACAGCAAGAATTAAGGGAATGTTTTCAATTAAAGCATATCTTGATCTCAAAATATCACCAATCTGATTCAAACTCCAGTACCCCCCTCATCAGAGAAGTAGTTTCTCATGGGTTTTGGATATATATAATTTTTTTTAAAGTACCAGCTGAAACTGGGACTAAAAGCACATCTCCGAAAACAATCCTGAAACTACAAAGGTCTCACTGTCTGCCAGGAAAGAGTATCAAAAACATGCTCCAACTTGGCTGATGCTTGGGCACTGTCAGCTTCAGAGCCAGACACTTCAAGGAAGAGCCAAGCTGTCGCTGCCCTCTTTGTTGTGCAATGACCCAATGTCAGGACCCAGTGTCCAGTTTGGGGAGGGAAAGCCAAATTTTGTATGAATAAAGTGACATACATGGCTTTCTAACATGATTCAGGGCTCACATTAGAGGGAAGTACTTCAGCACATCTATTCTACTAGCACCAGTAGGTCAAAATCAAAGCACAGAAGACATTGAAGTACTGCCTCAAATACAAAAGCAAAGCCAAAGGAACCACATATTGCTAAGAGAAATGAACAAATATTATCCTGGCAGGTAAAAATGTTTTCCCAGACCACCAAAATCCTTGTCGTAACTTAATAGCAGTAACCCAAGCTATTCAGATACAAAGGTTTCTTAGGAATTTTGGAAACATCTTTTACAGAATTACGAATGCACAATGCCATATTTAACTCCTGGCCATGGGTGACTCAAAATTAACACTTCTCCTCCATCTTATCTTACTCATGCCAATTACAATGGGTTACTCAGAATCAGCATACCACCCATCAGTAACAAGAGTAGCAAATGCTTTCCTTTAGGCAGGAAAAACATATTTTCTACACTGTTCTCTGAGTCTAACACAGGATAGATCTTCTTACATGTATTAAAGGTTCACCACTGACTGTCTACATAAAATCTTGAATTGCTGCCATTAAGACTTTAAATGTCTTTAAACAGCAGAGTGTTTAGAGAAGCTAGCCCTCATTCTTGCTCTACCATCATCTCTGTCAGCCTTACAGAGCTGCCTTGATTTGCCATGCAGATCTGCAAGGAGCAAGAAGAGACACCACTGGGATCATCACTCCCTGTCTTCATGGGCTGGAGATGGCAGCCCATAACTTACATACCATGAACTGGGGAAAGCTGAGAGCAGGGAAATCCTAGCACTGCTCCTACTCCTAGAAGGACTGCCCATCCTTCTCCAGCACTGTGTTCAAAGATACAAATCACTTACACACCATAATGTTGCACTGACACTTACAAACATCAAGGAGGGGAGATGTCCTGTAGTACTTTTAAGACAGGCAACTCTAAATATAAACTAAGCCCTAAACCTGGGGAGTTCCAGGTCACACACAACACAACTTTATAAATTGAACCTTATAAATTCAGATAATGATAGTATTTAATAAATACTAATGTATTATACAAACTTCTGTATTTAACACAGTTATTATAGTTATGTATGCAGTGCAATCCTTGCCAAAGCTCTTGCAGCAAGAAACACCAAACTCTGCTGAAGCTTTTGGAATTCACCTCCAAGCAGCCAAATAGGAAGCTGCCACCACAGTTTGGGAAACCATATAGCCACAAGCAGTTCAAAGCCTATAGAGCACTTCTCCCTTTTCCCAGGCTGAGCAAGGTCGTCCAGTCATTCTTTGTGCCACTTCCAAAGACAATTAAGCAAAATCTTGTTTCAATTAGCTTTTCCAGAGCTATAAGCACAAAGAGCACTGCACAACTTCAGAAAGAAGAGGGGAGATCAAAAACATCAGGGCAGGGAAAGACCAGATAAAGCAAGGGACAAGAAATCCCAAAGTGTGTCCCCCCAAAATGTTGAGTACTGTGTGGGGTAAAGCCAATGCTTTTGTTCAGAACAGGGAGCCTTCTTACAGAAATTACCTTTCTCAGTTCTCATTATTTAAATTATTAATTTCTTCCTAGACAAGAACTCTACAGTATACTGTATAAAAAATCTACTTCTTTTGTATAAGGGTTTAGTCTACCTGCATATATCTGCAACATCTCATTTAATACCAGCAAGATTAATGCACCTTTTGAGCACTCCTAACTTCTGGCAGACAATTTTATTTGGCAACATCCCACCCCTAGTCCTCTTCAATCTAGGCATCTCCTTTGCTCTTCTATTGTTTCCCCTTTAGTACAACCCTTAACTGCTTTGTAACTCAAATGACTGCCATAACAAATGTTTTATTAAAGACCAGATGAAATAAAAATATTTATCCCGACTAATATCTTAAGGTAGGAAAAAGAAAATAAAGGGTCATTTACTCTGACACACTCCAGCAACAGATTAATTTATGTTGCATTTTGTCCACTTTTCCATAGACAGCTTTAACTATTCTTTCCTTTAATATATGTTTTAAAATTTAACAGTCTGACTGTTTCTTCTGTAAACACACACTGTGCTTCAAACACACCAAGGACTGTTACCACTTTGGAAAATAAATAACTTTCACACATGTTTATGTTCTATTTTAACCAAATCAAGAAATATGCAAAGGATGAAAACACAATACTTTATTGCTCAGAGTAGAGGTTTAAAAAAAAAAACCCACCCCAAACCCCATGCAGTTCTCTTTCACAGAGTCTACCAGAAAGATGGAGAAAGATGATATTATGACAGGAAAAGGGAAATGGCTTCAAACCAAAAGAGAGCAGGTTTAGAGTAGATATTAGGAAGAAATTCTCTATTGTGAGGGTGGTGAGGAACTGGAACAGATTGCCCAGACAAGCTGTGAATGCTCAGTCCCTGGGGAGGTGTTCAAGGCCAGGTTGGATGGGGCTTTGAGCAACCTGCTCTAGTGAAAGGTGCCCCTGCCCATGGCAGGGGGGTTAGAACAAGAGTTTTGAGGTCCCTTCCAACCCAAGCCACTCTATGATTCTATATGAAAAATAAAAAATATGGTTAGGCACGCAAGAAAATAACAGCTTTTCCTACAACTTCTGTTTCACTTACTCCAAGCAGCAGCAGTCTGCTGAGAAGGAGAAATTCAAAGTTTGTGTTTTCCCTCCCAATAAGAAAAGTCATCTCAGGGAAATAAACATTTTTTGCAACAAAATATACCTATAAATTTCTGTTCTTTACAAAATACCTAGTATAGAGCAACAGCAATGCTATCTCTGTAACCACCAACACTGGGAATTAGTCAAGCAGCTAATTGCAAACAAGCACAATTGTCACAGGCCTTGAGAGGTGTTAAGTCACTCCATGCTGGGAAAGAGACTCGTGAGACCTTCCAGCTCAGCTGGCAGCTTGCAATGCTCCTCCTCAGAAATCCCACACTGCTGCACTGAGATAATGAGTACGTGTTTGTACAAAGGGGTCACTGATGTGAAATTAAGCCACCAAATTTCAACCAATTTTGATACCTGAGAGCATGAGAATTAATTCATTGGAGTAAAGCTCTACTGCTTTCATAATCTAAGTTTAGTTGGAGCAGCAATTTATGGTCTGTATGCTAAAGGTTACATACACATGACAATCTTAATAACAGTCACTCAAAAATTCACAGAAAAAAATCCCAGTACTATTGTCACTGCCTGCCTGGATGCACAGGCAGTGTGTAATCTCTTTTATAGCACTGAAAATGTGGCACACAGGTAATTGAAGCATCAGAGTTCCATAATAATATGACCCCACATCTGATGGTTGGCTGCAGCTTAATGAAACAGAAGAGCAGTGAATGATTTAGACAAAACCAGGATGGAGGCTAAAAGCAAGATTTGCTTCCTCTAGACAAAGCCAGAAGGAACTAAGTGATAATGATTACCTGTGAATATTCAGAAAAACAGATAATCTGTGATAAAAGCAATCTCAAAGTGTCTAGTATACCATCATCACTTCTAGCTCCTATTTTTATCCTCAAGAATAAAAAAAAAAAGAATTGACTCACTTCTTTTAAATTACCAATGTCCCTACACAGAAAATTATTGTGGTAATTACTCCCTCTTTTAAAAAGCACCTTTACTTTTTCTCAATGCCTTCTTATAATATGCACCAGCAGTCAATTACCATCTCACAGGAGTAAAAGTCCAAAATATGCCACTTGCCTGAGTGGTGGCATCAATAAACCTTCTTTGGCAACACAGTCACTGGTGACATGCAACTTGCATACAAAGTTTTCAGCTCAAAAAATTAATACAGCTTAAGAAATTCATCTACCCTAACCAGTATTTAGGGAGAAATCCCATTGGTGTGGTGGCACCTAAACACAGCATCTACCTAAACAATTTCTTTCAGAATGTGGGGAAGAAAACCCCAAAAGACTTGCTGCTCTCCCTCCTCCCCTTCCACAGTGATTCATTTCTGAAGACACAACTTCTCATTCTAATATACATTAAACATTTATGCTTGCCTGACTTGATGTGGAAAGGAAAGCATAAAAACAGTAACTGGGTCAAGGGTGCAATTACCAGAAGCTGTATTAATGTGGTGAAATCCATGGGACAACAGGATAACCAGCAGATCTAAAAATTCCCATTGGCATGCTATTTCTTAACTTTGTGCTCAGAGCACCTAATTTGAAAAGCACTTTGCTTTTCTCTTCAAAGAGAATTGTTTTAAGAAAAAGGTTGTTTTAAACACAGATATTTTTATACCATGAAAAAGCATGGAGTAAACGAGGGAAATGAGCATGTAAAAGCCTCCTAGCACTACTTCCCTTTGGAAGCAAGACATGAATTTCATGATCTTGATTCTGACAACAGGGTACTGTTCTAAAGTGAGCTCAGTTTCTGAAGCCATCCCTGGTGACCCTTAAGGTAACAGCACTAGAGCTAGAGTAGAGCTGTCTTTTTTTTAAACACTTGCTCCCCATCAGTGTATCCAACCCATACTGTTATTTCACTACAGTGCTTTGCCTCTGTGTGCTCTGCCTCAGCCAACACTCAGCAATACCAATCCACTGCACCTTGTTAAATTGTGATGTGGTCTTCACACACAAAAGCCTAGTGCTTCAAACTGAAACATTTTATCAAGTTTAAGATATTCTGTTGCTTTCTAGTTATGGTAAAAAACCTTGAAAACACCCATTTGAAAAGTACCAATAATTTTACTACAATTTCCTGTATGCTGTGCAGATACCATCTGAGGTAAGAAAGTATTACCCTCCACAGGAGTCAAGCATTCCTGTGTGCACTGCCCTGTTCCAAAGAAAAAGTTCTTTCAGCCACAGCTTCTGAGAGAGGTAGAAACATGGCTAATCAATGAGCCTGTCACACTCAGCTTACAAGCCTTTGGAAAACACTGGTTTTTAATCACCCACTTTTACCAACCAGATGTGGCTACTTGACAAGCTTTGCACAGGGTCTCTCATGGCCTATTAAAACTCTTTGTTGTGCTGTGAAAGCATTTGAGGTAGCTTATGCTTCTGAATTAGAGATAATAAAAGCCACAGACACTACTACATTAGCAATAGCCAAGAAAATGCAAAGGAACATAGCTTGTATGTGAAACTCCCATATGTAAATGTCAGTTTCTGCAAAACAAAACACAATTATTTGCAAATTTGGTTACTTAGAATCTTACAGGATAAACCCTGGCCTGTCCTTGAAACAGACAAGGAGAGGAAAGAAAGAAACTTAGAAAACATTTTTAAATGTATTTATTTGTACTTTGCACAGACTATGCCTCCCCACTGCTCCACAAGAGTTTTATACCCAGGCTGGTGTCTAACTCTGTGCAAGTGACTTAGGCTTATTTTACTGTTGCATTTTGCAGCAAATCTCATCATCTAGCTCCTCTGTGTAATTAAGATTCCTCTTTATGTACTAGCTCCTACCTCCACCGAGTCCTCTGGCAGGGGCCTTTCCTGAGCCAGCCTTCGGGAGCACCAGTACCTTCTTTTTGGAATTGCAGGGTATGTGTGTCACACCCCTTAGAGCACCTCCTCTGTCAGTTTAAAATCTATTCAAATTCAGTTTCATCCTCTACCATCAAGGATCTAGAATTTCAATACCTCCTTTCAAGCTCACCTTGTGCAAGGAGGATACAAATCCTGCCATAACAGCACACTGCATCTACCCATGCTTAAAATATTTGCTTGCAACCTCAGCTCAAAGAACAAGCCCAGAATGGGGAAAGCCCAGCTCCCTGCTTGAACACCGTCTGCCTGAGGAAGTGGTCAAGTATTTGCAGCAGGGACAACTCAGGACAGGCTCACACTGTGTGCCAAGGGAGAGTGCTCCAGGAGAACTCTGGACACGCTCACACTGCGTGCCATGGAAGAGCTCTCTAGGACAGCCTGGTGACACTGTGCCAAAAGTAGCCACCCTCTGTTCTAGTGTCATTAGTTCTCTCAGAGTAAACATCAGCAGCCTGTGAATTTTCCATCCCTGTACTGCAGCAAAGGCAGTATAGGCAGCAGAAGCTAAAGCTCAACACCAGCTAGGTTGGAAGTCGGACCAGCACATCCTGAATCAGCCCCACACTGTCCAGTCTTGGTTTTACAGCCAACGTGCTGTGTGGGCTGACAGCCTTATTTTAAACCTTTGCATATGTGTTATTTAACCCACAGATTTAAATCAACCTTAGGACTTACAGACATAAACCTTAACAGCTTTCGAGGAGTAATAGGATTTATCAGGCCAACTATTAAGAAACTCAAATTTCTGATTTATAGCAGAAGCTCATATTTCCTCATTTAATTCCTAGTGCAAGCTGGGATACCAGATCAAGTGCTATTTTTTCCAGCTCTATATTTACACTTCAAGGACTATGTAGAAGCACAGAGCAGAAGCAAAAATTCAGCTAAATGCCTCAATTGTGAGCCTTTTGGGGGAGGTTCACAGAAGTTTGGGTTATGTGCCTTCAAACAGGTTTTCAAAGCAGTACAGATCTAGACATCCATCACAACTCAAGGAAGGAGAACCCAAACTTGAAATTTAGGAAAATAATAGCTTTACCTTGCATATGCACAGAAGCTGAAAAGCTTTGAGACAAAAAGGAGGGTTTCTCTTCTGCTCTAGCAGGAGGTGCAGCTGAAGAATTTCAGCCTCACCCATGCAAAATTAGATATTTATTTTGGATAAATCCCACAGAATGCTTTCCGCCCAGCCAGCACTCCTACCTGCTGGTTTGGCAGCAGCAGAGGCAGGCTCTGTGCTGCAGGATGGCAGGCAGCCAGCCACCAGCTCCTGGGCCTCTCCACACGGGCAGGGTGCACTGCTCAGTGCAGCCTCGGGGTTACTGCAAGGCAAGCACAGTGACAGCTCTCAGCTGCCACATCTCTGAGCCTACAAGGGTCACCAGAGCCTCTGCTACCAGGGAAACAGCCAATTTAGGGATGCACCTTGCCATACCCTGCCTGTCAGCTGTTCCCTTCCCTGTAATGTGTGCACACACACTGGAAAGGGGGGAGAACAAACATCACCCCCTGACTTGCTGGTTGGACCAGGGAAGCACCGAGGGATCCCCCTGTTTTCTGCCTAAAAACAAGCAAAATCCTATCATATCATTGTATGTGTTCCTACACACCAGCTGGCCAAAGCACAGCATGGAGACTGAATTTCAGAACCAACATGTTGTCACTACATTACAAAGGTTCTATTGTCATTATATTGCAAAGGTTCCACACTGCTAGAGTTTCATACCTCCTTGATGTTTCTCATAGTCAGCTCCTCTAGGCACTGACTCTTGCTTATCCTCACAGCAGCCAGCTGACTCCAGTTCCCACCAACCCACTCCTTCATAACACTCTGCTTATCGGCTACAGCTGCGGCCTGTTAAAGTCAGGCCTGCTCCCAATCTCTCCTAATTGGCTCAGCTGCAACTCTTTAGGGGGTAAGATTACTTTCTATACTACCTTTATTTCCTTATATTGTATCCTCCTACATATGCTGACTGAGTTTTAGCCCAAAGCAAGATAGAAAACAACAGAAATTGACTCCTGCCTGAGGAACAAACCTTTAACCATGCTCTGAGGATCCCCTGACTTCAGGATTTTTCTGGCATGAAGCCTCATTGACATCCCTCAATGTCCCAATTGCTCCTCTTGATTCCCTTCCCCACACAGACTCCTCAATGAGAACTCCTGAATTTTCTGTGATCTGCCATCAAGAGTTACACTTCAGTGCAAGGGCATCACAATATTGACATGCTGTTAGGCTGCAAAGACAAACTTCCCAGGGAACACTTAAGCCATTTCCTTGACAAACAGCACCATTTTTATCACATTAGGACATATCTATATTGGTTTTCAGAAAAGAATTAGTGGTCCCTCAGTGCTGAAATGCCTCTACCAGAAAGCTTCCTATATTTTGGCAGATACAGAATTTTTACCCATGTTTAAATCTGTACTTGCAAAAGGAAATATACAGGATATTTCACTGAAAAAGTTTACACATGTCAACACTGACATAACAGCATGCAAAGATTATAAAAATAAGGTTAAAACATATATATAATTAAGCATTGCTTGCTAGCAGCTCTTGCACATGCTTAAATAATAACACATGCTTAAAGCCATCATTATTTTGTGTTACTTCAATATCCTTTGTTAGTCCTCTTAACAACCTACAAAGTTAGCTAACAATAAGTTCAATCTCAAATGTTTCCAAGAAGCAAACTTCAAATAATTAAAAATATGGGGTTTTTTCTAATGTTTCTCTTTTCAAATAAACAAGCATCATCAAACATTTTTCCTAAATTGGAGAACTTTTTAAGAGAATTAATATCAAACTTCTCAAAAAATATTTAAAAGTCCTGTTTGTCTGAGTACGTGTATCTTTTCATATACAGTTCTGTTAAACCATTCCCTTCAGTGATGGTTCCTGTGCTGTTTCATTGTTTTCTTGAATTATGGTGGGGAAAAGAGAGAGGGAAGGAAAGAGAAGAAGAGAAGAAAAAAAAAGAAGAAAAAGGCAAGCAGACTCCCACACGACTAGAAAAATATGAGTTATTTCTCAACCTGCCACTCCACCAGAGTGCCTGACCTGGTGAGATCTCATTCCCCAAAGGTTTTACACCCACGTGGGTATCAGGGAAAAAAAAAAATAAGCCCAGAAAACCCCATCAACAAAGTATCATGGAGATCTGCCTCTCCTGCTCACACAGGAGGCATGCAGGGTGGCAAGGAGACAAGATCATCGCATAATGCTGAAGGTTTTCTTAATGCCATGTGCATCCCAAACACTCAGGCTGCCTACTGTATTTACTTCCAAATGAATCTTGCTGTAAGCTCATAGATTTATTTTATACAGTTTCCTATGTATCTTCACCTCATTTACACAATGTAATTAAACTTTCTTTCCATTATGTCGCTTTTAAATCCCAATTTTATCTGTCAAGTGCCAAGTTCTCCATGGGAGAGAATTCCTCCTCCTTATTTCTCTTCCTTGCAGTTCCCTTTCATGTTTCATGGTGGCTCTCTGCACAGCTTTCTCCATAGCTACACAATTCAACACCTTGCTAAGAAATATCTCCTCCTAACAATAAACCTCTCTGCAAATAGAATTAACAAGACAAGTGCAAACACAAGAGCAATGAATTAGTTGCCATATTTAGCCAAACTACTGCTTACACTTCCTTATGAAGTGGAAGCAGCAGTTTGGGTAAATGAAATTCTATATTAGATACACAAAATAGTTTAATGTCAAGCTCCTCATTTGCTGAATTCTGCAGCTGCCTTGTAGGAACCCTGCAGCATCTCCCTTCAATTCATCTGAGAAATTATACTTCCAAGTTTTCCAAGAAAGTCTTTGTGCAATATTAGTCACACTAATGACTGCCGTTTAGTAACTATCCTGAGAACACTGCAAAGATACATTTCTACAACAGACAACAACAACAAAACATATAAAGCTTATGGTAGCTTCTTCTGTTAAAACAAGTTAATTCGTAAAGGTAAGGAACATTAAGGCCTGCCAATTTCCTTCTCTCTGGAATCTGTCCTTCACACACAGTAATTACATTGGGAAACCTCCCTCCATAACCAATTAATGGACATAAGGAAAAAATCAGTTGTGACTAAGAGAGTACTGCATTAAACATATTTTAACACCAACATCAAATTCAAATGGTATTTTTAACACATCATCTACACTTGAAATCTGCAGAAGTACTTTAGAACTGTTCCTTTTGGTGCCTTTGAAAATTAAACTGCACTTGCACTAAAGGCAAAGAAAAAGAAACCTCCAACAGAACAACTCAACACACTGCAAAATTGCTTAAAAGCATATCATAGTGAAGCATGACTAGTGCTTCCAGGAGGGTTTTCCCAAAGGCAGACAGATCTGATACTTTGTCTGACAGGGTATATTATCTGGATTGCAATGTAATCCAGCAAGGAAGACAAAGGAAAAAAAGATTCCCCTTAAGTCTTCTCCAGAAAATAAGAACAGCCAAACAGTAATAAATCACGGAGTTATAACTCCATTTTGGCATAGCTACAGGAGGACACCATTGAGATTTTAGAAGGGGTTTTAAATTGTGAAGTCAGACAGATTAAACTGTCAAATATAAGTCTGCCAGGAGTTTGGTTAAAGTACTTTACAGCCATAGCACTATTCATAAATAAATTAAACTAGAATTACAGACACTGGCTATCTGGGACTGGGATCAGAAGAAAAATTTGCATGTTTTATTTTCTAGGAAACCTCTCTCTGTCACATATTACTTTCAATGCATTACTACTCAAGCTAGTAGTTTACATTCATGAATTCCTAGACTGAACCGTGCCTGACTTCATTCATCTGAGATCAGTGCTCAGTATCAAATGCAGCAAAGACTACGGATAAAGGCACATATTTGCATCTAGTTAATCATCCTAATTGGTATGCAGACCACTTTAAAAATGCACTAATCAGTGTTACACCCAGATGCAGGGTTTGTTCAGCAGTAAAAGTCATGATCTAAACACTTATCCAAACAAATATCACATTTTCAGGGGAGACTGAAGCTCAGCATGTTGCAGTTAAAGAAAGAAAATGGTTTTAACATTGGGAGACAGAACTTTGAGGCGGACCTTAGATCTCCAGCTAAATCGAGTATTATCCTTTTAAGGCATAAAGAAATCCACTTTCTTTAACAAGGTTAACTCACTATCCTGAGAGTGATGGAGGCCAAATGTCTGCTGTCTTTATCAGGGCAGACTCCTACATTCATTTCCCCCTAGCCTTGCTGCAGGGTCTGCTCTTACACCCTTGGCAACAAACTTCAGCAACCAGGACCTCCCAGATGAGGCACAGATAAACCAGTGGTCATCAGCAATCCCAAGGCACCCTCCACACCACAATTCCCTCAAATTCTCCTGCCAGAGCTCTACAGCCTCCTACCTGTGGCACCCCTGGCAGGTGAATGGAAAGTGGTAAAAGAGACAATAATCTCAGCAGGGATCCCGGGGAAGCTAAGCAGAAATCAGGAATTCTTTTCCCAGCCAGCAGCAGGCCTGCAGACAAGCATCACTCCTGGCTGAAGGCCATGGAGGCTGCAACAAGGTCCCAGGAGGCTGCAGACAGACCAGACAGGCATTTGGAACCAAAAACCACCAAATGTTTTGAAGGGAAAGCATGCACCCAACTCTGGTAACAACAAACTGAGAACAGCCAGAGCTTCAGACAGTATCTACAGAGGAGGTTTTGAATAAGGGCATCCTGTTCTTATTTTTCCTTTGACATCTGCTTTCATGGTGACCAAAAATAAAAAAAGGAAAAGGGAAGAAAGAAAAAAGGTTGCAGAAGACAACAGATTACAAGGGAAGCAGGCTGAAGGGTAAAAAGAATTAGGCAATTAAAGCAGGACATCACATAGAGCATTCCACAAACACCCTCTGCTCCTTAAATCTCTGGGGACAGCATAGATCAGTGCTCTGTCCAAAGCATAATGAGACAAGGAAACAGGCACAGAGGTGCTGGGATACTGATCACCATGAGAAGCAGTCAGGTTCTGCTCACAGTCACAGTAACCATTACACAGCATCTGCAGCTGGCTGCATTCCTTGTTGGACAATATTTTTCAAACCAACTACAGACCTCATACAAGTTCAACTACTGCAACCACCATGCCACTAACTCAGATATTCTGCAGGACAACGAATTAGACAAATCCCATGCACAACTAGCTCCACTAGACTTGTTTTCAAATTTGTTTTAACTTTATTTAATTATGGTCTTCCAGTCACAGCATACCTTGGAGAACTGGTCTCATTTCACATTATCTGGGCCTACTGTACAGCCCCCCCAAGAACTCCTTTTTGAGAGGATTTATGAATTACTTACATATGAGGGGGGGCAGAATTGCTGCAGTTCCTTTTTTAACCTGAAAGTTAATAAGCTCAAGCAGCTCATATATACAAACACATAGTTTCCTTTTGCACAGTGGGTACTTTAAGGAAAAGGATTTTCCACACAATTAGATGCAGTTGTTAGACAATACATTATTCTAGAGGGGGAAAAAAACCTAATAAGCAAAACATTTCAGAAAGCAGCCACTAAGCACATTGCAACCATGTAGCAATACAAGCTGTAAAGCAGGCATTTTTATACCAGTTTTGTAGAGTCAGAATTTAAAAATAAGAAACACTAACACATAAAATCTATATATATAGTTAACTCAGGCATACAGAAAAGCTTTTCTTGAGTTACCAAGCCTTCTCTCCTACTGCCACAGCCAAGCATACAATACAGGCTTCCTCAACATATCCTCAAGAGCCAGTTAAGGGGTTTACTCCATTTATCCCATTTTAAGGTTGTTCTGGAACCTGAGCCCATTTAGGAAGAAACTGTGTAAATTTCAGCTTAAGTTTATTCCTGCCAGTTTATATCCATTTCCTCTCATGCCAACATTGTTCTTTAGCTTAAATAGCTCCTCTCTTCTTTTTAGTATTTATATCCCAGCTGTACTTACAGACTGCAATCATATTCCATCTCAGCCTTATTTGCTAGGCTAAACAAGCCAGGTTTTCCGTGTCTTCTCTGAAATAATTGACACTGCTGTCCTCCAGCCTCAGTCTGCACTGTCCCACCTGCAGCACAGGTGAGAGAAGTGCCCGTGGCACTCACACAGCTCACACCCCTTCCACCACTGCTCCTGATGTGTCCTGGCCTGACATCCTCCACCATCACCTTCACTTTCTCCACAGCAGCAACTTGGTCAGGGATCAGCCAGCACATCCCTGGCTCCACTGCTCCCCTCCCAGTAATGGAGCTCCTTGCTCACAGCAGGGTACAAAGGCAGGACTTTGTGTCCCACTAGAAAGGGATGTACAGGATAGTTTGTTTTCAGTGTGGATGATTTGTTCAAGTCTGATGACACATCCTGTGTCAAAGCTTGCTATCTGACAGAGATGTAATCAGTCAGTGGCTCACCATTACCATCAACTACCAGGATTCACTTCAGTTTTTCACAACCTCTGCTAAAAAATCCTTACAGCAGGCAATCTCAAGTACTCAAATTCCCCCTTAAGCTCCTGAAGTCACCACTCTCTTCAGCTCAAATCCTGCAGCAGCGCTTTCTAGGCTCCTCAGGCATTTCCTAAGGAAAACTCCATCCCTCCTGAACAATGGCACAGCAAAGTCTACCCAACACCATACCAAAAATGACCCATTTTGTCACTGGTTTCCAGCTTAGCTGCAGAACTGAAAATGAAAATAATAATCCAGGTTTCCAAGTCATGCATTTCCTCTCCTAGCAAATGATTCCCACAGTTGTAATCTACTATTTAGAAGACTCTTGCTGGGAAAGGCACATTCACTCGTACTGCTTCAGAGCCAAGAATCTTCCTCCTTGTTACAACAGTTATGTTTTCTTCATAACACAGGATAAAATTACTCTTCATCCCAAAGAGTCTTCTCCAGACCTTGATTCCCTCAACTGACAAAAGACCCCAAAAAATACAAGCCAAAAAGTATTTCATCACACGCTCATTGCTGTAAAGGAAGAACAAAAATATCCTCACTCCGCATGACTGTTCCAGACAAGGAAATTAATCAGCCAAGATTTTGTCCCAAGGTCACCGTAAGAGGATGTCTCTTCCTTTAAGTGCTAGGACATCTGCACTCTTATTTTAACTAAATGCAATTATGCCAGCAGAAAACAGTTTTAAACACAAGACAGACAACTCATTCAGGCGTTCAGAAAATACCAGAGCATGACATGTAGGATCTAGAACAAACTGCAGGAGCACACCTCCGAGCCAGAGGACACAGCAAACCCGCAGCAGCTCAGCGGCAACCATAGCTCAGCTCCTGGGGCACCCTAGCAGATCTTGGGGAAGCACTGACACTTGCAGCACACACTGTTACCCCAAACAACTGACTGCAGGTACCATTTACCACGTACAGCATCCACAGCACACAAAGCCCAGCAACGCACCAGCGCTGCAGAGTTGGGTTTTTTCCTTGGTTTTGTTATTTTGTGTTTAAAGCCCAGAAGTACACTTACCCTCCCCGGCAAGCAGGAGCCCAGCCAAGAATTACAAAGCATTGCAAACAAGCAGGCAAAGCAATGAAGTACAAATACAAACCGTTACACTTTCATTTTATCTGCCTCTCTAGCCGCAACGAAAAGTAGCTCCGTTGCTGCCTTGGGACCCAAGCAAAGTCCTGACAACTTCCAAGACGGATTCATGGGGTTCCACGTTTTGTTCCGAGGACCGGATTTTTCCCATTTGCAGCCCCGCGCGTAACCCTCGAGTACGATTTAATCACAGAGCTCAACCTGCTCACTCTACTAATGAAAACAAAAAAAAGGGAAAAAAACCCCCAAAAAAACAAAAAAAAAACCATCCCAAAACCAAAAAACAATACAAAACAAAGCAAACCTACTACAGGCACTTTTACCATTTTACCATTTACCGCACCACCAGCAGTAGAAAGAGACCAGCTGCCGCTGCTATTCGCCGCCCGCGGGAGCAGAGCCCACGCTCGCCGCAGGCTCGGCCAGCGCTCTGCAGCAGCAGCGGCGGCAGCGCTCCTGCACACCGGGGGAAGGCAGCGGACCGCAGGCCGGCCTCGGCCCCGCACCCCCGAGACCGGGATGCGCCGCAACGACCCCGAGCAAGGGCGGCGGGACCCTCCCCCGGCCTCCCGCCCGGTCCCACCGGCAGCGGGCCGGGCGGAGCGGCGGCACCGCGGGCGGCCGCGCACCGGGGTTCTGCCGCGGAACGGGACGCGCTGCCCTGCCGTGCCCTACCGTGCTCTGCCTTGCCCTGCCGTGCCCTCCCGCCGCCCGCCGCGGAACGCACCTGCCCGCCGCGCCGCTCCTCTGCCCGCCCCGGAGGCGCCCGAAGCCGCTGCGGGATGCGGCCAGCCTTCCGGAAACGCTTCCCAGCCCGCTGCGCTTACCCAGGAAACGATTCCGGCCGCCGGCCGCCACCGCCCCTCCTCTCCCTCCGCCCCGGCCGCCGCCCAGAGCCGCGGGCCGCAGGGTGGCGCCGGGCGGGACCAGGGGCGATGGCCGCGGCGCCATGGCGGCAGAGTGCCCGCTGGGCCTGACCCGGCCCGGCCCGGCCCGGGCCAGCCCAACGGGGTCAGCAGCCCACATCAGAGCAGATGTATATCTGTGAAAGAGAAGAGGTTGTGTGTGAGGCAGGTCTACCCCCTGGGGAAAAAGAAAAAAATATTTTTTTTTCTTCTTAGGGAATAAAAAGGGTTCTGGCTCGTGCTTGGCATGTGTGGTAATGCCCATGTCAGGTGAGGCAGTGGGAATGACTCTCCTAAAATGCCACCTGCTGTAACCCGGTGCTCCTCCGGCAATAGTGAGGGACAGAGGTAGACAGGGAGACAGCCAGGTAGGCTGGGAAGCCCTAGAAGATTTTATCACTCTACAATTACCTGAAAGGAGGTTGTAGACAGCTTGGGGTGGGTCACTTCTCCCAGGTAAAAAGCAATAGGACAAGAAGAAACGGCCTGAAGTTGCACCATGGGAGGTTTATGCTGGATATTAAGAAAAGTTTCTTCACTGAACAGGTTGTTAAGCATTGGAACAGGGAAATGGTGGAATCACCATTTCTAAAGGTGTTTAACAGGATGGGTAGGTGTAGTACTTGAGGATGTGGTTTAGTGGTGGACTTGGCAGTGTCAGGTTAATGATTAGACTTCATGATCTTAAATCTCTTTTTGTAGGTTTCTATGATTCAAATTTTATGTTTCTGTGATTATAGGAATTGTTTTTCACAGTGGATATGGGCACCAATTAGCAACATGGCAGTGGGCTACACACCTACATGGCTGATGAGCATTAGCAAACCCCATCTGGTCATGGATTAATGGAGTGTGCTTGGCATGGGCATAGGCTCCAGGCAACTGTGTTCTGGTTGGTCTCAAAGCTCAGGTAACCAGTGTGAATGGAAAGGTGTGCAGAAAACAAACAAGTAAAGGACCAGGCCTGGCAACGTCACTGCTTTAACCTGTGTGCACTGCTATAGGGTTACGGCTCAGATTAAATCCCTACACACATCTTGAGATGGATGAGTAGGGAATCACAGCAACAGCCCAGACAGTTAGAAATGAGGCTTAATAGAACACACCCACAGGAAGATACTTCTGTTCAATGCCTTACAAATATGTGGAATATTGTCTGTTTTGCCAAGCTAGACTTTTGAGATTGCAGGGGAAGAAAGTGGTCATTGCTAAAGCAAAAAATTCAACATGAGATGGTAGTTTAATGAAAAGCATGTAGCAGACTTTTACTTCAACACCTCCTAACAATTTTAGGAGGTCCCTGGAACAGCGGATGCAAAACAATCGGCAGTAAAATAGTGTCATATTGGAGTGGCCTAAGATGTATAAGGAGGTCAAAGAAGCCTATTACAATCCTGAAATTGGCATCTCATACATTTTCTGACATGTTCTTGTAAATGTAAACACATATTGTAGTCCTACTGAAGTGCCCAAGTCTGCTTTAAAATTTACCACACCTTTTATAACAGCAAATCTCTTTATCTGCAAGAGATGATTTTTCCTATGCATTCTGTAACGTTCTTCTGTGTTTTGTTCCCTGCCTTTACAATCATGTTCCTGGTCAAAACAGAACACTCAGGAACTGAGAACAATTTAAAGGATCATTAAGATTAATAACAATATTAAGTCTTTAATTAAAAATATTTATGTTTTTAGATGATCATATTGATATCCACCAGCCTAAAGAACAGAAAAAAAATATTTGTAATTGTAAGTCCTCTACTGATGAACAGGAAGAAACAACAATTAGGTGAAGACATACAACAGTTAAGCAAAGTAATTCAGAGCAAAGCACCTAAAAATTATACTTTAATATTTAATAACTTACTCTTAAATGTATTTTCCTTTTTTCTAGAACTTTTTCCACTTTTTCCATTTGTCTTAAAATTGGACATTATTTAATCCAACACTTTTATAAGCTAAAACTCACATTTTAATTGATATTTTTAGATTCAAGACTAAGAAGATGGCCCAGAAAAGCCTCTAAATAGTTATAATGATCTATAATAAAATCATGTTATTGTGATCAGTTTCAGAAGGACCTCCTGAGACATCCAAAGGTGATTCATCACATTCCAGCATTTGCAAATCATGTTGCTTCCCTCTTTAACAAAGCACATCATCCAGCAGGAGGGAAAGCTTTTATGCTTTGACAGCATACTGGAGAGGAACTCTCCCTGGAATATGCACTATATCTACTTTAGAGATGCAAGACAACTAGCAGATTACCAAGGTTATTAGTGAATACCCTATTAATAAATTTCCCTGACAGAAATGCTCAGGCAAGATACTCAGAAATTAATGTTTCTTTAATAAAAATAAATGTAATAACACTGCATTGTGGTTTTCACTATGTGGTTAGAGTTATGATTAATATTTAGTTATCTATTCTACATAATGCACTTTGGATTGCAGTGTAGTAAGCAGTGCCATAAAAAGAAAGTGTTGGGGAAACAAAATAAGGAATTTCATATACATCCTAAATGGACTGATGCCCAATACACTCACTTCTTGGAAATATTGCTGTGTGGATGCAGTGCTTGCCTAGGCTTAGCAAGTCTCATCAAATATTTCATAGAATCATAAAATATCATTATTTGGAAGGGATCCACAATGATAATCAAAATCCAACTCTTGGGCACTTACTCTTTTGCTTAAGACACAAACATCTTGTGGAATAGTGTTTATAAACAACAGTGGAAGAAAAAGAGAGGCCTTTCTATATTATCAACTCATACCAAAAGAATTTCATTATCATCCTGCTGTTCCTGTGTGTGAACTATTGACTGCAATTTTATTTGGGTCAAAATCTCTCCAACTTTACAACAAGGAATGACAGTCCATGGGAATGTCCTTGGGCAAGTAAACCTGTGCCACTGACCTTCCCCACTGCCACACGGGTTTGCAGCCTGGCACCAGGACTGGCTGTGCCCCCAGTGTGCTCTGAGGAGGAGTTCATCGTTCTCCCCTGCTTTCCTCTGTGTAGCAGCGTTTTACTTAGGGGTTCGTCCGTGCAGAGGGGTAGTTACAGTACACAATGATCCCATCTCCAGAAACTCTTACTCTCCCTTCCTGCGGCGGACTGCAGGAGGAGAGCGGTGCCTATGAGATAAGCAAGGCTACCATCTAGTGGTGCTACTGTGCTTCCGTAGCACAGAGAAACGTACACTGAATATGGCTGAATAGACTGATCCTAAACGCAGAAAATTAACTAAGAAAATTCGATTATAGCAGAACGCTTGGAACACTTTCTCCAACATTTTCATGCAGCTACAATAAGTCTTCATTTTAAATACAAAATCAAACAATTTTCCAGAAAAAGCAAAAACCACCACACACAATGCACCTCCTTCTAGGAGATTTAAGAATTAGGCTTGTAGCATGTAATTTTTCATCACAGGCTTGAGCAGGCTTGGAGGGTTCAGTCCCCCAGACACATTGCTTCTCAGGACCTGTGCAAAAGCATGTATCACTCCCATTATTTTGAATTCCTGTCTCCTTGGTGCTCCCTGGGCTAGCATATAGTGAAAGGTTAGTTCTGCCATGAACAAACTTCCCTGTGTTATTTATAGACAAGCAAAGACCACAAGACATCAGTATCAGATAAGATTATTCCAGTAGCTAAACCAGAAACTAAATCAAGGCCTTCTGCTGTGCTCATGGAGCTCCCTCCCATTTGCTGTATGAGCTATCTGAGGCACATTGCCACTACCTTAATGAAGGCTGTATAGGAACAAGTGCAAGTGGAACAATTTGTAGGCCAGCATTTCTCTCATATCTTGGCATGCCAAGCAAGGCAGAATGACAATTTTGAAGTTTTTCTCTAGCTCTTCAGGAATGCA
Source organism: Ammospiza nelsoni (assembly GCF_027579445.1). NCBI lineage: Eukaryota > Metazoa > Chordata > Aves > Passeriformes > Passerellidae > Ammospiza > Ammospiza nelsoni. The sequence continues at coordinate 23,821,062 of NC_080636.1, forward strand.
AAGCCCTGCATCCAGGAATGGTTGTAAAGTAATTATAAATTATCTCTTAGACATCTGTCTAGATGTAATTCTCTGGTCTTTTCTTTCTCTGCCTGTTACACAGCAGTATATTGAGATTTCCTACAGGGAGGGTGAAGGAAATATGGCCTGACCGGACTGGTCCCAGGCATATAAACTCCTTGGTTATGTGGTGAATTTACCCAGCACTCCCACTCATCCAAACATGGGCAGCTCAATTTTTTATTATTATTACAGGCAGATTCTGAGCAGTGCAAGCAGGGTGACTGTGTTCACTCACAATCACCATATTGCAACAGGAGAACTTACCAACCGACCCCTGCAGTAAACAGCCCATTGGGAACTTCCTTCTAGTGGAAGGGCCAGATAGGGAAAGCTGCTCTATGTAAAGCTGCTATTAATGCAGAGTTTCTAAATGCTACAGTAGCTGCTTAGGCGCTGCTAGAAGCCATTAGCTGCTTTCAGAGCTGACTTTTCTGCAAACTCCGCTTGCTTTTTTATGTGGCTCTGGTGGACAAAAATACTCAAAAGCTGCCACAGAGCAAGGCCTGTAATTATAGGTAGTCAAATAAAGAGAATAGCTCACACTTTCAAAGCTGACATCTAGCTAGATTTTCTTGCCTTGGCTGCTTAAAATGGGAACTCTAGCCCTGATGGGAGCTGAAACATATGATCACCAATATTTTCCTACAACTGAGAAATAGGAATACAACAGAGATTTTGCAATGTAGGTGGCATTTGAGGCTCTAAATATTTTGTTGTTCAAATAGTACAAAATAAAGCACAGCTTGGAAGTTTTAGGAAAACACCTCTCCATTGCTAGCAGCTGCTGTGCTTCAGGCCTGCCACTCAGGTATCTTTCCCTGGAAGAACTGCACTGCGGGTTCTGCCCAACAGGCAGCCAAGCATGATGGTCAGTACAGGTCCCCGTGAGGCAGTCAGGAAAGCCATGTTTCAGGCCAGAATGACCTCATGCTATACATGGGGCTTTGAGAAACCTGCCTGGTGTAGTTGCAGGTGTCACTGCCCATGGCAGGGTGTTTGAGAGCTCTCTCAAGGATTTTTGAGTAATCTTGGGAATCTGGAGAGGTCACATTTGACTGGTAGCTGGCAAATGTTTTTCCAATTTTCAAGAAGGGCAAGAAGGATGATCCTAGGAATTACAAATCTTTCTTTCTTAATTCAGTGCCTGGTAAAATTATGGAGAAAATTTTTCTGGGAGTTATTAAAAAACACTTGAAGGACAACATGGTCACTGGTCACAGCCAGTATGGCTTCATGAGGGGACAGTCCTGTTTCACAAACTTAATTTGCTTTTATGGTAAATTAACTCACCTAAGTTATCAAGGGAAGCCAGTTGATGTAATCTTTTTGGATTTCAGTAAATCTTTCCATACTGTCTCTCAAGTATCCTTCTGACAAAATATTCAGCACACAGCTGGATAAACACATAATAGGATGGGTGAGCAACTGGTTAATGCATCAGGCACAAAGGTTTTTGTGAATGGGGTGACATCAGACTGGGGACCTGTCACTAGTGGGGTTCCACAGGGCTCTAATTCAGGGCCAGTGCTCTTCAACATCCTTATAAATTACTTAGATGCAGGGCCTGAAAGTAAAGTAAGTTTATCAACAGGACTAAATTGTGGGGAGTTGTTGACTCCCTGCAAGGTAGAGTGGTTCTGCAGAGAGACCTGGACAAATTAGAGGGCTGGGCGATCACCAACTATATGAAGTTTCACAAGGGGAAGTGATGGATTCTGCACCTGGGTTGTACATACAAACTGAGGAATGAGATGCTGGCAAATAGCACCATGGAAAGAGACCTCTGTGTCCTGGTCAGTGGAAAGGTGATCACGAGTCAGCAGTGCCCTGGCAGCCGGGAGGGACAACGCTGTCCTGGGGGACATCAGGCACAGCATGGCCAGCCAGGCAAGGGAGGGGATTGTCCTGCTCTGCTCTGGGCTGGTGCAGCCTCATCTTGAATATTGTGTGCAGTTTTGGGCACTTCAATAACAAGAAGGATCTAAAGCTGTTAGAGAGTGTCCAAAGGAACAGCCTTCTATGAAGGTGGGTGAAGGGTCATGAGGGGGAGCCATACAAGAACACCTGAGGACACTTGGTCTGCTCAGCCTGGAGAAGAGGACAGTGAGGGGAGACCTCATTGCAGTCTACAATTTCCTCATGAAGGGAAGAGCAGGGGCAGACACTGATCTCTTCTCTATGGTGACCAGTAACAGAACTTTAGGAAACAGCATGATGTTGTGTCAGGGGGGTTTAAGCTGGGTATTAGGAAAAGGTTCTTCCCCCAGAGGGTGTTCGGGTACTGAAACAGGCTCCCCAGAGAAGTGGTCACAGCACCAAGCCTGACAGAGTTCAAGAAGCATTTGGAAAATGTTCTCAGACACATGGTGTGATTGTTGGGTTGTCCTGTGCAGGGCCAGGAGCTGAACATTGATATTCCTTGTGGTTTTCTTCCAACCCAGGATATTCTATGATTCTATCATCCTTACTAGATGATCTTTAGGGTCTCTTGCAACCCAAACCATTCTAGAATTCTGTGAGTTTCTGTTATGCATATATACACACTCACATCCACTAATACACATCAAGAGGTACAGAAAGCTAAGATAAAGTTGGAAACGCTAGGTTTGCTAACAGCAGAAGGCCAGTGCTTTGTCTCTGAAACAAGAGAGACAAAAGTTCAGTGCCTAATGTCCTAAATACAGCTAGAAAAGCCCAGGCTGCAAATGCACTCAATGGGAATTTTGCCCTACGTGTATAAACATACACAGGAAAGAGCAGCATGTTTTGCCTTTAGATTTGCAGCTGTAGAATGTGATAGAGTCCCATTGTTTTTCAGATCCATAGTGTAGTTTCCCTTGCAATCTAAATATTTTTCTCCACTGAGATAGGGATTTGTTTCAGCAGGCACCTTCATAAGCTAAACTCCTCCACTGAGACAGTATGGCTCAAGGTCCAAATGATGGTGTTCTTCATACCAACCTGTGCTTTGGGTAAACAATTCCAAACAGCACTTGTTAAACTGATCTTCAGAAAACAAGTTCCTCTATCAGTGATGAACACTGTCTAAACACTTCTCTAAAGATAGACATTTGGAAATATTCTCCTCCTTGTGTAGTGTGTAAAAATTCCCAAAGCAGAGAGAGAAAAAATCCTCCCTTTCTCTGCACAGCTGGTGCTTGGAGAGCAGCATCTGAAGGTGTACAGGAGGCACTATAGTACTAGGCTCTAAGAGTGGCTGGGTCAAAGGCAGCTTGGAAGGCCTGATGGTTCCCAACTGGATTTGTTTTGCTGTGTTTTTAATGTTAATTGCTTGCACTTGAGCCAAGCCTAATAAGCTTCCAGCAGCAACATCCCCAGCAGTGTCAGAGCAGCTGGGCCCCTGCGCTGCTGCCTGGCCCAGCTGGTACCAGCAGCACGTACAGGACAACTGGTCTGCGTTAGCAGGGCTCTGGGTGGTCACCACGTGTAAAACACTTTGTGTCAGCATTGTAACTTAACCAAAAGGTTATGTTCTGCCAGATGTCCTTCTGAAAAGTGGCTATTAATGTAAGGTTAAGTCTCTCATTCTTACACATTTTGAAATCAAAGTCTTGACTTGTAAGTACACATGAATACCTACTGCTATTTGTCATTAACACAGGAATTGGTTCAGCAAAGACTTTGGAGGTCTTGTAGCCTAAAAACCACAATCTGCTAGCCTGACTAAGGGATGCATTTAATGCTTCTATGTGCTGTGGAGAAGCAAGAGCAGCTCAGGTCTAGGTCTGTGAGGCTTTTTATTTACCATGGTCACAGTGGGAAAGAGTCAAAGTGCTGCTCTGAGTCACTACCCTGTCAGGCCTGCACATCAAGTATATGTAGAGGCTGGGAAGTCTAAGATATACCTTAGGAGTGATTAAGAAGAGGTAGTTTGACTCTGTCTCAGATGCAGATAATGTCTTTCCCACGCAGCTCACTTTAGGACAGGACTAGCTAGGAAGGCTCAGGGCAATCCAGGGACCCCAGGCTCTTGGCTTCACTCACTGGACTGGCAGCAGCCCTGTGCCAACATCACTCTCCAGGTGAAGTAGCTCCAACAGAAGAACCATGCTTGAACATCTCACAGACTGTCTGCAGCTAAAGCTTTAGATCAGAGCACTTCTCCAATTAAAAACAAAATCCCCACACTTCTCAAGAATGTGCACATGTAGATTAGGCAGCAAATCCTTTGGCACAAGTTAGTGTAAATAATGTGCCACATCTGTCCTTGTTGATGTGTAGGAGTTCAGGGTAGCTTGTACTACCCAGGACATTTTTGTTATGCAAGTGAAGATTTTAGAGAATATGTTAAGCTGAGCACAACTTACTTCAGAATTTCTGTTAGTAGGGGTGAACAGGTACATAAAGATCAGGTGGAGACAGTTGACCAGAAGACTATTCATAAGATACAACAAGAATACAGGACCATGTCAGTTATGTGGAAAAAGCAACCATCTTTCAGGATTCTGAAAAAAATGAACATGGGGTTGGGGATTTTTATAATTTCTTTATTTGTTTATTTATTTATTTTCATTAAGTGGCTTTGTTGTTCACTGATTTCAGTTGACAACTACTTTAAATTATGGTTAAGGTCCCATTTGCATAAAAAAGACAGAGTGAAGGAATGCTTTTTACATCTGCCCATCACTATCAGTCTACTTTTCCTTCTCCCCAAAAGAAGATAGCTTTTGGACACCGTGTAAGATGGTTTGTTGTGCTGACTTGGATTTCACAGTAAACCCCCTGCACATGAAAGTTCTCGTGTACAGGTGCCTCTGTTGTCATGCAAGCTGGACAAACCCCTCTTTCTTTTTTCTTCAAGCCTTGCTATTCCCTTCTGGTAGAGTCATACTTCTCCTTTCTTCATCCAACAACAGGCTAGCCAATTTCTTTATTTTCTCCTCACATTTCCTCCAGAAACAACCAAAGCTACACTAGTATGTAAAGAGAGTGCAGGTGACAATAGACTGGATACAGTCAGCAGCTCTTTAAGACATATATTCTTTCCTTTCCCTTAAAAAGTTTAATTCTAGACATTGGAGATTGCTGACATAAAGAGGTATTTGGGAGGTGGCCTGTGCCTTTCCCTCAGCACCCCATAAGCCTGAGGAAGAGCATCTCTTCTACGGTAAAAGTACTACTAAGTCAATGTCTTGATATCCTTTCCACTGATTGACAACATTTCTCATCTCTCCTTGTTTTCTGCTGCTCTCCTCCAGCTTAGAAGTGGCTTGTGCTCCAGAGCTGATTTGAAGCAGCCTTGTATTTATTTTCTCATTCTGTCTAAGGTAAGCTCTTCCAGCAGTCCCAGAACTCAGGGAGAGATTAATGCTTTTTGGGTACTATTGTATAGCTGTTGAGCGTTCAGAAACAAATCTAAGGATAGGCTTTGCTATCTTTGCTGAAGAAACTGAAGATTGCATGGGAGAAGCAAACTGGGGTCACCCCAGGATGGCCTGACACAACACAGTGCTTGGAAAGAGGCATAGTGCTGCACTAGAGAGTGTGTTAAAGAGTCAAGTGCTGCTATTTATGTTTCTCACAACTAGTAGTTTAAAATCACATGACCCATCTTTTTTCACTTTTGCCTGTTAATCTGAGGAAAGTATTCTCTGGATGAAAATGTAAGTAGGTATGCAAATCCTAATCACAGATCATCCAAGCATTACATTGAAATTAAAATTCATTATTATTAGCTATTACATGTATTATGCTAAATCATTGCACAGAATGAGGTCTTCTTGAAATGTGTATTTTACATCTCTAGATGAAAGCACTAATCCTGAGAATGTTCAGGTCAACAAAACAAAGAGGAAGGAAGCAGGGACTGTTCTCTCCAACAGGACTAGAAAGATGGATTCTTCCTGCCTATAAAGAAAGGATAGATGGCTTACATCAGCAGAGAAAGCATTTGAGGGGAAGGAGACAGATGCTGATTGCCCAGGTGCCAGTATTGTGTCTTTCATATCCATTGAGACAAGCCTTGCAAGCTTTCATATCTTTCATAACCAAAGAGTATTATCATTTCATGGGAAACTAAGAGACCCTTGTCAACAATGATGTCCCTCCTACCTTTCTTTGTGAAAAGAGGAAGAAGTCACTCTCTGTTTGTCCTACTTCTACTGTGACATGCTGCTGCTATGGTTCTGATAGACACTATCATTGTTTGGTGGATGCCATTTTTCAGAGGAATGAAGTGAAGAATCATCAGCATCCTGCCAGACAGGCCTGAAATCAAGGAAACCATGGCTGCACTCTTTAGAACGGAGACTCTCAAGGCAAGCCTTCAAAGCTACATTTCAGCAGTTTAACACTTCCACCTACAGACTTCCAGAAGAGCTCTTGCATTCTGTAGAACACGCTCTTTACCTGCTGGTGGACTTGGCTGTAGTTCAGAGCAATTGCAGAGTCACTGCTAGCAGTCAATACACACAAAGGCAGTGCTCGGCAGAGCAGCCTCCTTCATCAGCCTGACACTTTTATCTGCATTGCTTCTGTTACCTCTCTCTAGCTGGCCTTCATCTCAGGTCAGACCCAGAGTTCAGCTCCTTCAGTATGCCCCCACCTCAGAAGCCCTTAATTATTCCATTTTCTAGACAAAACATATGCTTCTTGTGGACAATGGAATACAACAACATAAATTTTCCAATCTTTACATTAAGTAAAGCAAGACTTGGGGCTTTTTTTCTCCCCATTCCCAACTCAGCTCTAGGCTGTTTTGAATTTCTTTCATTTGCAAGTCTCCTGCTTGACAGTTGAGATGTTCCAGCGCAGAGCTCCTGGCCCATGGACCTGGAGAGCAGCAGCTGACAGCCAGGTGCTGAATAGCAACTGGACTTAGACTTCCCCACATGCTGGGCTGCATGACTTGCAGTCACCACGACTCCCCACATAAGCATTTAAATTAACCTGGATGCAATTCAGAAACAAACAGATGTCTCTCTTGCTGCTCAAATCTTTCATGGATCCAGGGCCTCTATAAAAGCACTCAATTGCTTGGCCTATTGATCCCTCTGATCCTCTAATTAAAGGCTGGGGCACTCTCATGCAGGAATTGCTGCAGTGCTCCAGACAATTTACCAGAAGAGAAGGGGGGAAGTTGCAGCCTTACACAGACCCCTGACACCCACTGTCCCGGCAGTGGCCTCAGTTATGTTTTATGTTTGATCCCTTGTGACACAGTGTACAGGTTCTGGCTGGGATGAAATTTGTTTTCTCCATAGTGCCTGTCATAATGCTGTGTTTTGGACCTGAGTTGGGATTAGGATTTAGAGCAGCATAATCCTACCATTCCAGGGACACATTTGTTCCCTCCACACCTTTCTCTCTTGGCCACAACTTCAGCCTAGAGCTGACATTAGAGCTAAGGTTGAGACCCAAGAGTTTCCAGCTTCAGGGCCACTGTCACAGCAGGAGGCATGCCAAAGGGAGCACGGCACTGCATCAACATTGCTCCATCCATCTGTGTGTAAGTCAATCCCTGTCTGAAACACTGCTATGGTAAAACTGAGCTAATTGCATGATTTACCTCACCCAGAATTTACCTCAAGCAGGATTTACCCCCAAAGCCAATGGAGGTACTTAGAGTAAGTCAGCACATTTATCTCAAACACCAAGGGTAAATGCAGTCACCAGGAGAATGGCGCCGTGTAGCAAATCCTGTGGCTCCAGCACCTGCACAGCCAAGGACCTGCATCCTGCTGCCTGGGCAGCCAGCTATGGACAATAATTGTTTATTTTGAAGGCAGAGAGTAGGGAATTAAGGAGGTTTCTAGGAATGTGTTTGGAAACCTTCTTTTGGGACCTGAGTCATTATAAGAAAATTAAGAGAAGCACATATCTAGATGTTTGCTAGGCAGGTGAGGACAATGCAGAAGATGTGGGCTTGGACTGCCCCAGGGCTTGGATTTTGACAGGACAGTAGGAAAATTGTTTTCTAAAGAATATTATAGAGCCTCAGCTTCCATTTTGGGAAGCTGATTGTCTAAGGCCAATTGTCTAAGGCAGCTTTGCCTCCTTTACTACCCTACTTGTTATAAGAACTTTTGTTTGAAGATCCTCTGAACTCAGGAACAGGCCTCAGTTATAGGTCTAGATCTTGTGCAAACCTTCAAGTGGAGTATGGTGGAAAGGTAAATACTGACGCCAAGTCCTACATCTAAGGGAAAGGAATCTGTCAAAAGATCATATATGTAGCAAAGATTCCTCTGTCCGCAGTTTCTAGATTAGACATCTGAGCAAAACCTTAACACTGTGAACAGTGTTGAGCACCAGAAGTGCTATTATTACATTTGGACAGTGCAGAAAGTTCACAAGTATGTCCAGTCACTTTTCCAGGTGAGTATTAATTTTATTGCAGTAATGGGAATGAATTGGATTAAATGTGTTGGGCACATCTATCTTCTTCTCTGAAGAAAGATGGTCTAGAGGCTTCCTTCATCTTTGCAATGAGGTGGATGAGGACTGCATATGACACAGAACTCATTTATGTGTCTTTCTGGAGGCATCTTTATGCAACAGTAGCCGTTTTAGAAGTTTGATATTGTTACACTTACTGTTTATGTTAAAATTAGTGTATTGATAGATTTGATAGATGCTACCACAGAAACAGTTCTGCTGTCACTTCCTGCATGCTGTACATGCCATGCAGAGCCTGAAATTGCACTTGCACAACTGTTTGCAGTCTGCCTCAACAGCCTGGACACAGGAGCCACCCCAGGGATGGCTAACCTAGGGATCTAGGCACTGCCATTGCTGAGGCAGGCTGAAGCCATAACCACCATTTGCTGCTGTACAATTCAGAAATAGGATTTTCTTGCCTTTTTTAGCCTTCTCTTTTGTAGGCTGCAAGATGAATGTTCTGCTGTCCTCTCAGAGGAGCTGCATGCAGGCCCTCCTACATATCTGTCAGGGACCATTAGCATTGGACTTGTTCACTCAAGTTGCTTTGATATCCTTGCATCTTACAGTGCATTAAGAGTTCATCATAAAGGGAAAGATAGTCAAAGATACCATATATAGAATATTTTGGGCCAATTTTGACTTGCTTATAGGCATCAAAGACTGTTTTCAGCTACAGTAAAGGGGGAAAAAAGCAGAAATAAATGGTATGGTGATTTACTGTGAAACTTTCCCCCATCCTCCCCAGAAATCTTTGGTTTTGAACAGTGTGTACTGCTTTTCTTTTTACTGTGATAGAAAGGATCATGGGGTATTTCAGGAAGGGTTATTAGGATACCTTTAAACAAACCTCCTCCTCCAGGCACGATCAGCTAAAAGATCAGACAAGGTTGCTAAAGGCCTTATCCTGTCTGGAAACTTCCCAGCTTTGGCCACAAAATACAAAGCCTGCCTTGCTATCCTATTTTTTTCTTCACTAAGTCTTGTTATAGACTTGTATAGGTAGAACCAGTGTGAGACTGCATCTTGAACCTTTTATGGCCATATTTCAAAGATTAACTCTGGGCTTTTTTCCCAAGGAGCTCATGGTAAACTGAGTAATGTTGATGAGTAGGTCTCAATTCAAAAACGCACGTGCGCAACCACCTGATGTGAATGAATCTCCACTAAATTACAGTGCAACAGATCTAAAGTTAATTTAAATGTGCTTGAAATGAGGCAAGCACTTAGAAATTTTGCTGTGCTGGGGCCCAAATCGTTCTGAAACACAGTGAAAAACCAAAGGAAGAAAGTCATCAAAACGAAACAGACTGCAGACATTCAGCTGACTCTTTTGTTCAGTATTTGCATTGTTTGAAAGACAACTGTGAAGCATCTCGCTTATCCACAAGGCTGTTTACCAGTAAAATCTGAAAAGCTGTTGGGAGTCCACGTGATTTCTAGTATTTTGAGCAGGTTGGTTTTGTTTCCTTGTTCAGACATGTTCTAGTGCAAAGACATTGTGCACAGAAACTGTCAGGTCATGAATAAAAGATAAAAAGCCCGCTATTTTTTAACCAGCTTCACTGGACTGGTTCAGGGGTTGGTCCAAACGCAGAGATACAATCAGCACACAGGAGACTTTCATGTCACATTAATGATACTGGAAATTTAAAAATAAGTGTTTAATGATTTTGTTGAATACCAAAACCATTGTATACTTTTCGCAACATGCACAGAACAGGGGCTGATGCTTAGGAGCGGCTCAGCACACAAATGTAGACATGGGCTTTGGGGATGCACGGAGCCAGGGGTTGGGCTGATGGCGGAGGAGAAGCCTGTTGCCCAGGGTGATGCCAGCCGCTTGCCCACGCTGCCAGCCGGCTTCCAGCACTTTCTCCACGCCAACGTCGGGGGCCCGGGGTCTCCCCGGCCGCACCCCGCTCCGGCGGAGGCGCCGTGACCGGGCCCCTCAGCCCCGGCCGGGCTCCCCCGGCCCCTCCGGCCCCTCCGGCCCCCCCGCCTCGGCCGTGCCCGCTCCTCCCTCTCCCCCCGCCGCCGCGCCGAGTGGGCCAGCCCGCCCCTATATAAGAGCCGGGTGGGCGGCTCCGCGCCCCAGCGTCGCCAGCGGCTCGGCAGCGGAACTGCCGCGGGGGACATCGTCGTGCGTGGGGCACAGCCTGTCTTCTTCCCGGCTCCCGCCGCCCTGCAGCCATGGCCTGGCAGCCCATGGAGATCAACCCCGAGGTGCGCCAGGGGCGGCGGGGACAGGGCTGGGGCTGCGGGGCGGGTGGTGGCACGCCGTCTCTCACCCGCACTCACGCTTTCCCCCCACCCCGCATTGTCTTCCAGATGCTGAACAAAGTGAGTTGCCGCCGCCGGAGGAGCGCCGCGGGCGGGAGGGCGCCGGACCTTCCCCCTCCCTCCCTCGGCATCGCGCCCTGCCGGGGAGCGCCAGCCGCGGTGGCGGTACCGCTGCGCGGGGCGCGGCCGCACCTGCGGAGCGGCGCCTCCCTCCGTCCCTCGGCATCCCGTCCCCGTCCCTCGGCATCCCGCCCCGCCTGTGCACGGAGCGGCGCCTGCCTCCGTCCCTCGGCATCCCGCCCGCCGTGGCGCTGAGCGGCGCCTCCCTCCGTCCCCCGGCATCCCGCCCTACGGGGCACGGAGCGGCTCCGCCGGCGGGGCGCGGCCGCACCTGCGGAGCGGCGCGGGGCCGTGCGGCGCGGGGCCGGCAGGCGGCGCGGCGGGCCCGCGCGTTGTGCTGTGTCACCGGGCGCGGCGGGGCTGGGGCGGGCGCGCCCCGCGGGGACGGGCGTGGCGCGGCCGGGCCACCCGCTCTCTGTGCCCCGTGCAGGTGCTGTCCCGCCTCGGGGTGGGTCCTGGCTGGCGCTTCGTGGACGTGCTGGGCTTCGAGGATGAGGCGCTGCGCGCCGTGCCGACCCCGGCGTGCGCGCTGCTGCTGCTGTTCCCGCTCACGGAGCAGGTGCGTGTCCCCTCCCCGCAGGGCAGCGCTGGCCGCCGCCTGGAGTGCGGCTGCCATCCCCCAAGCATCAGATGGCTGGGCGTGGATGGGGATTGACACTGGCACGGGGTTGTGCTTGGTCCCCGCCTCCGAATAGCCTCGGCTGAGCTGGGAAACCAAACAAGGGCTCTCATTCCATCACAGTGTTTCTGTGAGATTTTGCTTTGTATATCAGACTGAGGGGAAAAAAAACATGCGTGATCTTGACTGTGAGGGATAGCAATTCCATTACTGTGCTGAATCATTGGATCTGGAGAGGCCTACATTACTTCTTTAATATAATCAATTGGTTTGATGCTAAGGAAGTGAATGAGATGAAATCAAATTCAGTTAACGGGTTCTTAAAAAGAAGGATTATAACTTGCCAATAGCAATGGATTTTGCAGTCTATACGTTGTTCTGATGGGGAGGGGCTCATGAAGGCAATTCTAAAAGGCCTATTGTAGAGACATGCTGAGTAGCCTTGTTCAGTGGACTGAAGCAACAGAGAGAGGATAGAAAAGAGCCTATCCATTATATTATTTTCCACCAAGCTATTTCCAGTGTATGGCACAGATGGAGAAGCTACGAACAGTGCCTTTGGATATGACTGAATCATGCAGGTAGTCAGTCCATTAAGTGTTGGCCTGAATCCAGTTTAGGCATATGGTGCTTTACTGGTGCCACAAAGATGACTTTCTGAATAAATCTCTTTCCAGTTCTGATACTGATGCTCCTGCACAACAACTTATTTTTCCAGTGTACTATACGAGGATAGGACTGTGATGAAATGCCTAAACTAGTTATGTGTTTACAGCATGAAAACTTCAGGAAGCAACAGACTGAGAAAATAAAGGACCAGGAGATCAGTTCTAAAGTGTATTTCCTGAAGCAGACTGTCAGTAACTCCTGTGGGACAATTGGTCTGATACATGCAGTTGCTAATAACAAAGACAAATTGAAACTTGGTGAGTATGAATGTTCTGAAGTGCTTGAATTTCTATTTTTTTGACAGCAGATTGAATGGGGATGGGCTATTGGGAGACAGCTTTCTTTCAGGCAAGCCAGGTTAAGGCATCCTGTAATGTTTCAGTCGGTTAGTGGGTCTTCCAGCTCTTGGAGAGGGGCATGTGGAATGCCTGAAACACAGAAGGGAATGTGCTTCGACTCCTGCCTGCCAGCTGCAGAGGTATTGTCCTAGTAAGCAATGCAAGAGGGAAAGGGCACTTAGCAGCACTGACCAGAGTCTGTCTGTAATTAGGAACTGCTGTGTTCAGAAGCAGTTATTGACATTAAACTTGATGGCAATAGATGAGATGGAGTTCTTCATGCTGCTTATGTCTAATGTAAATCGATGTGCTCAGAGTAGCCTGTAAATCAGTCTAAAACATTTGTATTTTTCTTTTTGCTGGACAAGTTGAATAGATAAGGGTTTGTAAGGAGATTAAGGAGATTTTTCCTACCGAGGTAATAGTTTGGATGGTTTTTTACTATAGAAAAATATTCTTTTGCTGTTCAGAGACTAGATCTGCAAAATACAACTACCATTATTCTAAGAGAACTCGTCCGCATTCTGTGCTGTGGGATTCCTTTTTATACAAAGGAAAACATGTGAAAGTCATAGTGAACATTTAAACATAGTTTTTCTTTATTCTTCAAAAGGATTCACTGGAATAACACTCTTGATGAGTGAAGCAATGATGCAGCATATCTTTTATGTGCTAGACCTCAGTGTATCTTAGTAATTTATATTCTGGCAAACCAAAGTTAGCAAGTGCTGCCTTCATTTAAAGGCAGTGAGACAATTTTGTCTACCCATATTCTGTTAGTTATGTATCCTTACAGCTGGTACCTTTCTTGAATTTCTTCAAAACAGGGCTGAACATTTCTGCCAAATGTGCAGTGGGGAAATCAGAAAAGCTAAATCCCATTTGAAAATTATTTTTCTAAATGAGCATCCAGAGTTAACTGAAGCACTCTTCCCTGAAACGATTCTGGTTGTTTTTGTAGATTGTTACTAATAACTTCTGTGTTAATAGCTGACTTTGAGTGGTAGTTATAATGTGCTTATATTGGAGATAGTTACAGGCTGAGTGCAATGACTTGTAGTTAGTGCAAAAAGCATTGATTTCTGTGGGCTGCATCTACACCATGACTGAGGTTTTACCTATACTGAATGAAATGTTTGATCATCTTGTGCAGAGGAGGGGTCTGCCCTGAAGAAGTTTCTTGATGAAACAGCTGATTTGTCTCCTGAAGAAAGAGCTAAGCATTTGGCAAATAATAAGGTATATGAACTATACAAACTACTGACAGTTATCAGCACTTAAAGATGTAGTAACCTGTACCTGCTTTCTCTTAAGGCTATACAAGAAGTCCACAACTCTGTTGCGCAAGAAGGACAATGTCGGGTAAGATGTGAATGTGTAAAATCTTGGGAAAATGTTTAATGAAGGTGGCAGAGCAACACTTTTTTGTCTGTCAGAAAGCTGTTATAGTTCATGGGGAAAGAGAAATAAGTTACTCATGGGTGAATACTTGTTTGGGATTTCTTCCTCAAACATGGATTGAAAATGTGGATCAAGGCCCAGTTGTAAAATATAATTTTACAATAGGATTTCTGGTGCTTGACCTTTGGAAGTCTTGCCACAGACCTCTCCCACTGAACTTAAGTTTTCAGTCCTTTGCTTTCTTGAAGTTTCCTCTGTTCTGTAGTCACAAATTGGGTTTGCAGTACTAGCTTCAAACTAACAGTTATGTCTGATGGTGTTTCCTAAGGTTGAGGACAACAGTGTGAACTTCCATTTCATCCTTTTTGTCAATGTGGATGGACACCTGTATGAATTGGGTAAGGCCTATGAACTGTTTGGACTGGGCTTATACCACACTGCACAGCAGTGTTGGGGGCTCAAACAAGGTATTTTGTGCTAATTAAGCTGTTTGAGGCCCTCAGAGCCAAAACACAATTTGTATCTTCATCTGAAGATTTTACCTGATGGGGGGTTACACTGAAGGCCGAAAGCATATTGTCACTGGTGTAGCTGAGAACACTGTTTCCATCTCACTCAGACTAGTGACAATTTGTTTTGACTTCCCCAGTGTCATCACGTGTGTACTTGTTTGGGTCTGCTATGCTCAGTTCTGCTAATTCAGAAGTTTTTCTTCCACAGATGGCCGTATGCCATTTCCTGTAAACCATGGCACGAGCTCGGATGACTTGCTGTTGAAGGTAAGCCTTCTCCCTTGCTGCTTGTTTCCCTGAAAACAAGGCTTATAAAAAGCCTTATAAAGAAGTGAGAATTCTGCATGTGGTGTATAGTGGCTGTACCTACTTGCTGTACAAGTCTTAGCTTAAATCTGCTAAGTTTATGAGTACTGAAGGTATTGTCCTAAGAGCTAGATACCTGTTCAGTGTATTTATTAGCTGGTGCTATAAGATTATGTAACTTAGTTGGTGGAACTACAAAGGCTTGTTCTCTGCAGGAAATGTATTTGGTTGGTCTAAGCAGCTGTATTTTTTCATCCCTAAGGATTCTGCTAAGATCTGCAGACAATTTACAGAACGTGAAAAAGGAGAAGTTCGTTTTTCTGCCGTGGCTTTCTGCAAGTCTGCTTAAGACTCTGAAGAGATGCAAGGAAAGCAGTTTAATAGCACACCAGTAAATGCAGTTTAAACTCCAGTGCTTCAGTACTTGTTAAACACAGCTGTTCTGGTAACTTAAATTATTTCCACCTTTTGCTATACACAGAAGCAACATCAGCTGAGCTTATGCTAAAGGATGAGCTCAAGTTTTAATGTGAATGGTTTGGACACATCAGATATCTTTAGACTCTTTTTTCACATGTTAAGTAGAAAATGCTTAACAGGGCTTGTTTGATCTGTGTTATATTATTTGAGTTGTTGGTTGATATTTCCTTGTCCTTAATGAGAATAAAATGTTCTGCTGGAAGACTAAATGGACTGAAGTGCTGACTAATTTTCTCCAAAAGGCGTTGTGAAGCATCCTCTGTAAGCCTTCTTTTCAAAAGGCCCTCAAAGCTCTCCTCTGAGCAAAAGGTTAAGTTAACCTCAGGGTAGCAGGGCAATTGCTTTTTCTAGTGTCTTGGGGGCTTTCAAGGATGGAGAGACACTGGTCTGTGTAACATGTTGCAGTGCTGCATGCTGCACTACCCCTCCAGTAAGGCTTTCATAACGTCCAGTCTGAAACTCATAAGCTGCAATCTGCCACTCTGAATACATTTAGCTTGGAGGGGTAAGGTGTGATAAATTACCATTCAAATGTCACTTTAATGTGGTCTGTATTAGTGCTACAGGAATACCCACTGAGTTGGTTGTTGTTGTTTCCTTATAGGAGACAGTATTAGAACAGCTATTTTCCATCCCTGTAGCTAAACTAAACCTGCTGGCTGAGGCAGAAACAATCCTGGTTAGGCCATGTGTGCTTACTAACTTGTGATTCTTTTATAAGACCTTTAAAGAGGCTGTACTTATCTGTCCCATCCAAAATGACCTAAAAAGGAGAAACCCACACTGCATAAATTTCTAATAGCAGGTTGGAATTTTGGATTCAAGCAAAAGAGATTAAATCTATCTATAATACATGTTATTTGGCATGAGCCGTGACCTGTGGAAACTATTTTTCCAACTGAGTCTAGTTGCTGTTTGCTGGTCTTGCAATTCCCTGCTGATACTTCAGGTAGCTGTAGGCAGGGATAAAACACGCTTAAACTTGGGTCTTTATTCTAATGTAGTCCCAGTCTTTCCCTGGCAACCATTTTATACAGTGCTGGGTAACACACTTGTAGATGGTCACAGGGCTTTTTAGAAGGGTAAATCAAGCTTTTGTTAAAGCTCTGTGTGGGCTGATGTTGTTTTGTATTGGGCCTTGTTACTGCTCATGTAATTGCCTGATAGCTGAAGCTGGCAAAGGGTTGCGAAACATTTTAATTTGCAGTCTAAGGATTTGCTAAACCTCTGGATACTCAAATTCTAAATATCAGTGCCTTCAGTTTCTGTTAGCAGGAAGGTGAAAACCATGGCTAGGAAAAGGTCTGTTATGTGTCATTGTCCTCTGCAACAGCATCATTTTCTGCCTCTTAGTGGAGGTTGTTGTAGGGTGTGGGGAGAGGCTGTGCTCCAGTGCAGGCTCGGAGCCATGCCCAGGGCTCAGGCTGCTTAGCAACACAGCCTGCAGCAGGGGAGAGTGGAAGGTGAACAAAATCACCTGCAGGACCAGGAGCATGGGAAGTGCCAGGTGAGCTGTGTGCCTTACCTGGGGCAGTGAGCTTTGGTGCTGCACAGGACCCTCTCCTTGCCCTTAGGGCAGTCACTGAGGGTACAGGCTGTGGCTGTGCCTGTGCAGAGCCAATGCTGAAGAAACCTGAAAATGTTTGTGCCAGACTTTTCTTATTTTCTCACATTCTGGTCCCAGGTATAGTTTCAAAGGATGGAAATAAAGAGAAAAACTAAAGAATTAATGTTATCTATCTACTTATGTATAACATCCACTACCAAGGCTGTTGTCCCCTGCAGAAATGATGACAAGGGCTTAGGAAACAGCTGGGCTTTACTTTAAACCACCTTGGGCTTCAGAAACAGGAAGATGAGTTTTTGGGGATGGCAAAGATCTTGGGGGCTGGGATAGAGGTCTCAAACCATGGGTGGTGATCTGTAAGCTGAATAGATGGAAGATGTTGCAATATTGCAGTGCAGCTGTTCCAAATGTGTTACTGCATTCAGAAAAAAAGTCACAATGCACAGAAATGTGTATTTGACAACTTGCAATTCTATTAAATAAATAGAAAACCAGGAAGATGTTTTAAAGCCATATCAGGCATGTATAGTCTCAAAAGAAATGCTTTTTCTTATTCATATTTTCTAGCTTATTTTACCTACTTGCCAGTTTTTTAATTTTAATCTTTGCCCATTATTTCACACTTTGGCAGAAATGTTTGGGACAAGAGTTGTTTTTTAGAGTGCTGTGTAGCAAAAACACTTTTCATGAGAAGATGCTCTTATAATTTAGTTTTTTTAATTGGGCACATCTATCTGAAGTGAGGATCATTTCTTGTCCCTCCTTGTTGTCTCCTCTATTCTTATAGCTGTAGTTCCATTCTGAACTGTTGCTTTTCCTTGATTTCCTGTGTGTTCTTCTTAAGTAAATTGACTCTTTTTACCCTCTCTACATCCATCTAAAGCCCTTCATGTTTTTCTTGAATTTACCCCTGAATTTTCCCTGTGACAATTGTTGGGAAGGGCAGGAGCTTGTAAAGCCTGCTGTGTTTTATGCCCACTCTGAAGAAACCGGTGACTACTGAGCAAATTAATTTGAATTAACAGATTCCTGACATTTTTGTGCTGCCTTCCAGAGGTGGACATTCAACAGTTAATGTATAGAACTATCCTTGGAAATATTTGAGAAATATTGAAGGTAGGATTTTAGGCTTATCTGTTTAGACATGCACATTTAGAGCTAATTTAGAGCTCTACCGGGGTAGACTGTGCAATCTATAATTTTCATAACCATTTAATTGCCTGCCTGAAAGCTGTAGTCAGCTAACTCTGTAGATGGTAGCATTGGGAAACTTGGAGCAACAAGTCTGATTTAGGACCGATGACAGATCCAGACACTATCTTAAAGTCCACAGCTAGTCCTATTGCTTTCAGTGGGATCATTCATGTGCTTAAGGAAACTTCTGGTTTCAGAGCCAAATAGCCAATCCTTAACTTAATCAAAAGGTAGGCTTAATGCAACATGCAAAGCCTCTTACATGTATGAATAGTCTTTGGTTTAGATCCCCAGTTTACTTGCAGCTAATGTACAACTTTTGGCCAGTATACACTGCTGTGCACTATATACACTAGTATTTCCATACTAAATATAATTCTTTTTAGGGGAAGTAAGGAAGGTATGGGACTAGCTGCCACAGCATTCAGCTTTTGACACACAGACCAGTTTATCAATCTCAGATATTTAAGATGGAGAAGCAGTTAGCTGAAAAAGGAACTAGACACACTCATATCCTCTTTGCCATTAATGTAAAGACAGCAGGGCCTGTGGTGGGCACTGGGAACAAACAAGACTGGCAAAAACTACTAAACCTTGTAGTCACAGGATCCCTCTCCTAGTGCTGCCAGCAGCCAGGAAGAGCCTGATGGCAGGACTTCAGCTCTGTTGAGCTGTGGACTAAATGAGAACAAACACAAATTGAGAGAAATGCAGCCAGAAGCAGAGTAACAGCATTAAAGTTCCTTTGAGAAAAAAGGACAAAAATATCACTCGCATTTTGCAATTTTTGACATACTGTACAGGATGATATTCCAAATGCTTTGAAGCCAAGGGACCTCAAGGGATGAGAGTGTGGGTTAGAAGAAACCTCATGGAGTTCAACATGGTGATGTGCAGAGCTTGGCACCTGGCTGGAGCCACCCTGTGGCTGGGAGGTGATGGGCTGAGTTTCAGCCTTTCTGCAACCGGGGGGTTATGGCAGGTGCCAAGTTGAATATAAGCCCATATGTTGAGTGCTCCTTCTGTAAGGCAAATCACATGCTGTGTTGGGAGTCAATACTGGGAGGAACAAGACCAGCAGGTGAAGTTAGTCACCCATTACTCCTAGCACTGGTGAGGTAGCTCCTGGAATAGGGGTCCAGTTCTGGGTCCCCTCCTTCCAATCCAGAAAGGATGTGGAGGAATCTGGAGAGGGCCCATTAGCAAGCTACAGAGGCAGGGAGCATGTGGAGAGACTGGTGGAGCTCAGCCTATATAGTCTGGCATGGAGGAGACTAAGGCAAGGTCTGATGGTAGCTTACAACTACATCAAGGGCAATTGCCAAGATGACAAAGCCATATTTTGTCCTGGTAATAGGAAATGGTCTATAAAAGGGCAGTAACCCCAAGTTGCAGCTTGGAAGGTTCAATTCAGGACATTTGGAAACAAGAAGAATATTTCTTCATGGGGAAGTAATATATTGGAACAAGTTGTCAGGGAAATGGGAGCATCTCCATCCTTGGAAGTGTGTAAGGGACCAGAAATTAACAACCAGCTTCTATTAGGCTAACTGAGGTTACCTATTACAGTATGAAAAATTAGAGCAGTGATCAGTAAAGATTTCATTCTCTTCCCTTTCAGAAAAGGGAAGGAAATCTTGAAATCAGAGAACAAAATCTAACAAATGCTCTGGAAAGGAGATATGATTTAAAAAAATGCAATTGAAAAAACCCAGAAAATTTGGAAATGGAGTGACTACAACCAAACGGACTGAAGTGAAATGAGGGGCAGTGAAAAGGACCAAGCCTTGCCAAAATTACTCCAATACAAATCTTGAAATCAGGGAAGAAAGGTAAACACAGAGAGAGAAGAAGAAATTGAAGAAATCAAAGGCTTAAAAAAAAAAAAAAAAAGGAAAAAATTTTGAAACCAAGTGAAAGCAATAAAAGTGAATGGGATGACAAGAAGTGCAGGGAAATGGACCAAAGCTTGCTCAATTAATCCCCAGTGAAATGGCAAGTGCTTTGTGTGGGGAAGCTGTTCAGCTGGAGGCTGATGCTGCTGGCTGCTGGTTTTCTTCTCTGTCCGGGTAGGAGGACAAGAATGGCTGCAGGAATAGCAGCCAAGTCATCCAGGGGGAGGTGCAGGTTTTGTTCCTGATGGGAGGGTTGTCACTTCACAGAGAGCTGGGAAAGGCAGAGGCCAAAGAAGGACCTGAGGGAGCACTTCCACAGTCAATGAATCAGAAACTGAAGTGTGAGGAGTCCTCCCTGAGGATGTATGCAACATCCCCAGGGGTACCCCAGGGGGAAAAAGAGCAGTGAGTGATGGGGGAAATGGAAAAATGAGAGAATTCCTGAACATTTTTCAATTGTCATATTTGCAGCAGTACCATAAGGCTGTTCAATGAAGTTTCCCATTCCCTTAAATAATTGTGCATCCAAAATGTAGTGCTTGATGAAGCTCAGCGAACAAATAAGGAGCTATGTAGAATTGATTTGAAACTTCTCTACTTTTTGGTTAGATGAACTTTAGACATGGTTAGATGACATTGCAAGGCCTGCAGCAAGATACAAAGAGAGATCTGCATGATGTTGGAGGAACCAGACTAGGCAAAGGTATTTCAGCTAGTTTAGCATTTCCAGCAGGGTACCATAAAAACCACGGCAGTCAATTCCTTTGCTTAGAACACTCAACACCATACTAAGAGATATTACTTACAGCACTGTGGCCAGGCTGAGTTGCATTTTATTTTCAAGTCTTCATATGTATGCATGTTGTCATCTTAGCAGAAGAGCTTCTACTCTTAGTGTGTCAGAGTGGGAGAAGCACAGCTGAACTATCCCCACTTTGCAAGTAAGGCATGGAGATGCAGATTCCCTGATATTTTTTGGTTTTTTGCAGAGACAGTTCTTATATTTACTCTGCTTTGGCTTTGGGCCTGAGTTAATACACCCTCCCTCTTAGCTGGACTTATTAGCTAAAGCTTAGTGTTAGACTAACCTCAGCTTGACTGACTTGGAGAACAATCAGGTGAACTCATGTCTGTCTGCAAAAGAGGTCTGTATTGATACATAGTCCTGTGAGTCCCTTTATCATGCCTGAATATATATTTTCCAGTAGACTTATATTGCAACTCAACATTCAAGAAATACTACTTTCTCCCTCTTTTTCCCTTTCCCATTCCACAAAAATGTTTAGCAGCACCGAGGAGTTGAGGATGATGCATAAATCTAAATTGAAGATGATTATATGAAGAGTGGTTTCAGTATCCAGGCTTTCTGACATACTGAAGATTCAGGTGGCGAGGCTGTGGCCACATTCCTGATGGTTAGAAGAAGTATTGATGAAGGAACAAGATGGTTCAGAGAAGAATATAATTATTTGGCTAGCTTGATACTTTATCGGACTTCATCAACTATTCTTTCTCCTTTCACTGAACAATGGCTCTGAAGGTCAAGCCATGCCAATAAACAACACATTTCTCAGGATGAATTTTTACTGAACAATGTAAGAAAAGGGGCTGAGTGGCTAGTTTTTCCCAGCTTCAGAAAGCAGCTGTTACAGGTTCTTGATGCAACCCAGTGCTGCTATGAATGTGAACTTACCTAAATACACAGTTTAGGACTTGGTTTTCAACTTTCATCACCATCTCAAAAGTCATAAAGTAATCTCTGCTGCATTTTAGTGATGATCAGTACCACTAGCAGTGACAACAAACTTCCCTGTAAAACACCATTCAAATCTTTTACCAAAGATGGCAAAATCCTTTTTGGTTTGAATCAGTCCAATGCATGTTCATGGCCCTTGATGGACTATGAGGATTTAGGAAAATTGTTGCTCTTTGTTAAAATGCAGTGTTTCAGGGCAATGAGAAACTGCTGGTTAAGCAGCCAGGGATCTTGTACAATGCATTTTACAAATGTCATTTCTATGGTCTGTCTGTCTGCCACAGCTGCTGCAGGGATCCGTGTCAGTCAGGTGACAGATTTTATCCTTTGCTTAGCTGCAGTGTGGATGTGCCTAGCTCGTGAGTGTCACTCCTGAGGCTTGTGGTAGGGAATGGTCCCACGAGTGCCTGGGACTGCTGTCTGTCTTTCCTGCAGAGAAGGTGCTTGCTATGTTGCAGCCTGAGAACCACACACTCATTGACTAAAAAAAGCAGTAGGAAGAAATTAGCTTAAAATCTCTTTGATTTTTAAAGCTTGAGATATTTCTCCTGCCGGCCTCAAAAAAATTGTGGGTTTTTTTTACCCTATAACTTAGCAGGTGTTTTTGAAAGCAAAATCCACAACTACTCTTGAGTCCCTGTGAGTGCAAGTAAAATAAGTACTGCTGCTCAAAAATTTGAAACATTAACTCCACAGCAACGCTGGTTTTGTTCCTTACTCATTTGATACATGCATGCCAGGAAATGTCATTTGGTTCATTAGATTTGATGGGGCATGGAAAAGTTCCCTTCTCAAATTTGCTAAATTCAGCTTTGCTAAAGTCAGCTCCTAGGCTGCAACAGGCGAACTTATTTTTAAGTATTGTGTAGCAATTGGGGTCTGATTTTACAGAGCACCTCAGCTCACGGCTAGCCCATGATCTCAAGTGAAATCAAGCCTTCAGTTAGGCTCTAGCACATGGTTGAATTTATGTATAGGCTGAAGTGATTTCCTCAGTCAGACACTTGATGATATTTCCACATCTGTTTAGACTCAGAGCTGAACTCATTGCATGAGGAGGGCAAAAGTCCATTTGCTTTCAAGCAGAAGCCCCTCACTTGGTATTTTTCACTCTGGACTGGACAGGGAATTAACAAACTGCTGGTCCTTCTCACAAAATTATATAAATTCTACTACATCAAGTGGGACAACTTTCCTTGGAATGATTATACTTTTCCAAGATTTCATATCCTCACTCATCTGACTTCATTTAGCACAGGAAATTACAGTTAAGCTGTAAAAAGACTTACCTGGCCTAAATCCAAAGTTTATAAATTATAACTAGGCAGAAAATGGGAATCTCAACAATGTAATTGTAGTCTGAAGTGTAAGCATTCACAAGTTCAACTTCTTTCCCAAATACTTTTTACCACAGCAGTAACATGAGTTTATATAAATAATGCATGCATTTTTAGCTTATTTGCACACTGTAATATAATAGATAATATTTGTGTGTGTTAGAAGAATGCAGACATGTGTGGGCTGTCTCTGCCTTCATTCTCAGACAGGAGATTTTTGGACTTTTCAGCAGCAGCGACCACCAACAGAGCAACTTCCTTCACATTGTGGGATTTTTTTTTTTTTATAAGAATGCTACTGGAAAGCTTCTTAAGAAATAAGCTCTATAAAGCTTCTTAAGAAATAAAACAATAACAAGTTGGATATGCTTTATCCAGTCCCACAGAATTTTTCATGTCTATGGCAATATCTCATTATTT
This sequence comes from Ammospiza nelsoni, assembly GCF_027579445.1. Taxonomy (NCBI): domain Eukaryota; kingdom Metazoa; phylum Chordata; class Aves; order Passeriformes; family Passerellidae; genus Ammospiza; species Ammospiza nelsoni. The sequence goes on from NC_080636.1 coordinate 23,844,422, forward strand.
GTCCTTTCAGTATTTCAGCAGTCAGGCCAAGGTATACTTATTATATCTGTGCAATAACAATATGGACCATAAAATATGGACCAACAGGTGAAGAAAAGGCTCTCTCCAGAGAAAAGAGCAGATCTAGCAGCAATGAGAACAAGAACCAGTCACACAGTTTAGATTTTCTTGTGCTGTCCTAAACAAGCCACTGACTGGACACAGATTCATTATTTTCTCTAATGTACATAAGAGATTTAATGCACATTATGTAAAATATACATCATACAACAAGGATCATCATAGTATACGTCATAAAAATATAATGGATCATAGTAATATAGAGAATTATTTTTAAAACTGTAGGACTAAATAAGAAATCATAAAACCTAAATGCAGCTAATACCTCCTTGTAGGGTAATGCTTTAAAATGCTTGAGATAGAGCTACTGCTCACAAGCACATTCACATGTAAGAGGAAGAGGATTAGAAACAAAAATAAGAACAATTGCTGCATTGAATTGAATTGAAGGGAAGTTTATCATACTGACTTCTGGAATACACTAGGTTTTAAATTTGATGGTCTGCATTTCTAGGATTTAAATTAGGCTCAAGCTACCTGAAATTTGTGCAAAGAGACAGACTTTAGCTGTTTTCTGTTGAACTACTTTTCTTTATG